>NW_028227256.1:136710131-137910131 GCF_978045245.1 Mus caroli
GTTATTTTTGTTGTTAAAGTTGGCATTCTGTTCTTGTGGCTGTCTTCTTTTAGGTTTGTTGAGGGATTACCTTCTTGTTGTTTCTAGGGCGTGGTTCCTGTCCTTGTATTGGTTTTTTTCTGTTATTGTCCTTTGAAGGGCTGGATTCGTGGAGAGATAATGTGTGAATTTGGTTTTGTTGTAGAATACTTTGGTTTCTCCATCTATGTTAATTGAGAGTTTGGCTGGGTATAGTAGCCTGGGCTGGAGTTTGTGTTCTTTTAGTGTCTGTATAACATCCGTCCAGGATCTTCTGGCTTTCATAGTCTCTGGTGAGAAATCTGGTGTAATTATGATAGGCTTGCCTTTATATGTTACTTGGCCTTTTTCTCTTACTGCTTTTAGTATTCTATCTTTATTTAGAGCATAAAACAGGCTGAGAATGAAATTAGGGAAACAACACCCTTCTCAATAGTCACAAATAATATAAAATATCTTGGCGTGACTCTAACTAAGGAAGTGAAAGATCTGTATAATAAAAACTTTAAGTCTCTGAAGAAAGAAATTATAGAAGATCTCAGAAGATGGAAAGATCTCCCATGCTCATGGATTGGCAGGATCAACATTGTAAAAATGGCTATCTTGCCAAAAGCAATCTACAGATCCAATGCAATCCCCATCAAAATTCCAACTCAATTCTTCAACGAATTAGAAAGTGCAATCTGCAAATTCATCTGGAATAACAAAAAAAAACCTATGATAGCAAAAACTCTTCTCAAGGATAAAAGAACCTCTGGTGGAATCACCATGCCGGACCTAAAGCTGTACTACAGAGCAATTGTGATAAAAACTTCGTGGTACTGGTATAGTGACAGACAAGTAGACCAATGGAATAGAATTGAAGACCCAGAAATGAAGCCATACAGCTATGGTCACTTGATCTTCGACAAGGGAGCTAAAATCATCCAGTGGAAGAAAGACAGCATTTTCAACAAATGGTGCTGGTACAACTGGTTGTTATCATGTAGAAGAATGCAAATGGATCCATTCCTTTCTCCTTGTACTAAGGTCAAGTCTAAGTGGATCAAGGAATTTCACATAAAACTAGAGACTCCGAAACTTATAGAGGAGAAAGTGGGGAAAAGCCTTGAAGATATGGGCACAGGGGAAAAATTCTTGAATAGAACAGCAATGGCTTGTGCTGTAAGATCAAGAATTGACAAGTGGGACCTCATGAAGCTGCAAAGCTTCTGCAAGGCAAAAGACACCGTCAATAAGACAAAAAAACCACCAACAGATTGGGAAAGGATCTTTACCTATCCTAAATCAGATAAGGGACTAATATCCAATATATATAAAGAACTCAAGAAGGTGGATTCCAGAAAGTCAAATAACCCCATTAAAAATGGGGCTCAGAACTGAACAAAGAATTCTCACCTGAGGAATACCGAATGGCAGGAAGCGCCTGAAAAAATGTTCAACTTCCTTAATCATCAGGGAAATGCAAATCAAAACAACCCTGAGATTCCACCTCACACCAGTCAGAATGGCTAAGATCAAAAACTCAGGAGACAGCATATGCTGGCGAGGATGTGGAGAAAGAGGAACACACCTCCATTGTTGGTGGAATTGCAAGCTTGTACAACCACTCTGGAAATCAGTCTGGAAGTTCCTCAGAAAATTGGACATAGTACTACTGGAGGATCCAGCAATACCTCTCCTGGGCATATATCCAGAAGATGTCCCAACCGGTAAGAAGGACACATGCTCCACTATGTTCATAGCAGGATTATTTATAATAGCCAGAGGCTGGAAAGAACCCAGATGCCCCTCAACAGAGGAATGGATACAGAAAATATGGTACATTTACACAATGGAGTACTACTCAGCTATTAAAAAGAATGAATTTATGAAAATCCTAGCCAAATGGATGGACCTGGAGGGCATCATCTTGAGTGAGGTAACACAATCACAAAGGAACTCACACAATATGTATTCACTGATAAGTGGATATTAGCCCAGAAACTTAGGATACTCAAGATATAAGATACAATTTGCTAAACGCATGAAACTCAAGAAGAATGAAGACCAAAGTGTGGACATTATGCCCCTTCTTAGAATTGGGAACAAAACACCCATGGAAGGATTTACAGAGACAAAGTTTGGAGCTGCGATGAAAGGATGGACCATCTAGAGACTGCCATATCCAGGGATCCATCCCATAATCAGCTTCCAAATCCTGACACCATTGCATACACTAGCAAGATTTTCCTGAAAGGACCCAGATAAAGCTGTCTCTTGTGAGACTATGCCGGGGCCTAGCAAACACAGAAGTGGATGCTCACAGTCAGCTATTGGATGGATCACAGGGCTCCCAATGGAGAAGCTAGAGAAAGTACCCAAGGAGTTAAAGGGATCTGCAACCCTATAGGGGGAACAACATGATGAACTAACCAGTACCCCTGAGCTCTTTTCTCTAGCTGCATATGTATGGAAAGATGGCCTAGTCGGCCATCACTGGAAAGAGAGGCCCATTGGACTTGCAAACTTTATATGCCCCAATACAGTGGAATGCCAGGGCCAAAAGAATGGGAATGGGTGTGTAAGGAAGTGGGGGGGGGGTATGGGGGACTTTTGGGATAGCATTGGAAATGTAATTGAGGAAAATACGTAATAAAAAACATTAAAAATTAAAAAAGAAAAGAAGAAAACTAAGTTTGAAAAATGGTTAAGTATAAATTGAATTAGGATCATATTTTAAAAACCCAAGTGACATTAAAATGAATGCATATCAACACTATGATGTTGTAACATTTTGAAGGCATTTATTTAAAAAAATAAATTGAGACAAAACTCAGACATTTACAAGGATACACAACAAGAAAAAATTGATACAATATAAACATATTGGTAAAAAGATTGGAGAAAAACATCAAAACTGGGTCAAGCACAGTACTCAAGAGTTCTCTTCCCCATAACACATCATAGAGAATTAAGAGTTAATTAGCAGTTAAAATGTTATTATATCAATGATGTGTTTAGCTGCTTTGTTTAATGGTATTTTATAATTTTATAATCGTTTTGAGTAAAATGCAAAGTACGCTAAAAGCACATAGTACTATAAAATTAAGTTGCTAAATGTTTTGTTGTATTATGGTATAAGATCGTGTAGGAGTGTTGTATCAAGTGTTGTATCAAGAATCTTCAATATTCACTTATACATACTGGAAACCATGAAGCATTTTGCCACAGTTAATACAGAAGGCACAGAGAGTCATGAGAATCTTGTGATGTAAGGTCTGGTTACTTACTGATATGGATGCATTTGGGA
Source organism: Mus caroli (assembly GCF_978045245.1). Classification (NCBI taxonomy): domain Eukaryota; kingdom Metazoa; phylum Chordata; class Mammalia; order Rodentia; family Muridae; genus Mus; species Mus caroli. The sequence continues at coordinate 136,713,442 of NW_028227256.1, forward strand.
GGAGGGGACCAGCCATTCTCTGTACATGTCATTATGTCTTGGCCATTTTGAAGACTATAGCCATTGTAACACTGGACTTTTAAAGACTGACCCTGCACATATATTTTTTCCCAGTATGCAGATTCTCCATTCTCCACATAATGGAAAACACATTTCCCTAAGAAACATAAAAAGTAAAAGGTTAAAAAAAAGTAAAGACTTTCATTTGCTTAAGTTAAATGTTATCGTTCCAGCTGTTTAATGAGCATGCATTGCATTCAGAAATAAAATTAATAACAAAAGTTTAGATGAGTAGCACCTATCTTTAGTTTGTATAAATAAAATATGCAAGAGATAAAGGTATTTCCTTAGTCCCTATTGTGTGTGTACATTTCTAGAAGAGCTGAACGAAGGACAGAAATTAGTCTTTTTGCTCACACGTTTTTTTTTCGTTAGTCTTATGTTTGTCATGAGAAACATAACTGTAATTATGTATGTGCTTTCTCCTTAAAAGAGTTAAACATAGTTAAATACAAAGACATTGGCTTACTGACGCATGGTACTTCAGGCTTCCACCCTTGTGCTGTGCAACGAAGGTAGTCCCAGGAATACCCAGAAGGTGGTAAAAACCCATTGTCACACTTATAGCTGTACTTATTTCCTATAGACACTGGGAAGTTGGGTCTCAGGCTCTCTTCATAATACAGATGTCCATATTGGAATTGTGGAAATTCACAAGGTTTCACTTAAAATTTAAAAAAAATTAAATAAGACAACCAGAAAAACACTCAAATCACATATAAAACTCTTGATTAGTAAACTACTTTTAATGAATTGAAAGAACAGTGGGGCTGTGGGACAAGGAAATAAGACAATAGAAAACATCGGTTTGTGAGGATGTCATTTCATATGTAATCAAGTTAGGGCTGATACTCCAACAGAGAAGAGGATTAGAGACGTTTGTTAATATCAAATATGATAACTCCTTATTTGTAATTTTCACTGAAACTAAAATATAGTATGAATAATGAATCACATGGAGCTATTCTTGTACCATTAATTGAAATTCTGTATTGTTCATTATATTGTTTTTATTATATACATAATTATTTGTGATAATTATTTATATTTTGTAATAGTGTACGAGAAAAATATCACTGTTTCATGAAGTATGTTTCTGCTACAGGAAACCTCATGGAATATATTAAATGTTATTTCAACAAATACATATAAAAACAAACTAATTTCATTATGCTTCCACATTCATTTTAGTTTTGGTTTTATGAGAAAAATTTTCCAGAATTTTTTATATATTTATCATCTGGTTTAAAAATTGCAATTTCTTTTATAGTAAAAGTTCTTCTTTAACAATTTTGAAAATAAAACTTTTCATAGGACATCAATAAGTTAAATTAGCTCTCTGAGCAAAAGAAGAGATAATTCAGGGTAGGAAAATCATTATTTCCACTGTCCTAAAATTTTTACCTAATCTTCATTCTCCATTTGGCACAAGAGAACATATTTACCCTTTTTATACACAATAATTGAAACAAACATAACATTCCTTAAAGTACATGATCACCTGAGGTGGTCAGTACCTAACTGAGCATAGTTTGACACCTTACACTTTCAAAATGCAGGTTGTGGCTGCATCATCAGTGACTGTTGGACTATGTATCACAGTGTTGATGTACTTTACTCAGCCTGCTGATCAATACATTTACCAGGTTTTCAACTGTTCTAAATATTATGAGCACATCGCAAAATCATCTAATTTATACTGTCTTCAGCCCCAAGATTTTCTAATTTTTATTGTTAAATCTCATCCTACTACATAGTCAATGTGACACAAAAGAGCAATTTCTGCAATCACTTGTAATACAGATTCATTGTCATTATCTTCTGTATTGTTACAGTTGTCCACTTGTAATGTATTTTCCCCAAAATACTAAAAGTTTTATTGAAAGTGATGAGTAATTAAACATCCCTGAGGAGCAAGAACTACACATTTTTAGTACAAAGAGTTATGTAATGAAATTTCAGAGAGATTAATCATTTTTATCATATCCATGAAATATCAGAAAGTTCACTGTAAAATAAATAAAATTCAGATACATCCAAACCACAGGCAGTCCAGATATATGTGGCTTTTCTACATTGTGGAAACCAAACTTAGTTGGGTTTGTGGCTCACTGTGCTACACAGATTCCACACTTGTAATTGTAAAGCTACTCAAAAGCCCAGGGCAAGGATGTCACAAGATCTGAGTTCAGACACACACAATAATTCTGCTATTAAGATCTGAGGGAGAAATCTTGGATCCTGGACTCCACTGAGACTACTCTGCATAGGTGAGAGTGTGGACTTCAGAAGCTAACAGCTTCTGGTATAGGTCCTGTTTTGGGCCTTCGTCTTCTGCCAGGAGGCAAGATTGAAAGCCAGATATCTGTGCACATTCCCTGAAAGAAGGGAGCCTGCCTGCAAAGCATGCTCTGACCACTGAAACTCAGGAGAGAGGTAGTCTCCCCGGTCCGCTGGTAGAGAATAACAGAATCACGAGAGGAACAAGCTCTAACCAGAGACAACTATAACAACTGACTCCAGAGTTTACCAGATGGCAAAAGGCAGACATAAGAATCTTACTAAGAGAAATCAAGACCACTCACCATCGTCAGAACCCAGTACTCCCACCTCAGCCAGTCCAGGGCACCCCAACACACCTGAAAAACTAGACCCGGATTTAAAGGCATTTCTCATGATGATAGGAGAAGACATCAAGAAGCTGTTTAATAACTCACTTAAAGAAATACAGGAGAACATAGCTAAAGAGTTACAAGTCCTTATAGAATAACAGGAAAACACATCCAAACAGATGATGGAAATGAACAAAACCATACTAGACCTAAAAAGGGAAGTAGACGAAATAAAGAAAACCCAAAGTGAGGCAATGCTGGAGATAGAAACCCTAGGAAAGAAATCTGGAACCATACATCCCAGCATCAGCAACAAAATACAAGAGATGGAATGGAGAATCTCAGGTACTGAAGATTCCATAGAGAACATCGGCACAACAATCAAAGAAAATCCAAAATGCAAAAAGGTCCTAACTCAAAACATCCAGGAAATCCAGGACACAATAAGAAGACCAAACCTATGGATAAGAGGAGTAGATGAGAATGAAGATTTTCAACTCAAAGGACCGGCAAATATCTTCAACAAAATTATAGAAGAAAACTTCCCAAACCTAAAGAAAGAGATGCCCATGAACATACAAGAAGCCTACAAAACTCCAAATAGACTGGACCAGAAAAGAAATTCCTCCCGACACATAATAATCAGAACAACAAATGCACTAAATAATGATAGAATACTAAAAGCAGTAAGGGCAAAAGGTCAATTAACATATAAAAGCAGGCCTACCTGAACTTTTCTTCAGAACCTATGAAAGCCAGAAGATCTTGGACAGATGTTATACAGACACTAAGAGAACACAAATGCCAGCCAAGGCTAGTATGCCCAGCAAAACTTTCAATTACCATATGGAGAAACCAAAGTATTTCATGACAAAACAAAATTCACACATTATCTTTCCACGAATCCAGCCCTTCAAAGGATAATAACAGAAAAAAACCAATACATGGACAGAAACCATGTCCTAGAAAAAACAAGAAATTAATCCTTCAACAAACCTAAAAGAAGACAGCCAAAAGAACAGAATGCCAACTTTAGCAACAAAAATAATAGGAATGAACAATTACTTTTCCTTATTATCTCTTAATATAAATGGACTCAACTCCCAAATAAAAAGACATAGACAAACAGACTGGCTACACAACAGGACCCAACATTTTGCTGCTTACAGGAAACCCATCTCAGGGGAAAACACAGACACTACCTCAGAATGAAAGGCTGGAAAACAATTTTCCAAGCAAATCATCTGAAGAAATAAGCTGGAGTAGCCATTCTAATATATAATAAAATCGACTTCCAACCCAAAGTCATCAAAAAAGACAAGGAGGGGCACTTCTTATTCATCAAAGGTAAAATCTTCCAAGAAGAACTCCCAATTCTGAATATATATGCTCCAAATAAAAGGGCAGCCACATTCATTAACGAAACTTTAGTAAAGTTCAAAGTACACATTGCACCTCACACAATAATAGTGGGAGACTTCAACACACCACTTTCACCAATGGACAGATCATGGAAACAGAAATTAAACCGGGACATAGTGAAATTAACAGAAGTTATGAAACAAATGAATCTAACAGATATCTACAGAACATTTTATCCTAAAATAAAAGGATATACATTCTTCTCAGCACCTCATGGTACCTTCTCCAAACCTGACCACACAATTAGTCACAAAACAAGCATCAACAGATACAAAAATATTGAAGTTGTCCCATGCATCCTATCAGATCACCCTGGATTAAGGCTGATCTTCAATAACAAAATAAATAATAGAAAGCCAACATTCATGTTGAAACTGAACAATACTCTTCTCAAAGATACCTTGGTCAAGGAAGTAATAATGAAATAAATTAAAGACTTTTTAGAGTTTAATGAAAATGAAGCCACAACATACATAAACTTATGGGACACAATGAATGCAGTCCTAAGAAGAAAACTCATAGACCTGAGTGCCTCCAAAAAGAAACTAGAGAGAGCATACACTAGCAGCCTGACAGCACACCTAGAAGCTCTAGAACAAAAGGAAGCAAATTAACCAAAGAGGAGTAGATGGCAGGAAATAATCAAACTCTGGGCTGAAATCAACCAAGTGGAATCAAAAGAACTATTCAAAGAATCAACCAAACCAGAAGCTGGTTCTTTGAGAAAATCAACAAGATAGATAAACCCTTAGCCAGACTCATTAGATGGCACAGAAGTAGCATCCTAATTAACAAAATCAGAAATGAAAAGGGAGACATAACAACAGATCCTGAAGAAATCCAAAACACCATCATATCCTTCTCTAAAAGGCTATACTCAACAAAACTGGAAAACCTTGGATGAAATGGACAAATTTCTAGACAGATACCAGGTACCAAAGTTAAATCAAGATCAGGTTAATGATCTAAACAGTCCTATATCCCCCAAAGAAATAGAAGCAGTCATTAATAGTCTCCCAACCAAAAAAAGCCCAGGACCACGTGAGTTTAGTGCAGAGTTCTATCAGACCTTCTAAGAAGATCTAATCCCAGTTCTGAACGAACTATTCCACAAAATAGAAGCAGAAGGTACTCTTCCCAATTCATTCTATGTAGCCACAATTGCTCTGATACCTAAACCACAGGAAGACCAAACAGAGATAGAGAACTTCAGACCAAATTTCCTTATAAATATCGATGCAAAAATCATCAATAAAATTCTTGCTAACTGAATCCAAGAGCACATCAAAACAATCATCATTCTGACCAAGTAGGTTTCATTCCAGCAATGCAGGGATAGTTTAATATATGGAAATCCATCAACGTAATCCATTATATAAACAAACTCAAAGACAAAAACCACATGATCATCTCCTTAGATATGGAGAAAGCATTTGACAAAATCCAACACCCATTCATGATAAAAGCCTTGCAAAAATCAGGAATTCAAGGCCCACACCTAACCATGATTAAAGCAATCTATAGTAAACCAGTAGCCAACATCAAAGTAAATGGTGAGAAGCTGGAAGCAATCCCACTAAAATCAGGGACTAGACAAGGCTGTCCACTCTCTCCATACCTACTCAACATTGTACTTGAAGTGCTAGCCAGAGCAATTCGACAACAAAAGGAGATCAAGGGGATACAAATTGGAAAGGAAGAAGTCAAAATATCACTATTTGCAGATGATATGATAGTATATATAAGTGACTCTAAACATTCCACCAGAGAACTCGTAAACCTGATAAACAGCTTCAGTGAAGTAGCTGGATATAAAATTAACTCAAACAAGTAAATGGCCTTTCTCGATACAAAGGATAAACAGGCTGAGAAAGAAATTAGTGAAACAACACCCTTCAAAATAGTCACAAATAATATAAAATACCTTGGTGTGACTCAAACTAAGGAAGCAAAAGATCTGTATGATAAGAACTTCAAGTCTCTGAAGAAAGAAATTAAAGAAGATCTCAGAAGATGGAAAGATCTCCCATGCTCATGGATTGGCAGGATCAATATAGTAAAAATGGCTATCTTGCCAAAAGCAATCTACAAATTCAATGCAATCCCCATCAAAATTCTAACTCAATTCTTCAATGAATTAGAAAAAGCAAACTACAAATTCATCAGGAATAACAAAAAACCTAGGATAGGAAAAACTCTTCTCAAGGATAAAAGAACCTCTGGTGGAATCACCATGCCTGACCTAAAGGTGTACTATAGAGCAATTGTGATAAAAATTGCATGTTACTGGTATAGTGACAGACAAGTAGACCAATGGAATAGAATTGAAGACCCAGAAATTAACCCACACACCCATGGTCTCTTGATGTTTGACAAGGGAGCAAAAAACATCCAGTGGATAAAAGACAACAAATGGTGCTGGCACAACTGGAGGTTATCATGTAGAAGAATGCGAATTGATCCATTCCTATCTCCTTGTACTAAGGTCAAATCTAAGTGGATTAATGAACTCCACATAAAACCAGAGACACTGAAATTTATAGAGGAGAAAATAGAGAAAAGCCTTGAAGATATGGGTACAGGGGAAAAATTCTTGAATAGAACAGCAATGGCTTGTGCTGTAAGATCGAGAATCTACAAATGGTATCTCATAAAATTGCAAAACTTCTGCAAGGCAAAAGAAAATGTCAATAAGAAAATAGGCCACCAACATATTGGGAAAGGATCTTTACCTATCATAAATCAGATAGGGAACTAATGACCTATATATATAAAGAACTCACGAAGGTGGACTCCAGAAAATCAAATAACCCCATTTAAAAATGGGGCTCAGCTAAACAAAGAATTCTCACCTGAGGAATACTGATTGGCTGAGAAGCACCTGAAAATATTTTCAACATCCTTAACCATCTGGGAAATGCAAATGAAAACAACCCTGAGATTCCATCTCACACCAGTCAGAATGGCTAAGATCAAAAATTCAGGTGACAGCAGATGCTGGTGAGGATGTGGAGAAAGAGGAACACTCCTCCACTGTTGGTGGGATTGCAAGCTTGTACAATCACTCTGGAAATCAGTCTGGCGGTTCCTCAGGAAATTGGACATAGTACTACTGGACGATCTCGCAATACCTCTCCTGGGCATATATCCAGAAGATGTCCCAACCAGTAAGAAGGACACATGCTCCACTATGTTCATAGGACGCTTATTTATAATAGCCAGAAGCTGGAATAACCCCAGTTGCCCCTCAACAGAGGAATGAATACAGAAAATGTGGTACATTTACACAATGGAGTACACCTCAGCTATTAAAATAATGAATTTATGAAATTCCTAGGCAAATGGATGGACCTGGAAAGCATCATCCTGAGTGAGGTAACCCAATCACAAAAGAATTCACACAATATGTTCTCACTGATAAGTGGATATTAGCCCAGAAACTTAGAATACCCAAGATATTAGATAAAATTTGATATACAGATGAAACTCAAGAAGAACGACGACCAAAGTGTGGACACTTTGCCCCTTCTTAGAATTGGGAACAAAACATCCATGTAAGGAGTTATAGAGACACATTTCGGAGCTGAGATGAAAGGATGGACCATCTAGAGACTGCCATATCCAGGGATCCATCCTGTAATCAGCCTCCAAGCACTGACACCATTCCGTACACTAGCAAGATTTTGCTGAAAAGACCCAGATATAGCTGTCTCTTGTGAGACTATGCCAGGGCCTAGCAAACACAGAAGTGGATGCTCACAGTCAGCTATTGGATGGATCACAGGGTCCCCAATAGAGGAGCTAGAGAAAGTAACCAAAGAGCTATAGCGATCTGCAACCCTATAGGTGGAACAACAATATGAACTAACCAGTACCCCCCCCCCCCCAGAGCTCGTGTCTCTAGCTGCATATGTATCAGAAGATGGCCTAGTCGGCCATCAGTGGAAAGAGAGGCCCATTGGTCATGCAAACTTTATCTGCCTCAGTACAAGGGAACGCCAAGGGCCAAGAAGTGGGAGTGGGTGCTTGGGGGACCTGGTGGGGGAGCGGGTTGGGGACTTTAATGATAGCATTGGAAATGTAAATGAAAAAAAATGCCTAATTAAAAAAAAATTAAAAACATCTGCTATTAAAGTAAGTTGAACTAACACTGAAGAAATAGATGGGAAAAAAAAAAAGAAAATCCTGTTAAAATAGTAATCCAAGTACTAAATATTCAAAACAAAACAAAACAAAACAAAACAAAACAAAAACAAAACAAGAATTCTGAACGCTGTGAGAGTAAAAGAGCAAGTAAAATATAAAGGCAACCCTGTCAGAATATACCTGACTTCATAATGGAAACCTGAAAGGTAGTAGACCCTGGGCGTACTTTAAAAGACCACAGTTGCATCCCAAACTACAGTGGTCAGAAAAATACTCGATAAGCATTGATGGAGAAAACAAGATATACCGTAAGAATGAAAAATTTAAAAAATATCTATCCAGAGCTGAGCCCTACAAAAATTACTAGAAAGAAAACTACAACCAAGGAGATCAACTAAAACCAATAAATAAATAAGCTCTACTCTAACACAAGCAGATCATCTACGTAACAGGAAATAAGTAATCTCACATGAGCAAAAGAAGACACACATACAAAACTACCACCACCATCAAAATAAGAATTAGCAATCATGGTCAGTGATAGCTCTCAATGTCAATGGATTCAATTCTCCAATAAAAATGGCACAGGATAACAGAATATATGAGAAAATATTATCCACCATTTTCCTTTATAAAACAAAAATACCTCAACATTAGAAATGGACGTTTCTCCATAGTAAAATGCTAGAAAAAAATTCTTGCTAGTAAATGGATCCAAGAAACAAGATCATTTTGCCATTCTAAATTCTAACAACATAGAATTCAAGACAAATTAATCATTAGTGGTACAGAAAAATACTTCATACTAATGAATATGACATCTCAATTTTGAACATGTGCTCCCAATGCAAAGACAGCTACATTAATATAAAATATAAAAGAAACGAACTAAAAAATTTACATAACTCATATTGAATACCATACATTGATAGTCAAAGACTTCAATACTCCACTTTTACAAATGGACAGGTCATCCAGACAGAAAAGTAACAGAAACAAATGTAACTGAGAGACATGATGAATCAAATGGACTTAACAGAAATCTTTAGCACATTTCACCCAAACTCAAAAGACTATACCTTTGCTCAACACCTCACAGAACTTTGCCAGCACTCAGGAGGCAGGGACAGGCAGATTTCTGAGATCTAGGCCAGCCTGGTCTCCAAAGTGAGTTCTAGGACAGCCAGAGCTATACAGACCATAAACTCAGTCACAAAGCTAGTCTCAACCGATACAATAAAATTGAAATAGTCCCTGACACTGTCTCAGACTACAGGGATGAAAGCTGAACTTCAGCAACAACAGAAAGCCCATAAACTCATGGAAACTGAATAATGCTCTTCTGAATGACCGCAGGGTTAAAAAAGAAATAAATAATTTAAAGCTTCTAGTATTCAATGTAAATGAAGGCACAGAATCCCAAACATATGAGACACTATGAAAATGATATCAAGGCAAAAGGTCATAGCACTAAGTGCCTTCATAAAGAAATTTCTCATTCTAGTGACTTAACAGCACACCTGAAAGCTCTGTAAGAGGAGTAGACAGCAGGAAATAAGTAAGCTTGGGGATAAGAAATATTATAGGGCTGAAATAAATGAAATAGAAGCAAAGAGAACAGTACAAAGAATCAATGATAACAAGAGTTGGTTCTTTGAGAAAATCAACAAGATAGACAAACCTTTAGCCAAACTAAGTAAAAGGCAGGCAGAGAGAATATAGAAACTTACAAAGTCAGTAATGAAAACAGGGACATAATCCTGTAAGGAGTTAAAGACACCAAATCACACATAAAAACCTTCAACCTACAATTGGTCTTGCCAGCATTATATGCTGGGGTAAAGGTGGAATTGGAATTCTGGGAGTGGCTAACAGCTTAAAACCCATGCCACAAGAGTTACATTCACCTTTGGCACTGACTTGAAGACCAAAAAGCAGAAGCTATATATGGCCAAGAGACCTAGAGTAGAACTAAACATGACTGTTAAAGAAAATAAAATGTCAGCTGGGCAGTGGTGGTGCATGCCTTTAATCCCAGCACTTAGGTGGCAGAGGCAGGCAGATTTCTGAGTTCCAAGCTTAGCCTGGTCTACAGAGAGTTCCAGGATAGCAAGGGCAACATAGAGAAACCTTGTCTCTAAACATCAAAAACAAAACAAAACAAAACAAAAACAACAACAAAAAAGAGGCAAAAGAAGGAAAAAAGTCAATACTATAATAACTGATGATACTCTGCTATTATTATAGATTGGTCCCCTGCCCAGTCATCATCAGAGATGCTTCACCCAGCAACTAATGGAAACAGATGCAGAGACCCACAGCCAAATAATTATAGGATTTTTACAACACTGTGAACTCCAAGATTTGTTGTTTACAGGAAAAACCTGTTTTCAGTTGTGGTGTGGCTCATCCTCTGTACATTCCTTTAATCCCTCTGGCTGGAATACAGACAAGCCCTTACTTGTCTTACATTTAATCTAAAACAATGAAGGTAATGTTAATTTGTAGAAGGAAACATCTATGTTTGAAAGAGATGTCAAACTGAGTCTCAGGCAACTTGATACATCAGAGAAAGATTTGACAGAATAGGATATGCTCAACTCTCATGACAACAAAGAGAAAAGAGAGGCTACTTAAGAGAGAGCGTCAGAGAGAAAGAAGCTAGGGGACAGTTTACCTGGGACAGGTTGTAGAAACAAAACAAGTAAGTCACAAGTGAAGACAGGAGGAGCCAGAGGATTAGAACAGATTGTCAGAGTTATTTTGAGGCCAAGCAGAGCACAAAGTCCAAGGCTGAGTAGGAAGCCAGATTGGGTCTATGCCTTTGAAGGAGATAGTGGGATCTTGCCTGTTTCCATATATCTTTGTTGCTGGTCCTAAGGCAAGTAGCTTTGACTTACCACTCAGTCCCTGACAAGAATCAATGTAAACTCTGCACTAAACCCATCTGTTCCTGGGCTTTTTTTAGTTGGGAGACTATTAATGACTGCTTCTATTTCTTTGGGGGATATAGGGCTGTTTAGATCATTAACCTGATCTTGATTCAACTTTGGTACCTGGTATCTGTCTAGGAACTTCTCCATTTCATCCAGGTTCTCCAGTTTTGTTGAGTATAGCCTTTGGTAGAAGGATCTGATGGTGTTTTGGATGTCCTCAGGATCTGTTGTTATGTCTCCTTTTTCATTTCTGATTTTGTTAATTAGGATGCTTTCCCTGTGCCCTCTAGTGAGTCTGGCTCAGGGTTTATCTATCTTGTTGATTTTCTCAAAGAACCAGCTCCTTGATTGGTTGATTCTTTAAATAGTTCTTCTTGTTTCCACTTGGTTGATTTCGCCCCTGAGTTTGATTATTTCCTGCGGTCTACTCCTCTTGGGTGAATTTGCTTCCTTTTGTTCTAGTGCTTTTAGGGATGTTGTCAAGCTGCTAATGTGTGCTCTCTCTAGTTTCCTTTTGGAGGCACTCAGAGCTGTGAGTTTTCTTCTTAGAAATGCTTTCATTGCGTCCCATAAGTTTGGGTATGTTGTGGCTTCATTTTCATTGAACTCTAAAAAGTCCTTAATTTCTTTCTTTATTCCTTCCTTGACCAAGGTATCATTGAGAAGAGTGTTGTTCAGTTTCCACGTGAAGGTTGGCTTTCTATTATTTATTTTGTTATTGAAGATCAGCCTTAGTCCATGGTGATCTGATAGGATGCATGGGACAATTTCAATATTTTTGTATCTGTTGAGGCCTGTTTTGTGACCAATTATGTGGACAATTTTGGAGAAGGTACCATGAGGTGCTGAGAAGAAGGTATATCCTTTTGTTTTAGGGTAAAATGTTCTGTAGATATCTGCCAGATCCATTTGATCCATAACTTCTGTTAGTTTCACTGTGTCCCTGTTTAGTTTCTGTTTCCATGATCTGTCCATTGGTGAAAGTGGTGTGTTGAAGTCTCCCACTATTATTGTATGAGGTGCAATGTGTGCTTTGAGATTTACTAAAGTTTCTTTAATGAATGTGGCTGCCTTTGTATTTGGAGCATAGATATTCAGGATTGATAGTTCCTCTTGTAAGATTTTACCTTTGATGAGTATGAAGTGTCCCTCTCTGTCTTTTTTAATGACTTTGGGTTGGAAGTCAATCTTATCAGATATTAGAATGGCTACTCCAGCTTGTTTCTTCATACCATTTGCTTGGAAAATTATTTTCCAGCCTTTCATTCTGAGGTAGTGTCTATCTTTTTCTCTGAGATGAGTTTCCTGTAAGCAGCAAAATGTTGGGTCTTGTTTGTATAGCCAGATTGTTAGTCTATGTCTTTTTATCAGGGAGTTGAGTCCATTGATATTAAGAGATATTAAGGAAAAGTAATTGTTGTTTCCTGTTATTTTTGTTGTTAAAGTTGGCATTCTGTTCTTGTGGCTGTCTTCTTTTAGGTTTGTTGAGGGATTACCTTCTTGTTGTTTCTAGGGCGTGGTTCCTGTCCTTGTATTGGTTTTTTTCTGTTATTGTCCTTTGAAGGGCTGGATTCGTGGAGAGATAATGTGTGAATTTGGTTTTGTTGTAGAATACTTTGGTTTCTCCATCTATGTTAATTGAGAGTTTGGCTGGGTATAGTAGCCTGGGCTGGAGTTTGTGTTCTTTTAGTGTCTGTATAACATCCGTCCAGGATCTTCTGGCTTTCATAGTCTCTGGTGAGAAATCTGGTGTAATTATGATAGGCTTGCCTTTATATGTTACTTGGCCTTTTTCTCTTACTGCTTTTAGTATTCTATCTTTATTTAGAGCATAAAACAGGCTGAGAATGAAATTAGGGAAACAACACCCTTCTCAATAGTCACAAATAATATAAAATATCTTGGCGTGACTCTAACTAAGGAAGTGAAAGATCTGTATAATAAAAACTTTAAGTCTCTGAAGAAAGAAATTATAGAAGATCTCAGAAGATGGAAAGATCTCCCATGCTCATGGATTGGCAGGATCAACATTGTAAAAATGGCTATCTTGCCAAAAGCAATCTACAGATCCAATGCAATCCCCATCAAAATTCCAACTCAATTCTTCAACGAATTAGAAAGTGCAATCTGCAAATTCATCTGGAATAACAAAAAAAAACCTATGATAGCAAAAACTCTTCTCAAGGATAAAAGAACCTCTGGTGGAATCACCATGCCGGACCTAAAGCTGTACTACAGAGCAATTGTGATAAAAACTTCGTGGTACTGGTATAGTGACAGACAAGTAGACCAATGGAATAGAATTGAAGACCCAGAAATGAAGCCATACAGCTATGGTCACTTGATCTTCGACAAGGGAGCTAAAATCATCCAGTGGAAGAAAGACAGCATTTTCAACAAATGGTGCTGGTACAACTGGTTGTTATCATGTAGAAGAATGCAAATGGATCCATTCCTTTCTCCTTGTACTAAGGTCAAGTCTAAGTGGATCAAGGAATTTCACATAAAACTAGAGACTCCGAAACTTATAGAGGAGAAAGTGGGGAAAAGCCTTGAAGATATGGGCACAGGGGAAAAATTCTTGAATAGAACAGCAATGGCTTGTGCTGTAAGATCAAGAATTGACAAGTGGGACCTCATGAAGCTGCAAAGCTTCTGCAAGGCAAAAGACACCGTCAATAAGACAAAAAAACCACCAACAGATTGGGAAAGGATCTTTACCTATCCTAAATCAGATAAGGGACTAATATCCAATATATATAAAGAACTCAAGAAGGTGGATTCCAGAAAGTCAAATAACCCCATTAAAAATGGGGCTCAGAACTGAACAAAGAATTCTCACCTGAGGAATACCGAATGGCAGGAAGCGCCTGAAAAAATGTTCAACTTCCTTAATCATCAGGGAAATGCAAATCAAAACAACCCTGAGATTCCACCTCACACCAGTCAGAATGGCTAAGATCAAAAACTCAGGAGACAGCATATGCTGGCGAGGATGTGGAGAAAGAGGAACACACCTCCATTGTTGGTGGAATTGCAAGCTTGTACAACCACTCTGGAAATCAGTCTGGAAGTTCCTCAGAAAATTGGACATAGTACTACTGGAGGATCCAGCAATACCTCTCCTGGGCATATATCCAGAAGATGTCCCAACCGGTAAGAAGGACACATGCTCCACTATGTTCATAGCAGGATTATTTATAATAGCCAGAGGCTGGAAAGAACCCAGATGCCCCTCAACAGAGGAATGGATACAGAAAATATGGTACATTTACACAATGGAGTACTACTCAGCTATTAAAAAGAATGAATTTATGAAAATCCTAGCCAAATGGATGGACCTGGAGGGCATCATCTTGAGTGAGGTAACACAATCACAAAGGAACTCACACAATATGTATTCACTGATAAGTGGATATTAGCCCAGAAACTTAGGATACTCAAGATATAAGATACAATTTGCTAAACGCATGAAACTCAAGAAGAATGAAGACCAAAGTGTGGACATTATGCCCCTTCTTAGAATTGGGAACAAAACACCCATGGAAGGATTTACAGAGACAAAGTTTGGAGCTGCGATGAAAGGATGGACCATCTAGAGACTGCCATATCCAGGGATCCATCCCATAATCAGCTTCCAAATCCTGACACCATTGCATACACTAGCAAGATTTTCCTGAAAGGACCCAGATAAAGCTGTCTCTTGTGAGACTATGCCGGGGCCTAGCAAACACAGAAGTGGATGCTCACAGTCAGCTATTGGATGGATCACAGGGCTCCCAATGGAGAAGCTAGAGAAAGTACCCAAGGAGTTAAAGGGATCTGCAACCCTATAGGGGGAACAACATGATGAACTAACCAGTACCCCTGAGCTCTTTTCTCTAGCTGCATATGTATGGAAAGATGGCCTAGTCGGCCATCACTGGAAAGAGAGGCCCATTGGACTTGCAAACTTTATATGCCCCAATACAGTGGAATGCCAGGGCCAAAAGAATGGGAATGGGTGTGTAAGGAAGTGGGGGGGGGTATGGGGGACTTTTGGGATAGCATTGGAAATGTAATTGAGGAAAATACGTAATAAAAAACATTAAAAATTAAAAAAGAAAAGAAGAAAACTAAGTTTGAAAAATGGTTAAGTATAAATTGAATTAGGATCATATTTTAAAAACCCAAGTGACATTAAAATGAATGCATATCAACACTATGATGTTGTAACATTTTGAAGGCATTTATTTAAAAAAATAAATTGAGACAAAACTCAGACATTTACAAGGATACACAACAAGAAAAAATTGATACAATATAAACATATTGGTAAAAAGATTGGAGAAAAACATCAAAACTGGGTCAAGCACAGTACTCAAGAGTTCTCTTCCCCATAACACATCATAGAGAATTAAGAGTTAATTAGCAGTTAAAATGTTATTATATCAATGATGTGTTTAGCTGCTTTGTTTAATGGTATTTTATAATTTTATAATCGTTTTGAGTAAAATGCAAAGTACGCTAAAAGCACATAGTACTATAAAATTAAGTTGCTAAATGTTTTGTTGTATTATGGTATAAGATCGTGTAGGAGTGTTGTATCAAGTGTTGTATCAAGAATCTTCAATATTCACTTATACATACTGGAAACCATGAAGCATTTTGCCACAGTTAATACAGAAGGCACAGAGAGTCATGAGAATCTTGTGATGTAAGGTCTGGTTACTTACTGATATGGATGCATTTGGGAGGAGGGGACCAGCCATTCTCTGTACATGTCATTATGTCTTGGCCATTTTGAAGACTATAGCCATTGTAACACTGGACTTTTAAAGACTGACCCTGCACATATATTTTTTCCCAGTATGCAGATTCTCCATTCTCCACATAATGGAAAACACATTTCCCTAAGAAACATAAAAAGTAAAAGGTTAAAAAAAAGTAAAGACTTTCATTTGCTTAAGTTAAATGTTATCGTTCCAGCTGTTTAATGAGCATGCATTGCATTCAGAAATAAAATTAATAACAAAAGTTTAGATGAGTAGCACCTATCTTTAGTTTGTATAAATAAAATATGCAAGAGATAAAGGTATTTCCTTAGTCCCTATTGTGTGTGTACATTTCTAGAAGAGCTGAACGAAGGACAGAAATTAGTCTTTTTGCTCACACGTTTTTTTTTCGTTAGTCTTATGTTTGTCATGAGAAACATAACTGTAATTATGTATGTGCTTTCTCCTTAAAAGAGTTAAACATAGTTAAATACAAAGACATTGGCTTACTGACGCATGGTACTTCAGGCTTCCACCCTTGTGCTGTGCAACGAAGGTAGTCCCAGGAATACCCAGAAGGTGGTAAAAACCCATTGTCACACTTATAGCTGTACTTATTTCCTATAGACACTGGGAAGTTGGGTCTCAGGCTCTCTTCATAATACAGATGTCCATATTGGAATTGTGGAAATTCACAAGGTTTCACTTAAAATTTAAAAAAAATTAAATAAGACAACCAGAAAAACACTCAAATCACATATAAAACTCTTGATTAGTAAACTACTTTTAATGAATTGAAAGAACAGTGGGGCTGTGGGACAAGGAAATAAGACAATAGAAAACATCGGTTTGTGAGGATGTCATTTCATATGTAATCAAGTTAGGGCTGATACTCCAACAGAGAAGAGGATTAGAGACGTTTGTTAATATCAAATATGATAACTCCTTATTTGTAATTTTCACTGAAACTAAAATATAGTATGAATAATGAATCACATGGAGCTATTCTTGTACCATTAATTGAAATTCTGTATTGTTCATTATATTGTTTTTATTATATACATAATTATTTGTGATAATTATTTATATTTTGTAATAGTGTACGAGAAAAATATCACTGTTTCATGAAGTATGTTTCTGCTACAGGAAACCTCATGGAATATATTAAATGTTATTTCAACAAATACATATAAAAACAAACTAATTTCATTATGCTTCCACATTCATTTTAGTTTTGGTTTTATGAGAAAAATTTTCCAGAATTTTTTATATATTTATCATCTGGTTTAAAAATTGCAATTTCTTTTATAGTAAAAGTTCTTCTTTAACAATTTTGAAAATAAAACTTTTCATAGGACATCAATAAGTTAAATTAGCTCTCTGAGCAAAAGAAGAGATAATTCAGGGTAGGAAAATCATTATTTCCACTGTCCTAAAATTTTTACCTAATCTTCATTCTCCATTTGGCACAAGAGAACATATTTACCCTTTTTATACACAATAATTGAAACAAACATAACATTCCTTAAAGTACATGATCACCTGAGGTGGTCAGTACCTAACTGAGCATAGTTTGACACCTTACACTTTCAAAATGCAGGTTGTGGCTGCATCATCAGTGACTGTTGGACTATGTATCACAGTGTTGATGTACTTTACTCAGCCTGCTGATCAATACATTTACCAGGTTTTCAACTGTTCTAAATATTATGAGCACATCGCAAAATCATCTAATTTATACTGTCTTCAGCCCCAAGATTTTCTAATTTTTATTGTTAAATCTCATCCTACTACATAGTCAATGTGACACAAAAGAGCAATTTCTGCAATCACTTGTAATACAGATTCATTGTCATTATCTTCTGTATTGTTACAGTTGTCCACTTGTAATGTATTTTCCCCAAAATACTAAAAGTTTTATTGAAAGTGATGAGTAATTAAACATCCCTGAGGAGCAAGAACTACACATTTTTAGTACAAAGAGTTATGTAATGAAATTTCAGAGAGATTAATCATTTTTATCATATCCATGAAATATCAGAAAGTTCACTGTAAAATAAATAAAATTCAGATACATCCAAACCACAGGCAGTCCAGATATATGTGGCTTTTCTACATTGTGGAAACCAAACATAGTTGGGTTTGTGGCTCACTGTGCTACACAGATTCCACACTTGTAATTGTAAAGCTACTCAAAAGCCCAGGGCAAGGATGTCACAAGATCTGAGTTCAGACACACACAATAATTCTGCTATTAAGATCTGAGGGAGAAATCTTGGATCCTGGACTCCACTGAGACTACTCTGCATAGGTGAGAGTGTGGACTTCAGAAGCTAACAGCTTCTGGTATAGGTCCTGTTTTGGGCCTTCGTCTTCTGCCAGGAGGCAAGATTGAAAGCCAGATATCTGTGCACATTCCCTGAAAGAAGGGAGCCTGCCTGCAAAGCATGCTCTGACCACTGAAACTCAGGAGAGAGGTAGTCTCCCCGGTCCGCTGGTAGAGAATAACAGAATCACGAGAGGAACAAGCTCTAACCAGAGACAACTATAACAACTGACTCCAGAGTTTACCAGATGGCAAAAGGCAGACATAAGAATCTTACTAAGAGAAATCAAGACCACTCACCATCGTCAGAACCCAGTACTCCCACCTCAGCCAGTCCAGGGCACCCCAACACACCTGAAAAACTAGACCCGGATTTAAAGGCATTTCTCATGATGATAGGAGAAGACATCAAGAAGCTGTTTAATAACTCACTTAAAGAAATACAGGAGAACATAGCTAAAGAGTTACAAGTCCTTATAGAATAACAGGAAAACACATCCAAACAGATGATGGAAATGAACAAAACCATACTAGACCTAAAAAGGGAAGTAGACGAAATAAAGAAAACCCAAAGTGAGGCAATGCTGGAGATAGAAACCCTAGGAAAGAAATCTGGAACCATACATCCCAGCATCAGCAACAAAATACAAGAGATGGAATGGAGAATCTCAGGTACTGAAGATTCCATAGAGAACATCGGCACAACAATCAAAGAAAATCCAAAATGCAAAAAGGTCCTAACTCAAAACATCCAGGAAATCCAGGACACAATAAGAAGACCAAACCTATGGATAAGAGGAGTAGATGAGAATGAAGATTTTCAACTCAAAGGACCGGCAAATATCTTCAACAAAATTATAGAAGAAAACTTCCCAAACCTAAAGAAAGAGATGCCCATGAACATACAAGAAGCCTACAAAACTCCAAATAGACTGGACCAGAAAAGAAATTCCTCCCGACACATAATAATCAGAACAACAAATGCACTAAATAATGATAGAATACTAAAAGCAGTAAGGGCAAAAGGTCAATTAACATATAAAAGCAGGCCTACCTGAACTTTTCTTCAGAACCTATGAAAGCCAGAAGATCTTGGACAGATGTTATACAGACACTAAGAGAACACAAATGCCAGCCAAGGCTAGTATGCCCAGCAAAACTTTCAATTACCATATGGAGAAACCAAAGTATTTCATGACAAAACAAAATTCACACATTATCTTTCCACGAATCCAGCCCTTCAAAGGATAATAACAGAAAAAAACCAATACATGGACAGAAACCATGTCCTAGAAAAAACAAGAAATTAATCCTTCAACAAACCTAAAAGAAGACAGCCAAAAGAACAGAATGCCAACTTTAGCAACAAAAATAATAGGAATGAACAATTACTTTTCCTTATTATCTCTTAATATAAATGGACTCAACTCCCAAATAAAAAGACATAGACAAACAGACTGGCTACACAACAGGACCCAACATTTTGCTGCTTACAGGAAACCCATCTCAGGGGAAAACACAGACACTACCTCAGAATGAAAGGCTGGAAAACAATTTTCCAAGCAAATCATCTGAAGAAATAAGCTGGAGTAGCCATTCTAATATATAATAAAATCGACTTCCAACCCAAAGTCATCAAAAAAGACAAGGAGGGGCACTTCTTATTCATCAAAGGTAAAATCTTCCAAGAAGAACTCCCAATTCTGAATATATATGCTCCAAATAAAAGGGCAGCCACATTCATTAACGAAACTTTAGTAAAGTTCAAAGTACACATTGCACCTCACACAATAATAGTGGGAGACTTCAACACACCACTTTCACCAATGGACAGATCATGGAAACAGAAATTAAACCGGGACATAGTGAAATTAACAGAAGTTATGAAACAAATGAATCTAACAGATATCTACAGAACATTTTATCCTAAAATAAAAGGATATACATTCTTCTCAGCACCTCATGGTACCTTCTCCAAACCTGACCACACAATTAGTCACAAAACAAGCATCAACAGATACAAAAATATTGAAGTTGTCCCATGCATCCTATCAGATCACCCTGGATTAAGGCTGATCTTCAATAACAAAATAAATAATAGAAAGCCAACATTCATGTTGAAACTGAACAATACTCTTCTCAAAGATACCTTGGTCAAGGAAGTAATAATGAAATAAATTAAAGACTTTTTAGAGTTTAATGAAAATGAAGCCACAACATACATAAACTTATGGGACACAATGAATGCAGTCCTAAGAAGAAAACTCATAGACCTGAGTGCCTCCAAAAAGAAACTAGAGAGAGCATACACTAGCAGCCTGACAGCACACCTAGAAGCTCTAGAACAAAAGGAAGCAAATTAACCAAAGAGGAGTAGATGGCAGGAAATAATCAAACTCTGGGCTGAAATCAACCAAGTGGAATCAAAAGAACTATTCAAAGAATCAACCAAACCAGAAGCTGGTTCTTTGAGAAAATCAACAAGATAGATAAACCCTTAGCCAGACTCATTAGATGGCACAGAAGTAGCATCCTAATTAACAAAATCAGAAATGAAAAGGGAGACATAACAACAGATCCTGAAGAAATCCAAAACACCATCATATCCTTCTCTAAAAGGCTATACTCAACAAAACTGGAAAACCTTGGATGAAACGGACAAATTTCTAGACAGATACCAGGTACCAAAGTTAAATCAAGATCAGGTTAATGATCTAAACAGTCCTATATCCCCCAAAGAAATAGAAGCAGTCATTAATAGTCTCCCAACCAAAAAAAGCCCAGGACCACGTGAGTTTAGTGCAGAGTTCTATCAGACCTTCTAAGAAGATCTAATCCCAGTTCTGAACGAACTATTCCACAAAATAGAAGCAGAAGGTACTCTTCCCAATTCATTCTATGTAGCCACAATTGCTCTGATACCTAAACCACAGGAAGACCAAACAGAGATAGAGAACTTCAGACCAAATTTCCTTATAAATATCGATGCAAAAATCATCAATAAAATTCTTGCTAACTGAATCCAAGAGCACATCAAAACAATCATCATTCTGACCAAGTAGGTTTCATTCCAGCAATGCAGGGATAGTTTAATATATGGAAATCCATCAACGTAATCCATTATATAAACAAACTCAAAGACAAAAACCACATGATCATCTCCTTAGATATGGAGAAAGCATTTGACAAAATCCAACACCCATTCATGATAAAAGCCTTGCAAAAATCAGGAATTCAAGGCCCACACCTAACCATGATTAAAGCAATCTATAGTAAACCAGTAGCCAACATCAAAGTAAATGGTGAGAAGCTGGAAGCAATCCCACTAAAATCAGGGACTAGACAAGGCTGTCCACTCTCTCCATACCTACTCAACATTGTACTTGAAGTGCTAGCCAGAGCAATTCGACAACAAAAGGAGATCAAGGGGATACAAATTGGAAAGGAAGAAGTCAAAATATCACTATTTGCAGATGATATGATAGTATATATAAGTGACTCTAAACATTCCACCAGAGAACTCGTAAACCTGATAAACAGCTTCAGTGAAGTAGCTGGATATAAAATTAACTCAAACAAGTAAATGGCCTTTCTCGATACAAAGGATAAACAGGCTGAGAAAGAAATTAGTGAAACAACACCCTTCAAAATAGTCACAAATAATATAAAATACCTTGGTGTGACTCAAACTAAGGAAGCAAAAGATCTGTATGATAAGAACTTCAAGTCTCTGAAGAAAGAAATTAAAGAAGATCTCAGAAGATGGAAAGATCTCCCATGCTCATGGATTGGCAGGATCAATATAGTAAAAATGGCTATCTTGCCAAAAGCAATCTACAAATTCAATGCAATCCCCATCAAAATTCTAACTCAATTCTTCAATGAATTAGAAAAAGCAAACTACAAATTCATCAGGAATAACAAAAAACCTAGGATAGGAAAAACTCTTCTCAAGGATAAAAGAACCTCTGGTGGAATCACCATGCCTGACCTAAAGGTGTACTATAGAGCAATTGTGATAAAAATTGCATGTTACTGGTATAGTGACAGACAAGTAGACCAATGGAATAGAATTGAAGACCCAGAAATTAACCCACACACCCATGGTCTCTTGATGTTTGACAAGGGAGCAAAAAACATCCAGTGGATAAAAGACAACAAATGGTGCTGGCACAACTGGAGGTTATCATGTAGAAGAATGCGAATTGATCCATTCCTATCTCCTTGTACTAAGGTCAAATCTAAGTGGATTAATGAACTCCACATAAAACCAGAGACACTGAAATTTATAGAGGAGAAAATAGAGAAAAGCCTTGAAGATATGGGTACAGGGGAAAAATTCTTGAATAGAACAGCAATGGCTTGTGCTGTAAGATCGAGAATCTACAAATGGTATCTCATAAAATTGCAAAACTTCTGCAAGGCAAAAGAAAATGTCAATAAGAAAATAGGCCACCAACATATTGGGAAAGGATCTTTACCTATCATAAATCAGATAGGGAACTAATGACCTATATATATAAAGAACTCACGAAGGTGGACTCCAGAAAATCAAATAACCCCATTTAAAAATGGGGCTCAGCTAAACAAAGAATTCTCACCTGAGGAATACTGATTGGCTGAGAAGCACCTGAAAATATTTTCAACATCCTTAACCATCTGGGAAATGCAAATGAAAACAACCCTGAGATTCCATCTCACACCAGTCAGAATGGCTAAGATCAAAAATTCAGGTGACAGCAGATGCTGGTGAGGATGTGGAGAAAGAGGAACACTCCTCCACTGTTGGTGGGATTGCAAGCTTGTACAATCACTCTGGAAATCAGTCTGGCGGTTCCTCAGGAAATTGGACATAGTACTACTGGACGATCTCGCAATACCTCTCCTGGGCATATATCCAGAAGATGTCCCAACCAGTAAGAAGGACACATGCTCCACTATGTTCATAGGACGCTTATTTATAATAGCCAGAAGCTGGAATA
Organism: Mus caroli; assembly: GCF_978045245.1. NCBI lineage: Eukaryota > Metazoa > Chordata > Mammalia > Rodentia > Muridae > Mus > Mus caroli. Next base: position 136,736,680 of record NW_028227256.1, read on the forward strand.
ACCCCAGTTGCCCCTCAACAGAGGAATGAATACAGAAAATGTGGTACATTTACACAATGGAGTACACCTCAGCTATTAAAATAATGAATTTATGAAATTCCTAGGCAAATGGATGGACCTGGAAAGCATCATCCTGAGTGAGGTAACCCAATCACAAAAGAATTCACACAATATGTTCTCACTGATAAGTGGATATTAGCCCAGAAACTTAGAATACCCAAGATATTAGATAAAATTTGATATACAGATGAAACTCAAGAAGAACGACGACCAAAGTGTGGACACTTTGCCCCTTCTTAGAATTGGGAACAAAACATCCATGTAAGGAGTTATAGAGACACATTTCGGAGCTGAGATGAAAGGATGGACCATCTAGAGACTGCCATATCCAGGGATCCATCCTGTAATCAGCCTCCAAGCACTGACACCATTCCGTACACTAGCAAGATTTTGCTGAAAAGACCCAGATATAGCTGTCTCTTGTGAGACTATGCCAGGGCCTAGCAAACACAGAAGTGGATGCTCACAGTCAGCTATTGGATGGATCACAGGGTCCCCAATAGAGGAGCTAGAGAAAGTAACCAAAGAGCTATAGCGATCTGCAACCCTATAGGTGGAACAACAATATGAACTAACCAGTACCCCCCCCCCCCCAGAGCTCGTGTCTCTAGCTGCATATGTATCAGAAGATGGCCTAATCGGCCATCAGTGGAAAGAGAGGCCCATTGGTCATGCAAACTTTATCTGCCTCAGTACAAGGGAACGCCAAGGGCCAAGAAGTGGGAGTGGGTGCTTGGGGGACCTGGTGGGGGAGCGGGTTGGGGACTTTAATGATAGCATTGGAAATGTAAATGAAAAAAAATGCCTAATTAAAAAAAAAATTAAAAACATCTGCTATTAAAGTAAGTTGAACTAACACTGAAGAAATAGATGGGAAAAAAAAAAAGAAAATCCTGTTAAAATAGTAATCCAAGTACTAAATATTCAAAACAAAACAAAACAAAACAAAACAAAACAAAAACAAAACAAGAATTCTGAACGCTGTGAGAGTAAAAGAGCAAGTAAAATATAAAGGCAACCCTGTCAGAATATACCTGACTTCATAATGGAAACCTGAAAGGTAGTAGACCCTGGGCGTACTTTAAAAGACCACAGTTGCATCCCAAACTACAGTGGTCAGAAAAATACTCGATAAGCATTGATGGAGAAAACAAGATATACCGTAAGAATGAAAAATTTAAAAAATATCTATCCAGAGCTGAGCCCTACAAAAATTACTAGAAAGAAAACTACAACCAAGGAGATCAACTAAAACCAATAAATAAATAAGCTCTACTCTAACACAAGCAGATCATCTACGTAACAGGAAATAAGTAATCTCACATGAGCAAAAGAAGACACACATACAAAACTACCACCACCATCAAAATAAGAATTAGCAATCATGGTCAGTGATAGCTCTCAATGTCAATGGATTCAATTCTCCAATAAAAATGGCACAGGATAACAGAATATATGAGAAAATATTATCCACCATTTTCCTTTATAAAACAAAAATACCTCAACATTAGAAATGGACGTTTCTCCATAGTAAAATGCTAGAAAAAAATTCTTGCTAGTAAATGGATCCAAGAAACAAGATCATTTTGCCATTCTAAATTCTAACAACATAGAATTCAAGACAAATTAATCATTAGTGGTACAGAAAAATACTTCATACTAATGAATATGACATCTCAATTTTGAACATGTGCTCCCAATGCAAAGACAGCTACATTAATATAAAATATAAAAGAAACGAACTAAAAAATTTACATAACTCATATTGAATACCATACATTGATAGTCAAAGACTTCAATACTCCACTTTTACAAATGGACAGGTCATCCAGACAGAAAAGTAACAGAAACAAATGTAACTGAGAGACATGATGAATCAAATGGACTTAACAGAAATCTTTAGCACATTTCACCCAAACTCAAAAGACTATACCTTTGCTCAACACCTCACAGAACTTTGCCAGCACTCAGGAGGCAGGGACAGGCAGATTTCTGAGATCTAGGCCAGCCTGGTCTCCAAAGTGAGTTCTAGGACAGCCAGAGCTATACAGACCATAAACTCAGTCACAAAGCTAGTCTCAACCGATACAATAAAATTGAAATAGTCCCTGACACTGTCTCAGACTACAGGGATGAAAGCTGAACTTCAGCAACAACAGAAAGCCCATAAACTCATGGAAACTGAATAATGCTCTTCTGAATGACCGCAGGGTTAAAAAAGAAATAAATAATTTAAAGCTTCTAGTATTCAATGTAAATGAAGGCACAGAATCCCAAACATATGAGACACTATGAAAATGATATCAAGGCAAAAGGTCATAGCACTAAGTGCCTTCATAAAGAAATTTCTCATTCTAGTGACTTAACAGCACACCTGAAAGCTCTGTAAGAGGAGTAGACAGCAGGAAATAAGTAAGCTTGGGGATAAGAAATATTATAGGGCTGAAATAAATGAAATAGAAGCAAAGAGAACAGTACAAAGAATCAATGATAACAAGAGTTGGTTCTTTGAGAAAATCAACAAGATAGACAAACCTTTAGCCAAACTAAGTAAAAGGCAGGCAGAGAGAATATAGAAACTTACAAAGTCAGTAATGAAAACAGGGACATAATCCTGTAAGGAGTTAAAGACACCAAATCACACATAAAAACCTTCAACCTACAATTGGTCTTGCCAGCATTATATGCTGGGGTAAAGGTGGAATTGGAATTCTGGGAGTGGCTAACAGCTTAAAACCCATGCCACAAGAGTTACATTCACCTTTGGCACTGACTTGAAGACCAAAAAGCAGAAGCTATATATGGCCAAGAGACCTAGAGTAGAACTAAACATGACTGTTAAAGAAAATAAAATGTCAGCTGGGCAGTGGTGGTGCATGCCTTTAATCCCAGCACTTAGGTGGCAGAGGCAGGCAGATTTCTGAGTTCCAAGCTTAGCCTGGTCTACAGAGAGTTCCAGGATAGCAAGGGCAACATAGAGAAACCTTGTCTCTAAACATCAAAAACAAAACAAAACAAAACAAAAACAACAACAAAAAAGAGGCAAAAGAAGGAAAAAAGTCAATACTATAATAACTGATGATACTCTGCTATTATTATAGATTGGTCCCCTGCCCAGTCATCATCAGAGATGCTTCACCCAGCAACTAATGGAAACAGATGCAGAGACCCACAGCCAAATAATTATAGGATTTTTACAACACTGTGAACTCCAAGATTTGTTGTTTACAGGAAAAACCTGTTTTCAGTTGTGGTGTGGCTCATCCTCTGTACATTCCTTTAATCCCTCTGGCTGGAATACAGACAAGCCCTTACTTGTCTTACATTTAATCTAAAACAATGAAGGTAATGTTAATTTGTAGAAGGAAACATCTATGTTTGAAAGAGATGTCAAACTGAGTCTCAGGCAACTTGATACATCAGAGAAAGATTTGACAGAATAGGATATGCTCAACTCTCATGACAACAAAGAGAAAAGAGAGGCTACTTAAGAGAGAGCGTCAGAGAGAAAGAAGCTAGGGGACAGTTTACCTGGGACAGGTTGTAGAAACAAAACAAGTAAGTCACAAGTGAAGACAGGAGGAGCCAGAGGATTAGAACAGATTGTCAGAGTTATTTTGAGGCCAAGCAGAGCACAAAGTCCAAGGCTGAGTAGGAAGCCAGATTGGGTCTATGCCTTTGAAGGAGATAGTGGGATCTTGCCTGTTTCCATATATCTTTGTTGCTGGTCCTAAGGCAAGTAGCTTTGACTTACCACTCAGTCCCTGACAAGAATCAATGTAAACTCTGCACTAAACCCATCTGTTCCTGGGCTTTTTTTAGTTGGGAGACTATTAATGACTGCTTCTATTTCTTTGGGGGATATAGGGCTGTTTAGATCATTAACCTGATCTTGATTCAACTTTGGTACCTGGTATCTGTCTAGGAACTTCTCCATTTCATCCAGGTTCTCCAGTTTTGTTGAGTATAGCCTTTGGTAGAAGGATCTGATGGTGTTTTGGATGTCCTCAGGATCTGTTGTTATGTCTCCTTTTTCATTTCTGATTTTGTTAATTAGGATGCTTTCCCTGTGCCCTCTAGTGAGTCTGGCTCAGGGTTTATCTATCTTGTTGATTTTCTCAAAGAACCAGCTCCTTGATTGGTTGATTCTTTAAATAGTTCTTCTTGTTTCCACTTGGTTGATTTCGCCCCTGAGTTTGATTATTTCCTGCGGTCTACTCCTCTTGGGTGAATTTGCTTCCTTTTGTTCTAGTGCTTTTAGGGATGTTGTCAAGCTGCTAATGTGTGCTCTCTCTAGTTTCCTTTTGGAGGCACTCAGAGCTGTGAGTTTTCTTCTTAGAAATGCTTTCATTGCGTCCCATAAGTTTGGGTATGTTGTGGCTTCATTTTCATTGAACTCTAAAAAGTCCTTAATTTCTTTCTTTATTCCTTCCTTGACCAAGGTATCATTGAGAAGAGTGTTGTTCAGTTTCCACGTGAAGGTTGGCTTTCTATTATTTATTTTGTTATTGAAGATCAGCCTTAGTCCATGGTGATCTGATAGGATGCATGGGACAATTTCAATATTTTTGTATCTGTTGAGGCCTGTTTTGTGACCAATTATGTGGACAATTTTGGAGAAGGTACCATGAGGTGCTGAGAAGAAGGTATATCCTTTTGTTTTAGGGTAAAATGTTCTGTAGATATCTGCCAGATCCATTTGATCCATAACTTCTGTTAGTTTCACTGTGTCCCTGTTTAGTTTCTGTTTCCATGATCTGTCCATTGGTGAAAGTGGTGTGTTGAAGTCTCCCACTATTATTGTATGAGGTGCAATGTGTGCTTTGAGATTTACTAAAGTTTCTTTAATGAATGTGGCTGCCTTTGTATTTGGAGCATAGATATTCAGGATTGATAGTTCCTCTTGTAAGATTTTACCTTTGATGAGTATGAAGTGTCCCTCTCTGTCTTTTTTAATGACTTTGGGTTGGAAGTCAATCTTATCAGATATTAGAATGGCTACTCCAGCTTGTTTCTTCATACCATTTGCTTGGAAAATTATTTTCCAGCCTTTCATTCTGAGGTAGTGTCTATCTTTTTCTCTGAGATGAGTTTCCTGTAAGCAGCAAAATGTTGGGTCTTGTTTGTATAGCCAGATTGTTAGTCTATGTCTTTTTATCAGGGAGTTGAGTCCATTGATATTAAGAGATATTAAGGAAAAGTAATTGTTGTTTCCTGTTATTTTTGTTGTTAAAGTTGGCATTCTGTTCTTGTGGCTGTCTTCTTTTAGGTTTGTTGAGGGATTACCTTCTTGTTGTTTCTAGGGCGTGGTTCCTGTCCTTGTATTGGTTTTTTTCTGTTATTGTCCTTTGAAGGGCTGGATTCGTGGAGAGATAATGTGTGAATTTGGTTTTGTTGTAGAATACTTTGGTTTCTCCATCTATGTTAATTGAGAGTTTGGCTGGGTATAGTAGCCTGGGCTGGAGTTTGTGTTCTTTTAGTGTCTGTATAACATCCGTCCAGGATCTTCTGGCTTTCATAGTCTCTGGTGAGAAATCTGGTGTAATTATGATAGGCTTGCCTTTATATGTTACTTGGCCTTTTTCTCTTACTGCTTTTAGTATTCTATCTTTATTTAGAGCATAAAACAGGCTGAGAATGAAATTAGGGAAACAACACCCTTCTCAATAGTCACAAATAATATAAAATATCTTGGCGTGACTCTAACTAAGGAAGTGAAAGATCTGTATAATAAAAACTTTAAGTCTCTGAAGAAAGAAATTATAGAAGATCTCAGAAGATGGAAAGATCTCCCATGCTCATGGATTGGCAGGATCAACATTGTAAAAATGGCTATCTTGCCAAAAGCAATCTACAGATCCAATGCAATCCCCATCAAAATTCCAACTCAATTCTTCAACGAATTAGAAAGTGCAATCTGCAAATTCATCTGGAATAACAAAAAAAAACCTATGATAGCAAAAACTCTTCTCAAGGATAAAAGAACCTCTGGTGGAATCACCATGCCGGACCTAAAGCTGTACTACAGAGCAATTGTGATAAAAACTTCGTGGTACTGGTATAGTGACAGACAAGTAGACCAATGGAATAGAATTGAAGACCCAGAAATGAAGCCATACAGCTATGGTCACTTGATCTTCGACAAGGGAGCTAAAATCATCCAGTGGAAGAAAGACAGCATTTTCAACAAATGGTGCTGGTACAACTGGTTGTTATCATGTAGAAGAATGCAAATGGATCCATTCCTTTCTCCTTGTACTAAGGTCAAGTCTAAGTGGATCAAGGAATTTCACATAAAACTAGAGACTCCGAAACTTATAGAGGAGAAAGTGGGGAAAAGCCTTGAAGATATGGGCACAGGGGAAAAATTCTTGAATAGAACAGCAATGGCTTGTGCTGTAAGATCAAGTATTGACAAGTGGGACCTCATGAAGCTGCAAAGCTTCTGCAAGGCAAAAGACACCGTCAATAAGACAAAAAAACCACCAACAGATTGGGAAAGGATCTTTACCTATCCTAAATCAGATAAGGGACTAATATCCAATATATATAAAGAACTCAAGAAGGTGGATTCCAGAAAGTCAAATAACCCCATTAAAAATGGGGCTCAGAACTGAACAAAGAATTCTCACCTGAGGAATACCGAATGGCAGGAAGCGCCTGAAAAAATGTTCAACTTCCTTAATCATCAGGGAAATGCAAATCAAAACAACCCTGAGATTCCACCTCACACCAGTCAGAATGGCTAAGATCAAAAACTCAGGAGACAGCATATGCTGGCGAGGATGTGGAGAAAGAGGAACACACCTCCATTGTTGGTGGAATTGCAAGCTTGTACAACCACTCTGGAAATCAGTCTGGAAGTTCCTCAGAAAATTGGACATAGTACTACTGGAGGATCCAGCAATACCTCTCCTGGGCATATATCCAGAAGATGTCCCAACCGGTAAGAAGGACACATGCTCCACTATGTTCATAGCAGGATTATTTATAATAGCCAGAGGCTGGAAAGAACCCAGATGCCCCTCAACAGAGGAATGGATACAGAAAATATGGTACATTTACACAATGGAGTACTACTCAGCTATTAAAAAGAATGAATTTATGAAAATCCTAGCCAAATGGATGGACCTGGAGGGCATCATCTTGAGTGAGGTAACACAATCACAAAGGAACTCACACAATATGTATTCACTGATAAGTGGATATTAGCCCAGAAACTTAGGATACTCAAGATATAAGATACAATTTGCTAAACGCATGAAACTCAAGAAGAATGAAGACCAAAGTGTGGACATTATGCCCCTTCTTAGAATTGGGAACAAAACACCCATGGAAGGATTTACAGAGACAAAGTTTGGAGCTGCGATGAAAGGATGGACCATCTAGAGACTGCCATATCCAGGGATCCATCCCATAATCAGCTTCCAAATCCTGACACCATTGCATACACTAGCAAGATTTTCCTGAAAGGACCCAGATAAAGCTGTCTCTTGTGAGACTATGCCGGGGCCTAGCAAACACAGAAGTGGATGCTCACAGTCAGCTATTGGATGGATCACAGGGCTCCCAATGGAGAAGCTAGAGAAAGTACCCAAGGAGTTAAAGGGATCTGCAACCCTATAGGGGGAACAACATGATGAACTAACCAGTACCCCTGAGCTCTTTTCTCTAGCTGCATATGTATGGAAAGATGGCCTAGTCGGCCATCACTGGAAAGAGAGGCCCATTGGACTTGCAAACTTTATATGCCCCAATACAGTGGAATGCCAGGGCCAAAAGAATGGGAATGGGTGTGTAAGGAAGTGGGGGGGGGGTATGGGGGACTTTTGGGATAGCATTGGAAATGTAATTGAGGAAAATACGTAATAAAAAACATTAAAAATTAAAAAAGAAAAGAAGAAAACTAAGTTTGAAAAATGGTTAAGTATAAATTGAATTAGGATCATATTTTAAAAACCCAAGTGACATTAAAATGAATGCATATCAACACTATGATGTTGTAACATTTTGAAGGCATTTATTTAAAAAAATAAATTGAGACAAAACTCAGACATTTACAAGGATACACAACAAGAAAAAATTGATACAATATAAACATATTGGTAAAAAGATTGGAGAAAAACATCAAAACTGGGTCAAGCACAGTACTCAAGAGTTCTCTTCCCCATAACACATCATAGAGAATTAAGAGTTAATTAGCAGTTAAAATGTTATTATATCAATGATGTGTTTAGCTGCTTTGTTTAATGGTATTTTATAATTTTATAATCGTTTTGAGTAAAATGCAAAGTACGCTAAAAGCACATAGTACTATAAAATTAAGTTGCTAAATGTTTTGTTGTATTATGGTATAAGATCGTGTAGGAGTGTTGTATCAAGTGTTGTATCAAGAATCTTCAATATTCACTTATACATACTGGAAACCATGAAGCATTTTGCCACAGTTAATACAGAAGGCACAGAGAGTCATGAGAATCTTGTGATGTAAGGTCTGGTTACTTACTGATATGGATGCATTTGGGAGGAGGGGACCAGCCATTCTCTGTACATGTCATTATGTCTTGGCCATTTTGAAGACTATAGCCATTGTAACACTGGACTTTTAAAGACTGACCCTGCACATATATTTTTTCCCAGTATGCAGATTCTCCATTCTCCACATAATGGAAAACACATTTCCCTAAGAAACATAAAAAGTAAAAGGTTAAAAAAAAGTAAAGACTTTCATTTGCTTAAGTTAAATGTTATCGTTCCAGCTGTTTAATGAGCATGCATTGCATTCAGAAATAAAATTAATAACAAAAGTTTAGATGAGTAGCACCTATCTTTAGTTTGTATAAATAAAATATGCAAGAGATAAAGGTATTTCCTTAGTCCCTATTGTGTGTGTACATTTCTAGAAGAGCTGAACGAAGGACAGAAATTAGTCTTTTTGCTCACACGTTTTTTTTTCGTTAGTCTTATGTTTGTCATGAGAAACATAACTGTAATTATGTATGTGCTTTCTCCTTAAAAGAGTTAAACATAGTTAAATACAAAGACATTGGCTTACTGACGCATGGTACTTCAGGCTTCCACCCTTGTGCTGTGCAACGAAGGTAGTCCCAGGAATACCCAGAAGGTGGTAAAAACCCATTGTCACACTTATAGCTGTACTTATTTCCTATAGACACTGGGAAGTTGGGTCTCAGGCTCTCTTCATAATACAGATGTCCATATTGGAATTGTGGAAATTCACAAGGTTTCACTTAAAATTTAAAAAAAATTAAATAAGACAACCAGAAAAACACTCAAATCACATATAAAACTCTTGATTAGTAAACTACTTTTAATGAATTGAAAGAACAGTGGGGCTGTGGGACAAGGAAATAAGACAATAGAAAACATCGGTTTGTGAGGATGTCATTTCATATGTAATCAAGTTAGGGCTGATACTCCAACAGAGAAGAGGATTAGAGACGTTTGTTAATATCAAATATGATAACTCCTTATTTGTAATTTTCACTGAAACTAAAATATAGTATGAATAATGAATCACATGGAGCTATTCTTGTACCATTAATTGAAATTCTGTATTGTTCATTATATTGTTTTTATTATATACATAATTATTTGTGATAATTATTTATATTTTGTAATAGTGTACGAGAAAAATATCACTGTTTCATGAAGTATGTTTCTGCTACAGGAAACCTCATGGAATATATTAAATGTTATTTCAACAAATACATATAAAAACAAACTAATTTCATTATGCTTCCACATTCATTTTAGTTTTGGTTTTATGAGAAAAATTTTCCAGAATTTTTTATATATTTATCATCTGGTTTAAAAATTGCAATTTCTTTTATAGTAAAAGTTCTTCTTTAACAATTTTGAAAATAAAACTTTTCATAGGACATCAATAAGTTAAATTAGCTCTCTGAGCAAAAGAAGAGATAATTCAGGGTAGGAAAATCATTATTTCCACTGTCCTAAAATTTTTACCTAATCTTCATTCTCCATTTGGCACAAGAGAACATATTTACCCTTTTTATACACAATAATTGAAACAAACATAACATTCCTTAAAGTACATGATCACCTGAGGTGGTCAGTACCTAACTGAGCATAGTTTGACACCTTACACTTTCAAAATGCAGGTTGTGGCTGCATCATCAGTGACTGTTGGACTATGTATCACAGTGTTGATGTACTTTACTCAGCCTGCTGATCAATACATTTACCAGGTTTTCAACTGTTCTAAATATTATGAGCACATCGCAAAATCATCTAATTTATACTGTCTTCAGCCCCAAGATTTTCTAATTTTTATTGTTAAATCTCATCCTACTACATAGTCAATGTGACACAAAAGAGCAATTTCTGCAATCACTTGTAATACAGATTCATTGTCATTATCTTCTGTATTGTTACAGTTGTCCACTTGTAATGTATTTTCCCCAAAATACTAAAAGTTTTATTGAAAGTGATGAGTAATTAAACATCCCTGAGGAGCAAGAACTACACATTTTTAGTACAAAGAGTTATGTAATGAAATTTCAGAGAGATTAATCATTTTTATCATATCCATGAAATATCAGAAAGTTCACTGTAAAATAAATAAAATTCAGATACATCCAAACCACAGGCAGTCCAGATATATGTGGCTTTTCTACATTGTGGAAACCAAACTTAGTTGGGTTTGTGGCTCACTGTGCTACACAGATTCCACACTTGTAATTGTAAAGCTACTCAAAAGCCCAGGGCAAGGATGTCACAAGATCTGAGTTCAGACACACACAATAATTCTGCTATTAAGATCTGAGGGAGAAATCTTGGATCCTGGACTCCACTGAGACTACTCTGCATAGGTGAGAGTGTGGACTTCAGAAGCTAACAGCTTCTGGTATAGGTCCTGTTTTGGGCCTTCGTCTTCTGCCAGGAGGCAAGATTGAAAGCCAGATATCTGTGCACATTCCCTGAAAGAAGGGAGCCTGCCTGCAAAGCATGCTCTGACCACTGAAACTCAGGAGAGAGGTAGTCTCCCCGGTCCGCTGGTAGAGAATAACAGAATCACGAGAGGAACAAGCTCTAACCAGAGACAACTATAACAACTGACTCCAGAGTTTACCAGATGGCAAAAGGCAGACATAAGAATCTTACTAAGAGAAATCAAGACCACTCACCATCGTCAGAACCCAGTACTCCCACCTCAGCCAGTCCAGGGCACCCCAACACACCTGAAAAACTAGACCCGGATTTAAAGGCATTTCTCATGATGATAGGAGAAGACATCAAGAAGCTGTTTAATAACTCACTTAAAGAAATACAGGAGAACATAGCTAAAGAGTTACAAGTCCTTATAGAATAACAGGAAAACACATCCAAACAGATGATGGAAATGAACAAAACCATACTAGACCTAAAAAGGGAAGTAGACGAAATAAAGAAAACCCAAAGTGAGGCAATGCTGGAGATAGAAACCCTAGGAAAGAAATCTGGAACCATACATCCCAGCATCAGCAACAAAATACAAGAGATGGAATGGAGAATCTCAGGTACTGAAGATTCCATAGAGAACATCGGCACAACAATCAAAGAAAATCCAAAATGCAAAAAGGTCCTAACTCAAAACATCCAGGAAATCCAGGACACAATAAGAAGACCAAACCTATGGATAAGAGGAGTAGATGAGAATGAAGATTTTCAACTCAAAGGACCGGCAAATATCTTCAACAAAATTATAGAAGAAAACTTCCCAAACCTAAAGAAAGAGATGCCCATGAACATACAAGAAGCCTACAAAACTCCAAATAGACTGGACCAGAAAAGAAATTCCTCCCGACACATAATAATCAGAACAACAAATGCACTAAATAATGATAGAATACTAAAAGCAGTAAGGGCAAAAGGTCAATTAACATATAAAAGCAGGCCTACCTGAACTTTTCTTCAGAACCTATGAAAGCCAGAAGATCTTGGACAGATGTTATACAGACACTAAGAGAACACAAATGCCAGCCAAGGCTAGTATGCCCAGCAAAACTTTCAATTACCATATGGAGAAACCAAAGTATTTCATGACAAAACAAAATTCACACATTATCTTTCCACGAATCCAGCCCTTCAAAGGATAATAACAGAAAAAAACCAATACATGGACAGAAACCATGTCCTAGAAAAAACAAGAAATTAATCCTTCAACAAACCTAAAAGAAGACAGCCAAAAGAACAGAATGCCAACTTTAGCAACAAAAATAATAGGAATGAACAATTACTTTTCCTTATTATCTCTTAATATAAATGGACTCAACTCCCAAATAAAAAGACATAGACAAACAGACTGGCTACACAACAGGACCCAACATTTTGCTGCTTACAGGAAACCCATCTCAGGGGAAAACACAGACACTACCTCAGAATGAAAGGCTGGAAAACAATTTTCCAAGCAAATCATCTGAAGAAATAAGCTGGAGTAGCCATTCTAATATATAATAAAATCGACTTCCAACCCAAAGTCATCAAAAAAGACAAGGAGGGGCACTTCTTATTCATCAAAGGTAAAATCTTCCAAGAAGAACTCCCAATTCTGAATATATATGCTCCAAATAAAAGGGCAGCCACATTCATTAACGAAACTTTAGTAAAGTTCAAAGTACACATTGCACCTCACACAATAATAGTGGGAGACTTCAACACACCACTTTCACCAATGGACAGATCATGGAAACAGAAATTAAACCGGGACATAGTGAAATTAACAGAAGTTATGAAACAAATGAATCTAACAGATATCTACAGAACATTTTATCCTAAAATAAAAGGATATACATTCTTCTCAGCACCTCATGGTACCTTCTCCAAACCTGACCACACAATTAGTCACAAAACAAGCATCAACAGATACAAAAATATTGAAGTTGTCCCATGCATCCTATCAGATCACCCTGGATTAAGGCTGATCTTCAATAACAAAATAAATAATAGAAAGCCAACATTCATGTTGAAACTGAACAATACTCTTCTCAAAGATACCTTGGTCAAGGAAGTAATAATGAAATAAATTAAAGACTTTTTAGAGTTTAATGAAAATGAAGCCACAACATACATAAACTTATGGGACACAATGAATGCAGTCCTAAGAAGAAAACTCATAGACCTGAGTGCCTCCAAAAAGAAACTAGAGAGAGCATACACTAGCAGCCTGACAGCACACCTAGAAGCTCTAGAACAAAAGGAAGCAAATTAACCAAAGAGGAGTAGATGGCAGGAAATAATCAAACTCTGGGCTGAAATCAACCAAGTGGAATCAAAAGAACTATTCAAAGAATCAACCAAACCAGAAGCTGGTTCTTTGAGAAAATCAACAAGATAGATAAACCCTTAGCCAGACTCATTAGATGGCACAGAAGTAGCATCCTAATTAACAAAATCAGAAATGAAAAGGGAGACATAACAACAGATCCTGAAGAAATCCAAAACACCATCATATCCTTCTCTAAAAGGCTATACTCAACAAAACTGGAAAACCTTGGATGAAATGGACAAATTTCTAGACAGATACCAGGTACCAAAGTTAAATCAAGATCAGGTTAATGATCTAAACAGTCCTATATCCCCCAAAGAAATAGAAGCAGTCATTAATAGTCTCCCAACCAAAAAAAGCCCAGGACCACGTGAGTTTAGTGCAGAGTTCTATCAGACCTTCTAAGAAGATCTAATCCCAGTTCTGAACGAACTATTCCACAAAATAGAAGCAGAAGGTACTCTTCCCAATTCATTCTATGTAGCCACAATTGCTCTGATACCTAAACCACAGGAAGACCAAACAGAGATAGAGAACTTCAGACCAAATTTCCTTATAAATATCGATGCAAAAATCATCAATAAAATTCTTGCTAACTGAATCCAAGAGCACATCAAAACAATCATCATTCTGACCAAGTAGGTTTCATTCCAGCAATGCAGGGATAGTTTAATATATGGAAATCCATCAACGTAATCCATTATATAAACAAACTCAAAGACAAAAACCACATGATCATCTCCTTAGATATGGAGAAAGCATTTGACAAAATCCAACACCCATTCATGATAAAAGCCTTGCAAAAATCAGGAATTCAAGGCCCACACCTAACCATGATTAAAGCAATCTATAGTAAACCAGTAGCCAACATCAAAGTAAATGGTGAGAAGCTGGAAGCAATCCCACTAAAATCAGGGACTAGACAAGGCTGTCCACTCTCTCCATACCTACTCAACATTGTACTTGAAGTGCTAGCCAGAGCAATTCGACAACAAAAGGAGATCAAGGGGATACAAATTGGAAAGGAAGAAGTCAAAATATCACTATTTGCAGATGATATGATAGTATATATAAGTGACTCTAAACATTCCACCAGAGAACTCGTAAACCTGATAAACAGCTTCAGTGAAGTAGCTGGATATAAAATTAACTCAAACAAGTAAATGGCCTTTCTCGATACAAAGGATAAACAGGCTGAGAAAGAAATTAGTGAAACAACACCCTTCAAAATAGTCACAAATAATATAAAATACCTTGGTGTGACTCAAACTAAGGAAGCAAAAGATCTGTATGATAAGAACTTCAAGTCTCTGAAGAAAGAAATTAAAGAAGATCTCAGAAGATGGAAAGATCTCCCATGCTCATGGATTGGCAGGATCAATATAGTAAAAATGGCTATCTTGCCAAAAGCAATCTACAAATTCAATGCAATCCCCATCAAAATTCTAACTCAATTCTTCAATGAATTAGAAAAAGCAAACTACAAATTCATCAGGAATAACAAAAAACCTAGGATAGGAAAAACTCTTCTCAAGGATAAAAGAACCTCTGGTGGAATCACCATGCCTGACCTAAAGGTGTACTATAGAGCAATTGTGATAAAAATTGCATGTTACTGGTATAGTGACAGACAAGTAGACCAATGGAATAGAATTGAAGACCCAGAAATTAACCCACACACCCATGGTCTCTTGATGTTTGACAAGGGAGCAAAAAACATCCAGTGGATAAAAGACAACAAATGGTGCTGGCACAACTGGAGGTTATCATGTAGAAGAATGCGAATTGATCCATTCCTATCTCCTTGTACTAAGGTCAAATCTAAGTGGATTAATGAACTCCACATAAAACCAGAGACACTGAAATTTATAGAGGAGAAAATAGAGAAAAGCCTTGAAGATATGGGTACAGGGGAAAAATTCTTGAATAGAACAGCAATGGCTTGTGCTGTAAGATCGAGAATCTACAAATGGTATCTCATAAAATTGCAAAACTTCTGCAAGGCAAAAGAAAATGTCAATAAGAAAATAGGCCACCAACATATTGGGAAAGGATCTTTACCTATCATAAATCAGATAGGGAACTAATGACCTATATATATAAAGAACTCACGAAGGTGGACTCCAGAAAATCAAATAACCCCATTTAAAAATGGGGCTCAGCTAAACAAAGAATTCTCACCTGAGGAATACTGATTGGCTGAGAAGCACCTGAAAATATTTTCAACATCCTTAACCATCTGGGAAATGCAAATGAAAACAACCCTGAGATTCCATCTCACACCAGTCAGAATGGCTAAGATCAAAAATTCAGGTGACAGCAGATGCTGGTGAGGATGTGGAGAAAGAGGAACACTCCTCCACTGTTGGTGGGATTGCAAGCTTGTACAATCACTCTGGAAATCAGTCTGGCGGTTCCTCAGGAAATTGGACATAGTACTACTGGACGATCTCGCAATACCTCTCCTGGGCATATATCCAGAAGATGTCCCAACCAGTAAGAAGGACACATGCTCCACTATGTTCATAGGACGCTTATTTATAATAGCCAGAAGCTGGAATAACCCCAGTTGCCCCTCAACAGAGGAATGAATACAGAAAATGTGGTACATTTACACAATGGAGTACACCTCAGCTATTAAAATAATGAATTTATGAAATTCCTAGGCAAATGGATGGACCTGGAAAGCATCATCCTGAGTGAGGTAACCCAATCACAAAAGAATTCACACAATATGTTCTCACTGATAAGTGGATATTAGCCCAGAAACTTAGAATACCCAAGATATTAGATAAAATTTGATATACAGATGAAACTCAAGAAGAACGACGACCAAAGTGTGGACACTTTGCCCCTTCTTAGAATTGGGAACAAAACATCCATGTAAGGAGTTATAGAGACACATTTCGGAGCTGAGATGAAAGGATGGACCATCTAGAGACTGCCATATCCAGGGATCCATCCTGTAATCAGCCTCCAAGCACTGACACCATTCCGTACACTAGCAAGATTTTGCTGAAAAGACCCAGATATAGCTGTCTCTTGTGAGACTATGCCAGGGCCTAGCAAACACAGAAGTGGATGCTCACAGTCAGCTATTGGATGGATCACAGGGTCCCCAATAGAGGAGCTAGAGAAAGTAACCAAAGAGCTATAGCGATCTGCAACCCTATAGGTGGAACAACAATATGAACTAACCAGTACCCCCCCCCCCCCCAGAGCTCGTGTCTCTAGCTGCATATGTATCAGAAGATGGCCTAGTCGGCCATCAGTGGAAAGAGAGGCCCATTGGTCATGCAAACTTTATCTGCCTCAGTACAAGGGAACGCCAAGGGCCAAGAAGTGGGAGTGGGTGCTTGGGGGACCTGGTGGGGGAGCGGGTTGGGGACTTTAATGATAGCATTGGAAATGTAAATGAAAAAAAATGCCTAATTAAAAAAAAAATTAAAAACATCTGCTATTAAAGTAAGTTGAACTAACACTGAAGAAATAGATGGGAAAAAAAAAAAGAAAATCCTGTTAAAATAGTAATCCAAGTACTAAATATTCAAAACAAAACAAAACAAAACAAAACAAAACAAAACAAAACAAAAACAAAACAAGAATTCTGAACGCTGTGAGAGTAAAAGAGCAAGTAAAATATAAAGGCAACCCTGTCAGAATATACCTGACTTCATAATGGAAACCTGAAAGGTAGTAGACCCTGGGCGTACTTTAAAAGACCACAGTTGCATCCCAAACTACAGTGGTCAGAAAAATACTCGATAAGCATTGAAGGAGAAAACAAGATATACCGTAAGAATGAAAAATTTAAAAAATATCTATCCAGAGCTGAGCCCTACAAAAATTACTAGAAAGAAAACTACAACCAAGGAGATCAACTAAAACCAATAAATAAATAAGCTCTACTCTAACACAAGCAGATCATCTACGTAACAGGAAATAAGTAATCTCACATGAGCAAAAGAAGACACACATACAAAACTACCACCACCATCAAAATAAGAATTAGCAATCATGGTCAGTGATAGCTCTCAATGTCAATGGATTCAATTCTCCAATAAAAATGGCACAGGATAACAGAATATATGAGAAAATATTATCCACCATTTTCCTTTATAAAACAAAAATACCTCAACATTAGAAATGGACGTTTCTCCATAGTAAAATGCTAGAAAAAAATTCTTGCTAGTAAATGGATCCAAGAAACAAGATCATTTTGCCATTCTAAATTCTAACAACATAGAATTCAAGACAAATTAATCATTAGTGGTACAGAAAAATACTTCATACTAATGAATATGACATCTCAATTTTGAACATGTGCTCCCAATGCAAAGACAGCTACATTAATATAAAATATAAAAGAAACGAACTAAAAAATTTACATAACTCATATTGAATACCATACATTGATAGTCAAAGACTTCAATACTCCACTTTTACAAATGGACAGGTCATCCAGACAGAAAAGTAACAGAAACAAATGTAACTGAGAGACATGATGAATCAAATGGACTTAACAGAAATCTTTAGCACATTTCACCCAAACTCAAAAGACTATACCTTTGCTCAACACCTCACAGAACTTTGCCAGCACTCAGGAGGCAGGGACAGGCAGATTTCTGAGATCTAGGCCAGCCTGGTCTCCAAAGTGAGTTCTAGGACAGCCAGAGCTATACAGACCATAAACTCAGTCACAAAGCTAGTCTCAACCGATACAATAAAATTGAAATAGTCCCTGACACT
This sequence comes from Mus caroli, assembly GCF_978045245.1. NCBI lineage: Eukaryota > Metazoa > Chordata > Mammalia > Rodentia > Muridae > Mus > Mus caroli. The sequence continues at coordinate 136,754,780 of NW_028227256.1, forward strand.
GTCTCAGACTATAGGGATGAAAGCTGAACTTCAGCAACAACAGAAAGCCCATAAACTCATGGAAACTGAATAATGCTCTTCTGAATGACCGCAGGGTTAAAAAAGAAATAAATAATTTAAAGCTTCTAGTATTCAATGTAAATGAAGGCACAGAATCCCAAACATATGAGACACTATGAAAATGATATCAAGGCAAAAGGTCATAGCACTAAGTGCCTTCATAAAGACATCAGAAATTTCTCATTCTAGTGACTTAACAGCACACCTGAAAGCTCTGTAAGAGGAGTAGACAGCAGGAAATAAGTAAGCTTGGGGATAAGAAATATTATAGGGCTGAAATAAATGAAATAGAAGCAAAGAGAACAGTACAAAGAATCAATGATAACAAGAGTTGGTTCTTTGAGAAAATCAACAAGATAGACAAACCTTTAGCCAAACTAAGTAAAAGGCAGGCAGAGAGAATATAGAAACTTACAAAGTCAGTAATGAAAACAGGGACATAATCCTGTAAGGAGTTAAAGACACCAAATCACACATAAAAACCTTCAACCTACAATTGGTCTTGCCAGCATTATATGCTGGGGTAAAGGTGGAATTGGAATTCTGGGAGTGGCTAACAGCTTAAAACCCATGCCACAAGAGTTACATTCACCTTTGGCACTGACTTGAAGACCAAAAAGCAGAAGCTATATATGGCCAAGAGACCTAGAGTAGAACTAAACATGACTGTTAAAGAAAATAAAATGTCAGCTGGGCAGTGGTGGTGCATGCCTTTAATCCCAGCACTTAGGTGGCAGAGGCAGGCAGATTTCTGAGTTCCAAGCTTAGCCTGGTCTACAGAGAGTTCCAGGATAGCAAGGGCAACATAGAGAAACCTTGTCTCTAAACATCAAAAACAAAACAAAACAAAACAAAAACAACAACAAAAAAGAGGCAAAAGAAGGAAAAAAGTCAATACTATAATAACTGATGATACTCTGCTATTATTATAGATTGGTCCCCTGCCCAGTCATCATCAGAGATGCTTCACCCAGCAACTAATGGAAACAGATGCAGAGACCCACAGCCAAATAATTATAGGATTTTTACAACACTGTGAACTCCAAGATTTGTTGTTTACAGGAAAAACCTGTTTTCAGTTGTGGTGTGGCTCATCCTCTGTACATTCCTTTAATCCCTCTGGCTGGAATACAGACAAGCCCTTACTTGTCTTACATTTAATCTAAAACAATGAAGGTAATGTTAATTTGTAGAAGGAAACATCTATGTTTGAAAGAGATGTCAAACTGAGTCTCAGGCAACTTGATACATCAGAGAAAGATTTGACAGAATAGGATATGCTCAACTCTCATGACAACAAAGAGAAAAGAGAGGCTACTTAAGAGAGAGCGTCAGAGAGAAAGAAGCTAGGGGACAGTTTACCTGGGACAGGTTGTAGAAACAAAACAAGTAAGTCACAAGTGAAGACAGGAGGAGCCAGAGGATTAGAACAGATTGTCAGAGTTATTTTGAGGCCAAGCAGAGCACAAAGTCCAAGGCTGAGTAGGAAGCCAGATTGGGTCTATGCCTTTGAAGGAGATAGTGGGATCTTGCCTGTTTCCATATATCTTTGTAGCTGGTCCTAAGGCAAGTAGCTTTGACTTACCACTCAGTCCCTGACAAGAATCAATGTAAACTCTGCACTAAACCCATCTGTTCCTGGGCTTTTTTTAGTTGGGAGACTATTAATGACTGCTTCTATTTCTTTGGGGGATATAGGGCTGTTTAGATCATTAACCTGATCTTGATTCAACTTTGGTACCTGGTATCTGTCTAGGAACTTCTCCATTTCATCCAGGTTCTCCAGTTTTGTTGAGTATAGCCTTTGGTAGAAGGATCTGATGGTGTTTTGGATGTCCTCAGGATCTGTTGTTATGTCTCCTTTTTCATTTCTGATTTTGTTAATTAGGATGCTTTCCCTGTGCCCTCTAGTGAGTCTGGCTCAGGGTTTATCTATCTTGTTGATTTTCTCAAAGAACCAGCTCCTTGATTGGTTGATTCTTTAAATAGTTCTTCTTGTTTCCACTTGGTTGATTTCGCCCCTGAGTTTGATTATTTCCTGCGGTCTACTCCTCTTGGGTGAATTTGCTTCCTTTTGTTCTAGTGCTTTTAGGGATGTTGTCAAGCTGCTAATGTGTGCTCTCTCTAGTTTCCTTTTGGAGGCACTCAGAGCTGTGAGTTTTCTTCTTAGAAATGCTTTCATTGCATCCCATAAGTTTGGGTATGTTGTGGCTTCATTTTCATTGAACTCTAAAAAGTCCTTAATTTCTTTCTTTATTCCTTCCTTGACCAAGGTATCATTGAGAAGAGTGTTGTTCAGTTTCCACGTGAAGGTTGGCTTTCTATTATTTATTTTGTTATTGAAGATCAGCCTTAGTCCATGGTGATCTGATAGGATGCATGGGACAATTTCAATATTTTTGTATCTGTTGAGGCCTGTTTTGTGACCAATTATGTGGACAATTTTGGAGAAGGTACCATGAGGTGCTGAGAAGAAGGTATATCCTTTTGTTTTAGGGTAAAATGTTCTGTAGATATCTGCCAGATCCATTTGATCCATAACTTCTGTTAGTTTCACTGTGTCCCTGTTTAGTTTCTGTTTCCATGATCTGTCCATTGGTGAAAGTGGTGTGTTGAAGTCTCCCACTATTATTGTATGAGGTGCAATGTGTGCTTTGAGATTTACTAAAGTTTCTTTAATGAATGTGGCTGCCTTTGTATTTGGAGCATAGATATTCAGGATTGATAGTTCCTCTTGTAAGATTTTACCTTTGATGAGTATGAAGTGTCCCTCTCTGTCTTTTTTAATGACTTTGGGTTGGAAGTCAATCTTATCAGATATTAGAATGGCTACTCCAGCTTGTTTCTTCATACCATTTGCTTGGAAAATTATTTTCCAGCCTTTCATTCTGAGGTAGTGTCTATCTTTTTCTCTGAGATGAGTTTCCTGTAAGCAGCAAAATGTTGGGTCTTGTTTGTATAGCCAGATTGTTAGTCTATGTCTTTTTATCAGGGAGTTGAGTCCATTGATATTAAGAGATATTAAGGAAAAGTAATTGTTGTTTCCTGTTATTTTTGTTGTTAAAGTTGGCATTCTGTTCTTGTGGCTGTCTTCTTTTAGGTTTGTTGAGGGATTACCTTCTTGTTGTTTCTAGGGCGTGGTTCCTGTCCTTGTATTGGTTTTTTTCTGTTATTGTCCTTTGAAGGGCTGGATTCGTGGAGAGATAATGTGTGAATTTGGTTTTGTTGTGGAATACTTTGGTTTCTCCATCTATGTTAATTGAGAGTTTGGCTGGGTATAGTAGCCTGGGCTGGAGTTTGTGTTCTTTTAGTGTCTGTATAACATCCGTCCAGGATCTTCTGGCTTTCATAGTCTCTGGTGAGAAATCTGGTGTAATTATGATAGGCTTGCCTTTATATGTTACTTGGCCTTTTTCTCTTACTGCTTTTAGTATTCTATCTTTATTTAGAGCATAAAACAGGCTGAGAATGAAATTAGGGAAACAACACCCTTCTCAATAGTCACAAATAATATAAAATATCTTGGCGTGACTCTAACTAAGGAAGTGAAAGATCTGTATAATAAAAACTTTAAGTCTCTGAGGAAAGAAATTATAGAAGATCTCAGAAGATGGAAAGATCTCCCATGCTCATGGATTGGCAGGATCAACATTGTAAAAATGGCTATCTTGCCAAAAGCAATCTACAGATCCAATGCAATCCCCATCAAAATTCCAACTCAATTCTTCAACGAATTAGAAAGTGCAATCTGCAAATTCATCTGGAATAACAAAAAAAACCTATGATAGCAAAAACTCTTCTCAAGGATAAAAGAACCTCTGGTGGAATCACCATGCCGGACCTAAAGCTGTACTACAGAGCAATTGTGATAAAAACTTCGTGGTACTGGTATAGTGACAGACAAGTAGACCAATGGAATAGAATTGAAGACCCAGAAATGAAGCCATACAGCTATGGTCACTTGATCTTCGACAAGGGAGCTAAAATCATCCAGTGGAAGAAAGACAGCATTTTCAACAAATGGTGCTGGTACAACTGGTTGTTATCATGTAGAAGAATGCGAATGGATCCATTCCTTTCTCCTTGTACTAAGGTCAAGTCTAAGTGGATCAAGGAATTTCACATAAAACTAGAGACTCCGAAACTTATAGAGGAGAAAGTGGGGAAAAGCCTTGAAGATATGGGCACAGGGGAAAAATTCTTGAATAGAACAGCAATGGCTTGTGCTGTAAGATCAAGAATTGACAAGTGGGACCTCATGAAGCTGCAAAGCTTCTGCAAGGCAAAAGACACCGTCAATAAGACAAAAAAACCACCAACAGATTGGGAAAGGATCTTTACCTATCCTAAATCAGATAAGGGACTAATATCCAATATATATAAAGAACTCAAGAAGGTGGATTCCAGAAAGTCAAATAACCCCATTAAAAATGGGGCTCAGAACTGAACAAAGAATTCTCACCTGAGGAATACCGAATGGCAGGAAGCACCTGAAAAAATGTTCAACTTCCTTAATCATCAGGGAAATGCAAATCAAAACAACCCTGAGATTCCACCTCACACCAGTCAGAATGGCTAAGATCAAAAACTCAGGAGACAGCATATGCTGGCGAGGATGTGGAGAAAGAGGAACACACCTCCATTGTTGGTGGAATTGCAAGCTTGTACAACCACTCTGGAAATCAGTCTGGAAGTTCCTCAGAAAATTGGACATAGTACTACTGGAGGATCCAGCAATACCTCTCCTGGGCATATATCCAGAAGATGTCCCAACCGGTAAGAAGGACACATGCTCCACTATGTTCATAGCAGGATTATTTATAATAGCCAGAGGCTGGAAAGAACCCAGATGCCCCTCAACAGAGGAATGGATACAGAAAATATGGTACATTTACACAATGGAGTACTACTCAGCTATTAAAAAGAATGAATTTATGAAAATCCTAGCCAAATGGATGGACCTGGAGGGCATCATCTTGAGTGAGGTAACACAATCACAAAGGAACTCACACAATATGTATTCACTGATAAGTGGATATTAGCCCAGAAACTTAGGATACTCAAGATATAAGATACAATTTGCTAAACGCATGAAACTCAAGAAGAATGAAGACCAAAGTGTGGACATTATGCCCCTTCTTAGAATTGGGAACAAAACACCCATGGAAGGATTTACAGAGACAAAGTTTGGAGCTGCGATGAAAGGATGGACCATCTAGAGACTGCCATATCCAGGGATCCATCCCATAATCAGCTTCCAAATCCTGACACCATTGCATACACTAGCAAGATTTTCCTGAAAGGACCCAGATAAAGCTGTCTCTTGTGAGACTATGCCGGGGCCTAGCAAACACAGAAGTGGATGCTCACAGTCAGCTATTGGATGGATCACAGGGCTCCCAATGGAGAAGCTAGAGAAAGTACCCAAGGAGTTAAAGGGATCTGCAACCCTATAGGGGGAACAACATGATGAACTAACCAGTACCCCTGAGCTCTTTTCTCTAGCTGCATATGTATGGAAAGATGGCCTAGTCGGCCATCACTGGAAAGAGAGGCCCATTGGACTTGCAAACTTTATATGCCCCAATACAGTGGAATGCCAGGGCCAAAAGAATGGGAATGGGTGTGTAAGGAAGTGGGGGGGGTATGGGGGACTTTTGGGATAGCATTGGAAATGTAATTGAGGAAAATACGTAATAAAAAACATTAAAAATTAAAAAAGAAAAGAAGAAAACTAAGTTTGAAAAATGGTTAAGTATAAATTGAATTAGGATCATATTTTAAAAACCCAAGTGACATTAAAATGAATGCATATCAACACTATGATGTTGTAACATTTTGAAGGCATTTATTTAAAAAAAATAAATTGAGACAAAACTCAGACATTTACAAGGATACACAACAAGAAAAAATTGATACAATATAAACATATTGGTAAAAAGATTGGAGAAAAACATCAAAACTGGGTCAAGCACAGTACTCAAGAGTTCTCTTCCCCATAACACATCATAGAGAATTAAGAGTTAATTAGCAGTTAAAATGTTATTATATCAATGATGTGTTTAGCTGCTTTGTTTAATGGTATTTTATAATTTTATAATCGTTTTGAGTAAAATGCAAAGTACGCTAAAAGCACATAGTACTATAAAATTAAGTTGCTAAATGTTTTGTTGTATTATGGTATAAGATCGTGTAGGAGTGTTGTATCAAGTGTTGTATCAAGAATCTTCAATATTCACTTATACATACTGGAAACCATGAAGCATTTTGCCACAGTTAATACAGAAGGCACAGAGAGTCATGAGAATCTTGTGATGTAAGGTCTGGTTACTTACTGATATGGATGCATTTGGGAGGAGGGGACCAGCCATTCTCTGTACATGTCATTATGTCTTGGCCATTTTGAAGACTATAGCCATTGTAACACTGGACTTTTAAAGACTGACCCTGCACATATATTTTTTCCCAGTATGCAGATTCTCCATTCTCCACATAATGGAAAACACATTTCCCTAAGAAACATAAAAAGTAAAAGGTTAAAAAAAAGTAAAGACTTTCATTTGCTTAAGTTAAATGTTATCGTTCCAGCTGTTTAATGAGCATGCATTGCATTCAGAAATAAAATTAATAACAAAAGTTTAGATGAGTAGCACCTATCTTTAGTTTGTATAAATAAAATATGCAAGAGATAAAGGTATTTCCTTAGTCCCTATTGTGTGTGTACATTTCTAGAAGAGCTGAACGAAGGACAGAAATTAGTCTTTTTGCTCACACGTTTTTTTTTCGTTAGTCTTATGTTTGTCATGAGAAACATAACTGTAATTATGTATGTGCTTTCTCCTTAAAAGAGTTAAACATAGTTAAATACAAAGACATTGGCTTACTGACTCATGGTACTTCAGGCTTCCACCCTTGTGCTGTGCAACGAAGGTAGTCCCAGGAATACCCAGAAGGTGGTAAAAACCCATTGTCACACTTATAGCTGTACTTATTTCCTATAGACACTGGGAAGTTGGGTCTCAGGCTCTCTTCATAATACAGATGTCCATATTGGAATTGTGGAAATTCACAAGGTTTCACTTAAAATTTAAAAAAAATTAAATAAGACAACCAGAAAAACACTCAAATCACATATAAAACTCTTGATTAGTAAACTACTTTTAATGAATTGAAAGAACAGTGGGGCTGTGGGACAAGGAAATAAGACAATAGAAAACATCGGTTTGTGAGGATGTCATTTCATATGTAATCAAGTTAGGGCTGATACTCCAACAGAGAAGAGGATTAGAGACGTTTGTTAATATCAAATATGATAACTGCTTATTTGTAATTTTCACTGAAACTAAAATATAGTATGAATAATGAATCACATGGAGCTATTCTTGTACCATTAATTGAAATTCTGTATTGTTCATTATATTGTTTTTATTATATACATAATTATTTGTGATAATTATTTATATTTTGTAATAGTGTACGAGAAAAATATCACTGTTTCATGAAGTATGTTTCTGCTACAGGAAACCTCATGGAATATATTAAATGTTATTTCAACAAATACATATAAAAACAAACTAATTTCATTATGCTTCCACATTCATTTTAGTTTTGGTTTTATGAGAAAAATTTTCCAGAATTTTTTATATATTTATCATCTGGTTTAAAAATTGCAATTTCTTTTATAGTAAAAGTTCTTCTTTAACAATATTGAGAATAAAACTTTTCATAGGACATCAATAAGTTAAATTAGCTCACTGAGCAAAAGAAGAGATAATTCAGGATAGGAAAATCATTATTTCCACAGTCCTCAAAGTTTTACCTACTCTTCATTCTCCAGTGGGCACAGGAGAACATGTTTACCCTTTTTATACACAATAATTGAAACAAACATAACATTCCTTAAAGTACATGATCACCTGAGGTGGTCAGTACCTAACTGAGCCTTGTTTGACATCTTACACTTTCAAAATGCAGGTTGTGGCAGCATCATCAGTGACTGTTGGACCATGTATCACAGTGTTGATGTACTCTACTCAGCCTGCTGATCAATACATTTACCAATATTTCAACTGTTCTAAATATTATGAGTACATCACAAGATCATCTAGTTTTTGATGTCTTCAGCCCCAAGATTTTCTAATTTTTATTGTTAAATCTCATCCTACTACATAGTCAACGTGACACAAAAGAGTAATTTCTGCAATCACTTGTAATACAGATTCATTGTCATTATCTTCTGTATTGTTACAGTTGTCCGTTTGTAATATATTTTCCCCAAAATACTAAAAGTTTTATTGAAAGTGATGAGTAATTAAACATCCCTGAGGAGCAAGAACTACACATTTTTAGTACAAAGAGTTATGTAATGAAATTTCAGAGAGATTAATCATTTTTATCATATCTATGAAATATCAGAAAGTTCACTGTAAAATAAATAAAATTCAGATACATCCAAACCACAGGAAGTCTAGATATATGTGGCTGTTCTACATTATGGAAACCAAACTTAGTTGGGTTTGTGGCTCACTGTGCTACACAGATACCACACTTGTAATTTTAAAGCTACTCAAAAGCCCAGGGCAAGGATGTCACAAGATCTGAGTTCAGACACACACATTAATTCTGCTATTAATATAAGTTGACAAGACTTCTGGTGAGTGGAACACAGCTTCTGCTCCAATCCAATTGCGCGCAGGACCTGAGACTGCATTAGTTAGGGAAGCAGAAACCGGCCAGTGTAGGGCCACAGGCCTCATCCAGCCGGATCAGCACCGGGGTAGCTAGAGCGCAGGGTCAGCTGACACCCGCCAGCTACCCACGACCCCCCGCCACAGGATTTTGAGACTGCTGGTGAGTGGAACACAGCTTCTGCTCCAATCCAATTGCGCGCGGGACCTGAGACTGCATTAGTTAGGGAAGCAGAAACCGGCCTGAGTAGGACCACAGGCCTCTTCTGGCTGGACCAGCACCGGGGTACTGCCAGCTACCCACGACCCCCGCCACAGGATTTTGAGACTGCTGGTGAGTGGAACACAGCTTCTGCTCCAATCTTTAAACAGTGACAACGACAACAACTAACCCCAGAGATTACCAGATGGCGAAAGGTAAACGTAATAATCTTACTAACAGAAACCAAGACCACTCACCATCATCAGAACCCAGCACTCCCACTTCGCCCAGTCCAGGGCACCCCAACACACGGGAAAAGGTAGACACGGATCTAAAAGCATATCTCCTGATGATGGTAGAGGACTTCAAGAAGGACTTTAATAACACACTTAAAGAAATACAAAGGAACACTGGTAAACAGGTAGAAGACAATAAAGAGGAAGCACAAAAATCGCTTAAAGAATTGCAGGAGAACACTGCTAAAGAGTTACAAATCCTTAAACAAAAACAGGATAACCTAATCAAACAGGTAGAAGTCCTTAATGAAAAACAGGAAAACACATCCAAACAGATGATGGAAATGAACAAAACCATACTAGACCTAAAAAGGGAAGTAGACACAATAAAGAAAACCCAAAATGAGGCAACACTGGAGATAGAAACCCTAGGAAAGAAATCTGGAACCATAGATACGAGCATCAGCAACAGAATACAAGAGATGGAAGAGAGAATCTCAGGTGCAGAAGATTCCATAGAGAACATCGGCACAACAATCAAGGAAAATGTAAAATGCAAAAAGATCCTAACTCAAAACATCCAAGAAATATAGGACACAATGAGAAGACCAAACCTACGGATAATAGGAGTGGATGAGAATGAAGATTTTCAACTCAAAGGACCAGCAAACATCTTCAACAAAATTATAGAAGAAAACTTCCCAAATCTAAAGAAAGAGATGCTCATGAACATACAAGAAGCCTACAGAACTCCAAATAGACTGGACCAGAAAAGAAATACCTCCCGATACATAATAATCAGAACAACAAATGCTCTAAATAAAGATAGAATACTAAAAGCAGTAAGAGAAAAAGGCCAAGTAACATATAAAGGCAAGCCTATCAGAATTACACCAGATTTTTCACCAGAGACTATGAAAGCCAGAAGATCCTGGACGGATGTTATACAGACACTAAAAGAACACAAATTCCAGCCCAGGCTGCTATACCCAGCCAAACTCTCAATTAACATAGATGGAGAAACCAAAGTATTCCACAACAAAACCAAATTCACACATTATCTCTCCACGAATCCAGCCCTTCAAAGGATAATAACAGAAAAAAAAAAAAACAATACAAGGACAGGAACCACGCCCTAGAAACAACAAGAAGGTAATCCCTCAACAAACCTAAAAGAAGACAGCCACAAGAACAGAATGCCAACTTTAACAACAAAAATAACAGGAAACAACAATTACTTTTCCTTAATATCTCTTAATATCAATGGACTCAACTCCCCGATAAAAAGACATAGACTAACAAACTGGCTACACAAACAAGACGCAACATTTTGCTGCTTACAGGAAACTCATCTCAGAGAAAAAGATAGACACTACCTCAGAATGAAAGGCTGGAAAACAATTTTCCAAGCAAATGGTATTAAGAAACAAGCTGGAGTAGCCATTCTAATATCTGATAAGATTGACTTCCAACCCAAAGTCATCAAAAAAGACAGGGAGGGGCACTTCATACTCATCAAAGGTAAAATCCTCCAAGAGGAACTATCAATCCTGAATATCTATGCTCCAAATACAAAGGCAGCCTCATTCATTAAAGAAACTTTAGTAAATCTCAAAGCACACATTGCACCTCATACAATGATAGTGGGAGACTTCAACACACCACTTTCACCAATGGACAGATCATGGAAACAGAAACTAAACAGGGACACAGTGAAACTAACAGAAGTTATGGATCAAATGGATCTGGCAGATATCTACAGAACATTTTACCCTAAAACAAAAGGATATACCTTCTTCTCAGCACCTCATGGTACCTTCTCCAAAATTGTCCACATAATTGGTCACAAAACAGGCCTCAACAGATACAAAAATATTGAAATTGTCCCATGCATCCTATCAGATCACCATGGACTAAGGCTGATCTTCAATAACAAAATAAATAATAGAAAGCCAACCTTCACGTGGAAACTGAACAACACTCTTCTCAATGATACCTTGGTCAAGGAAGGAATAAAGAAAGAAATTAAGGACTTTTTAGAGTTCAATGAAAATGAAGCCACAACTTACCCAAACTTATGGGACACAATGAAAGCATTTCTAAGAGGAAAAATCATAGCTCTGAGTGCCTCTAAAAGGAAACTAGAGAGAGCACACATTAGCAGCTTGACAACATACCTAAAAGCACTAGAACAAAAGGAAGCAAAATCACCCAAGAGGAGTAGAGGGCAGGAAATAATCAAACTCAGGGGCGAAATCAACCAAGTGGAAACAAGAAAAACTATTCAAAGAATCAACCAATCAAGGAGCTGGTTCTTTGAGAAAATCAACAAGATAGATAAACCCTTAGCCAGACTCACTAGAGGGCACAGGGAAAGCATCCTAATTAACAAAATCAGAAATGAAAAAGGAGACATAACAACAGATCCTGAAGACATCTAAAACACCATCAGATCCTTCTACCAAAGGCTATACTCAACAAAACTGGAGAACCTGGATGAAATGGAGAAGTTCCTAGACAGATACCAGGTACCAAAGTTGAATCAAGATCAGGTTAATGATCTAAACAGCCCTATATCCCCCAAAGAAATAGAAGCAGTCATTAATAGTCTCCCAACTAAAAAAAGCCCAGGATCAGATGGGTTTAGTGCAGAGTTTTATCAGACCTTCAAAGAAGATCTAATCCCAGTTCTTCACAAACTATTCCACAAAATAGAAACAGAAGGTACTCTACCCAACTCATTCTATGAAGCCACAATTACTCTGATATCTAAACCACAAAAATACCCAACAAAGATAGAAAACTTCAGACCAATATCCCTTATGAATATTGATGCAAAAATCCTCAATAAAGTTATTGCTAACCGAATCCTAGAACACATCAAAACAATCATCCATCCTGACCAAGTAGGTTGAATCCCAGGGATGCAGGGATGGTTCAATATACGGAAATCCATCAACGTAATCCAGTATATAAACAAACTCAAAGACAAAAACCACATGGTCATCTCGTTAGATGTGGAAAAAGCATTTGACAAGATCCAACACCCATTCATGATAAAAGTCTTGGAAAGATCAGAAATTCAAGGCCCATACCTAAACATGATAAAAGCAATGTACAGCAAACCAGTAGCCAACATCAAAGTAAATGGTGAGAAGCTTGAAGCAATCCCTCTAAAATCAGGGACTAGAAAAGACTGTCCACTTTTTCCATACCTATTCAACATTGTACTTGAAGTCCTAGCCAGAGCAATTCAACAACAAAAGGAGATCAAAGGGATACAAATTGGAAAAGATGAAGTCAAAATATCACTCTTTGCAGATGATATGATAGTATATATAAATGACCCTAAAAATTCCACCAGAGAACTCCTAAGCCTGATAAACAGCTTCGGTGAAGTATCTGGATATAAAATTAACTCAAACAAATCAATGGCCTTTCTCTACACAAAGAATAAACAGGCTGAGAAAGAAATTATGGAAACAACACCCTTCTCAATAGTCACAAATAATATAAAATATCTTGGCGTGACTCTAACTAAGGAAGTGAAAGATCTGTACAATAAAAACTTCAAGTCTCTGAAGAAAGAAATTATAGAAGATCTCAGAAGATGGAAAGATCTCCCATGCTCATAGATTGGCAGGATCAACATTGTAAAAATGGCTATCTTGCCAAAAGCAATCTACAGATTCAATGCAATCCCCATCAAAATTCCAAATCAATTCTTCAACGAATTAGAAAGTGCAATCTGCAAATTCATCTGGAATAACAAAAAACCTAGGATAGCAAAAACTCTTCTCAAGGATAAAAGAACCTCTGGTGGAATCACCATGCTGGACCTAAAGCTCTACTACAGAGCAATTGTGATAAAAATCTGCATGGTACTGGTATAGTGACAGACAAATAGACCAATGGAATAGAATTGAAGACCCAGAAATGAATCCACACACCTATGGTCACTTGATCTTCGACAAGGGAGCTAAAAACATCCAGTGGAAGAAAGACAGCATTTTCAACAAATGGTGCTGGCACAACTGGTTGTTAACATGTAGAAGAATGGGAATCGATCCATTCCTATCTCCTTGTACTAAGGTCAAGTCTAAGTGGATCAAGGAACTTCACATAAAACCAGAGACACTGAAACTTATAGAGGAGAAAGTGGGGAAAAGCCTTGAAGATATGGGCACAGGGGAAAAATTCCTGAATAGAACAGTAATGGCTTGTGCTGTAAGATCGAGAATTGACAAGTGGGACCTCATGAAACTACAAAGCTTCTGCAAGGCTAAAGACACCATCAATAAGACAAAAAAACCACCAACAGATTGGGAAAGGATCTTCACCTATCCTAAATCAGATAAGGGACTAATATCCAATATATATAAAGAACTCAAGAAGGTGGACTCCAGAAAGTCAAATAACCCCATTAAAAAATGGGGCTCAGAACTGAACAAAGAATTCTCACCTGAGGAATACCGAATGGCAGAGAAGCACCTGAAAAAATGTTCAACATCCTTAATCATCAGGGAAATGCAAATCAAAACAACCCTGAGATTCCACCTCACACCAGTCAGAATGGCTAAGATCAAAAATTCAGGTGACAGTAGATGCTGGCGAGGATGTGGAGAAAGAGGAACACTTCTCCATTGTTGGTGGGATTGCAAGCTTGTACAACCACTCTGGAAATCAGTCTGGCGGTTCCTCAGAAAATTGGACATAGTACTACCGGAGGATCCAGCAATACCTCTCCTGGGCATATATCCAGAAGATGTCCCAACCGGTAAAAAGGACACATGCTCCACTATGTTCATAGCAGCCCTATTTATAATAGCCAGAAGCTGGAAAGAACCCAGATGTCCCTCAACAGAGGAATGGATACAGAAATTATGGTACATTTACACAATGGAGTACTACTCAGCTATTAAAAAGAATGAATTTATGAAATTCCTAGCCAAATGGATGGACCTGGAGGGCATCATTTTGAGTGAAGTAACACAATCACAAAAGAACTCACACAATATGTATTCACTGATAAGTGGATATTAGCCCAATACTTAGGATACCCAAGATATATGATACAATTTGCTAAACGCATGAAACTCAAGAAGAATGAAGACCAAAGTGTGGACACTGTGCACCTTCTTAGAATTGGGAACAAAACACCCAGGGAAGGAGTTACAGAGACAAAGTTCGTAGCTGTGATGAAAGGATGGACCATTTAGAGACTGCCATATCCAGGGATCCATCCCATAATCAGCTTCTAAACGCTGACACCATTGCATACACTAGCAAGATTTTGCTGAAAGGACCCAAATATAGCTGTCTCTTGTGAGACGATGCTGGGGCCTAGCAAACACAGGAGTGGATGTTCACAGTCAGCTGTTGGATGTATCACAGGGCTCCCAATGGAGAAGCTAGAGAAAGTACCCAAGGAGCTAAAGGGATCTGCAACCCTATTGTTGGAATAACATGATGTACTAACCAGAACCCCGGAGCTCTTGTCTCTAGCTGCATATGTATCGAAAGATGACCTAGTCGGCCATCAATGGAAAGAGAGGCCCATTGGACTTGCAAACTTTATATGCCCCAATATAGGGGAATGCCAAGTCCAAAAGAATGGGAATGGGTGGGTAGGGAAGTGGGGAGCACTATGGGGGACTTTTGGGATAGCATTGGAAATGTAATTGAGGAAAATATGTAATAAAAATATTAAAAATTTAAAAAAATGGAAATCCTAACACTTAAAAAAATAAGTTGACTTAACAATAGATGGGGAAAAAAAGGAAAATCCTGTCAAAGTAGTAATCAAAATACTAAATATTCAAAACAAACAAACGAAAAAAATGAATACTGAAAGATGTGAGAGCAAGTAAAATATAAAGGCAACCCTGTCAGAATATACCTGACTTCATAATGGAAACTCTGAAAGGAAGTAGACCCTGGAAGTACTTTAAAAGACCACAGTTTCGTCCCAGACTAGAGAGGTCATAAAAATACTTGATAAGCATAGAAGGAGAAAACAAGATACACCATGAGAATGACAAATTTAAACAATATCTATCTAGAGCTGAGCCCTACAAAAATTACTAGAAAGAAAACTCCAGCCAAGGAGATCAACTAAAACCAATTAATAAATAAGGTCTGCTTTAATACAAGCAGCTCATCTACATCGTAGTCAATAAATAATCTCACATGAGCAAATGAAGAAACACACACACAATCACACACACACACACACACACACACACATAACCACCACCACCATCAAAATAATAAGAATTAGCAATCATGGTTACTGATAACTCTCAATGTCAATGGTTTCATTATCCAATAAAAATGGCACAGGCTAACAGAATGGATGAGAAAATATTATCCTCCCTTTTCCTGCATACAAGAAATATATCTCAACCTCAGAAATGGTTGTTACTCCATAGTAAAATTCTAGAAACAGATTTTCCTAGCAAGTGGACCCAAGAAACAAGATCATTTTGCCATTCTAAATCTAACAAAATAGAATTCACCACAAAATAATCATTAGTGGTACAGAAAAAGCTTCATAATAATCAAATAGAGTATTTCATGAATATGACATCTCTATTTTGAACATGTGCTCCAAATGCAAGGACACTTACACTCATAAAAAATATAAAAGAAACAAACTAAAATTTTACATAACTCATATTGAGCACCATACATTAATAGTCAAAGACTTTTACACCCCACTCTTACCAATGTACAGGTCATCCAGACGAAAAAAGTAACAGGAAAAAAAAAAGAAAAAAGAACCGAGAGATATGAATCAAATAGCCTTAACATTTCACTTAAACTCAGAAGAATTTATCTTTGCTCAACACCTCACAGAACTTCCTCTACAACAGACAATAAAGTCAGTAACAAAGCTAGTCTCAACACACAAGAAAATTGAAATAATGCCTGATATCTTCTCAGACTACAGGGATTAAAGCTGAACTTCGACAACAACAGAAATCCCATAAAGTCATGGAATCTGAATAATGCTCTTTTGAATGACCACAGGGTCAAAAAAGAAATAAATAATTGAACGCTTCTAGTATTCAATGTAAATGAAGGCACAGAATTCCAAACATATTAGACACTATGAAAATGATGTCAAGGCAAAAGGTCATAGCACTAAGTGCCTTCATAAAGACATCAGAAATATCTCATTCTAGTGACTTAGCAGCACACCTGAAAGCTCTGGAAGAGGAGTAGACAGCAGAAAATAAGTAAGCTTGGGGACAAGAAACATTATAGGGCTGAAATAAATGAAATAGAAACAAAGAGAACAGTACAAAGAATCAATGAAAACAAGAGTTGGTTCTTTGAGAAAATCAACAAGATAGACAAACCTTTAGCCAAACTAAGTAAAAGGCAGAGAGAATATAGAAACTAACAAAGTCAGTAATGAAAACAGGACATAATCCTGTAAGGGGTTAAAGACACCAAATCACACATAAAAACCTTCAACCTACAATTTGTCTTGCCAGCATGATGTGCTGGGGTAAAGGTGGCATAGGAATTCTGGGAGTGGCTCACCAATGACAGGTACTGCTTAAAACCCGTGCCACAAGAGTCACACTCACACCTGGCACTGAGGACCAGAAACCAGTGGCTATATGGATCAGAGACCTAGAATAAAACCAAACATTACTGGTAAAGAAAATATAAGTCAATACAATAATGCCTAATGATATTCTGCTTTTCTCATTTATTGGTACCCAGCCCAGTCATCATCAGAGAGGCTTCGCCAGAAACTAATGGAAACAGATGCAGAGACCCACAGCCAATCAATTATAGGATTTTTGGCAACATTATGAATTCCAAGATATTGTTCTTTACAGGAAAATCTTGATTCAATTTGTATTGTGACTCAGTTTCAGTCCAGACCTTTAATCCCTCTGGTTGGATTACAGACAAGCCTGTATCACACACCTTTAATTGAAAACAATGAAGGTAATGTTAGTTTGTAGAAGGAAACATTCATGTTTGAAAGAGATGTCAAAATGAGTTTCAGACAACTTGATAAAACAGAGAAAGATTTGACAGAATAGGATATGCTCAACTCTCATGACAACAAAGAGAAAAGAGAGGCTACTTAAGAGAGAGCGTCAGAGAGAAAGAAGCTAGGGGAGAGTTTACCTGGGACAGGTTGTAGAGACAAAACAAGTAAGTCACAAGTGAAGACAGGAGGAGCCAGAGGATTAGAACAGATTGTCATAGTTATTTTGGGGCCAAGCAGAGCACAAAGTCCAAGGCTGAGAAGAAAGCCAGATTGGGTCTATGCCTTTGAAGGAGATAGTGAGATCTTGGCTGTTTCCATATATCTTTGCTGCTGGTCCTAAGGCAAGTATCTTTGACTTACCACTCAGTCTCTGACAAGAATCAATGTAAACAAGAGTTAGTTCTTTGAGAAAATCAACAAGATAGAAAAATCCTTAGCTAAACTTCATGCAATATATTAAAAGTTAGTTCAACAGATACAAATAAAAACAAATTTCTTTAAGCTTCCTCATTTGTTTTAGTTTTTAATTGTATGAGAGAACATTTTCAAGAATTTTACATATTTTAAAAATGGTAATTCTTTTTATACTAAATGTTCTTCTTTAACAATTTTGAGAATCATACTTTTCATAGGACATCAAGAAGTTAAAAAAAGTTTTAAAAAAAGTAACAAAAGTAGGCATGGTTCAGAGTAGGAATATCTTTACCTCAGTTCTCAGACTTTTACCCAATCTCCAACTTCCAGTGGGCACAGGTGAATATATTTACCCCTTTTATACAGGATTCTTGAAATGCATGTAATATTCCTTAAAGTATACAATCACTTGAGGTGGTTAGTACCTAAATTAGCCTCGTCTGACATCTTACACTTTCCAGAAGCAGGTAGTGGCTGCATCAGCAGTGATTGTTGGATCATTTATCACAGTGTTTATGAAGTCTACTCAGACTGTTGATCAATATCTTTAACAATTTTGCACCTGTTCTGAATGAGCATAACACAAAATCCTCTAGTTTTTATTGATTTCCAAGATCTCCTCTTCCACTTCTATAAATTTTAAATCATTTAAAATTATTATCAGTTTATTTACCTGTTTTTTTCTAATGGGAAAGTGTTTGTGTTTGTCTGTGGGGTTGTTTAGAAAGACACACACACAGACACAGACACACACACACACACACACACAGAGAGAGAGAGAGAGAGAGAGAGAGAGAGAGAGAGAGAGAGAGAACGAGAAGAAAGGAATACTGGAGATTAGAAGGATCTGGGTGAAAGTGGGAAATGAATAATTATAAAAAGAATATGCATAAAAAAACTATTTTCAGTTTAGAACATTGAAAATTAACAAGCCTGCTTCTTTTGCTGTTAATTATTTTTATAGGATCAATGGTGTATACAACTGATGTTCCATTTTAAGCCACAATTACCATTAAAGATACTTTGTATGTCAAAGTAACTTTAGAATTGTAATTAATGATTTTGAGATAGGAATTTTTAGCCTTGTCTCCATTGACGGTAGGAAAGGCAATGATGGCTGCAGAGAGATTGAAGGGAAATGCTAAAATACAACACACTATTGAACTTGAAGTTGGAGGTAGATGGTCCTCAGCCACCAAACCAAGTAGAATTTTGCAACAGGGAATAGGCCTGTGAATGGGTCCCTTATGGAATAAATAAAGAAACTAGTACAATATTTTCTAGTCCTGTGATATTATGTTTGGTTCTCTGTTCTCCAACAGTGCAAGCAGAAAATTTTTTACTTTCCACCACTAATTTTGTGGTAATCTGTCATGACAGTCATAGAAAAAAAAACTATAATGACAATAGGGAAATAAAACACCATTTTATTGTTGTAATTCTAGGGGAGAATGTTTCCTTGTTTTCCATTCCAACAATGTTATCAATTGATGTCTATGAACATATTTTTGTAAGTAAACCTGACTGCTATCTTTTTTTCAGCAAGAACAAGAGCCAAGCTGAAAATCCATCATAGTGATTTTTTTATTTATTTTTAATCTCACTACCAATGTTTTCCTGAACTTGTGTGTGGACACCACCCACAAGCATAATGCCCTGAGATGTCAGAAGATAGCAGTAGAATCTTCAGACTAGAGATGCAGAGGATTCTAGGGGGAAATCATTTTTTTTTTAAACTGGAACATGAGAGCAGGGAACTAAGTCCAGGTCCCCTGTAAGAGCAGCTAATGTTCGTATTTGGTAGTCTACCTCCAGCTGCTCATTTAATTCTTGAACGTTTAAAGGATTTCAAGAGAAAGCATGGGTGCTTTGTAAATTTACATTTTGGTTTGGTTTTAAACATCTTTTTTTCTCAATATATATTATGTTATACAAAGAAATTAAAATACAAAAGAATTAACCCAATGGTAGAGGAGAAATTATTGCCAGGGTATCTTGGTGTCAAAAAGAGATATAAAGCTGACAGAATATTCAGAGATTCCTATGTATATTTAATAATCATCCTGTGTGCGGTAAACCAATCACAAAAGAACAAACATGATATGCACTCACTGATAAGCAGATATTAGCCCAGAAACTTAGAATATCCAAGATACAATTTGCGAAACACATGGAACTCAAGAAGGAAGACCAAAGTGTGGATACTTCACTCCTTCTTAGAATGGGGAACAAAATACCCATGGAAGGAGTTATAGAGACAAAGTTAAGAGCTGAGATGGAAGGAAGGACCATCCAGAGGCTGCCCCATCATGGAATCAATCCCATATACTACCACCAAACCCAGACACTATTGAATATGCCAATTGATATAGCTCTCTCTTCTGAGGCTATGCCAGTGCCTGGCAAATACAGAAGTGGATGCTCACAGTCATCTATTGGATAGAACAAAGGGCCCCTAATGAAGGTGCTAGAGAAAGTACCCAAGGAGCTAAGGGGTCTGCAACCCTATAGGAGAAACAATGATATGAACTAACCAGTACCCCCCAGAGCTGTGTCTCTAGTTGCAATTGTAGCAAAGGATGGCCTAGTCGGCCATCAATGGGAGGAGAGGCACTTGGGGTTGTGAAGATCATATGTCCGACCCAGTACAAGGGAACACCAGGGCCAGGAAGTGGGAGTGGATGGGTTGAGGAGCAAGGAGAGGCTGGGAGGCTATTGGAGGCTGTGGGGATAGCATTTGAAATGTAAATGAAAAAAATATCTGATAAAAAATAATTCCAAAAGTGTTTGAAAAACTCTTCACATGTGATATTAGTATCTAACACTAAAACCGACAGCAAAACAGATGAAAACACTAAATAGACATATTTTGCTAATAGTCTCACTTCAAAATCATAAACCATGACTGAAAGTCATGAAAGATACGATAGAAACACTGTGGGAGAAAGATCACTGTAGTAATGGCAGGGACAGTGGGCTACATCACATGGACACTGTGAGAGCAGTTTGTTTAAGGAGGACAATGTCCAGCAGAGGAGAAAGTGTGAAGGGGACCATCTCATCAGGCTCCACTTATGAGGTTGACAACAACCTTCTGATGAATCCAGATAACCAGGCAATGGGAGGGACTGCCTCAGAGCTCATGTGGGTTAAATTCATACGCATGTAAAACAGCCTTGTTACAGTGAAGACATCTATGAAATCTAGAACAAATTCTGAACATCTGTGACCTACTGCACTTGAACACAGGGTGCGAAGAATTATGAATGGATGAGAGGTTCTGATTGAAAATTAGGACTAACTTGGAGGACACTGTGATAAAGTGGAGTCAGTGCTTGATTCTGCTAAACTTATAAAGAAGGATTCATGTTTCTTCTCAGATTTTCCAAAATCTTGGAGAGAGAGCTCAGAAGTTGACATTTATAAATGTGCAGCTATCCATTCCGAATTAGACTGTATTGTTTTGGTTGTTAATTTTTGGACTGGTGGTAACATTGCTATGCTAGGAAAAAGTAGTCCAAGGTATAGTATTATTGTATGCAATTCATAGTGTTATTTGAAGACTTTATTTCCATGGAGAGTTACTTAAAAAGTATTTGAGCTGTCTCCTGTGAGACTCTGCCAGTGCCTGGCAAATATAGAAGTGGATTCTCACAGTCATTCATTGAACTGAGCACAAGGTCCCCAATGAAGGAGTCAGAGGAATCTCAGAGAGCTGAAGGGAACTGAAGCCCCATAGAACTAACCAATACCCTCAGAGCTCCTTGGAACTATACCACAAGTTAAAGAAAACACATGGTGGAATCTGTGGCTCTAACTATATTTGTAGCAGAGGATGGCCTAGTAGGGGGGAGAGGTCTTTGGTCCTGTGAAGGCTCTATGCCCCAATGTAGAGGAATGCCAGGACCAGGAATGGGAGTGGGTGGGTTGGGGAGCAGGGGGAGGGGGAGGGAATAGGTGATTTTCGAGGGGAAACTAGGAAAGGGGATAACATTTCAAATGTAAATAAAGAAAATATCTAATAAAAAAAAGAGGAAGGTATTTGAAGTATGCAATGGTAACTTGTCTGACATCTCAGCATTCTGAGGTCTGAAAGAAGAGTATCTTCCCTGAGTTCAAGCCAGGGCAGTCTGAGTGAGTTTGAGGTCAGCACATGCTATAAGGCTATAAGTTACTAACGAAGACAAGGGAAGATAAGGGCTGGCTGCATCACTTCACTTCTCTATCTCCTCCCCCAAATCCAGTCTCCTAGTCTCATCTTCAGTTCTATAGCAGAAACCATGCACTTGTCTCTCTTCTCTGACCCCATCCCCAACATATAAAAAAGATCTTCTAATCCAACTTCTCTATACTCAACACATCTTATTTATAGTCTCTAGCATTAGGATGCATTCCCTGTGAATATACCAGGTGATCAAGGTAGAAAATCACGTAAACTAACTGAATGCCCTCACCAATCACCACTTCCTCCTCTGCTCTGAATCCAATCCCAAGTTCTCATTCCTGGATCTTCAGTAGAATCCCTACAGAATACTTGATGCAGCTTTCCTCCCCATCATCCTGCACACATTACCAGTGAATCCAGTTGAGTTTCCCTCTTTACTCCCTTTTATATTATTATTTTAAAAGGATGTTTAATAAATTCATTGCTGCTTTTTGCTCCCATCAATCATCGCAGACACCAGCAGACCTGCTGGCTTTTTGACCATAGAGCCAACCTGCAGTGTACCTTCACTGCCATGCAGTGCAGCCTAGTGAGAAGGATCATCAAGCACTTCTAGCAGAAGGAGTTCTTCCTGGTGGCTGTGAAGATCTTTTGGGATTCTGAAGATCACCTAAAGCACCACTGCATTGACCTGAAAAACCATCCTTTCTTCCCTGGGATGGTGAACTACATGAACTCATGGCCCATGGTGACCATGGTCTGGGAAGGGCTTAATCTGGTGAAAACTGGCCAAGTGATGCTGGGAGAGAACCATCCAGCTGATTCTAAACCAGGCACTATTCATGGGGAATTTTTCATTCAAGTTGGTCTGAATATCAATAATTCAGCGGAGAGTGCTGAGAAGCAGATCAGTCTATGGTTTAAGCCTGAAGAACTGATTGAATACAAGTCTTGTGCCTATGACTGTTGTATGGGTAGACATGAATAAACCAGAGTCCTTTTTTGGCACTATTGATGGATTCCTAGACACAGCTCTCCATCCCACTGAGTGGATGGATCATCTTTCCTAAAACAATAAATACTTTGGAAAACCTCCTAATGCTAACATCCAAGATTAGCCTCTCATAGTAGAGACAAATACACAGGCTGAGGTGGTAGTCATGGCCAGGGGAGCAATATTTAAGAACAGTGAGGAGAAACCAACTACAACAGTGGCTTCTAACATTTGGGTCACAACCTTGTTGGTAAACTTCGTTCTCCAAAAATATTTACATTAAAATTCATAACAGTAGCAAAATTACAGTTATAAAGTAGCAATCAAATAATTTTATGGTTGGTGGCCAACAAAATGTAAGGAACTGTATTAAATTGTCACAGCAATTAGGAAGGTTGAGAAACATTAAACTGTAAGGTCTTTATAAACTATAGATGAGCTAGATGTTGCAGAACATGCCTTTAATTCCATTATCTGGGGTGACAGAGGGAGGTAGAGAGAGCTCGGTAATTTTAGGCCAACATTATCTACATAGTGAGTTCCATGACAACTAGTGCTACAGGACAAGATCCTGTCTCAACAAAAACATGACAAAACAAAACAAAACACCTTTTCCAAACCTCTTATCTTCGTTACTGATATTTGCTGCCTTTTTGAGGACCCCTAATTCCTGCAGGACTTCCCTGCTAACACACAGGTCACTCTTGTCATAGAAGCAGGTGAGATGACTAAGATATTCATTTCTCCCCTGTTCTTCCAGATACAACTCCAGATTCTCATCAGCAGCTTTGCAGCACAATGCTTGTGGCAGCATCCATCCACCGTGCATCAATTCATCTCAGAGATCTTCCCCCTCCTAAACTTCTGCCCTCTACTCATTCTTTTATTCTACAACACAACTCAGGCAGCATTTCCTGTTAACCCACAATTCACTCCTACCTGGGAAATATGTAAACTGACCATAGATTGTAACCTTTCCTTCTGTTTCTCCAGATCTAATCCACTGATTTCATCACTGCGTCTAATGCAGTCCTTTTGGAGTAATATCACTTTCCTCTCTGCACCTATTCAGAGACCAAATAAATACACCCTGGTGGAACATACTATGTTCTTTCCTCTTGTTCCTTCTGCCCAGACACTTAATGTGTTCCCATTCCTAGCTGTCATCTCCATAAACCTAGAAACACATGATATATTGAACCCCCAGTGGCACCACTTATAATCTCCACAGAAAAGTTCCTTCTAGGCAACATACAAATACACTATTCTAAAATCCAGGGAGGAAACAGAAACCAAGGAACAAAGACAAAACAACATAAAAACTACAAGCAATAAAGACCAAAATAAAGACAAAAACAGAAATCAGCTTATAAGCCTATGCTCTTTGAAATTGCACAACCTAGGTGACAGCATAAAATAAATAAATAAATAAACAGCCAATAACAGCCAGGATGGTATGTCTCAGTAGACCCGAGAAACCTAACCACAACAAAACCTTGTTATTGGCCGGGCGTGGTGGCGCACGCCTTTAATCCCAGCACTCGGGAGGCAGAGGCAGGCGGATTTCTGAGTTCGAGGCCAGCCTGGTCTACAAAGTGAGTGCCAGGACAGCCAGGGCTACACAGAGAAACCCCGTCTCGAAAAACCAAAAAAAAAAAAAAAAACCTTGTTATTCTAACATAGCTGAAGAGTAAGATAAGACTGAGGTGGGGTGGGGGGGTGGAGTAAGGGGTTTATGGGGGTGGTGGGGAGCCAGAAATGGGATAATATTTAAAATGTAAACAAAGAAAATATCCAATGAAAATTAAAAAGAAAAAAGAAAGCATATGAATACAAGCAAATAAAAAGGGTAAAAAAAAAACCTGTACAAACAAGATAAAGGTCTTAATAAAGGAAATGAAGAAATTTAGAAAAAGCCAAAATAAAGTGGAAAAAAATGAACAAAGCTGTTCAAGACCTAAAAATAGCAGTAAAATCAATAAAGAAAAGCCAAACTGAGGGAATTATATACAGGAAAACAATTGGGATTTGAACATGAATTCCTGAGGCATGTTTCACTAACATGGGATGGGAGAATTTCAGATGTTGAAGACACATACAAGAAATGGATACATCAGACAAGGAAAATGTTAAGTCTAACATTTCCTGGCACAAATCTTAGAGAGTATCTGGGACATTATGAAAAGACCATATCTAAAAATAATAGGAATAGAGAAAGGAGAATAAACCTATATCAGAGGTACAGAAATTATTTTGAACAACAACATAGAAGGAAATTATCTTAACCTAAAGAAGAACATGATTGTAAAAGTAAAGGCACTATATAGAAAATCAGATAAATTGTACTAGGAAATAAAGTCCTCTTGTCATATAATAGTCAAAACACTAAACATACAATGAAAGAATATTAAAAGCTGCAAATGAAACAGAGCTAGCAACATATAATGGCAGCCCTATTACAATGATACCTAACTTCTTGATGGAGAAGGAGTCTCTTACAGTAAGGCGAGCCTGTGCAGATTGCTGCAGACTCTAAGAGACTACAGGTGTCCTACTATATCCAACAACACTTTAAGCATCATAGACAGAGAAAATAAGACATTCTATGATACAACAAACTTAAGCAGTATCTGTCTGCCATTACATTCTAGTAGAAGGTACAAGAAGGAAAACTCCAACCTAAAGATGTTACCTACAACCATGAAATAACAGAATTATTAGTACATAATCTAGGAATGTATTCCTGTGAGGAGAGTTGAGTGCTCACGAGAACAGAAAGCATCTTATGACCTCATTTCTGCAAAACATAGACTTGTTGTTAGAATATGTTTCTGTGTTCTTCCACAAAGGAGCAAGTTTACTTGGTGCTACTCATTACAGTTTGTGCTTTTATGCAATTAATTATTTAAATTATTCTTCATATTCCTCTGAGAGGCACATAGTTTATGAGTTCTGACTTGACCTTGAAATTTCCTAAAGCTTGATTCATGCAAACATTACTCATATGATGTTTATTATCCCTTAGGGTATTAATTATTACAATTCTGAATAAAGATGCAATTTCATGATTCTTTATTTTGCCTCATTTATATGTTGAATTCTTCCAGGTTCTAGTACATTTAACAATATTACATGGATAAATAATCTCAACAAGCAAACACATAAACACACACACACACACACACACACACACACAGAGAGAGAGAGAGAGAGAGAGAGAGAGCAGAGAGAGAGAGAGAGCAGAGAGAGAGAGAGTGGGGGACACAGAGAGAGAGAAAGACAGAGAGAGACTCAGAGAGATGGAGTGAGACAGACAGAGAGAGAAGGGGTGAGACAGAGACAGAGACAGAGAATACTACTAGTACAAAGATAATCTTTCATTTCTTAACATTTGCAAAGGAAATGGTATTAAAGCTTAAATAAAGTAGACTCATTCACAGTGATAGTGGGAGAATTCAGTACCTCATTTTCACCAATGGACAGGTTATCCAGACAAATACTAAGTAGGGAATTACTGGAATTAACAGATGTTATGACTCAAAGGAACTTAATATTTATAGATATTTCACCCAAACACAAAAGAGTATGCCTTCTTCTTAGTACCTCACAGAACTTCCTCTGAAATTGATCATATACTTGGTAATAAAACAAATCTTAACAGATAGAAGAAAATTGAAATAATACCCTGCATTCTATGAGAACACCATTAATTAGAGATGATATCAACAACAGAAAAAACAGAAAGCTTCTAAACTCATAGACACAGAACAACTCTCCTGAGTGAAAAAGGTTTCAAGGCAGAAATTATGGAAGCATTTAAAGATTTTCTAGAATACAATGAAAATAAAAACACAATGAAAGTGGTTCTTAGAGTCAAGTTTATAGCATGACGTGCCTATTTAAAATATAAAATACCTGGAGAAATATCATACTAGGAACATAACAACACACCTGAAAGCTCTAGATCAAAAAGAAGAAATCACAACAAAAGGAAATAATTGGAAAGGAATAAACAATTTTGTGATTCATGTTCCTCTGACCACCTATTCAGTACTGAAATCAATAAATACAAGGAAAACAATACAAAGATTGAATGAAACAAAAATTTGGTTCTTAAAATTTTTAATAAGATTGACAGACCATATGTCAATTTATCTACAAGGTAAAGAGAGGATATCCAAATTAACAAAATCAGAAATGAAAGGGCCAAAAAAATAGACATCAAGGAAATCCAGAGATTCCTAACATCATACGTTAAAAACCTATATCCCATCAAACTGGAATCTCTGAAAGAAATGTATAATTGTTTCATAGGTACCACTTCCCCATGTTAAGTCAAGACCAGATAAACAAGTTAAACAGAACTATAAGCCCTATGGAAATAGAAACAATCATTTAAATACCTCAATCAAAAAAATCCCAAATTCAGAGGATTTTAGAGCAGAATTGTACCATTCTTTCAAACAAGAGTTAATTGCAACACTCATACTTTTCCAGAAACTACAAACAGAAGGAACATTGCTGAATTCATTTGATTTGACAAGCATTACCCTGGCATCCAAATCACATAAAAAATAAAGAAAGAAAGAGAAATAAAGAACAACTTCCCTTATGAATATAGATTTAAAGTGTACTCAATACAATAGTTGCAAACGGAATTGAAAAGCACATCCAACATATCATCCACCATGAAGCCATCAAGTGGGCTTCATCTGAGAGAGACAAGGATGGTTCAACATGTGTATATCAGTAGTCATAGTAACTATAATAGTAAACTAAAAGAAAGAAACCATAGCATCATCGCATTAAGTGGCTGACAAAATTCTAGCACCCCTTCATGATAAACTTTCTAGAGAGTTTAGGGACCAAAGGGGCCTAAATCAACATGATAACTCAGTTACAGCAAAACAATAGTCAGCCTCAGGTTAGAGGGAACAGCAAGTCCACTAAAATCTGGAATAAGACAAGGCTGTGCATGATTTCTCTATCTATTCAATATAGTACTTGAAGTCTTAGCTAGATTGATAAGACAACTGATGGAGATCATGGGATACACACTAGAAGAAAGAAGTCAAATTATGTTTCTTTCTAGGTGGTATAATAGTATATGTAAGTGACTCAAAAAAATCTCAAGGGGAATATCTGATAAGCTCTTTGAGTAAAGTGGCTGTATATAAAATTAATTCAGAAAAGCAGCAGCTTCCATATATACAATGATAAATGAACTGAGAAAGAAGTCAATGAAATAATAGCATTTACTATAGCATTACACAATGTTAACTATGTGGAAATAATTCTAATAAAGCAAGTGAAAGTTTTATATGATAAAATATTTAATTCTTTCAACAAAAAAGTGAATCAGATATCAGAAGCCTGCGTAAGAACTTCCATGCTCGTCGATGTGTATCATTGGCATCCTATCAAAGGTAATATACAGATCCAATGCAACACAGATATAAATTCTAACAAAATTTTCACAGACCCTGAAAGTTAAATATGCTATATATTCACTCATATGTGGATATTAGTCATCAATTAAATGATTACTAAGCTATCATTCATAGGCCCATGGAAATTAAGTATAAAGGAAAGGGCTAGGGGGACCCATGAATCTCCTTTGGAGGGGAAATAAAATAGGTTTTCCACGTGAATTTTGTGCAAAGCCAAGGAGAACAGGAGGTGATGAGGAGAGCATGAAGAAAGAGACAAATAGGATTGGGGATCATTTGAGGGTGAGTATGAAAATTTATTGCAGTGTAATATTCCTATATATATATATGTAGGTGTTCCTAATGAAGTCTCCAAATAATGGATAACATGGAGTCCCAAGTGGCCATTTCTGGTCACCAAATAAAATTTTTAGTCCTGGGATTGGTTTACATGTGATTGAGTTATTGGACAAATGGGGTCAAAGAAATCCCTTAAAAACCCAGGCTATTGACAAGGCAATCGCTTCTTTTCCCCAAGCTGCCAAGTTCACATTTGTGAAGATAACACTCACAGAAGTCATTGAACAGGGAAAGGATAAGCTGGTGGACACTAATAAAATTCATCCCTGTGATAAATGATGCAAGCTACCAAAAGAAACATATATTCACCAACCCAGACCCCAAACCTTTAATCCACAATGCTGTCCTGTTTGTCAAATATGACAGGGCAATGGTAGCACTGGGCTTATTGGTCTAACCAATCAATATCTGATTTGACTTAAGGCCCACAGCATGAGATGAAACTCATATTCAATATTTCTTGGGTTACTGAGAACCAGAGACTAGAGTCCAATGAGCTAGTATAAAAACAAATAATACTTGCCTTGAAAAAAGAAATAAAATTATTCCTAATTATATTTGGCTATACTGGTCAATCAACACTTTCTTCAGTGATGACCAGAGTGGTTTCCTTCTACAACAGGTGGGAACCATTCGACATACCAACAGCTACATATTTCACACACACACACACACACACACACACACACACACACACACACACACACATATGAAAGGGGTAAGTAGAAAGGTTGGGGTGGAAAAGAGAGACCTTGAAACACTAGGCTCCAAATGGGGTCTTCCATCAAACCCCTTCCCTCAAAATTCAGTAAAACCTGCAGAAATAGTAAGAACATATAGACCCCGAGGGCATACAAAGATCCCAGGAGAAAAGGGTCCTCCAAATCAACTGAGTAAATATAATATGAAGTCCTGTAGATTGAAGCATCATGCATACATAGGCCCTGAATGGGTCTGTCCCACATCCTCTGTGTATATATTATAGCGTTAGTTTAGTGTTTATAAGGGATTCCGAAATATGTGAATGAATCGTGTTCTTACTCTTGTGCATTCTCTTGGGTTAATTTCCTTCCATAGTTCTCATATTCCAAATTCAATGCAATAGTTTAAGTATTATTGTATTGTTTTATTTATTTATGTTTTCCTGTTGTGTTTTAGAAGCCTACTCTTTTTGACAGAAAGTAGATAGATCTAGATGGGGGGAGGAGAGAGGGAGCAACTGAGAGGCATAGAGGAAGTAGAAACTTGTAATCACGATATATTGTATGAGATAAGAATCTCTTTTCCTGTGGTACATTTACACAATGGAGTACTACTCAGCTATTAAAAAGAATGAATTTATGAAATTCCTAGCCAAATGGATGGACCTGGAGGGCATCATCCTGAGTGAGGTAACCCAATCACAAAAGAACTCAAATGATATGTACTCACTGATAAGTGGATATTAGCCCAGAAACTTAGTATACTCGAGATATAAGATACAATTTGTAAAACACATGAAACTGAAGAAGAACGAAGACCAAAGTGTGGACTTGTTTTGTGTGACAAAAGGATTGACCATCTAGAGACTGCCATATCTAGGGATCCATCCCATAAACAGCTTCCAAACGCTGACACCATTGCATACACTAGCAAGATTTTGCTGAAAGGACCCAGATATAGCTGTATCTTGTGAGACTATGCCGGGGCCTAGCAAACATAGAAGTGGATGCTCACAGTCAGCTATTGGATGGATCACAGGGCTCCCAATGGAGAAGCTAGAAAAGTACCCAAGGAGTTAAAGGGATCTGCAACCCTATAGGGGGAACAACATGATGAACTAACCAGTACCCCTGAGCTCTTTTCTCTAGCTGCATATGTATGGAAAGATGGCCTAGTCGCCCATCACTGGAAAGAGAGGCCCATTTGACTTGCAAACTTTATATGCCCCAATACAGGGGAATGTCAGGGCCAAAAGAATGGGAATGGGTGTGTAGGGAAGTAGGGGGGTATGGGGGACTTTTGGGATAGCATTGGAAATGTAATTGAGGAAAATACGTAATAAAAAACAAAAAAGAAGTATCATGCAGGAAGACTTTAAGAGGGGAAGCCCAGATATCTACCATAAGGTAGCTGCCATAAGTTAGTTACCCTAGAAGTGTTTGTTGAACATCTTAACTCCTGAAATAATGTTCTCCATCTGTTTGTTTGTCTATCATCGTTCAGTCTGTCTGTTTGTCACCTAATTGTCTACATTTTACTCATTACTTGTTCTTTTGCTTTTCTTGCTGTATACTTTGTGAACTCACTCATTCAAAAGGAAACGTGTGGCTATTATTCTCCACACTGTACGGAATATCAGCCACACAGTATTTAAAAATCATATTGAATGGACTAAGCAGACTGTATTTAGACATATATGTAGATATATTTGTATATAGATATAGATATATGTGTGCAACAATAATTAGGGAAAAAAAGAAAATCTGAGTCACAGAACAAGGAAGAGACTATGGGACAGTTTTGTAGAAATAAAAAGAGCAATATAATTATATTAATATATCAAAGTTATACAAGTACAAAATAATTGAAAGCAAATATTTTGTCATTTCACAGATAGACTTTTCTCTCATTGAATTAATGCTTTCCTATGACAAAAAATTCAAAGTGAATTCAAAGTTACAACAAAAGACAATGAGCTTAAATCTCTGAAATGATTCAAAATGAGAAAGGGTGGCTCTTAAAACAAATGTAATGTGAGGATTGAAGAATTCCATAAATCACCCCTCATTTTCTGGACTCATTAGCAAACAACAAATAGGAACATAAGTACTCCATGAAACCAGATTCTGGCACAGTGACTAAATTCCAGAATTCTACTCCATCTTTAAAGCATTATTTGCTAACCCATGGATGTAGTGTCTTTATGAATCACTCAGGATGGTTGTTAAATCATCTTCAGACAGAGTGTTAATACAGTGGTAACATGATCTCCAACTTTCTACATACATTGGAGATATCAGGTAAGAAATTGTTAACATTGTGGTGGCTCACATACAAAGTAACATAATTCTTTTTTATCTTCTTAAAGACATGTCCATTTGCTGAAATATAATTTGTTTGAAATAGGAAAAGTTACTCATTTTAATAACTATGAAATTAAAAGGTATCCAATTTATAGAGATGAAACCAATCCCACATTGACCTAGATAGATTTAGAGTCTGTCAGGAACTTTGTCCTGTTCAATGGCTGTATTTATTTAGGTGAAATTTCATTTTGAAAATTAATCTTGTTACATGTACTATTTACACATTTATAAGATGAATTTCTTCTTTGTCTCCAAATTATAATTTAGAGGCTATTCACACTTTTCAAATTAGAGAACAAAGAAAATCACTTTATTCAATTTTTCTCTCTTATTGCTTATCAGAACCTATTTCCAAAAATAAATTTATTTTTACTGTCAATATTTTTCTGCTTTTATTTAAATATTTTATAATTTAGTTTCTATTATTACTTCTTTACTAAAGTTAAAATAATTTAAAATATTCTCATAGACATACAGGAGTTAAAATATTTTACTAGAAATTGCATGTTCCAGATCTGCTTCCACTTACCTTCCACTTTAGCAGTAGAAAGCCATGCAGATAGGAGGACATTGGATAAGAGCAACATGTTACAGAACCCCATGTTCTCAAGCTTAAAGCTCCAGATGTGGTGGTCCATCTGGGAACTCTGTCATTAAAAATGTTGTGTATGACATTGAACTTCACTGTATTACTAGCATCCAGTTTGGTAAATGCCAAAGTTCAAAAAAGAGGAGCAAAACAAACATTTTTTTCAATCAATTATTTCACAATAATAAGTTAATCATTTTACATTTATGGAGCAATGTATTAGCATTCAATTCTTAGTGCCAAGTTTCCTTGTCAGTCATATTGTTATGTAGAAAGGAAGAGGAGAGAATAAATTTCTTTTGCCTTCGTATAGGCATGATAGCTGGTTAGGACAGTTGGTGATTTTCTTCTTTGTAAGCTTTCATGGCTACTTCTAGTAAAATGAATGGTAGGCCCCAGGTATGAATTTTCAGAACACATTCAGCTTAGGATCATTTGGGCCCTGTGGTATGGAATACACAATATGGAATGATCTTCCTCTTGGGGACAACAAAGTGTCATGGAAACAGTCATCAGTATCTTGACTTCTATTAGACAACCTTGACCTACAACTTAGAAGAGTGCTTCTCTTGTCTAGTACTGTTGTTTGTTAGATGGTTTTGGTTGTACATATGGGCCTTCACATATAGAACTGTCTGTCTGCAGGTGTACACACACACACACACACACTATTCTGATTGAGGAGTTAATAATATGATTCCTTATGACATTCCCATGCACTATTTCAATATTCTTTCTCTTGTGTTTTTCTCCTTCCACTTCCCTAAGTATGTCACTATTTCCTTTTTCCTATTCCTCCTGCTAAATAATTTGTATCCTATTCTTCTTTCTGTTGCTCATCCAACCTACTACTCTGGCAATGGTCTATATTTACCTTTCTCGTCTCTGCAGTTGCTTTGGTGTATAGACTTGCATGTGAAGATTTGGAGCTAGGAGTCTCTAATAAGGGAGATCATGAGAAGTTTGTCTTCATGTGTCTGGGTTACCGTACACCATACAATCTGTTCTGGTTTGCTCATTTACCTGAGAAGTTTATGATTTCACTTTTCTTTATAGTTGAATGGTGTTGCGGCCTGCCCGCAGTCCACAACACGAACGGTTCAACTGAGAATGGCAGTTCGCTGAAAAGAGAGGAATCTAGACGGGGCGGAAGAAACAATGGAGCTAAGACAACATCCTGATCAAAGCTCAATTTTACTATTTTCAGACACTCAGTTATAAAGGAAGGGGGAGGGAACCCAATATCCCCCCAAGTAACTCAGGGTCCAGTAGCAGGACGAACACGTGTGTGCCTCCAGGCAGCAATGGCAGGTTCCAGCAGTGGGCGTGGCAGGACGAATGAGCCGGTAGCTCCACCCTTGAGTAAGCAGGTTCCAGGCTGGGGGAAGGGAGGCCACATTTCCTCCCATTAGTTAACAAAACAAAAATAAAAAAGGGGGTGGCCTGAGGCAGAAAAATTATCTATGTTCAATAGTTCTGCCTGAGTTCTTAGGGCTAAAGAAAAAACCTGTTTCCGTGGGATTCCCTAACTTTTCTAATGGTAAACTGTATTTGGCTAAGACTGTCTTTATTATCCTAGTAAACCACTTAACAGAATAGGCTCTGACTTTATAATGCTAATTAGTGCTGAATAGGTAGCTACCTGTTTGCATTTTAAGTAGGGCATTGGAACCCTGGCTGAGTTTAACTAAACAAATTTAAAATAACACTGAGCTGATAATCCTCCGCAATTTTGGGTGAAAGGCAGGGGAAACAGTGAGAAGGGGTTAAGACCAGCTCTTTAGTACAAGGCCAGTTGGCTTTTTTATTTGGGTGGGAGGCAGTGAAGGGCTTGCCCTTACGACAGCAAGGTCTCCAACCTCTCTCCCCCCTATTAATTAAGTTTAAATAGGCAATGCTTAACAGAGGTGATCAAATGATTCTTTTCATCCATAGATGAGTGGGCCTTTAACCTTGACTTGGGTGGACATTGACCTGATTCCTCCCGTGAGCATTATAACAACTCACATCTGTGGCTCTTGGTATCTTTTGGGGAGGGGAGGCAGAGCCTTAAGTATTTTTGGTTTTTAGCTGGAGTCAGATACCAACCTCTTACAAATCAGGTGTGTTGCACAGGGAACTCAGAAACGGTCAAGCTGGACCTTCCCTCCGCAGTAATCTCCTGCGCCAAGTGGTACCCATACTGTATTCATATGATTATGAATCAGTAGCGCAGTTTTGATGCCAGGGATGTTTATGATCTGCTCATCATTTGAAGAACGTTTAGGTTGCTTGCATTCACTATGTATTGTGGAAGGGCAGGAATGAACATAGATGAGCAAGTATATGTGGGTCAAGATGTCAATCTGTACCATGGGCAGAAGATCAGACAGTACACATGGTCATATATTTTGTTTGAAAAGAGAAATGGTCAGATGTGCACTTGTTCGCTGTTTAATGGACTATAGCTAATTCATTTGTTAGATGGGCCTTGAGGAAGATCATGATTGGAAAATTAATGATAAGGACCTTTGTGTAAGAAGATCTATCTAGATAGATCTTTCCAAATTTGCCAAAGGTATATAGAAACTTGATTCCCATGGAAATGTTCATCAATAAGTGACTGTTGCTGAGGAAGATTTCAATAAGCAAGTAGCCTAAATGCCTCATTCTGTGAATAGTCAACTTCTTTTCACAGACACCCTTGTCATTGTCCAATGCACTCTTGAACAATGTGGAGATGGTGAAAGGATAAGGAATATACATGGCCTTGACAACATGGACTTCCACTCACCAAAGCTGCCCTGGCTAAGCTTTATTCTTAGTGTCAAATCTGCCTTATAGCATAGCCCAATTGTGTGCTCCTGATGTAGCATGATTCAGTGTGGAGACTCGCCAGCAACCTGGTAACAGGTTGAGTGATATTGCAACACTCCTTCTGTGGAAGGTGCACCTTGTTCTTCTGAAGTGGATACTTGTTCTGGTTATAGCACCTTTCCTGCAAACAATGCCTCTGGGGAAAGTCCATCTGTGGATTTAAAAAATGCCTTATTCACCATTGTGGAATTCTACACAGTGTTGCATCTGACCAAGACCCATGATCATAGAATCCATCTTATCATGTTCCCCATTATTCTGCAGCAACTAGCCTAATAGAAAGATAAAAAGGTCTTTTGAAGATACAGCTACAGTGTGACATTTGATGGCAGTAGCTGGGAGGGCTATTGCAGTGTTTTCCAGAGGGCAGAATATGTTTTGAATATTCACACAGTATACAGTATGCTCTCTCTTAGCCATGATCCATGGGTCAAAGTTCAAGGAGTAGGAAACAGAAACTCAATATGTTCCCTAGTGATACACTAGGGAAAGGATTGCTTCCTTTTCCTGAGATCTAAACCTCGGCTATAATAGAAGTTTTTTGTTTTTTTTGTAGTTTGTGGGTTTTTTTTTTTTCAGATTAGAATATGTTCCTGCAAGGAGCCACAACAAACATTCTAATGACATAAACGTTATGCATCCATCTGACCACTTAGTGTGTCTAATGTTCTTTAACAAACAGGCTAAGGAAGGAAAAAAGTTTTAAGATGGGTGATAGATCCAACATTACATGGGAAAACAGGATTGCAAATCTACAATGGATATAAGAAAGATTATATCTGGCATGCAAAGAATACTTATATTATAATGTATATATATACACACACACACACATATATATATATATGTATTTAATAGGTATTTGTGTATATATTGTGCATATGTATGTGTGTATATGTATTTGTATATGAACAAAGGTATATATATATATATATATATATATATATATATACATTTATATATATAACAGGAAAAATTTAAAACTTATTAGTCTTTGTTGAATAAATGTTATGTTTCAATATCAAAAAATGTATAAGCCTATAACTCTTAAAGATAATGAATAGCATACCTTTATAATAATAACTCTAAAGATAACTATAGATTTTAAAAATTAATTTGTATTGTTATTTTACTTTAATAATTTGGTACAGTGTATATATGTGTATGTGGTAATTTCAATAGCTGTGACATTCACATACTTCATATGCTTGAATGCTTATCCATAGAGTAGAAAGTGACACTATTAGGAGGTGTAGCTTTGTTAAAGTAGGTATCAACATGTTGGGTGAAGTGTGTCACTGTGGAAACAGGTTTTGAGGTTTTCTATGCTCATACTACGCACAGTGTAACACATTGTCTTCTGCTGCTTGTGGAATAAGATATAGAATCCTCAGCTTCTTTGTCGGCATCATGTCAATCTGGGCACTGCCATACTTTCCACAATGATGATAATGTACTAAATATGTTAACTTGTAAGCCAACATCAATTAAATGTTATTCCTCAGAAGAGTTGCCTCGGCTAAAATGTCTCTTTACAACAATAAAAATCCTGCCTAAGACAATGCTCATTGCCTGTTTATAAGTGATGCTAAATACTTAAAGTTTTTAATGTCAATATAATTACAGTGATAGAATTATATACATAATCAAAATCTTAATCCCTTTGTATAATTGCTTGTACCTTATATTATTTCAATGTACCAAATATTAGAAGTTCATGTGCAAAAAGTTTCTTAGATTTTTTATTGATTTTAATAATCAATAAAATATTGATTTTTATTATGTAGTAATTAATTATATAGTATTATGTAGTAATTAATTATATGTTTTTATAATATAATATATAATAGTTGTTTGTTACATGTTTGGGAAATAATACTAATTGGAAGAATGAGTTCCAATATGTCTTCTATTAACTGTAACTCAAACCACACATCAAAAGATATCCAGGAAATCTGAGAAAGTTCTGAATAGAAAGAGATGTTGAAGAACTGACATGTATTTTCTTGCTTGAAATAGTTCATCCTTGGACATCATATTTTGGATTAGGGGTTTTGAATGTTCTGCTTTTGCATTTGGCCATAGTCATTAAAATTACAAATTAATCACCATATAACAAAAACATCTTTATTTATGAGAAGAAATGAATTAAACAATACTTCAGATGTAAATTGAAACTGTTTCAACAATATGCATGTGTATTTCATTTTTTTCTTTTTTATTGGATATTTTCTTCATTTACATTTCAAATGCTGAGGCCAAAACCCCCTATACCCTCACCCCTCCCTGATTCCCAACCCACCCCCTCCTGTTTCCTGGCCCTGGCATTCCCCTGTATGGGGGCATATGATCTTCACAATACCAAGGGCCTCTCCTCCCATTTATGGCCAACTAAGCCATCCTCTGCTACATATGCAACTAGAGACACAGCTCTGGGGGTGTACTGGTTAGTTCATATTGTTGTTCCTCCTATAGGGTTGCAGACCCCTTTAGCTCCTTGGTTACTTTGTTTAGCTCTTTCATTAGGGATAAAATCAATGAATAAATGTAATGTGATTTTATACTATACACAAGTGGGATAATTGATGTGACCATTAGTGCACTTTGTAAGAAATGGTGGTGATCCTCTTGCTTCTCTATATCTAGGTTTACATGCAAACTCAATATCCTCCCCTGACTGAATATAAACCTTTTTATTTTCTCTCCATCTGAGAATTATGTTATGTCTTTCCATAATGTCTTCTGGTATTACACATGCATCTGAAAGAAAAATTACCAATGTTCATTAAGTAATACATAAACCTACAGAGATCACCCTTATCTATAGACTAATTTCATTTTTTTCTGAAAATTAACTATAAATGTAATGTCATTATCAGTAACTTCAAAAATCAATTTAGCTATGAATTTAACAGAAGTGAAAACTTCAATCATAATATTAGTTATATTGGTAAAAGAATCTGAAAAGACAAAAATGGAGAAATCTTGTATATTAATAGGTTGTAAGAATTAATAATGGAATGTCCACATCTCCTATGGAAACTGGCAGATTCTATGAACCCACACTGAAATACCAATAACAGTTTTTTTTACTTTATTGGTAAAAATCTAAAATTTGTATGGAGGTACAATATAAGAAGTAGACAACTAGCCGGGCGTGGTGGCGCACGCCTTTTATCCCAGCACTCGGGAGGCAGAGGCAGGCGGATTTCTGAGTTCGAGGCCAGCCTGGTCTACAAAGTGAGTTCCAGGACAGCCAGGACTATACAGAGAAACCCTGTCTCGAAAAAACAAAAAAAAAAAAACAAAAAAAAAAAAAAAAAGAAGTAGACAACTGGAACTGGAGCAGAAAGGAAAATCTGGAGACATCATAATACCTGATTTCTTCATACATCATGAGCCCCACAGTAACCAGAACACTATGAACATGCCAATGAAAGATAAACGTGATTTGAAAACTGATGTATGTATCTTCAGTTAACTCATCTTAACAGACTTTCCAAAAACTTATGTTAGAGAACTGATATTATATTCTGTTAATAAGGATAATTGATATCCTTATGGAGATGATTAAAATTTGATACTGTCTATCATTCTGGGCAAAGTCAACTGAAAGTTGGTCAAGACATCCATGTAATAACAAACCACTGAAAATACAAGGAAACACAATAGGGAAACATTTCATTGGTTTTGGACACTAGATATTTGGAAGGGACTCCAAATTATAAGGTAAAAAGCAAACCTTGACCCATGGATTTCAAAACATACTTTTAGATAGCACAGAGCATAATCAATACAACTAAGAAATAGGCAGCCAGTTGAATCAGAGGAAATGGTTGCCTATTGTTTGTTTCTAGGTATTTACATATCTTTTATAGGGGTGTCTTATGTCAAGGAACATAAGAAAGTGAAAATTCATTTTTTTTTGTTTTGGTTGAATTTGGATTGCTTTTATTTGATTTGATTTGATTGATTTGGTTTTGGTTAGAAGTTATAGCAGTATTTCCCCTAAATTGACTGTATCTTTTAAAAATCATCTTTGCACTATATCTGTCTTAAACTATACTTAAATAATTGATCAGAATTTCAGTTTGTTGATACCTTTTAAATAAACTGTAACTAGACTGTGATAAAATGCATTTTAAAAGAAAAATAAGCCAACTAAAATTATATAAATTTATATATACTTCTAAAAAAATACACAAGAACCTGAGTATGAAAAAACCTTAAAATATCATTAGCTCTTAATGTTTTTTGCCAAAGCTATAGTAAGATGCCTTGTCACTCAGAAAAGCATTAGAGAAAGTAGCCCTTATAATTACAAATGATCATGAATGTGTAGTGAAAAACTCATAAGCTGTTGATGGGACTGTGACTAAGTGAAATTACTATAGATGAAAACTAAGATTTCTTAAAAATTTTAAACATAGATTGTACATATATTGTTGCAATGTGCTTTTTTTGTACTTACTCAAAGGAAATAAAATAAACCTCTGCAACATGCATGCATGTTTATTGCAAACTGCTACATGACTGTAGATAAGATGAAAAAATGGTTTGAACTAATACCAATTGGTAAATTTACAAAGACAATGTGGTAGAATTAAATGTGAAATTTTGTTCAGATATTAAAGATTATTTTTGTTAGAAAAATGCATTGGAGGACAGTAAGTGAACTAAACAAAACACAGGAGAACAACTACATTGTGTTATTTTTCACAGAATGAAAAGATAGACTAAACTGTCTCTAAAATGCATGACAGTGACTAATAAAAATTAGTTGTCTTGTCTAAGAGTGGCACATGTTGTATGGATTTAATACCAGATGTATATAGGTTGATTTAAAAAAAATGGATTCCATGAGCTCACATATTGCTTATTCATTGGGTACTGTTGATACTCAATAAAAAATTAGGAGATATGACCTTGTTGGAGTTGGTGTAGTCTTATTAGAAGAAGAATGTCTATCTCTTTGTGCTGCCTAGGGTCACATGTATAATGCTCAACTACATCTCCTCCATCATGCTTACCTCTGTGCCATGATAGTTGTCTAAATCTCTGAAATTATAAGCTATTCCCAACAAATGCTTTCTTTTCTAAGAGTTGCCATGGTCATAGTGTCTCTTCACAGTAATAGAACACTGGCTAGGACAATAGGTATAGAATATCATGCTGGTGCCTAGTTTTGTGAACATTAATACATGTTAGTAAAAAATTAATTATAAATAATAACATTCACAATTATATTTGACAGGTAGTTTTTATAAAAAGAATCCAATAATCTTGTTTTTTATCATATGCTATTGTTTGGCACTGAAGCACAAACAAAAGGGTACTTGTATTTTGTGAATGTTCTAATATTAGTAGAAAAATATCCATAATATAAAACAAAATCTCCTATAATCTATAAGAATAAGGTACTTACGTAAACAGGTTGGTGGCTCAGACCACTTTCCATTTCTACATGTTATTGTCTTCTTTCCCTTAAGTACATAATACTTCTGGCACTGATAGTCAACTGATGAGAATGGTTCATATTCTGGTAATGACAAGGAGGTGATGTCTCCATTGTCAATAGGTGGAGGAGGTCCACATGTCCTTGTTGAGTCTAATGAGACAACATTTGAATGTTTGAAAATCAAGTCAAATTACAGACTCAAGCAGAACCAAAAAGAATTGAAGAAAGATTAACCATATAAACTGAGAGTTACAAGTTCTTCATTTTCACCTAAAGCCCTTGCTTAACTACAGCAGACCTGTCTGCTCTGAAGCCTTCAAGTACTAGGATTTACCTTAACAACTTCTGAACACACAGATGCCAATGTAGATAGACAATGCTTTTAAAGAAAACTTGATCATATATGACCCTGTATATTCCCACTCTCTATCATTTTTGTAGATATACATTTCTAAATAAGATTTTAAAGTGTATAATGCTACAGAAGGCTAATGAGGCTTTCTGGGTTTCTGATAGTGTCAAAATAAGCACAGACATTT
Source organism: Mus caroli (assembly GCF_978045245.1). Taxonomy (NCBI): domain Eukaryota; kingdom Metazoa; phylum Chordata; class Mammalia; order Rodentia; family Muridae; genus Mus; species Mus caroli. Next base: position 136,795,854 of record NW_028227256.1, read on the forward strand.
ATATTATAATTTTGCTAAGTATATCTGAAATGCTTGGACATAGTATTTTTAGTAAATATTACATGAAGAGATGAGACATTGAAAATTCTAGCAAAGAAATTAAAAACTCATCTAACTGCATAATATTGTGCTATATGTTTTTATTTTAGACCCTGAGTTCCCTTATGAGGACAGAGGAAAAGTCTGAAATCAAAAGTACTGATTTTGTTTAGTAAGATCTCAAAAGGACCATCATGAAAATGAACCAAACTCAAAAATGTTTAAAGTAAAAACAAAACATTCAAGATTCAAACAAAATTAATGTTTTAATGTGAAGGAAAGGAAAAAAAACTGGTCATAATGCATGAATGTTCATATTCAAGAACTGAATAAACTCAAATAGGACATGTCCCATGAAGATCCTAGCAATCTACTGAAACTGCCTAAAAAAAACATCTTGGAAAAAAGTCAATAGAAAGTCATTATCAACCACAGTGGACCAGGATCAAAGAGAAAGAGTCTCCTATCCATCACCATGCAAAACACAGAAATAATAAAAAAAAAAAATGAGTGTCAGCCTTAAGTTCCATATCCTGTGGTGCTAGCCTTTTGAATAAAGATATTAATGAAGACATTATCCAAAAAATAATATAAAGGGGTTTTATTTCCACCAGAGAGTTCTTCCTAGGGAATAACTACCAAAATTCATGACATAAATAAAAATGGAAATTAAGATTAGGAGAAACTTAACTGTAAAATTAGGGGTATATATTAGATGATCTTTATATTCATAAAGCTAGGTTTGTGTTTCAAGTGAACCCAAACATTTAGGAATAGTGTTAATAAAATAATCATAGGAGACAGAGGGAGGGAGGGACATAAATGGGAGAGGGGGAGAGGAGAGAAAAGAAGAAGGGCTGTATCAGATATGGGAGGAAACGGGAAAGAATCCTAGAGGGGCAGGAGAATGACTAGAAATATGTTGCTTGTGGATCTTGGCAATCTCTAGAAAGTAAAAGAACCAAGGATATATGAGGCTCATGATATTCACATCAAAAAAGCATAGCCAAAATATCTAACCATGAGAGGATAGAACCTAAAGAGACCACTAGTAGGTAGACCTCAGTTGAGGAATGAGATCACCCAAACATCTTAAAAATGTTTGACCAAGAATTGTTCCTGTCTAAAGGAAATGCAGAGATACAAATGGAGAACAGCCTGAAGAAAATCCCATCGAGTGACCCTCCCAACTTGGGATCCATGACATGCACAGGTACCAAAACTTGATACTATTACTAATGCCTTGTTGTGCTTGCAGATAGGATCCTAGCATGGATGTCCAATCAGAGGCTCTACCAGCAGCTGACTAAAACAGAAGAAGATACTTATAGCCAACCATTGAAATTAGGTCTGGGATATCTATGGTAGAGTTAAGAGAAGGATTGAAGGAGTAGAAAGGTATTGTGAACCAACAGGAAGAACAACAGTAAAAACTAACCAGAACTCCTCAGAGCTACCAGAGACTAAGCCACCAAAGAAACTATATACATGGACTGGTCCATGGCCACTGGTACATATGTTGCAGAGGAGTGCCTTGTCTGACCTCAATAGGAGAGGATCAGCCAAATCCTGTAGAAACTTGATGCACCAGGGAAGATAGATGCTGGTAGGAGTAAGGTATGTGTAGGTGGGTGTATGGGGGAGATCTCTCTCAGTAGCAAAGGTAAGGGCGTGGAGGGAGTGAAGAACTTTGGGATAGGGACTGGGTAAAGGGCCTATAATGGGAATGTAAATGAATACAATAATAAAAAGAAAGAAAAATATGATAAATAATCAAGAAAATCCAAGTAACGGGATTTTTTTAAAGGACAATACAAGGAAGGGAGTAAATAAATGAAACAAGGACTCTGAAAAAAATGAAAATAAAAAAGAATGGCATTTAATACATGTAAGAGAAAACTCTGAAGGAATCAGTAAGGAAACTTGAGGAAATGGGAAACACAATTGGATTTTGAAGGGAAGTTCAGTTTCTACTTACACATTGGAATATAAAATGTCAGCATTAATTAATGATGATACATATACAAACAGATAGGGTGACTTTAGGATCAGCGGGTTAGAAAACAATTAGAGATAGAATACTCAGATTGTATATACAAAAGGAATTAAAAGATGCATATTTCTATTACATTTTTGAGAACCACTCCTCCAAAACAAGGTGAAAAAACAGAAAGAAGTCCAGAAAAGCCTGGCTGCTATTCTGAATACATCACAGCCTGAAGGCTTCTGATGAGTTCTGCTATATGCAGGTAAGGGAACCTCCAAAACAACTGCAGCAGATGGTGACCTCGAGGGCCCAAGCAGACTCAGGATTCATCACCCCCAAGGCCCCAGCCCCCTGAATTTCACACCCCTTCCATCCTGCACCTTCTGCTGAGGCAGATCACCACCTTGTTTGCTCCTCTAAAGACACTACAGTATGAAGACCTCCCAGGAGTTTTGCTACATGTAGGATACCTGACCAAACAGTCTGAAAGCCTCCCATGAGTTCTGCTGTACACTGAGCAACAGAACCCACAGTCTGATGGCCATCTAGGAGATCTGCTACAGCCAGGGCAACAGATCAGCAGCTTGTCTGCTGCTATGAAGATCCCACAGTCTGAAGGCCTCCCATGGGAGCCACTGCAGCCAGGGCAGAATTTCACCAGTGTACCTGCCCCTATGAAGACCTCACATTCTGAAGGCTTCACATGATGTCTGCTACAGTGAGGGACACAAGTCTACCAGCAATCCAAGGACATAAGAGTCAGGATCAAGACAGACATCCCCAGTACAGCTAACACCAGAGATAACTGAGTTGCTAGAATCAAGCATAAGTCCATAAGCAACAGAAGCCAATAAACTTTGGCATCATCAGAACACAGTTCTCCCACCACAGCAAGCTCTGGATGTACCAACACACCTGAAAATCAGGAAGCTGACCTAAAAACTTATCTCATGAAGATAATAGAGTCATAAATAAGTCATGGAAAGAAATACAAGAAAACACATGTAAACAGGTAGAAGCAAATAAATCCCTTAGTGAAATATAGGATAAAACACACAATCAAGTGAAGGTGTTGATCAAAATGGTCCAAGATATAAAAGTAGAAATAATAAAGGAAACACAAATGTGGGCAACCTGTGAATTGGAAAACCTAGGAAAGATGTCAGAAATTACAGATGAAAGAATGACCAAGAGAATACAAGAGATATAAGAGAGAATCTCGGGTGTAGAAGATACCTTACAAGATATTGAGCTCCCCCATCAAAGCAGAGGGAGGGAGTGGGATAGGGGATTTCTAGGGGAAGGAGGGGAACTGGAAAAGGGGATAACATTCGAAATGTAAATAAAGAAAATTTTGAATTAAAAAAAGTTATGGACACACCTTCAAAAAATATCAAAACATAAAACAACTCCTAACCCAAAACATCCAGAAAACTCAGGACACAATGAAAAGCCCAAATCTAAGAATAATAGAAATAAAGAAGAGCAAAGATTTCCAGTACAAAGGACGTTCAAATGTCTTGAACAAAAGTATAGAAGAAAACTTCCCCAACCTATAAAAAGAGATGGCCATATATATAGAAGAAGCCTAAAGAACACCAAATAGATTGGACCAGAAAAGAAAATCCTCTCATGTCATAATATTCAAGAACATTAATTGCACATGACAAAAAAAATATTAAAAGGTGTAAGTTGCAAATGCTAAGTAACACACAAAGGCAGACTGGTCAGATTACACCAGACTTCTCAACGGAGACACCAAATGCCAGAAGAGCCTGGACAGATGTCATGTAGACCCTAGAAGAAGACAAATGCCAACCCAGGCTACTACACTCAGCAAAACTCCCATTCAACATAGATGGGGAAACCAAAATATTCCAGGACAAAAACACATTCAAACAATATCTATCTATCAACCAAGTCCAACAGAGGTTTCTAAAAGATAAACTCAAACACAAGGAGGGTACCTTCACCAAAAAAAGCAACATATTCATCATCTCAAAACAAAACAAAATGGAGAGAATTATACACATAGAATGTTTTCTTCAACAAATAACAGGAACTAACAATCATCTGATTTAATATTTCTGAAAATCAATGAGCTCAATTTTCCAATAAAAAGATAAGGTAACAGACTAGATATGCAAACAGGATCCAACATTTTGTTGCATACAAGAAATACACCCCAATAACAAAGACAGACACTACCTCAAGTAAAAGGCTGGAAAAAAGTCTTTTAAGCACATGTTCGCAAGACAAAAACATGTATTGTGATCATAACATCCAATAAAATAGACTTTCAGTTCAAAAGTAATCAAGTGAGCTGTGGAAGGATACCTCATATTCATGAAAGGAAAAATCCACCAAGAGAAACTGTCAATTCTGAACCACTATACCACAGATACAAGGCCACCAACATTCATAAAAGAAACTTTACTAAAGCTCAAAAAAATAAATAGAACTCCACACAATAATAGTGGGACACTTCAATACCCCCTATCACTAACAGACATGTCATTGAAACAGAAATTAAACAGAGACACAGTGAAACTAACAGAGATTAAAAGCCAAATGTATTTAACAGATATCTATAGAACAATTCCCCTAAAACCAAAGAAATATACCCTCTACTTAGCACCTCATGGTACCTTCTCCAAAATTGACCATATAATGAATCACAAAACAAGCCTCAACCAATACAAGAAGATTTAAATAATACCATGCATCCTATAAGATCACCTTGGCCTAAGGCTGGTCTTCAGTAACACCAAATCAACAGAAAAACCACATACATGTGGAAACTGATACCTAAACCACACAAGGATTAAAAAGAAAAAGAGAATATCGACCAATTTTGCAAAATTACTCAATAAAACTCTAGCAAACTGAATCCATGCCATCATTCACCATGATTATGTAGGCATCATCCCAGGGATGCAAGATTGGTTAAATATACAAAATCCATTAACATAATCTATTATATAAACAAACTGAATGAAAAAAATCACATGGTTATCTTATTAGATGCTGAAAAAGCATTTGACAAAATATAACGCCCCTTCATATTAAAAGTAGTGGAGAAATCAGGAATTCAAGGCTCGTATCTAAACAAAATAGAAGCAATATACAGCCAACTCACAGGCAATATCAAATTAAGTTAAGAGATACTTGAAGCAATCCCAATAAAATAAGGGACAAGATAGGGAAGTCAACTTTTCCATATCTATTCAATAGAGTAATCAAAGTTCTAGCTAGAGCAATAAGAAAACAGAAGGAGATCAAGAGGATACAAATTGGCAAGGAAGAATTCAGGGTATCACTATTTTCAGATGATAAGATAGTAAACATAGGCAACCAAAATAGTTTTACTAGAGAAAAGTGGCTGGATATAAAATTAACTCAAACATATCAAATACTGTCCTTTATATGAACGATAAGCAGACTGAGTGTGAAATAAGAAAACAATACCCTTCAGAACATTCAAAGATAGTATGAATTATCTTGTGGTAACTCTAACCAAACAAGTGAAATATCTGTATGACAAGAACTGCAAGTCTCTCAAGAAAGAAATCAAAGAAGACCTCAGAAAATAGGGAGTCCTCCCATGCTCATGGATCAGCAGGATTAACATAGTAACATTGGGCATCCTACCAAAAGTAATCAACAGATTCCTTGCAATTCCCATCAGAAGTAAAACACAAGTATTCAAAGACACGGAAAGAGCAATTCTCAAGTTCATCTGGAAAAACAAAAAACCCAGAATAGTGAAAATAACTTCTGGGAGGAATCACCATTCCTGACCTCAAGATGCAATAGTGATAAAAACTCCATGATACTGGTACAGAGACAGACACTTTGATCAGTGGAATAGAATTGAAGGCCCACAAATAAAACCACTCATTTAAGGACACGTAATCTTTGACAAAGATGCCAAAAGGATACATTGGAAAAAGGAAAGCATCTTCAGTTGATGGTTCTATTCTAACTGACAGTCAGTATGTAGAAAAATGAAAATATATCCATATTTGCCACCTTGCACAGAGGTCAAGTCCAAGGGGATGAAGGACCTAAACATAAGGCAGAAACGCTGAATCAAATAGAAAAGAAATTGGGGAAGGGCCTTGTACTCATTGGCACTGGGACAAATTTCCTAAGCAGAACTCCAATATCTCATTCCCTAAGATGAAGAATTGATAAATGGGACCACATCAAACTGAAAAGCTTCTATATGGCATAGGATATACTCAATAGGAAAAATGTCAACCTACAAATTAGATAAAAATCTTACTTACCCTCCATTCAATAGAGGACTACTATCCAAAATATATAAAGAACTCAAGAAACCAACCACCACGAAACCAAAAAAACCTTATCAAATTGGATATAGAACTCAACAACAACAACAACAAATCACAAGAGAGGAATTCTTAGTGGCTGAGAAGCACGGAAAGAAATGTTCAAAGTCCTTAGTCATCAGGGAAATTCAAATCAAAGTGACTCTGAGATTCTACCTTACACCAATCAGAATGGCTAAGGTCAAAAACTAAGGTAACAGCACATGTTGGCAAGAGTGCAGAGAGAGAGGAACACTCTTCCATTGCTTGAGATTTCAAACTGATAGAACCAGTGTGGAAATCAATCTGGATTTTCCTCAGAAATCTTGAAATAGATATACCTGCATATCCAGCTACACCATTCTTGGGCATATATATCCAAAAGATGTCGCAGCATGCCACAGGGGCACATGTTCTTCTGTGTTCATAGTGACCACATTTGTGGTAGCCAGAAGTTGGAAACAACCCAGATGTCCCACAACAGAAGAATGGATGCAGAAAATATGGTTCATTTACACAATGGAATACTACTCAGCTACTAAGATTGAGGACATCTGAGATTTGAAGGCAAATGGATGGAACTAGAAAATATTATCCTGAATGAAGTAACTCAGACCCAAAGGACAGGCATGGTATGTACTCACTAATAAGTGGATATTAGTCAAAAAAGTATGGATACAATCCTCAAACCACAAGAATATAAATAAGCTTAAGGGCCCAATTGAGGATGCCTTAGTCCCACCTGGGAGGGAGAGGAAAGCAATCATGGGTGGAAGGGGGAGGGAGGGACCTGAGTGGGAGAAGGGAAAAGGGGAACATGATCAGGTATGAAAAACATTCAGAGGGTGTAAATTGGGGGATAAGGACTGGAGTGTATAAAAAGATTTTAAAAAATCCATAAACAGAGAACCCAAATACAAAGTAACAAATGAAATGATAATAAATAACATACTAAAAATCTTTTCACATATAAATTATCTGAATAGTGAGATTTGATTGTTGGACCAGGCAGTATATGATTCTTTTCTTTTTTTTTGTTTTTGTTTTATTTGGTTTTGTTGTTGTTGTTGTTGTTGTTGTTTGAGACAGGGTTTCTCTGTATAGCCCTTGCTGTCCTGAAAAGCATGATGTAGACCAGGCTGGTCTTGAACTCAGAAATTTGCTTGCCTCTGCCTCTCAAATGCTGGGATTAAGAGCATGTGCCACCACACCAGGCTAATGATTCTTTATAGGAATGATTTACATATGTCCATCGTAATATATAGTCCATATACAATAATAAATAATTGAGGTAAAATAGACAATTTCTGTGCTTGTACAGCTAAATTTAGCATGTACTCACTGAAAATTCACACATGTTGAATGCAACATGTAAGAAATAAAGAAAGCTAACAAATAAAATGTTTTTTCTCATATGGAGATATTCTATTACACTATATATTTACATTTGAAAATAATCATTTGGAAAATCTCTTCTCAAGCTTTACATAAATATTATGTTTATACATTTACATTTTAATAAATGAATGAATATCTTTAGTTGTAAGGTGATTCATTTCAACTTAGTAGCAATTGTTCCAGTAATCTGGTGCAAATTTGTTGAAAATTTCCACCATATTTCTTTATTATATTCACCCAAACTGTATCATTTCATTTTATTAAAAATGCTTCTCTTATCACTTTGGTAGTGAACTATCACTTAACAACTGTATCATCTCTCGAATGACCATGAGCTCTACACTGACTGGATGGCCAGGAACTGAAGATTGGATAGTTCAGACACCTAAAATGGGTGTCCTGTCAAGTTGTCATCAGGCAGGCTTTTTCTGGCAGCCGATGGGAGCATAAGAGTCTAAATTGGAGATTTTCATTGGATACCTTCCCTTGAAGATCAGGGAATTCTACAGAAGATGTCTGGTGAGCGGAATTTTGGGAGTCAGAGGGCATGTAGGACACCAGGAGAACTAGCCCACTGAATTAAATAAGCACTGTTCATATGGGCTCACAGAGAATTAAGCAGCAAAGAAGAGGAAGGTATGAATCTGCACAAGGTCTTCTGTGTATGTGATAGCTGTTAGCATGGTGTTTTTGTGATATTCCTAACAGCGGGAGTAGTTGTACATCTGATTATTTCACTTGCTCTTGGGACTCTTTTACTACTGTTAGGTTGCCTTGTCCAGCCTCAATATGAGAGGATTTTTAACTTGTCTTATTGTATCTTGTGTTGTCATGCTTGGCTGTTATCACTTGGAGAACTATGATTTTCTAAAGGAAAGCAGACGGCAGGGGATTTTGGTGAGAGGTGCAGTTTGTGAAAGCTGAAAGAAGTGGAAGGGGAAGAAACTGACCAATGATAAAAAATAAAGTTAAAAAAAAAAAAAAAAAACAACACCCTTAGTCATTAAAGAAATGCAAATCGAAACAACCCCGAGATTCTACCTTACACCATCCAGAATGGCTTCTCACATCATTCAAGTGATATTACATGCTGGCCAGGATGTGGAGAAAGGGGAACACCTCTCCATTGTTAGTGGGATTGTAAATTTATACAACTACTCTGGAAAACAATCTGTCAGTTCCTCAGAAAATTGGAAATCGTTTTACCTGAAGACCCAGTTATACCACTCTTGTGCACATACCCAAAAGATGCTCTACCATATCACAAGGAAAAGTGCTCCACTATGTTCATAATAGCCAGAAGCTGAAAACAACCCAGATGTCCCTTAACCGAAGAATGGATACAGAAAATGTGGTTCATTTACACAATGGAATGATATTTAGCTATTCATAACTAGGATATCATGAATTTTCAAGAAAATTGGAGAAACTAAAAAAAAAAAATCATCTTGACTAAGGTAACCTAGACCCAAAAGGACATTAATGATATATACTCACTGATAAGTGGCTATTAGCCCAAATGAACAGAGTACCCATGATACACCCCACAGATCCTAAGAAGTTAAACAAGAAGGAAGGTCCAAGTAAGGATGCTTCAGTCCGACTTAGAATGTGAAATAAAATAATCATGGGAGGTAGAAGCTGGGTGTTATCTGGGTGAGAGCGGGGAGGGGAAGAGAAAAGGGGGCAGAGGCAGGATCAGGTATGGGGTAAAACATAAGAGAAGCTCAGAAGGCCAGGAAAATAAATGGAACCCTGAAGCTGCCAGGCACAAGGCATCAGGGGATCCTCCTTAAAGTCCCAGAGACCCACGATCTGGGAGGCTCCCAGGTCTCAATGTGGGTGACCTTAAGCAATATCCTCAACAGTTGGAAGAGGGAACCTGAGGAAAGCACCTCCAATAGTTCAACTGGACCTCCAGTGGAGAGATGTAATATCAACCCACCTTCAGATTTTTTGACCCCAAATTGTTCTCAAAGAAATGCAGGGACAAAAATAGAATAGAGATTGAAGGAATTTCTGACCAACGTGAGATCTGTCTGTCCCATGGGAGTGCATCAAATAACTGACACTATTACTGGTGCTATGTTGTGCTTACAGACAGGAGCCGAGCATAGCTTTCCTCTGATAAACTTTACTAGCAGCTGACTGAGACAGATGGAGATAGCATCGGATGGATGTCTGGGAACCCTATGGAAGAGAGAGGGGATGAATTGAAGGAGCTGAAGGGGATGGAAAGCCCATAGGAAGAACATGAGCTCACAGAGACTAAGCCACAATCCAAAGAGCATAAAGGGACTGGTTAGCTACTCCTGGCACATATCTAGCAGAGGACTCCCTTTTCTGGCCTAGAGGGAAAAGAAGCACCTAATACTTCATAGAATTGATGCTCCTGGGAAGATGGCAACCTCTCAGAGGTGAAGTAGAGGGAGCATGGGGGAAGTGCTCTGGGAGGGAGACTGGGGAAAGATAACATTTGGGACGTAAATAAATTAAATAAATTAAAAAATATTTACACTGCTTGTTTATTTCCAGTAATGTACAATAACTAAATTAAGTTGTCAAATAAACATTAGGGAAAATGATGCCCCATCTTTGCATTTTGGTGGTTCTGTCCAAATTGCATTTTGACACTTCATTTCCAGTTCCCCAAATAGTTCAAAAGCTTTATTACATTCATAATTTACTCTTTCACCGGGTGGATATTTAGCCTTGGACCTTGTTACTATAGTAGCATTTGGCATGTGTGGTGGATCCACACAGTGCAAAATAAAGTATCACTACCAATTTGCTCATCTTGAGTGTCAAGTTATTGCATAAGTTTCCAAATATATTTATGACTTGATGAGTGGATAAAAATTGCTACATTATTTACACACAGAAAATAAAAACATGAATGTCACAGTGATGATGGGAAATAGATAAAAACTCATCCTGAGTGAGGTATCATCAGGTGATATCAGGTGTAAAGTCAATGGAAACCAAATTACAATCCACAGAATAACAGAGGTTAGGTACAGCATAAGGGACTGGGGGCAAGGTATTGTGTCCATAAGATGCTGAAATAGGGTTGGGAGTTATGGATTCCAGGAAGGGGAGACAAAAAACAGAATACAAAGAGGAACAACAAAAGTTAAATGTCATTTGAGGGATATTATAGAAACCTAATTCTTGTATTATCAATTCTGTATGTAGCTGTAATAGAAGGAAATGTTAACAGGCTAGATGTGTCATCATAAAGAAGGTAAGAAGTGCTTCCTTATACCACATTCTGTTATTTTGAATCTATTAAACAACTTCAAAGAATTAATAATCTCAGAAAATACCATATATTTTGGGATGAGTGTAGGGAGCACATTATGGGAAAAAGAAATTTTGGACTTTACTACTCGGTGGCAAATCAAAAAAAAAAATATAATTCACATGAGCAGATGAAGTCTGCAGACTGTATATCATATCTAAAAACATAAATGTGAGAGTAAAACTAGATTTCAATAGAAACAGTACAATCAACTAAAGCAGCATAGATTGAATTATGCAAGTAAAAATATATGGTTAAAATATATAATTGTGTATATGTGCCGATATAAATGGTTCTGCCTCCTGACTTGGATGAGAGTAGACTACTGGTAATGAGTTGTTTAAAACCACTATTTTGCTTTCATGTCACTCTAACCAACACAATGAAATGGAGTGCTCCATTTCCCCATGTATAGGTTACCACATTTTTTTCAGGTATCCTGAAACCATCATCACAGACATAGCTGAATGTAGTTCCATGTTCATGACACCTGGACTCAATTGAATATCTCCTTTCTTCTGAAGATCTGGGTAAATTATTAGATCCATGTTCTATTGTAGGGGGTTGGGAACATGGAATTTTTTTCTACACAAAGAAATAGTCAAGCAAAATTAAAACTTACATAACAAAATAAAATTATACTTTTTGAATTATGTGTCCAGAATATTTATAGTATGGCCTTGTTTTTCAGTACCTTTCCCCTCATCTGAGTTCTAATGGTATAAAGGAACTCATAGATACTGACCAGTGCAGTGAGGTAATGACTGCCATCTTCCGTCTTTGCACACCATTTCCTCTGAGTCCTGAGTTAGGTAATTGTCTTGGCAAAGAACAGATAATTTTTCTCCATCCAAGTATTTCACGGTGGTTTCAATAACTTGGGAATTTGGAATCTGTGGTGGAGGAGGACAGGATATCCTGCCTTTTCATAGAAAACATCAAAAATCATAGATCTTTACTAAACCCAATATCTTACATTATGAAATAATAATTTTTATTAAATAGTAAATTAGTTATGACCATGTAATTTTTGTCCTTATATATCTCACTTGTATAGCAATTAAATATAGCACTTCTTACATCTCCTTTGAAATTTTCTCATTTTTTTGAATGCAGTTTTATATTATTTTCTATAAAATTTGCTTTAATTATTTCTAGCCTTTAAAATATCTTAACTGAATTTTATACTTAAATATAATTTACTAAGATTAAGCTCACATGAATCTTTCTCTAGAGCTGTCTATGACTATTTGTGATCTAATGTGTTGTATTACATTAAAAATCTTCATAAAATATTTTATAAATAACAGTTGATTAGTGAAAGTTGTACTTGCATTTACTTATACTAATGTATAATTATATTATACTAATTATACTATAAGTATATTTATACTAATTGTACTTTTCTCAATGCTGTGATAAAATACCTGACAAAAGAAGCTTAGGAAGGAAGGAGGAGAACGGAAGGAGAAAGAAAAGGAAAGACGCAGAGAAATAAAGAAAGAAGGAAGAAAATGATGGAAAGAAGAAACAAAGGTAGGAAGAAAAGAAGGAAGAGTTTGTTAGCTTTTCATGTAGGGAAACAATGGCAGCAGAAATGTTAAGCTGATGTTCATATTGTATTTATCACCAGGATGCACAGTCAACCTTTCCTTTTGTATTTATGCCAGGAATCCTGCCCATAAAATGGTGTCACCTACACATATAGTGGATAGTTCCCCCTCAGTTGACCTAAACAAGAACTGTCATTACAGATATGCTCAGAAGTTGTTTTCCTAGGAAATGTGGATTCTGTTAGGTAGAAAATAAGTATTAGTCATCACAATTGATAATCAATTTAACGAAGATTCTTTGTCAATAAGAATATCGAGTATGATCAAAATTGGTTTGTATTATGTTATTCAAAATTTCAACTTCCCTGGACATTCCATTTAACTTGAACTAGCTAGAGAGGTGAAAACTGATGGTTCACAATCAGTATAATGTAGTTCTGTTATTAACACTCTTCTGACAAGTTTTTTTTTAAATTACTACAAAATCAAAACACCTCAGATTCATCCCTCAGATTCAAAACGTGAAAAGCTCCTTTCTTAATGATTACTAATAATTTCATTCTTTTATTATATTTCTGCTTAAGTAGAGTGGAATTATTAGAAATAAATCAACACAGTGTAGTAAATACGTTTCTCTATATTCTTTGGACAACTAGCTAGCCATGCAGGAAAGAAAACCAATTACTGACTTAATAGTATAATCAAAATGCTAACAAATGATGAAATAACAGAGACAATATGTGCACTCCATTAACACACATGTACAAGGTTTAATTTTGAAATGGCATAGAAATACTTTCTGTGAAGTTTAGTCTTTAAGAAATATTTAAAATATCAAATGAAGCAGGGCCTCCAAACAACAGTGATAATACAAATAGGGAAGCAGAAATAGTAGTAGAATGACTGACTCTGGTGCCTACTGACATGGACTGGAAGGTGTCAAATAAATTGGAATTTTCCAGGTTAGCTGATTGTTAGAAGAGTTAAGTAAATTGTTAGTTCGACAGAGCACACAACCATACTGAATGACATAATGGTTCAGCATAAGCATAGGAGTGACAGCACATGTGTTGTGATAAAATAGTCATATGTAGTGAAACTATAAGAATAAGGGATCATTATGACACATAAGTAAAGCCATGTCGATCAATATTGTTTGTGTTTTACACTGCAGGTCACTAACAAATATGAGGCTGTAATTTCTAAATCAACTCCTAGGTTAAAAAGAATTTTGACAGAAAATGTGTTAGAAGATAATATCTTCATATAGGGCAGGGTACCTGAACTCATGAAATCTCAAAAGTCACCTAACAAGATATGCATGGTGACAATACCAACTGACATATTAGTATGGATAGGGAAAATGCTATATGCCCCTTCCCCTAAATGAAGAGCTACAGGCAACTAATGGAGGTCTACAGTGGAATAGTCAGCCTCCTCTCTAGATGAGAGAGCAAACAAATAAGTTATCCAATCCCATGAACTTAGTCCTGAGCACATACCCATAGGAGAAATACTTAAAGGACGTCTCAGGTTGAGTTTATATATACAAGTTTTATTTGTATATATTATTCATATATGTATGTATACGTACACATATAGACCAACAAGAGGTCATAAATTGGATATGAAATTGGGGAGCACAAGAAGAGTTAAGTTGGAGTGGGGAAAGGGAGAGGTAAAAATAGTATGAATAAGATTTCACACATAAAATTCTAGGAAAATTTTACTAATGAAACAAAGACTCTACTGCTATAGTTTTAAAAGGCTAGGACACTCATGAGAAGATAGTGCCAATAAGAGCTTACTTATGCTGGGCAGTGGTGGCGCAGGCCTTTAGTCCCAGCACTTAGGAGGCAGAGGCAGGTGGATTTCTGAGTTCAAGGCCAGCCTGGTCTAAAAAGTGAGTTCCAGGATAGCCAGAGCTATATAGAGAAACCCTGTGTCGAAAAACACAAAAAAAATAAACAAAACAAAACAAAACAAAACAAAACAAAACAAAACAAAACAAAAAGCTTACTTATACAGTTTGGTTCAGGATCCCATTTTCCATTGATGCAGATTGAGTGTTCATACTCCTGCTTGCCTCTACATTTGTAATTCATGGTGTAGTTATGATTAAATTCAATCCTATTTGGTTTAATTGCTTCTATGGCAGTTGACTTCAGTGCTCTACACTTCTCCAGTTGATTTGTTGCTATATGAAAATATTTCCATAAAAATAAAAACACATAAGAAATGAGTGAGCTCCTACATTCAAATATTTATACCGTAAATGCACGATGAAGCTATGCCTAGCACTCTATATTCTGCCAACCAAAATGTTGAGACTTACCATGCAGAAGTGGCCTATAGTGTGGGAAATAGGTATACTGTCCACTCTTTCATGTCTCAGAGATAATTTGTGTCATGAAGGGACATGGGTACTAGGCAACTACAAAAGCATAAAAAAAATCAGTGTCTCAGATGTTCTACATAAGTTATGATTATGACATGATCAACTCTTGTCATAGCATTAAAAGTGGTGAAAATGTTCAAATTGTTGTTTTCCCATTTTTAAATATCAATAAAATGTTACAAGTATCAAAATAAAAATGTGGGGATAGGATATAGAAATTTTCACTTCACATTTCCTTTTTTGATAGATGTGATACAAGAAAAGAACATCTAAGTTATACTATGTAGAGTACAAATATTTCAAAATATTTTATGAAAGAATTGGTATAAGAAATTAGATGCTTTTAGTCACCACCTGTCTCCTTTACATTCTCGTCATATGAGTCAATAAGAAATACTTTCACATTGTAGATTATTTCATAATATAGCAATATTAAGTTATGATAATAAATTGCTCTAGTTGTGTTATGAGTTAAGTAATATATATATATATATATATATATATATATGCTTTTTAATATGTTATGTATTATAATTATTTGGTAAAAATGAGAGTGTGTTCTGAATTTGGTATTTCAGTATAGGCCCTGGATAACATTTTTAATAATTTGAAATCTAGAGTGAAATGTACATAGTGCAAATGAAAGTAAATAATTAGAAAAATTTGTATAACATTTAAAATGTTGATGAGAGTGATGCAAGCAGTAAAGATGCCTGAGTATTAACCCCGTCCTAAAGAAGGTCTACAAAAAGACAAAAACTGATGTTCTGTGAAAAAGAAGGTCAAAGGGGCATGGTGACTATGTGGTTGATTTGCTTCTGAATACATTATTTATTAGGAGAAAGCTAAGGATATGGAGGAAAGTAATGTATACAGTCAAGGTAAAAATATTTGACTCATAACATTAAGTCTATAGCCCAGCAAGATAAAACTGGAGAGAGTCATATTAAGGTGGCTACAGGCAGATTAAGCAAATTAAACCTCTGATATCTGAACAAATAATAAAGTAGAATAGAGTATAGAAAAATACATGTAGAAAATTCATAATTAACAACTATATTTACCTTAAGGTAATGAACAAACTTTTATAGGTTATATTAATGATTTCTGTTCTTCTTAAGAAATTCATCAGATTATAAAGAATGAAAATTTGGATTCATATTATTTAAAACTACGTTTCCAAAAAGACTACTAACTTCAAAACTGTACAGTAGTAAATATTTCTAAAATACAAACATTAACCTTTATAAAGTATCCATTTTATGCATACATACTTACCAACACATTGAGGAAGCTGGGTCCACTTTCCACTAATGCAAGAAACTGACCCATGTCCAATCATTGTGAAGGTTTCTGCACAAGTGAACTCCACTGAATCTCCATGGTGGTAGGGAGGGACAGAAAACTTGGCAGAGCCATGTTCAAGTTCAGGAATGTCTCCACATGTTCTCTCCTCCTCTGTAGATGTTTCACAAAAATGTACTTATGATCAATGCACCACTTCAAATACAAAATATCTTTGAAGTATTAATGTTTTTACTTACCAACACATACAGGCAAGGTGGTCCACTTCCCGTCAACACACTGGATTTTATTGGGTCCCTTCAGTAGGAATCTAGGTTTGCAATCATATTCCACCACCTCACCATGGCTGTATTCAACTCTTTTTGTTCCATTAATTTCCCCATTAGGAATTTCAGGAGGTTGTGTACATGATGCTACTTGACCTGCTGCAGAAATAGTGCATAAATATAAGTGAAGGTGTCCATCTCACAGTCTAAAATGTTAGGAAATGGAGAAATTTAAAGTTTACTCACCATATCACTTTTTATAAAACTTTTCTAAGTAAATGGTATTTACACTAGATTTACATTTCACAGCTATAATACTTTTGTTGAAATAGTATTGCAAATGTACTGAAGGTGGAAGAATTTTTGGTAAACCTGACAGCTTGAAGATACATGCAAATCACACAGTAATTTTTATGTTGATTACAATGATTTTCCCATTGACTGGTACTATTTTATCATACAGTTATCACATTGTAGAAAACATCAGCACTGTACCTATTATCTATTTTAATTTGTTTAATACCTGGTGTTGAATTAATTAAAATCTGCTTTTGCATGTTTGGACATACTCTATGCAATATGAGGGAAGGGATATGCTATAAAAGCACCAGCTCTAATGATAATTCTGACAAAATGAAAGAAAACTCTTCAGTCTCAGGCATCATGTCTGCATGTGTAAACACATTGATAACACATTTAAAGGAGCAAGTTAGTTTGGTATTCAAGTCATAAATATGTGGCTGTGTATTAGTCACGTAAAAAATGTCTTTCATGGATGTCAATTTCTCTGAGGATTTTTATATTATAAACATACTAGATAACTGGGGAATATTAAAAGAAGAAAAATAAACTTCTGATCCTAATTGATCAAATATAAAACACATACTGACCTTTACATATTGGGAAACTAGGAGACCATCCAAAGTGGTAGCATTGCACTGAATCTGGTCCAACTCTGTGTCCTGAACGGCAGGAGAATTCCAACAAATCTCCAACTCTGTATTTTCCTTTTCTGGGAGAAACGACCAGTTTTGGGTCTAGAGTGGGAACGCTGCATTCTCTTTCTTGAAAAGTAAGATAATTAGAATATACAATTAATCATTGATAAGTAGGTTTATCTATCTCAAGTACATTCACAGGGAAGCTTCGGTAACCCTTTTCCTTATAAAGAACGTTGCATACTAGCACTAATATAGCCTCCAAATCAATATGGTATTCTCTGAGAATTATAAGAAAGTGTAATAATTAATGACAAAACTGATTTAAAAAGTCAAATTATTTTTACTGGAAATGATTTGCTGCAGATAAATATTAATATTAAAGAAATAACTTCCCTATTCTTTTTTTCTTTTTCTTTTTTTTTAATTTTTAATATTTTTATTACATATTTTCCTCAGTTACATTTCCAATGCTATCCCAAAAGGCCCCCATAGCGCCCCCCACTTCCCTACCCACACATTCCCATTCTTTTGGACCTGGCATTCCCCTATATTGGGGCATATAAAGTTTGCAAGTCCAATGGGCCTCTCTTTCCAGTGATGGCCGACTAGGACATCTTTCGATACATATGCAGCTAGAGACAAGAGCTCCAGGGTTCTGGTTAGTACATCATGTTTTTCCAACAATAGGGTTGCAGATCCCTTTAGCTACTTGGGTACTTTCTCTAGCTTCTCCATTGGGAGCCCTGTGATACATCCAATAGCTGACTGTGAACGTCCAAACCTGTGTTTGCTAGGCCCCGGCATAGTCTCACAAGAGACAGCTATATTTGGTCCTTTCAGCAAAATCTTGCTAGTGTATGCAATGGTGTCAACGTTTAGAAGCTGCTTATGGGATGGATCCCTGGATATGGCAGTCTCTAAATGGTCCATCCTTTCATCACAGCTACGAACTTTGTCTCTGTAACTCCTTCCCTGGGTGTTTTGTTCCCAATTCTAAGAAGGGGCACAGTGTCCACACTTTGGTCTTCATTCTTCTTGAGTTTCATGCTTTTAGCAAATTGTATCTTATATTTTGGGTATCCTAAGTTTTGGGCTAATATCCACTTATCAGTGAATACATATTGTGTGAGTTCTTTTGTGATTGTGTTACTTCACTCAAGATGATGCCCTCCAGGTCCATCCATTTGGCTAGGAATTTCATAAATTCATTCTTTTTAATAGCTGAGTAGTACTCCATTGTGTAAATGTACCATAATTTCTGTATCCATTCCTCTGTTGAGGGACATCTGGGTTCTTTCCAGCTTCTGGCTATTATAAATAGGGCTGCTATGAACATAGTGGAGCATGTGTCCTTTTTACCGGTTGGGACATCTTCTGGATATATGCCCAGGAGAGGTATTGCTGGATCCTCCGGTAGTACTATGTCCAATTTTCTGAGGAACCACCAGACTGATTTCCAGAGTGGTTGTACAAGCTTGCAATCCCACCAACAATGGAGGAGTGTTCCTCTTTCTCCACATCCTCGCCAGCATCTGCTGTCACCTGAATTTTTGATCTTAGCCATTCTGACTGGTGTAAGGTGGAATCTCAGGGTTGTTTTGATTTGCATTTCCCTGATGATTAAGGATGTTGAACATTTTTTCAGGTGCTTCTCTGCCATTCGGTATTCCTCAGGTGAGAATTCTTTGTTCAGTTCTGAGCCCCATTTTTTAATGGGGTTACTTGACTTTCTGGAGTCCACCTTCTTGAGTTCCTTATATATGTTGGACATTAGTCCCTTATCTGATTTAGGATAGGTGAAGATCCTTTCCCAATCTGTTGGTGGTTTTTTGTCTTATTGATGGTGTCTTTAGCCTTGCAGAAGCTTTGCAGTTTCATGAGGTCCCACTTGTCAATTCTCGATCTTACAGCACAAGCCATTACTGTTCTATTCAAGAATTTTTCCCCTGTGCCCATATCTTCAAGGCTTTTCCCCACTTTCTCCTCTATAAGTTTCAGTGTCTCTGGTTTTATGTGAAGTTCCTTGATCCACTTAGACTTGACCTTAGTACAAGGAGATAGGAATGGATCGAATCGCATTCTTCTACATGTTAACAACCAGTTGTGCCAGCACCATTTGTTGAAAATGCTGTCTTTCTTCCACTGGTTGTTTTTAGCTCCCTTGTCGAAGATCAAGTGACCATAGGTGTGTGGGTTCATTTCTGGGTCTTCAATTCTATTCCATTGGTCTATTTGTCTGTCACTATACCAGTACCATGCAGTTTTTATCACAATTGTTCTGTAGTACAGATTTAGGTCCAGCATGGTGATTCCACCAGAGGTTCTTTTATCCTTGAGAAGAGTTTTTGCTATCCTAGGTTTTTTGTTATTCCAGATGAATTTGCAGATTGCACTTTCTAATTCGTTGAAGAATTGATTTGGAATTTTGATGGGGATTGCATTGAATCTGTAGATTGCTTTTGGCAAGATAGCCATTTTTACAATGTTGATCCTGCCAATCTATGAGCATGGGAGATCTTTCCATCTTCTGAGATCTTCTATAATTTCTTTCTTCAGAGACTTAAAGTTTTTATTATACAGATCTTTCACTTCCTTAGTTAGAGTCACGCCAAAATATTTTATATTATTTGTGACTATTGAGAAGGGTGTTGTTTCCCTAATTTCATTCTCAGCCTGTTTATTCTTTGTGTAGAGAAAGGCCATTGATTTGTTTGAGTTAATTTTATATCCAGCTACTTCACCGAAGCTGTTTATCAGGCTTAGGAGTTCTCTGGTGGAATTTTTAGGGTCACTTATATATACTGTCATATCATCTGCAAAAAGTGATATTTTGACTTCATCTTTTACAATTTGTATCCCTTTGATCTCCTTTTGTTGTCGAATTTCTCTGGCTAGGACTTCAATTACAATGTTGAATAGGTATGGAGAAAGTGGACAGCCTTGTCTAGTCCCTGATTTTAGAGGGATTGCTTCAAGCTTCTCACCATTTACTTTGATATTGGCAACTGTTTTGCTGTAGATTGCTTTTATCATGTTTAGGTATGGGCCTTGAATTCCTGATCTTTCCAAGACTTTTATCATGAATGGGTGTTGGATCTTGTCAAATGCTTTTTCTGCATCTAACGAGATGACCATGTGGTTTTTGTCTTTGAGTTTGTTTATATACTGGATTACGTTGATGGATTTCTGTATATTGAACCATCCCTGCATCCCTGGGATGAAACCTACTTGGTCAGGATGGATGATTGTTTTGATGTGTTCTTGGATTCGGTTAGCAAGAACTTTATTGAGGATTTTTGCATCAATATTCATAAGGGATATTGGTCTGAAGTTTTCTATCTTTGTTGGGTCTTTTTGTGGTTTAGGTATCAGAGTAATTGTGGCTTCATAGAATGAGTTGGGTAGAGTACCTTCTGTTTCTATTTTGTGGAATAGTTTGTGAAGAACTGGGATTAGATCTTCTTTGAAGGTCTGATAGAACTCTGCACTAAACCCATCTGGTCCTGGGCTTTTTTTAGTTGGGAGACTATTAATGACTGCTTCTATTACTTTGGGGGATATAGGGCTGTTTAGATCATTAACCTGATCTTGATTCAACTTTGGTACCTGGTATCTGTCTAGGAACTTCTCCATTTCATCCAGGTTCTCCAGTTTTGTTGAGTATAGCCTTTGGTAGAAGGATCTGATGGTGTTTTGGATGTCTTCAGGATCTGTTGTTATGTCTCCTTTTTCATTTCTGATTTTGTTAATTAGGATGCTTTCCCTTTGCCGTCTCGTGAGTCTGGCTAAGGGTTTATCTATCTTGTTGATTTTCTCAAAGAACCAGCTCCTTGATTGGTTGATTCTTTGAATAGTTCTTCTTGTTTCCACTTGGTTGATTTCGCCCCTGAGTTTGATTATTTCCTGCTGTCTACTCCTCTTGGGTGAATTTGCTTCCTTTTGTTCTACTGCTTTTAGGTATGTTGTCAAGCTGCTAATGTGTGCTCTCTCTAGTTTCCTTTTGGAGGCACTCAGAGCTATGAGTTTTCCTCTTAGAAATGGTTTCATTGCGTCCCATAAATTTGGGTATGTTGTGGCTTCATTTTCATTGAACTCTAAAAAGTCCTTAATTTCTTTCTTTATTCCTTCCTTGACCAAGGTATCATTGAGAAGAGTGTTGTTCAGTTTCCACGTGAAGGTTGGCTTTCTATTATTTATTTTGTTATTGAAGATCAGCCTTAGTCCATGGTGATCTGATAGGATGCATGGGACAATTTCAATATTTTTGTATCTGTTGAGGCCTGTTTTGTGACCAATCATGTGGTCAGTTTTGGAGACGGTACCATGAGGTGCTGAAAAGAAGGTATATCCTTTTGTTTTAGGATAGAATGTTCTGTAGATATCTGCCAGATCCATTTGATTCATAATTTCTGTTAGTTTCACTGTGTCCCTGTTTAGTTTCTGTTTCCATGATCTGTCCATTGGTGAAAGTGGTGTGTTGAAGTCTCCCACTATTATTGTATGAGGTACAATGTGTGCTTTGAGATTTACTAAAGTTTCTTTAATGAATGTGGCTGCCTTTGTATTTGGAGCATAGATATTCAGGATTGATAGTTCCTCTTGGAGGATTTTACCTTTGATGAGTATGAAGTGTCCCTCCCTGTCTTTTTTAATGACTTTGGGTTGGAAGTCAATCTTATCAGATATTAGAATGGCTACTCCAGCTTGTTTCTTCATACCATTTGCTTGGAAAATTGTTTTCCAGCCTTTCATTCTGAGGTAGTGTCTATCTTTTTCTCTGAGATGAGTTTCCTGTAAGCAGCAAAATGTTGGGTCTTGTTTGTGTAGCCAGTTTGTTAGTCTATGTCTTTTTATCGGGGAGTTGAGTCCACTGATATTAAGAGATAGTAAGGAAAAGTAATTGTTGTTTCCTGTTATTTTTTTTTATCGGGGAGTTGAGTCCATTGATATTAAGAGATAGTAAGGAAAAGTAATTGTTGTTTCCTGTTATTTTTGTTGTTAAAGTTGGCATTCTGTTCTTGTGGCTGTCTTCTTTTAGGTTTGTTGAGGGATTACCTTCTTGTTGTTTCTAGGGCATGGTTCCATGTCCTTTTTTTTTTGGTTTTTTTCTGTTATTATCCTTTGAAGGGCTTGATTCGTGGAGAGATAATGTGTGAATTTGGTTTGTCGTGGAATACTTTGGTTTCTCCATCTATGTTAATTGAGAGTTTGGCTGGGTTTAGTAGCCTGGGCTGGAGTTTGTGTTCTTTTAGTGTCTGTATAACATCCGTCCAGGACCTTCTGGCTTTCATAGTCTCTGGTGAGAAATCTGGTGTAATTCTGATAGGCTTGCCTTTATATGTTACTTGGCCTTATTCTCTTACTGCTTTTAGTATTCTATCTTTATTTAGAGCATTTGTTGTTCTGATTATTATGTGTCCGGAGGTATTTCTTTTCTGGTCCAGTCTATTTGGAGTTCTGTAGGCTTCTTGTATGTTCATGGGCATCTCTTTCTTTAGATTTGGGAAGTTTTCTTCTATAATTTTGTTGAAGATGTTTGCTGGTCCTTTGAGTTGAAAATCTTCATTCTCATCCACTCCTATTATCCGTAGGTTTGGTCTTCTCATTGTGTCCTGTATTTCTTGGATGTTTTGAGTTAGGATCTTTTTGCATTTTACATTTTCCATGATTGTTGTGCCGATGTTCTCTATGGAATCTTCTGCACCTGAGATTCTCTCTTCCATCTCTTGTATTCTGTTGCTGATGCTCGTATCTATGGTTCCAGATTTCTTTCCTAGGGTTTCTATCTCCAATGTTGCCTTATTTTGGGTTTTCTTTATTGTGTCTACTTCCCTTTTTAGGTCTAGTATGGTTTTGTTCATTTCCATCATCTGTTTGGATGTGTTTTCCTGTTTTTCTGTAAGGACTTCTACCTGTTTGATTAGGTTATCCTGTGTTTCTTTAAGGATTTGTAACTCTTTAGCAGTGTTCTCCTGCAATTCTTTAAGGGATTTTTGTGCTTCCTCTTTACTGTCTTCTACCTGTTTACCAGTGTTCCTTTGTATTTCTTTAAGTGTGTTATTAAAGTCCTTCTTGAAGTCCTCTACCATCATCAGGAGATATGCTTTTAGATCCGTGTCTAGCTTTTCCGGTGTGTTGGGGTGCCCTGGACTGGGCGAAGTGGGAGTGCTGGGTTCTGATGATGGTGAATGGTCTTGGTTTCTGTTAGTAAGATTATTACGTTTACCTTTCGCCATCTGGTAATCTCTGGGGTTAGTTGTTGTCGTTGTCACTGTTTAAAGATTGGAGCAGAAGCTGTGTTCCACTCATCAGCAGTCTCAAAATCCTGTGGCTGGGGTCGTGGGTAGCTGGCGGGTGTCAGCTGACCCTGCGCTCTAGCTACCCTGGTGCTGGTCCGGCCGGAAGAGGCCTGTGGTCCTACTCAGGCCGGTTTTCTGCTTCTGTAACTAATGCAGTCTCGGGTCCTGCATGCAATTGGATTGGAGCAGAAGCTGTGTTCCACTCATCAGCAGTCTCAAAATCCTGTGGCTGGGGTCGTGGGTAGCTGGCAGGTGTCAGCCGACCCTGCGCCCTAGCTACCCCGGTGCTTTTCTGACCGGAAGAGGCTTGTGGCCCTACTCAGGCCGGATTTCTGCCTCCCCAACCAAAGCAGTCTCAGGTCCCATGGGATTGGACTGGAGCAGAAGCTGTGTTCCACTCACCAGCAGTCTCAAAATCCTGTGGTGGGGGTCGTGGGTAGCTGGCAGGTGTCAGCCGAACCTGAGCTCTAGCAACCCCGGTGCTGGTCTGGCCGGAAGAGCAACTTCCCTATTCTTACAACATAAAACTGTTTCCCTCAGATTTGAAATTACTGTTATACAATATCTAAGTCACATATTAAAATAATTTCATTTTAATGTAATGGGAAAGTAAAATATATAAAATAATTTTTAATGTAGGAAAATATAGTTGGTATATTTTCCAATTTAAAAAAAAAACAGAAGAAGCATGTACAACCTTTACATTAAACCATTTGTTATACTTCTAGTTCTAATTAATAATTGTCAGTTATTTTATGCAAATTAAGAATATATAATGTTCTCCAGTATGATAAAATTTTTCTTCAATTTTTGAAATTGTTGAATGTTACCAAAATTAAGTTAGTAAACAATAAATACATACATACATACATACATACATACATACATACATACATAATTCTTTTCTGCCTTAAAATCTCCCTTCTTCTAAAGTATAAATTAAAATAACAAATTTTAATTAAGGTCATTCATAAAAGATAATTGCTACTTTCCAAACCAAAGGGATGGTAACAGAAGGAATCAGGTGGGTTGGAGTGAAAACATTTTGGAAGAGGTGACTAGAATGTAGGGCATTTTGGGGGCAAGAGAGAACTCCAAGGAATTCAATGGAACTCCAAGGAATCTTTGAGGGTGAGCCTAGGAAAGACTCCTAGTAGTGGGGATTAAAGAACCTGAACCAGCCATCTTCTGTAACAAGGAAAAATTTCCAGTAGAGGAATTGGGACACCAAACTAGTCATAAAATATTCAACCTACTATTTGTCCTGCCTGCAAGATGTGACTGTAGAATTTGTGGGAATGGCCAACAAATGGTTTGTACAGTTCAAGAGCCATGCAGTGAGAGAGAGCCATGTCTGACACTACCTTGAAGGCCAGCAACCAGAGGCTGCATAGCTTAAAAACCTAGATGTCCCTCTACTGAGGAATGCATAAAAATGTGGTATATTTATATAATGATATATTGCACAAGTTATCAGAAAAATGTCATCATGAAATTTGCAGACAAATGATGGAACTAGAAAAAATAAACCATCCTGAGTGATGCAACCAGACCTGGAAAGACAAAAAATGATATGAAAGGTTAAGTAGTTATTAAAGATTAAGTAAAGGATAATCATGCTACAGTCCACAGACCAAGTGAGGCTAAGTAAGAAGGTGCATTAAGTAAGAAGGAGATCACCCTGGGAAGCAGCAATAGAATGAGTTTTGTGGGTGAACTGGGGACAGCAGGGAAATATGGTCCACAGAATCAACTAAGGAGGAATCATAGAGGCTACAGAGACTGGAGCTGCAATCAAAGAGCCTGCATGTGTCTGTGCTTAGTCTTCTGCATACTTAGTGTTGTTTATCTTGGGCATTTTTGTGAGATTCCTAACAGGGGGAATGGGGAATGTCTCTAATTCTTTTGCCTGCTCTTGAGAACATTATCCTATTTGTTTGCTTCATCCAGCCTCGATATGAGGATTTATGTCTAGTCTTATTGCATCATGTTATGCCATGTTTGGTGGCATACATGAGTCTCTTGCTCTTTTCTGAAGGGAAAGGGAGTAGCAGTAAGTAAGAAGGGAAGGTGGGAACTGGGAGGAGTTGAGGGAAGGGAGGCTGCAGTTGGGATATATTTTGAGAGAGAAGAACAAGTAAAAACAAAAGTAACCAAAAGTCAAACGAAAAGAAAAGGAGTTTGGGTTACTGGAGTTCCTGTTGTAAAATATCTAACAGTTTGTTTTTTGCTTTTGTGAGACAGGGATGAAGTGGTCGTTTTAGTAGTGTACAATGGTAATGATGAACAATTGAGGGGAGTAAAACACTTTCTTTGGTTAGCTGTAGATTCTGTAGCTAATTGTAATGCACACCTTTTGGTATCCAACTTTGTAAACCCTCCCTTCAACCCCTTTCTGTGCTGCTAGCAGTAAGAATAAATTAATTTAATCTAAATTTGAATTGAGTCTAAGTGTGTGCTCTTTCCCAGTGGAAGGAATGAATGCCACAATCCAACCAGCTATAATTATAGTTTGATTTGTTCTATCCTGTTTATGTAATTTTGCCTCTTTTATACAAATTATTTAATAAATATAGCATAATAGTCTTACATAAAGTGAAAAAAATCATTCCTCAGTTACTGTATTTATACAGAGTGTGTCAGCCCATAAATTCTGTCTGTTAAGTCTTGTGTGTGTGTATGTGTGTGTGTGTGTGTGTGTGTGTGTAATATAACACTATCTGATTATCTCAGTCACTCCATTTCCTCTCCTCTGATTCACATTTCTTGTCTGGCCTGGAGACATTGAAAGTCCATGGGAATTTGTTGAGTAACAGTTTCTTTGAGATTTAAATACTCCATCCTTCAGGGAAGCTCCTTAAGCAGGGAGGTAAACAACTCAAAATAGCTTCAGGGAGTCCCTGAAACTGAGCAGATTCAGCAGGCTCCTCCCTACCAGAGTAACCAAGATAGTTAGATTGCTGGGAATCCCTCAGACAAGCCAAGCTGCAAGGAAGGAGCTCAGACAACTCTACATGCAAAAAAGAAAAATGACATCATACCAACTTCCCGAAGAAGCAAGATACTATCCAGCACCTGGAAGATATTTAGACAGCTGAGTCACTTCAACCTATTGTGCTGCATACAAGTTATGTAAGATACTCATCTGTGATTTTGTGAGCTGTCTGCCATAATGGGTAGGCTTTGGGGTGTAGCTGTCTATGAGTCATTTATTCTCCTATAAGAAATACCTCCTCCATATTTCTGAAATTAATAAAATTAATAACATTAATAAAATTCTGAAGAGGCAAAAGGCAGTAGGAACTATTCCATTTTGTACTCTACACTCTATTTTAATCTGCTTCCATAGAGAAAACTGCTTTCCTTGGAGAAAGTTGCTGTGCTTAGTGTGATATGGTCCCCAGTCTTGGGCTCTGGGAAAGTGACCATCAAGCATTGAAAGCAAACAAAAATAGATATAACATCTATGGCCAGCTTACAGCAACAGGAAAAGATGGTCACAATAACAAGATAAGTTAAGAAAACATGAATCTTTTTCAAGACAAGCTGCCCCGTTTTAGATGTGTGTTACTTCCCTGACGATATCAGTTTGAATGGTAACATTCCTTTATTCATTTACCCAATCATGTCATGCGAGGCTTGAATGCTACAACTTGCAATTTTTTCCCTATACAAACCCTAAGCCCCTAGATCTGAGTGTCACTCTGCTTCCTATTGCATCAGGAAAGTTTGTGTCCCAAGCTAGAGCTTGAATAAAGACTTTCATGGGCTTGCAGTGGAGTTGTGATTCCTGATGGTCTCTTTGATTTTTGTTCTGTTTTGTTTTTGTTTATGATTTTTTCAGGCTGGGCACAACTAAAGTTTCATCAAGTTGGAATTTGCTGGTATCTCTACATTGGTTTGTCATAGGCTCCTTATCTGGGGTAAGTAGATATTTGTATATTACCTCCAAGGGGAAAAAATCTCACACATGAGAATGGTACATAAATAGTTTCATATTATATTTTATTTTATATTTGACATGCTAGCACTGACCCTCAGGGAAAGTACTATCTCATGGAAATAATATCCCTTTACTTATGGTCTATTTTAGTAATGTATTGTAGAAAGTCCTGATTTCATAATCTTGAACTGCTTATAATCGGAGAGAAATTAATGATCACCATTTGTTTAGTTTGATTTTTTAAAAATATGCAAGACACTTGTTGCTGTTTTTCTGTTTATGAGATGTGTTCATTTAGAGTAAAAGATCTGAACCCATTTCCAGATTTAAAACCTACCCAAACCTACCAATCCTCAAATCAGAAACCCCACCAATTCTGAGCATGAATACACACTAATCCCTGGGTTTATCTTGAAATCTCACCATTCCCCACCCTGTAAATGTTCATCCTCCTAAACTCACTCTATCTACCCTCACCCACCTGCCCCAATCTTATATTTACCTGCCTCCTGCTCAGTTTCCTGCAGCATTTTGGCCAAGCATAGGCAGCCACTCCCTTACTGTAAGCCCCTTGAGGTCAGACAAGTGACCAAGCCCCACCTCAAGAGACTACTATAATGGCTATGTTCCTTGAGATGCTAATGGCCAAGTTCCCTCCTACATGGAGGGAAAGGATCCTAGATGAACTCAAAATCTCACCAATCACTGAGCTTGTTCTGAGACCTGGTTAAAAAAAAAAATCCCACCAACCCTAAGGTGCCCTTGAAATCATATGTACCCCCAGCCCCCCAAGAAACCCTATACAAATCAAACTACTGCTAACTCTTTGCTGCTTCACTCTGGAGCAGACACAGATTTCTCATGTCTCTTCTATAAAAGCCTTGTGTGAGGTTTGCTATTTGTGGTATGACTTCGTGCTTTTCCTTGGCTCATTGCAGCCAGTGTACATTTCTCTTCAGTGCTGTCACACCTCCAATGGGCTGCAGCAACATCATTGGGGAAGCATTTCCCTTCAGAGCTGTAACACAATTCCTATATAAACCAGTCTGGCCTGTACTTCAAGAATATCATACTTCTACCTCCCAAGATATCTTGACAAGGGAGGACATCCACATTTGAGTGCACCCTTGAATCTGCAAATCAGATTTCTCCGTATCTGCTACTAGTCTTTCAAAAAAATTTTTTTCTCAATTTTTTTGTCCTTTTTCCTCTGCCCTCACACTGTTCAAGTTTTCTTTTTTATTTCATTTTTCTTTTCTTTTTAAAGATGTATTTACTTTATGTCTGAGTCCTCTATCTGAATGGATACCTGTACACTAGAAGAGGGCATCAGAACTCATTGCAGATCTTTTTGAGCCATCATGTGGTTGCTGGGAATTAAACTTCGAAACTCTAGAAGAACAGCCCATGATCTTAACCACTGAGCCATCTCTCCAGCCCTCAAGATTTCATGACCTAGTTTCATACTTCGTTCTAATTTTGATAATGGAGACCTAGTTTACATGATTAAGAGCTTGAATAATAAAAAAATTGTCCTCTGATAAGAGATACATGATATACCAAGGCCACACAAAGGAATCACTAATTTAATGAAATTTTGGGTTTGTTTGCTTTTGGAAACAGAACTTAGTATGTAGTCTAATATACTTAAATTTAAAAATCACTTGATCCAGGGTCCTAATTGCTAGAACCCTAATTGCTAGAATCTGGTGGCATATACAACTGACAGATATATTATTTTAAAAACAGATTATCAGGCCAGAATGATGGCTCAATCAGAGAGAGTGCTTGTCTCTAAGCCTGGAGTCCTGAGTTCAATCCCTCAGACCCATATGATGAAAAGAGAGAGCTGACTCCCACAGCTTCTCTGACACCTACATGTGTATTGCAGTATACACACCTCCATAAACACACACATGTATGCATGTATACACACAGACTAAATAAGTGAATGTAATGAAATAATAAATGCAAATATCAACATCAATGGCTTTCAAAACAGTCCTTTTTCATTGGTTACATGAAATCATAAGGAAGATTCTAGGAATTTCTATTTTTAGCACATAAATTCATTATTTTCTTTAAAAAAATATTCCAGAGAAAATAGCACTCACCATAACATGAGGGCGTATCAGACCATCCATAATAAGTACACGTTATAGAGCCTTTGGTATGTTTATGTTCATTTTCATATCCAACGAGACATTCATAGTCTAATTTATCATTGAGCTTAAACCATGTCCTAGTATTCATAGTTACAGAATTCTCAAATACAGGCCTTTCACAAGACTCTAGTGCAAAATTAAAGAGATAATTTTATTTCTAATGTGTCAATAGTCAATATGAGTAATTAACATGAGAATAAAAGTCTGTATAGATTAATATATGATAACACATTAAATATAGTATTGAAGGAATCTAAGGAGACTAACAATATTTTCTTGCAAGTTATTGAAATAGGAGATAGCATTGATTTCCTTTCTAAAACTTTTATAAAATTTTAATTTAGAAATAGCTTCTTAGCTCAGTTTTTCATATACTTATTGCACACTCCAAAAAAATAGACAAGTGAAAATGTATATTTTCAGGGAAATATGATAGGATTTTGTCAATTAATATACTATGTTTAGGGATTAAAATGACTCGTAAAATAATGGAAAGTAGATTAGCTGAATTTAAAAGAGGTATTATATCAAGGTTTTTCTTTTTCACAGTAAGAACATCCAATAAATCCTTGTCAATTATTATTTAGCAGAAATGAATAATACATGGGTATAATTTTAATTGCCTTTTCTTTAATAATATCTTGTAAAATTACAATGGCTGAAAAATATTAAATATTATGAAATTAGTGTATATCTTAAATCAACTTATCATTTGAGATATGTTGAATACTACTTAAAAAATAGCACTGGGTATTTTTCTAATAAATAAGATTAGATGAACTAATTGTTGATCCTAGAAAATACTCACTAACTCAATGTCCTAAAACAAGGGAATGTTTCCAAACACCAAACTTTGCTGGTACCTGGAAGCATTTCTTTCTTTCCAATATCAATATATTTTAAAAGATCTTCTAAGAGGGAGATGTTCTGACATGAACCTTAACTCACAGTGTCAAATACATATTATAAGGTCATCACACTTTCAGGAAGTTGCAGCTCTTCAAAGGCTTCTTCACCTGATTTAAAACTATAGGATATTTTAAAGCATTGAAAAGGCAAATGAACGGATACTCTACAATGCAGGAACAAGTCAAAATAGAAAAAAAATGGTGTGTATTTTTTCTTGAAATTTTCAAATGAAAGAATAAAATTAAACTGCTATGCACCATCAGTATAACTGAAGGAATATAATAAAATACTCACTAATGCATGAGGGTTGAGGTGACCATCCATTCTGAAGGCAAGTTATTGATCCTGATGTTTCTCCAGTATTTGTCACATATCCCTGCTTACATCTATAGGATGTTTCTCTATTTAGAGCATATGTATGAAATGACTCAGAAAAAAACCCATTCTCAATTTCTATATCTGATACTGAACATGTCTCTAAAATGGTAAAAAGTTAGGAAAATTAGTGTATGCACAGCAGCTTAAGGATTTACAATATTAAAAAATACAAAAGTAGCCATTAGTCATTTGAATGTGAAGACCTGAAATAATCAAAGTTGTTCACGTTATATAGGCTGCAAAAATAAAAACAAACAACAACAAACCTTATAGGTTATAAGATACATTGTCATAGTCATCTGAAAATGTTTGTTTTCCAACAAAGTAAAATTTAAAGGACTTATAGTATATTCTAAAATATACTTAATGTTATTGTCAAAATGAATCGATAATCTTACAGATTGTCAGAACTCTGGACAACATTGTCTTTGTTTGTGTTTGTTTGCTTCTTCCTTTCTTTCTTTCTTTTTTTTCTTTTTTCATTCATTTACTCCTTCACTCTGTCTTTCAGCTTAAGAATAATTGGATCTGATAGAAACCTAGAACCCATTTATCCCATTAGGGTTCCTGGAGTCGAACAATGATCTTAGAAAACCTATCCAATATTATTATAGACACCAGTACCAATAATTTCCAATGTCATTGTAGCTGCATGCCTAAAATAGAATGGTTGTTCAAAGTTTAATGAAGGATAGAAAAAAAGTAATGTATTTGATTGTTGTAAAAAATATAATAAAAGTATAAAGAAACAAAAAGTAAAATAGAGTAGTAGACACAAAAAATAAGTAAATATATTAAGGTGAAAATTAACAATGCCACATTTTACAAAACAAAGAACACTGGACTACAGTTCCAGAGTAGCAAGATATGAGGTAGTTTTGTGTAAAAGAGAATTTTCTAGAAAATAGCAAACTGAGAACTAAAGAAGAAAATAATGGGTATTTTATTGAATTTAAGCAGCAAAAATTACTTTGCTCAAAAAGATTGGAGTCACTGGACTTGTGGCATAGAGAGACAAGAACAGAGAAAATATGGAGCAGAATTCTCAATTACTCAGTGGTCGTCCTCTAGCTCATCTGGCCAAATATCAGCACACTAGCACATTACAAGACACTCTGTTAAAGAACATGAGAAGAAAAACTACCCCAAAAATTAAGGTCAAAGGTTCCCAGAGCACAAACTATTCAAGATAGTCAAAATAGAAGACAGTAAATATTCCTTTAATCACTATAATCCTTTAGAAAGATATCCCCTTGAAAAGTTTTATTGATATTCTGATGACTCAAGTTGTACCATAAAAGGTCGCCAAACAAATCTAAATAACATCAAATGGAAATCAATCAAACTCAGTATTCCTATTCTGCAGTTTTTCAATCCCAACCACTACCAGTAAGTTTTCCCAGAGCACTGCTACTTGATTCAAGGGATTGTGATGGAGGTGAATGAAATTACATACATTTGTGGCGCCAAATTATTCCCCCAACAAAATAATTACAGATGCTCATTTTGTAATGTTTACCCACTATATACAAGTATCAATAAGAAAGCTACACATGCAAATCTGTGGAATGACAACAAAAATCTGGTTGCATTCAACATTCACATAGACAAGGCTAAAGGACCCATGTCAGTAACCTGATACACTACAGAGATTAGGCATGCCACACCTGGTTGAGGGATGGGGCCACCTACCCATCTCTAAAATTTTAACCCAGTATATCTAAAGGAAATACAGGGACAAAGAATGGAGCAGGGACTGAAGGAAAGGCTGTCCAGAGACTGCCCCACCTGGGGATCCATCCAACATGCAGACACCAAATCTAGACACTATTGTGGATGCTAAGATGTGCTTGCTGACAGGAGCCTGATAGTGCTGTCTCCTTAGAGACTCTGCCAGATCCTGACCAATACAGATGTGGATGCTCACAGCCAAACATGGGACTGAGCACTTGATCCCCAGTGGAGGAATTAGAGAAAGGGTTTGTCTTTCCCACAATTACTCTAAGAGGCTTATTCCCCTCTTCTTCTAGGTTGTCTATTATTTTCTTGTGCTTCAGTTGTTTTGAGGGCTTGATAAAGTAGGATACATGGGCTCTAGTAGTAACATGTTGCTCTATCTGTTGTTGGTTTTGTTTTTTGTTCTTGTACTGGTTTATAAACATCTGTGTTTAGAATGAATTTTATCTCTAGATGTTAATTTCTGTGTTTATGTTTGTCAGATAAGTCTTTTTTTGCTCTAGTTTCTGTTTCTTCTGTGGTCATTGGATCTCTGTGGATGGTTGAGCATGGGACCTCCACCAGAGATGGAAGATAGACTTATCGTTGGCTTGTGTGGACTCTGGTACATATGCATTTACTGAGTTGGAGGTTGGTCTTCTGATAAGAAGGACCTATAGTTGGTGAGTGGGTGTCTGGCCTAAGTGAAGCAATAGAGCAGGGAAGGTTTGTGGGTGGTGGCCTACCAGTCTACTGGTAGTCATCTTCTGTGTATCATGTTTTCTAACTTAATTCCATTTCTTTCAGTAGCATGTATGTATTATTCTTCTACGTTATATCTTGTATCGTAACTGAATTTTATTTGAAAGATGGATTTATATAGATCTATAACAAACTATTTATACAATTAAAGGAATATTTTGGCTATTTTTAAATGTATTAAATATTGAGCTACTTATGAAAATTTGAACACAAGTCATTAAATTTTATAAAGAATTTATTAGAAAGCTATCTATAACTGAAATTAGTAAGTAGTATGGCATTATGTATGATTCAGTCTAATAATCTAGCCCATGGTTGGGACATTTTGCATCCATAACAGCAATGAGCAAGGCTTCAAGTTGAATTGTTGAATGAATACCTTAAGGAACGTCAAAGAATCAAAAAAAAAAAAGAAGGGAAAAAATAAAACTCAACAAGATCTAAAACTGGAAATAGAAGCAGTAAAGAAAGCAAAAAGTGAGGGAATTCTGGAAGTGTAAAAGTCTAGATAAATAAAGAAAACATCAGATGCAAGCATCACCAATAGAATAAAAGAGATGAGCTGTTGTAGACACAGTAGAAGAAATAGATACATTGATCGAAAGAAAATGCTAAATCTGAAAGTTTCTGAACACAAAATAGTCCAGAAAATCAGGGATACTATGAAAACACCAAACCTAAGAAAGACTGGAATAAAGGGAGAAAATCCAGCTCAAAGCCTTTACTGATTTGAGTATGCTTAGCCCAACGTGTATGGTCTTGTTGGAGAAAGTATGTCACTGTAGGCATGGATTTTAAGACCTTCATCCTAGCTGCTTAGAAGTCACTCTTCTTTTAGTGGCCTTCAAATGAAGCTGTAGAATTCTGAGCTCCTCCTGCATTATGCCTGCCTGAATGCTACCATGTTCCTGTCTTGATGATAATGGATTGAACTTTTGAACCTGTAATCCAGTCCCAATTATATATTGTCCTTATAAGAGTTGCCTTGACCATGGTGTCTTTTCATAGCAGTAAGATCCTAACTAAGACCATGGCCCAGAAAATCATTTCAACAAAATCATAAAAGAAAATTTTTCTTGCCTTAAAGAAACAATTACTTATAAGGATACATGAAGCACACAGAACACCAAATTAATGGGACAAAAAGAGAAAGTCACTCAAAACATAATAATAAAATTACTAAACATGCAGAACAGAAAAAGAATATTGAAAGCTAAAAGGAAAAAGGAGCAACTAAGGTATACATACTAGAATTACATCAGACTTCTAAAAGTAAAAATCTAAAGAAAAGCAGATATCATTCAGACTCTAAAATATTACAGAAGCCAGTCCAGACTACTATATCCAGCAAAACTTTTAATCACTCTATATTGAATAGGCAAGGTTTTACAATCTAAACAATATCTATCTACAAACACCACCCTCCAGAAGCTACTAGAAAGAAAACTCTAGCCCAGGGAGGTTAACTATACAGAGGAAACAGGTAATAAATACACTCCCACTAGCAAAACCAAAAGAAGTTAAACACACACACTATCACCACCAAAAATAAAATAATGAATAAAATGAATTAGTAATTACTAGTCATGGATATCTCTAAATATCAATGAGTTCATTTTTTCAGAAAAAGAAAAGACTAACAGAATGGTTGAGAAAGCAAGAAAAATCCTCTGCTACATATAAGATCTTACCACTTCAAAGATAAACATTGAAACAGAGTAAAGGATTTTAGAATATTTGTGAGCAAATTGATCTAAGAAGAAATATACTCAATTTAATACCTAAGAAAATATAATTCAAACCAAAATTAAGAAAAAGAGATGAGAAAGGACCACTGATTATTCATCAAGGAAATTATTTGCAAAGATTATGTTTCAATTTTTAACATCTATGCCCTGAAACAAAGGCTTCCACATTTGTAAAAGAAAGTTAGTGAAGCTTAAAAATGTCAACCCTCAGACAGTGATAGTGGAAGACTTGAATACCAGTCACTCTCACCAGGTGACTGATCATCCAGGGGAATACTAGAGCAAATAAATGTTACAGATCAAATGGAACTAACAGAAATCTACAAACATTTCAACAATCAACAAAGTGTGTGTGTGTGTGTGTGTGTGTGTGTGTGTGTGTAAATTCTTCTTATCATTTCACAACACTTTCTCTAAAACTGACCACTTACTTAGTCACAAAACAAATTCCAACAGATACAAGAAAATTTAAATAACCCCCTCCATCCATCCTATCAGAACACAAGAAATTAAACCTGGATTTCAATAACAACAAGGACAACAAAAGACCTCCAAACCCCTGAATATTGAACAACTTTCTACTGAGGACTACAGGATCCTGACAGTAATGAAGAAAAAATTTAAATATTTTCAAGAAGTCAGTGGAAATGAATGCATAAAACACGAAAATTTGTGGGACACAATGAAAGCAGTACTAAGAAGAATGCAAATATACCCATATATATCACTCTACACAAAACTGAAGTACAATTGGACTGAAGACCTCAACATAAAACTGGATGCAGAATCTAATAAAAGAGAAAAGGCAGAACTGTATTGATCTCATTGGCAAAGAAAACAAATTCCTCCACAGAACACCAATAGCTCAGACAGTAAGATCAACAATTAATAAATTGGACCTCATAAAACTGAAATTCTTTTGCAAGGATGAGGATGTCATCAACAGGACAAAGTAGCAGCCTACAGAATGGGAAAAGATATTTACCAATATTACATGTGACAGAGAACTAATATCTAAAATACATGAAGAATTCAAGGCAGGAAAACAAATAAGCCAATTTAAAAATGGAGTACAAAGTCAAACAGAGACTTCTGAACAGAAGAATCTTGAACTGGCTGGACAGTAGTGGCAGACAACATTATTCCCAAAACTTGGAAGGCAAAGGCAAGTGGATTTCAGAGTTTGAGGCCAGCCTGGTCAACAGAGTGATAATGAGGGCTATAGAGAGAAACCAGGTCTCAAAAATACCAAACCAAACCAAACCAACCAAACAAACAAATAAGAATCTGGAACTGTTCAGAAGCACTTAAAAGAAATATTCAATAGTTTTATCCATCAGAAAAATGCAAATTAAATGGACTCTAAGAATGCATATTATACCTTTCACAATGGATAAGATCAAAGACATATGTGACATGACATCTCTTCGAGGATGTGCAGTGAAGGGAACACTCCAGCATTGCTGCTAGTCAGAGTCCAAATTGGTACAATCACTTGGCAATCAATTTTTCAGTTTCTCAGAAAATTGTGAATAGAACTATCCCAAGACCCAGCTATATCACTCCAGAGCATAAAACAAAAGATTCCCTACTATATATAGTACAAGGACACTTGCTCAAATATGTTTCTATCAACCTTATTCATAATAGCCAGAAACTGCAAACAATCTACATGCCCCTCAACTGAAGAATGGATAATGAAAATGTGGTATATCTACACAATAGAAATACTACTCAGCTGTTTAAAAAAAAGTTATGAAATTTTCAGACAATTCGTTGGAACTAGAAAATATCATCTTGACTGTGGTAACCAATCTCTGGGAGTAGATGGAGACTTGGAATGAAGGAGGTTCTGAGAAGTCTATTGAGGTGATGCTAATATAATGCTGTAATGCTAACTGAGATTCCTAACAGTAGGGGATATGGAGACTGAAATGCCTACCTTCTGTAAAATGTGGAACTTCCAGTGGAGGGAGTGGGACACAAAAACATGCACAAAACCTTCAACTCAAAAAATTTTATTAGATATTTTCTTTATTTACATTTCAAATGTTGTCCACTTTCCTAATTTCCCATCTGGAAAATCCCTATCCTCTCCCTCTGCCTCCTCCCCTTGCTCACCAACCCATGCACTCCCACTTCCTGGCCCTGGCATTGCCCTATACTGAGGCATAGAACCTTCACAGGACCAAGGGCCTCTCCTCCCATTGATGACTGACAAGGGCCATCCTCTGCTACATATGCAGCTAGAGCCCTGAGTCCCACCATGTGTTTTCTTTGTTTGGTGATTTATACTCAGGGGCTCTGGAAGTACTGGTTAGTTTATATTTTTGTTCCTCCTATGGGGCTGCAAACCCTTTCAGGTCCTTGGGTACTTTCTCTAACTCCTTCATTAGGGACTCTATGCTCAATCCACTGGAGGACTGTGAGCACTACTTCTGCATTTGTCAGGAAATGGCAAAGCCTCTCAGGAGACAGCTCTATCAAGCTCCTGTCAGCTAGGATAGCAAAAACTATTCTCAACAATAAAAGTACCTCTTGTGAAACCACCATCCCTGACCTCAAGCTGTACTACAGAGCGATTGTGAATAAAAACAAAACAAAACAAAACAAAACAAAACAAAACAAAACAAAACAAAACAAAAACCTGCATGGTACTGGTACAGTGACAGACAGGTAGGTCAATGGAATAGAATTGAAGACCCAGAAATGAAGCCACACACCTATGATCACTTGATCTTTCACAAAGGGGCTAAAACCATCCAATGGAAAAAAAGACAGCATTTTCAACAAATGGTGCTGGCTCAACTGGAGGTTAGCATGTAGAAGAAT
Source organism: Mus caroli (assembly GCF_978045245.1). Lineage (NCBI taxonomy): Eukaryota > Metazoa > Chordata > Mammalia > Rodentia > Muridae > Mus > Mus caroli. The sequence goes on from NW_028227256.1 coordinate 136,834,128, forward strand.
GCAAACTGATCCATTCTTATCTTATTGTACAAAGCACAAATCTAAGTTGATCAAGGAACTCCACATAAAACCAGATACACTTATATAGGAGAATATAGGGAAGAGCACAGGGGAAAAAATCTTGAACAGAACACCAATGGCTGGTTCTGTGAGATCAGGAATTGACAAATGGGACTCATAAAATTGTAAAGCTTTTGTAAGGCAAAAGACACTTTCAATAAGACAAAAAGGCAACCAACAGATTGGAAAAAGATCTTTATCAACTCAAAATTTGTCCTGCCTACTACATATGCAGTTATAAAGATGGAGCAGAGACTGAGAGAATGGCCAACCAATGACTGCCCAACTTGAGACCCATTCCATGTGAGAGAGACAACCCCTGACACTTTCAATGATACTCCACTGTGATTATAAGACAGAAGCCTAGCATAAATGCCTCCTTAAGGGCTGCATCCAGCAGCATCTGGAAACAGATACAGGGACCTGCAGTCAAACATTCAGCCATGCTTGCAGTGCTTTGTGGAAGAGTGAGTCATAGAATTGAATGAATAGAAGGGGTCAAGGACACCACAGGAAGTCCTACAACATCTACTATCCTAGGCCCATGGGGACTCACAGATACTGAACTAAAAACTAAAGAGCATGTCAGCACTGGATCTAGTCACTCTATACTTTTGTAGCAGATGTGCAGCTTAGTTTTCTATATAATTCTGAAGGAGGCTGTTTCAGTTTCCTGACATTGTATCCCCTTCCCCTAACTTGACTGCCTGGTTTGGTCTCAATATTAGAGAATGCACTTGGCCCTTCTGCAACTGGATGTCCCAGAGTGTGGTTATAGCCAAGGGGAGCTTCTACTTCTCCTCAGAGAAGGGGAGAGGGTAATTTGGGGGGATTTGTAGTGCTGGGACTGGAAAGAAAGGAGGGATAAGGGTCTTGATAAAGATTTAAGTTTATTAGTTAATTAATTAACTAAAAAAAAAAAGAATTCTGTTCCAGAGTTATCACCAGTCATGATTTAAACTTTATTACAGATATATGGAAATAAAACAGCATAGTATTGACATAAATACAGAAAACAGAAAGGATTACCAATGGAATCAAATTGAAGATCCAGTTGTTAATTCATATATTTATAAACACCTGGTTTTTTTTATAAGCAATCTAAAATTAAATAGTGAGAAATGGAAAGCATCTTCAAGAAATGGTACTTGTATGATCAGGTGCTGTACAATCTCCTCCCACACCCAGAGACAACATAACTTCAAGAGGTCCATCATAACTAGGCTCACAGTGAGTCTCACCAGCCCAAATACCTGGCATAAGTGGGACCCCTACAGAGCCCAGTGGACATTGGACCTATTCACCCTGCCAGAGACACATCTTTGTTCCAGTCCAAAACCCTGCCCAGGGTAGACTCAGCATTCCATCAACCTTCACCTGCACCCCTCAGAAACAGCCTGATTCTCAGGAGGTTTGCCATAACCAAGGTCACAGGAGATCTCCCATAGCCAGAGTGAAAGGAAGTCTTCCCTAAGTAGTGACACAGGAGACTCACCTTAACCAGAGAAAGCACACTTTGTCTCATAGAAAACCTGTTCTAATTCACCTCACATATCTACAGTTTCCTACAAGGAGGGACAGGCTCCAGGCAGAGACAGCAAAGCCAGTTAACTCTAGAAATAGCCGGATAGTGATAGGCAAGCACAAGAATATAAGTAACAAAAACAAATGTAACTTGGCAACATCAGACCCCAGTTATCTCACCACAGCAAGCCCTGGATACCCTAACAAACATGAAAAGCAAGATTCTGACCTACAATTCTATCTCATGAAAATGAGAGATGACTTTAAGAAGAAAAAAAAAAAAACTCTCTAAAAGAATTACAAGAGAACACCAGTAAACAGGTAGAAGACCTTAAAGGGGAAACACATGAATCCCTGAAAGAAATACAGGAAAACACAATAAAACAGGTGAAGGAATTGAAAAACACAATTCAGGATCTACAAATGAAAGAGAAACAATAAAGAAATCACAAATGGAGGCAACCCTGGAAATGGAAAACCTAGCAGAGAGATCAGGTATTATAAATCCAAGCATCACCAACAGAATACAAGGGATAGGAGAGAAAAATCTCAGGTGTAGAAGATACCATAAAAGATCTTGAGAGAACAGTCAAAGAAAATACAAGGTATAAAAAGTCCTAACCCAAAACATCCAGGAAACTCAGGATAGAATGAAAAGACCAAACCTAAAAAATAACAGGCATAAAATAGAGAAGATTACCAACTCAAATGGCCAGAAAATGTTCTCAACAAAATCATTTTGCTGACAGGACCTTAATATAGCTCTCTTGTGTGAGTCTATGCCAATTCCTGGTAAATACAGAAGTGGATGCCCACAGTTATCTATTGGATGGATCACAGGTTCCCTAATGAAGGAGCTAGGGAAAGTACCCAAGGAGCTAAAGGTGTCTGCATCCCTATAGGAGGAATAACGATATGATATGAACTAACCAGTACCCCCCCAGAGCTGTGTCTCTGGTTGCATATATAGCAGAGGATGGTCTAGTCAGCCATCAATGGGAGGAGAGGCCCTACGTATTGTGAAGATCACATGCTCAAGTACAGGGGGATGCCAGGGCCAGGAAGCTGGAATGGGTGGGTTGGGGAGCATGGAGCAGGAGGTTATAGGGGGATTTGGGGATAGCATTTGAAATGTAAATGAAGAAAATATCTAATAAAAAAAAGAAAACTTCTGTAACTGACAGAAACAAAGAGATAGCCATAAACATACAAGAAGTCTAAAGTATACCAAATACCTTGGACTTGGTCCAGAAAAGAAACTCCTTCCATTGCATAATAATCAGAACACTATGTACAAAAAAAAAAACAAAACAAAACAAAAAAATTAAAAAGCAGTAAGGGAATAGTACCAAGTAACATATAAATGGAGACCTATCTGAATGACATCAGACTTCTCAAAAGAGACTGTAAAACCTAGAAGATCTCAGACAGATGTCATACAGGCCCTAAGAGAACACAAATAACTAGCAAAAATCTCAATCACCATACACGGAGGTAGCATGATATTCCACAAAGAAACTATATTTAAACAATAACATTTCCACTAAATCTATCCCTACAGAGGATACTAGAAGGAAAAATCCAACAAAAGGAGGGTACCTACACCAAAGAAAAAACAAGATATTAATCATCTCACACACACAAAACAAAAGTAGAGAATCACAGACACATAATACCACCTCTAACAACCAAAATACAGAAACCAAAAATAACTGGTATTCAATATCTCTCAGAGTCAATGGATTAAAATTTCTGAATAAAAAGACGTAGGCCAAGAGACTAGACACATAAACAGGACCCAGAATTTTTATACATACAGGAAACACAATCATGTGATAAAGACAAACATTACCTTGGAATAAAGGGCTGGGAAAAAATTTCCCAAGCAAATACTTCCAAGGAAGGAGCAGGATAGCCACTCGAATATCCAATAAAATATACTTTCTAAGAAAAGTTATCAAAAGAAATGGAGAAGGTTTATTCATACAGATAAAAGAAAGATCCACCAAGATGAACTCTTAATTCTGAACATTTATGCCCAAATGCAAGGGCACTCACAGTTGAAAAAGAAATGTTACTAATGCCCAAAACCTGCATTGAACCTCACACAATAATTGTGAGAGACTTCAAAAACACACTTATCAATGTACAGGGCATTGAATCAGAAACTAAACAGAGACACAGTGAAACTGACAAAACTTAAAAACCCAATGGATTTAACAATAATCTATAGAACATTTTATCCCAAAATAAAAGAATATACCTTTTTCTTATCAACTCATGGTATTTTCTCCAAACTGACCATAAAATCAGTCAGAAAACAGCCTCAATAGATAGAAGAAGATTGAGATACAAGAAAATAGATACATGCATTCTATCAGATCACCAGGGATTAAGGCTGGACTTCAATAACAACAAAAACAATAGAAACCCCACATATTCCTGGAAACAGAACAACAATCTACTCAATGATGTCTTGGTCAGGGAAGAAAGAAGGTAGAAATTAGAGCCTTTATAAAATTCAATGAAATGAAAGCATAGGATAACAAAATTTATGTGATACAGTGAAAGAAATGCTAAGAAGGAATTTCATAACTCTAAGAAGATTTATAAAGAAATTGGAGAGATCCTATACTAGCACTTTAATAGCACACCTTGAAACTCTAAAAGAAAATGAAGCAAACATCCCCAAGAGGAATAGACTGCAGTAAATAATCAAATTCATTGCTGAAATGAACCAATTATAAAACAAAGAGAACAATAAGAAGAATCAATAAAACCAAGAGCTGGTTCTTGGAAAAAATCAAAAAATAGAAAACCCTGCTCAGGCAAATTAAATAAAGGGTATCAAGACTATCCAAATTAACAAAATCAGGAATGAAAATGGAGACAAAAAACATAAACTGAGAAAATAAAAGTAAATCATCAGATCCTACTACAAAATCCTATAGATAATGAAACTCAAAATCTAGATGAAGTGGATGAATTTCTAGTCAGATACCACATACCAAAGTTAAATCAGCATCAAGTAAACTATCTAAATCGCCCCAAATTCAATAAGGAAATAGAAGAAGTCATTAAAAACCTCCTCCAAAAATCAAGGGCAAGATGGTGTTAGTGCAGAATTCTACCATACCTTTAAAGAAGACCAAATACCAACACCTTTCAAACTATTGAATAATATAGAAACAGGAGGAACATTGTCTAATTTGATCTATAAACCACATTGCCTAAACCACACAAGACCCAAACAAAGAAAGAGAACTTCAGACCAATTTCACTTATAAATATTAATGCAAAATTACTCAATAAAATTCTTGAAAAACCAAATCCAATCACACATTAAAATGATCATTCACCACTATCAAGTAGGCTTTTTCCCTACGATGGTTCAATATATACATATATAAAATAAATTACATGATAATGTCAGTAGATGCTGAATAAGCCTTTGAAAAATACAACACCCCTTCATGCTAAAAGTATTAGAGAGATCAGTAATTCAGTGCATATACCTAAACATAATAAAAGCAATATACAGCAAACCAAGACCCAACATCAAATTAAATAGAAAGAAACTTGAAGTGATCCCATTAAAATCATGAACAAGAATAGGCTGACTCTCTTTATTTTTATCCAATATAGTACTGGAAACTCTAGCAAGATCAATTAGACAATAAAAGTAAGTCAATGGCATACAAATTGGAAAGGAAGGAGACAAGGTATCATCATTTGTAGGTTATATGATAGCTTACATAAGCAATCCCAAAAATTGTACAAGAGAATTTCTCTTATCTGTTACACCACTTCAGAACAGTAGCTGCATATAAAATTAACTCAAACAAATCAGTAGTCTTCTTCTACACAAAGGATAAATGGGCCAAGAAAGAAATTAGGGAAACAACACCCTTCATAATAGTCATAAATAATATAAAATACCTTGATGTAGCTCTAACCAAGCAAGTGAGAGATCTGTATGACAAGTCTCTGAAGAAAAAAAAATCGAGAATATCTCAGAAGACAGAAAATTCTCCCATGCTCATAGATCAGAGGGTGAAAATAGTAAAAGGGCAATCTTAACAAAAGCAATCTACAGATTCAATATAATCTTCATTAAAACTCTAATTCATTTTTTCACAGAGATAGAAATAGCAATTCTCAACTTAATATAGAATAACAAAAAAACCCGGATAGTGAAAACTATTCTCAACAATAAAAGAATTTCTGGTTGAATCACCATCCCTTAACTCAAGCTGTACTACAGAGAAAAAGTGATAAAGCCACATGGTATTGGTAAAGAGACAGACAAGTCAATCAGTGGAATAGAATTGAAGACCCAGAAATAAACCCACACACCCATGGTCACTTCATCTGTGAAAAAGAAGATAATACCATACAGTGGATAAAACAAAGCATTTTAAACAAGTATGGTGGTTTACAAGGCTGTCTGTATATAGAAGAATAAAATTTGATCCATTTTCATCTTCTTTCATAAGGCTCAAGTCCAACTGGATCAAGAATATCTACAGAAAACAAGATATGATGAATCTATTAGAAGAGAAAGGGGGAAATAGCCTTGAAAACTGGAACTGGAAATTTTCCTGAACAGAACACCAATGGCTCAGACTCTAAGATCAACAATTGATAAATGGGACAACATGAAAGGGAAAAGTTTCTGTGGGGTAAAGGACACAGACAATAAGACAAAATGGAAAGCTACAAATTGGGAAAAATATCTTCACAAACCCTATATCCCATAAAGAGCTAATATCAAAAATATAGAAGGGACTCAAGAAGCTAGACTCTAGAAAATCAAATAAACCAATTTTTAAAAATGGGGCACAGATCTAAACAAAGAATTTTCAACTGAGGAATCTTGAATGACAGAAGATCTAAAAAAAAAGTTCAACATCCTTAGTCTTCAGGGAAATGCAAATCAAAATGACCCTGAGATTCCAACTCACACTAATAAGAATGGCTAAAATCAAAAACTCAGGAGATAGCAGATGCTGGTGAGGATGTGGAAAAAGAGGAATACTCCTCCATTGATGGTGGAATTGCAAGCTGGTACAACCCCTTTGGAATTCTATCTGGCAGTTCTTCATAAAACTGGAAATAGTTCTAACTGAAGACCCAGGTATTTCCCTTCTGGGCATATGCCCAAAAGATGTTCTACCATATCACAAGGACAACTGCTCCGCTATGTTCAAAACAGCCTTTTTCCTAATAACCAGAACCTGAAAACAACCAACATGCCTCTCACAGGAAAAATGGATACAGAAAATGTGCTATATTTATACAATGGAAAAATATTCCACCTTTAAAAACAACGACTCCATGAATTTTGCTGGCAAATTTATTGAAAATAAGATATTATGCTAACCAAAATATTCCAGGACAAAACCAAAATCAAACAGTATCATCTAACATTCCAACCCTACAGTGGATCCTAGAATAACTCCAACACAAGGAATATACCTATTTAAAAGGAAAGGTAAGATGTTAATCATCTCACAACAATGCCAAAAGGATTGAACCACAAGCACATAAAGCCACTTACAAAACCAAATATAACAGGAACCAACAGTCATCTGTCTTAAATATCTCTGAATATTAATGGGCTTTACTCACCTATAAAAAAAATAACCTAACAGCTGAATATGAAAACAAGATTCAGCATTTTGCTATATAAAAGATATCTCAATAACAAAGACAGATACTATATCAGAGTAAAAGGATGGTAAAAGGTCTTCCAAGCAAATCATCCTAAGAAACAGGCTAAAGTTGCCATCCTAATATACAATAAAATAGACTTAAAACCAAAATATATCAAACATGATGAGGAAGGACAGTTGATATTCATCAAAGGGAAATTCCATGAAGAGAGTCTCAATTCTGAATATCTATGCCCCAAATGCAATGGCACAAACATCCTTAAAAGAAACTTTACTGAAGGAAAGACTGTACAGAGCCTGCCCCATGTGTAGATCAATCATATACAGTCACCAAACCCAGACACTATTGCTGTCTCCCGAGAGGCTCTGCCAGTGCCTGACAAATACAGAGGTGGATGCTCTCAGCCAACAATTGTACTGAGCACAAGGTCCCCAATAGAGGATCTAGAGAAAGGACCAAGGGAGCTGAAGGAGCTTCCAGCCACAAAGGAGGAACAACATAATGAACTAACCAGTACCCCCAGAGTTTCCAGGGACTAAAGCACCAAACAAAGAGTACATATGGAGGGACCTATGGCTCCAGCTGTATATGTAGCAGAGGATGGCTTATTGGACATCAATAGGAGAAGAGAACCTTAGTCCTGAGGGTGCTCTATTCCCCAGTGTATGGGAATGTCATGACAAGGAAGCGGGAGTGCGTGGGTTGTGAGCAGGGGCAGGGGGATAGGAAAGTAGGTTTTCAGAGGGGAAACCAGGGAAAGGGGATAACATTTGAAATGTAAATAAAGAAAATACCTAATAAAAAAAAAGAAACTTTAATAAAGTTCAAACTACACATTGAACACACAATAATAGTGGGAGAATTCAACACCTGAATCTCACCAATGGACAGGTCATTGAAACAGAAGCTAAAGAGAGACACAGTGAAACTAGTAGAGGTTATAAACCAAATGGATTTAACAGATATCTATAGAACATTTCACCCTAAAACAAATTAATATACCTTCTTCTCAGCACCTCATGGTTCCTTCTCCAAAGTCAAGCATATAATTGGTCACATAACAAGCCTCAACCAATACCAGAATATTGAAGTAATTTCATACATCCTATCAGATCACCATGGCCTAAGGCTGGTCTTCAATAACAGCAAAACCAGCAGGAAGCTCACATACACTTGGAATCTGCACAACTCTCTATCAATGATAGCTTGGTCAGGCAAGAAATAAAGAAAGAAACCAAAGATTTCCTGGAATTTAATGAAAATGTTGACACATCAAACCCAAACTTACAGGACACAACAAAAGTGGTGCTAAGAGGAAAATTCATAACATTAAGTGCTCTGGGAAAGAAACTGGAGAGATATTACACTAGCAACTTAACAGTCCACCTGAGAGGTCTAAAACAAAAAGAAGCAAACTCACCCAAGAGGAGTACACAAAAGGAAAAAGTCAGTTTCAGGGCTGAAATCAAACAAATAGAAACAAAGAGAACAACACCAAAATGAAAAGCTGGTACTTTGAGGGAATCAACAAGATGGATAAACCCCTAGCCAAACTAACTAAAGGTCCCAGAGGCAGTATGCAAATTAACAAAATTAGAAAACAGGAGACATAACAACAGAAACTGAGGAAATTCAAAAGATCATCAGATCCTACTATAAAATTCTATACTCAAAAAAATTGGAAAATCTAGATGAAATGGATGATTTTCTAGACAGATATCACATACCAAAATGAAATCAAGAGCAGGTAAACTATCTAAACAGGACTATATCTCATAAGGAAATAGAAAAAGTCATTAAAAACTTCCCAACCCAAAAAAGCCCAGGGACAGATGGATTTACTGCAGAATTTTACCAGAACTTCAAAGACGACATGATACCAATATTTCTCGAAATATTTTGTAAAATAGAAACAGAAGGAACACTACCTAATTCATCTAGGGAGCCATAATTACTCTAATACATAAACCACATAAGGACTCAACCCAAAAAAAGGAACTTCAGTCCAATCTTGCTTATGAATATTGATGCAAAAATACTCAACAAAATTCTTGCAGACCAAATACAACAACACCTCAAAAACTTCATTCACCATGATCAAGACAGCTTCATCCCAGAAATGCATGGTTGTTTCAATATATGAAAAAACATGAACATAATCCACTATATAAACAAACTCAAAGAGAAAATTCACATGATCATCTCCTTAGATGCAGAAAAATTACTTGACAAAATACAACACCCCTTCAAGATAAAAGTACTAGATAGATCAGGAATTCAATGCCCATACCTAAACATAATAAAAGCAATTTACTGCAAACTAACAGCCAATATCAAAGTAAATGTAGACATACTTGAAGCAATCTCACTAAAATTGTGGACAAGGATGCGCATTCTCCCCATATCTATTCAATATAATACATGAACTGCTAGCTAGAACAATAAGACAGCAAAAAGAGATCAAGGGGATACAAATTGACAAAGACAAAATAAAGGTATGTTTTGATAGTATACATAAGCGACCCCCAAAATTCTACCAGAAAACTTCTGCAGTTGATAAACAACTTCAGCAAAGTGGCCAGATATAAAATTAACTCAATTAAATCAGTAGTCTTCTTTTATACAAAGGATAAACAGGCTGAGAAAGAAATTAGGGAAACAACTCCTTTTAAGATAGCCATAAATAATATAAAATATCTTGGGGTAACTCTAACTGAACAAGTGAAAGATCTGTATGACAATAACTTCAGTTTGTCTCAAGACACTGAAGAAGATCAGAATGGCTAAGATCAAAAATTCAGGTGACAGTAGATGTTGGCAAGGACTTGGAAAGAGAGGAACACTCCTCCATTGCAGGTGGAATTGCAAACTGGTACAGCAATTCTGGAAATCAATCTGGATGTTTCTCAGAAAATTGGTAATTGATCTACCTGAAGACCCAGCAGTATATCTCTTGGGAATATACCCAAAAGTTGCCCCACCATGCCACAGGGGCATGTGTTCCAATGTTATGTTCATATAACAGTCTTATTTGTGACAGCCAGAAGCTGAAAAACCAGATGTCCCAAAATAGAAGAATGGATACAGAAAATGTGGTTCATTTTACACACTGAAATACTACACAGCTAATAAGAATGAGGACTTCCTGAGTTTTGTGAGCAAATGGAAGGAACTAGAAATTATCAACCCAAGTGAGGTAACTCAGACATACATGGTATGTACTCACTAATATGTGGATATTAGCCAACAAAAAGAGTATGCAATAATCAAGATACTGTCCATAGAACTCAATAAATTTAACAAGCTGAAGGACTCACCCAAGTTAGGATGCCTCAGTCCCACTTGGGAGAGGGAGAAGAAAGCAACCACAAGGGGGACTTGAGAGGGAAAGAGGATGGGGTAGGGAAGAGGGGAACCTGATCTGGTACTTGGTATGAGCCCTGAGGGCCAGCAGAAAGAATGGAAACAGGCAACCTCCAGAGGTAGTAGTCTGGGGGAACTCTCCAGAATGTATCACAGACCTGGGAGGTGAATGACCCTAAGGACTCAAACAGAGGGACTCTAGATGAAATGCCCTACAGTGGGGAGATGGAACTTGTAGAGCCTACTTCCAACAGAAAAACAGGGCATAGAGAGTGATGGGGTTGCTATCCCACAGCAACATCTCTGACCCATAATTTTTCTTGTCTGAATGAATTATAAGGATGGAAATGGAGAGGAGCCTGAGAAAAAGGAGGTCCAGAGACAGGCCCAAAGTGGACTGAAGCTATGGAGCACTCACAGAAAGGGAACTATCATGACTGTCCTCTTAAAGACCCAACAAGCAGCTGAAAGTGTCAGATGCAGATATTTGTAAGTAACCAATGGACAGAAGCTGCTGACCCCTGTGGTTGAATTAGGGAAAAGCTGGAAGATGCTGAGGAGGGGGCTACCCTGTAGGAGGACCAGCAGTCTCAATTAACCTGGACCCCCGAGATCTCTCAGACACCTGATCACCAACCAGGCAGCATACACCAGGTGATATGAGGCCACCAACACATATACAACAATGGACTGCTGGGTCTCAGTTCAGTCAGAAAAGATGCATCTAACCCTCAAGAGACTAGAGGCCCCAAGAATTTTAGAGTTCTGGTGGTATAGGGCTTGGGGGTGGTGGTGGGGACATCCTCCTGGAGAAAAGGGGTTGGGAGGAAGTATGGGATGTGGAACATTCAGAGGGTGCACCAGGAGGGGAATAAAATATGGAGTATTTTACAAAAGGAAATATGAGAAATAAATAAATGAATTGAAATACAAAGGAAGAAAAGAAAGAAATTATCCTGAGTGAGCTAGGTCATACCTGAAAAGACATATGTGGTTTATACTCACTGATAAGTGGATATTAGTCTAAAAGCTCAGAACACCCACAACACAATTCACAGACCATATTAATCTTAAAAAGAAGTAAGACCAAAGTGTCAAATGTATATGCTTCGATCCTACTTAGAAGGGGCAACAAACTAATCATGAGAGGTAGAGGGAGGGAGGGACCTGGGAGGTAGAGAGAATAATTAGGGAAAAACCTGGGTGTATGTGTGTGTGGGTCAGGTATGGGAAGAGCCAGAAGAGAAGTCCAGAGGGTCAGGAGAATAAATAGAAATATGCAGCAGTGGGAAGGAGGGTGGAGGAACTAGAAAGTCTCAGATGCCAGGGAAGGGAGAGGTTCTCATGATCCAATGGGGAAGACATTAGCTGAGATACCCAACAAAATGGAGAGAGAACAACCTCCAATAGATAGACATGGCCACAGTTGAAGGATGGAGCCACACACCCATTTCAAAAAAAAATTTAGCATTTTTCCCGTCTAAAGGAATTGTAGGGAAAACAAAAAGAAAAAAAAAAAAAAGGAGCAGAGACTGACAGAAAGGCCATTCAAGGGCTGTCCCATGTTGGGATCCATGTCATCTACAGTCACCAAATCCCTACACTACTGCTGATACCAAGATGTGCTTGCAGACTGGAGGCTGGTAAGGCTGTCCTCTGAGAGGCAATGCTAGCACCTGACTAAAACAGATGCAGATAGTCACAGTCCACTATTGGACTGAGGATGTGGTCCCCAACAGAAGAGTTAGGGGAAGGACTGAAGGAGCTGAAGGGGATTACAACTTTAAAGGAAGAACTGCAGTATCAAGTAACTGGACTCCTCAGAAGTCCCTGGAAGTAAACCACAAATGAAAAAATTATGCATAGGCTTCTTCATTCTAGTCGTATGTATATAGCAGAGCACTGCCTTATCTGGCATCAATGGGAGGGGAGGCACTTAGTCCTGTAGAGGTTGGATGCCCCAGAGAAGTTTGATGCTAAAGGGGTGAGGAAGGAATAGGTAGATGGGTAGGTGGGTGAGCAGTGTCTTAGAGGCAAAAGGGAGGGGGTGGGGAAGATTTAGTGGAGGGGAGACCAGGAAGGGAGACAACATTTGAAATGTAAATAAATAAAATAATAAATAAAAAAACTAACAGAAAAACAAAATAAATGGTGCTTGTCTAAGTGTATGTCTTCATGTAGAAGACTACAAATAGATCCTGTTTATCATCCTGCACAAAACTCAAGACCACTGGATCAAAGACACTAACATAAAACCGAACAAACCAACCCTGATAGAACAGAAAGTAAGGAATAGACATGAACATAATGGCACTAAGAAATACTTCCTAGTGTGTAAATACTTTAGTGAAGGAACTAAAATCAACAGTTAATAAATGGGACCTCATAAAACTGAAAAGCTCTGTCAGACAAAGGATACCATCTATAGGAAACAAACAAAATACAGGAGCCTACAGAATGTGAAATTATTTTTAGCAACTCCACATCTGATAAGGGCTAATATGCAGGACCTCTAACACCAGGAGAAGGGTCTGTCTCTGACTCTGCTGCTTGCCTTTTGATCCCATTACATTAATTGGGCAGCCTTGTCAAACCTCTTTAGAATATGTGTCCAATCATACTACAACTTAATATGCCATGGTGTGTTTATATCTGTAGTACTTAGAAAATGCTTGGCCTGTGGGAGATGTTTAGGAGGTGTGGCCTTGTTGGAAGAAATGTTTCACTCTAGAAATGGTCTTTGATTTCCTATGCTCAACTTCTGCCCCATGTGGAAAGATGGTTTCCTACTGTCTGTCTCCGGATCAAGATACACAACTCTTGGTTCAATTAGCATCAATGCTTCTTATATGATGCCACGCTTTCCAAGATGATAATAATGAATGCATCTCTGAAACTATAAGCCACTTTCAATAAAATTTGTCCTTTATAAAAGTTGCCTTGGTCATGGTGTCTCTTTGCATCAATGAAACTCTAACTAATACAGAAGTTGGTACCAGGGAGTAGAGTATTGCTGTGATAGGGCTGGCCACATTTTTGCTTAGAGGAATGTAGATTTGGGGATTTTAGAAAACAATATAATCCTTTAAGTGGGGCTTAATGGGCCATATTAGTAGAAGCATTAAAGACCATGGTGCTGAGGGTGTTGAACTGTGGGAGCCTGACTCTAGATGTTTCAGAGGAGAATTTTTGTATGCTTCCTAGAAACTGTTCTCGTGATATTTTAATGAAGAATATGACTACTTTTGCCATTATCTGAGCCTAAAAAGAAGAGATTCAGATTAATTACATTTACAAAGGAAGTCTCAAATCAACCAAGCTTAGACTCTATCCTGTGATTCACTCTGATGAAGAGCATTTTGATCAAGCATAGCAAACGTAGAAGGGAAAAACACAAAATGTATGATTCAAGTACTAACAGAGCTATATCCTCTGTTCAAAGATATTCAATTGAATTATGGGAGTAGTGACACTGGGGCAAGATTCCACCCAGCTAAGCATATGGTTTATGTGTTTGAACAAGGGATAGTTGTATCATATTAAGCATTACTATTGCCTGGATATTTATTTCATTTAGACTTCTAATCTGAACTAAACTACAATCTAGGTATGAAGGGCACACTTATGTTCCAGATGTTGGGGCTGGGAGATATAGGCTTTTGATTTGAATCTTGACATGGGATGACACATGATTTTGATTGAGATATTGTGGCATAGTGGCCATGAAAAGCTTAAATCCAGGCATGGTGGTATATACCTTTACCAGGAGACAGGAAAAACAAACAGATCTCAGAGTTCAAGGTCAGTTTACAGAACAAATTCTAGGACAACCAAACCTAGGCAGTGAATAATAGAACAAGGGGACATGTTCCAGCTCCTGAAAGGCCAGAACTGAAGCAGTCATGCATCGAATTTGGGGCTTGGCACCATGAAGGGAGTCTGTCAGTAGTTATAAGTGAAGCCTAGTTGAAGCAGAAGATTCCAGTGAATTAGAAATGCCAGTACTGTGGGATGATCGCTAAGAACAGTGCCAAAGTAGAGTGGAGTCAAACAGAGCCTATGGTGCTACAGAAGACAGAGGTGGAGAAGTGACCACATACTTTGGAGGACATCAGAAGAGCATGTGTGCATACCAGACACTGTAACAAAGAAGTTTTAAAGTTGAAATTATCTTGGATACTCCAAGATATTAGAGATGCCAGAGCTGTGGGGATACTGTGGGGAAATACTAGCTAGGCTTTTCTCACCAGAGAGTTTACCCAGCTCAAAAGAAAAAAGTGTTTTGCGATCATCAAAGGTGAAAGGGATTCAACATCAGACATGGAGATGCAGATTTTGGCTTTTCCTCACTATGACATTTTGGAATGGTAATGTTTATGCTGTGTTACTGGAAGTATGTACTCTGCTTTTAGATTTTGATTTTATGGGGGATAAGAGTTAAGAGATAGCATGATTCTGAACTCATTTTGTTTCTCCCTTTTAAGTAAAACTGGAGTATCCACACATTGGTTTTCCCTTTTCTTGAGTTACATATGGTCTGTAAGTTGTATTGTGGGTGTTCTGAGCTGTTTGCCTAATATCCACTTATCAGTGAGAACATACCATGTGTGTTATTTTGTGACTGGGTAACCTCACTCAGCATGATATTTTCTAGTTCCATCCATTTGCCTAAGAATTTCATAAATTCATTGTTTTAAATAGCTGAATAGTACGCCATTGTGTAAATGTCCCACATTTTTGGTATCCATTCCTCTGTTAAGGGACATCTAGATTCTTTCCAGCTTCTGGCTATTAAAAAAGAAGGCTGTGATAAACATAGTAGAGCTTGTCTCCTTGTTACATGTTGGAGCATCTTTTGGGTATATGCCCAGGAGTGGTATAACTGGGTGATCAGGTAGTACTATGTCCAGTTTTCTAAGGAACCACCAGACTGATTTCCACAGTGGTTGTCCAGCTTGCAATCCTACCAGCAATGGAGAAGTGCTTCTCTTTCTCCACATTTTTGCCAATATCTGCTGTCACCTGAGCTTTTGATCTTAGCCTTTCTGAATGGTGTGTGGTGGAATCTCAGGGTCATTTTGATTTGAATTTCCCTGATGACTAAGAATGATGAATATTTCTTTAGGTGCTTCTCAGCCATTCAATATTCCTCAGTTGAAAATTCTTTGTTTAGCTATGTACCCTGCTTTTTAATAGGATTATTTGGTTCTCTAGAGTCTAACTTTATGAGTTCTTAGTATATATTGCATATTTTCCCTCTGTTAGATATAGGATTGGTAAAGATCCTTTCCCAATCTGTATGTGGGAGGAGATGGGAGAGATGTTCAGAGGGTCATGAAATTGAACAGAGGTGTGTAGCAATGGAGGATGGGGAACTGAGGGTAGCCACCAGAAAGTCCCAGATGCCAGGAAAGCAAGAGGCTCCCAGTACCCAACAGGGATGAAATTGACTGAAATACCCAACAAAGGGGATCAAGAACCTGTAGAGACCATATCCAGAGGTTAGGCACCTGGTTGAGTGATGAGGCCACCTGCCCTTCTCAAAAATTTCAACTAAGAATTGCTCCTGTCTAAAGGAAATACAGGGACAAAGAGTGGAGCAGAGATTGAAGGAAAGGCCATCCAGAGACTGCCTGATCTGGGGATCCATCCCATATGCCTCCACCACACCCAGACACTATTGCTGATGCCAAGAAGTGTTTGCCGATAGGAGCAGGATATAGCTGTTTCTTGACAGGATCTACCAGAGCCTTACCAATACAGATGCTGATGCTTGCACCCAACCATCAGACTGAGCTCAAGGACCCCAATGGAGGAGTTAATGGCAGGATTGAATAGCTGAATGGGTTTGCAACCTCAGAGAAAGAACAACAATATCAACCAAACAGACCCCCCAACACACACATACCCAAACTCCCAGGGACGTAACCACCAACTAAAGAATACATATGGAGGGACCCATGACTCCAGCTACATATGTAGCAAATGATGGCCTTATCTGTCATAAATGAGAAGGGAGGCCCCTGGTCCTGTGAAAGTTCTATGTGAAGGGGAATGCTAGGGCTGGGAGGCAGTAGTTGGAGGGAAGGTATCCTAATTGAAGCAGGGAGGGGTGATAGTATAGAGGGTTTGAGAAGGGGAGAAAGGGAAGGGAGATAATATTTGAAATGTAAATTAATGTAATCACCACTAAAACTTTTAAAAAATAACAAACAAAGATTGCTTGAATTGAAGAAATTTTGAACTTTAGACAAACATTATCAAAATTGTGATAGACTATTGGAAAAATTTGAAGATGGACTTAATGTATTTGCATTATGATATGGCTAGTTATGTCCCTCATGTGTTTATGTCCCTTTAGACTCATGTGTTTGAACAAGCCTGTGAATGCCAGGAAGTGGCATGTGGTAGTTTGAATATACTTAGACCATTATTAGGGGCTATGTCCTTATTGGAGGAAATGTTTCACTGTTGGCATGGGCTTTGCTCAAGGTCTGCATAGTATAGAAAGAATCTCCTTTTGTCTGCTTTCAGATTAAGGTATAGAACTCTTGGCTCCATCAGCACCAAGCCTGCTTGTACAATGCCATGCTTCCCACCATGATGATAATAGACTGAACTTCTGAAAGTGTAAGCCAGCCTCAATTAAATGTTTCCCTTAATAAAAGTTTCCATGGTAATAGTGTCTGTTCACAGAAATGAAACCCTAAGACAGTATCCATGGGAGGTCTCCCTTTAACTGAGGAGAAAGGAAGGAAGGCATAGGGGGATGGGAGGAGTGATAGAGGGACTGGGAAAAGAAAAAGGGATGGAGCTTTGATCAGAATGTAAAGTGAATTAATTAATAAGTAATTTAAAAAGAACTTAAAAAAAACCTAGACATCAACAAAACAAATGAACAACATTATGAACTAACCAGTACCCCGGAGCTCTTGACTCTAGCTGCATATGTATCAAAAGATGGCCTAGTCGGCCATCACTGGAAAGAGAGGCCCATTGGACTTGCAAACTTTATATGCCCCAGTACAGGGGAACGCCAGGGCCAAAAAGTTGGATTGGGTGGGTAGAGAAGTGGGGGGTCGGAGGGTATGGGGGACTTTTGGGATAGCATTGGAAATGTAAATGAGGAAAATACCTAATTAAAAAAAAA
The DNA here is from genome assembly GCF_978045245.1 of Mus caroli. Taxonomy (NCBI): domain Eukaryota; kingdom Metazoa; phylum Chordata; class Mammalia; order Rodentia; family Muridae; genus Mus; species Mus caroli. The sequence continues at coordinate 136,851,901 of NW_028227256.1, forward strand.
AACAAATGAGAAAAATTAAAGAATGGTGTCCAGATATAACAGAGAATTCTCAATGGGAGAATTTCAATGGCCTAGAAACCTTTATCTCCACATCCTTTGCCATCAGGAATGTGGAAATTAAAACTACTCTGAGACAACAATTTACAATTTTCTGAATGGCTAGGATGAAAATCACAAGTGTCACCTCATAATGCTGAGGATGTAGAACAAGGGAAAGACTCCTTCATTCCTTCATTACTGTTGAGAGTGCACACTTATAAAGAGTCACTATTCTAATCAATATGGATGCTGCTCAGAAATTTGGAAATCAATCTTTCTTAAGACCTAGATATACCAATTTTTGGCTTATACTGAAAAGATGCTCTACAAGGATACTTGCTCAATTATGTTCATGGGGTTTCATTCATAATAGTCAGAAACTAGAAATAATCTAGTCTTCCTTGGACAAATGTTTCATGAAGAAATTGTAGAATTTTTACACAGTGAATTATTACACAGCTGTAAGAAAAAAGACATCATGAAATTCATAGACAAATAGATGGAAAGAGAAAAAATCATCCTAAGTAAAGCAACCCGGATCCAGAAACATAAATAGGGTATGAACTCACTTACAATACGGGGATATTAGCTGTAAAGTAAAGGATAACATGTTGTAACTCAGAGACTCAGAAATGCTAAGTAACAAGGAAGGCTTCAGTAGATACAAACAGATCTCCCCAAGAAGGAGAAATAGAATAGATTTTGTGGATGGATTGGGGGAAGGCAACATTGAAAAAGGAGGAATCATATGAGAAGGAAGGGAGAGAAGGAGGGAAGTAGAGAGGACTGGGAAAGACACATAGAATAGTTGAGCATTTAGGGACAATGTGGAAACCTAATTCAGTATAAACTTCTTGGAATCTATGAAGTGATGCTAGGGAGGACTCCTACTCATGGAAAATATGGAGCCTGAACAGCCCATCTTCTGCAACCAGGAAAACCGTCCACTGGTAGGACTGGGAAACAAACCAAGGCCTAAATCTTTTGAACCACTACCTGTCCTGTCTGCAAAATGTGCTAGGTCGATGATGTCTCAGTGTTTATGGGAGTGACCAACCAATGACTGGTCTAAAATGAGGCTCAAACCATAAAGGGAGTCCATCCTCAACAATGGCTGGATGGCCAGGAATATGAAACTCTACGGCTAAGAGAAATACAGTGGTACCAAACGTTACTGACCAAAAAAAAAAAAAAAAAAAAAAAAAAAAAAAAAAAAAAAAAATCAATGGTTGCTAATAATATTTTGCTTTACACATAGATTAGTGACTAGACTAATCATCTCCAGAGAGACTTTGTAGAGCACCTGAATGGAAACAGATGCAGAGACACAGAGACAAACAAAAGGCAAAGATAGAACAACCCAGAAAAAGATGAGAAGAAAGGATTGTAGGAGACAGAAAATTGGAGAACACTAGAAGAATATGGTCCACAGAATCAACTAAGCAGGGCTCATAGAGGTTACAAGATTGAAGCTGTAATCCTGGACTGAGTGGGTCTGATTATACACTGTGGTCTCTCTTTTTTATTTTCATTTAAATTTTTTTATATATTTTTATTAGGTATTTTCCTCATTTACATTTCCAATGCTATCCCAAAAGTCCTCCATACCCTCACCCCCACTCCCTTACCCACCCACTCCCACTTTTTGACCCTGGCATTCCCCTGTACTGGGGCATATAAAGTTTGCATGTCCAATGGGCCTCTCTTTCCAGTGATGGCCTACTAGGCCATCTTTTGATACATATGCAGCTAGAGACATGAGCTCCAGGGGGTACTGGTTAATTCATGTTGTTCCACCTATAGGGTTGCAGATCCTTTTAGCTCCTTGGGTACTTTCTCTAGCTCCTCCATTGGGGGCCCTGTGATCCATCCAATAGCTGGCTGTGAGCATCCACTTATGTGTATGCTAGGCCCTGGCATAATCTCACAAGAGACAGCTATATCAGGGTCCTTTCAGCAAAATCTTGCTAGTGTATGCACACACTGTGGTCTCTTATTTTGGGTATTTTGTGGGACTCCTAACAGTGGGAGTGGGAGAATCTCTGACTCCTTTGCCTGTTCTTGGGACCCTTTTCTGCCTACTGGGTTGCCTTCTCCAGCTTTGATATGGTGATTTCTACCAAGTGTTATTGCATTCTGCTATGGTGTATTCAGCTGATATCCCTATGATGCCTACTCTTTTCTGAAGGGAAATGAAGAACAGCTTATATGGAGAAGATTGTAATAGAGGGGACTGGGAGGAGTGGAGGGAAGTATGGCTGTGATCAGAATATATTGCATGAGAAAAAACAAACAAAGAAATAAGAATAAAAGAAAAAATTAAAAATATTAGAATGAAAACAAGAAGCAAGCAAACAAACAAATGAAGCCCCACAATGTATTATCAGTTGATATCATATAGTAGAAACAAAACACAACAGTGACCAAAGGAAATTTTAATAACTAGAATACTAGAATTGAACTTAGGCTGAAGAAGAAGGGGAAAAAATTCCTCATAAGACTGGTTCTATTGTGTAAATGTACAACATTTTCTGTATCCATTCCTCTGTTGAGGGGCATCTGGGTTCTTTCCAGCTTCTGGCTATTATAAATAAGGCTGGTATGAACATATTGGAGCATGTGTCCTTCTTACCAGTTGGAACATCTTCTGGATGTATGCCCAGGAGAGGTATTGCGGGATCCTCTGGTATGTTCTTTGAAGCCTGATGAACATTCCAGCCTGCAAGCTCTAACATGCTGTGGTCATCTAAGCCCAGCAGTCCTGAGCAACTTGGGTTGTCACTGGGCTCTAAGCTTCTGTCTGAAAATAAACATGGAGGATGTTTCATGAAGTCAAAACTGAATCTAAAAGAGTTTAAATGACTCTATATTTGTCTTCACCATATTGCTTCTAAAAATCACTGGGTTTATTAAATTGGGAAGTAGATGTGTCTTAAAATTTAATTATTATTTCATCTCTCTGTTTATTGTTTCTATGGTTTTCTTTGCTACATAGTACTATAATATTAAGACAAAAGTATCATTTGATAAAATATAATTAAAATTAAAATTAAAATTCATTATCCCCCCCCAAAAAAAAGACTGGTTCTAGATGGGGTTCTAGTCATAGAATCACATGCATTTTTCTGAACCCTAAATAGTTGTGAACTGACTCATGAAGAAAGATGAATTTTTTCTTAGATAATTATAATTACTAAAGTGTAAATTAGAAAAAAACCTGAATTTGAAAAATGGTTAACTATAAATTGACTTAGGATTATATTTTAAAAACCCAAATGATATTAAAAGGAATGTATATGACACTATGATGTTGTTACATTTTATAGATGTTTATTTAAAAAAAAATAAAGGAGACAAAGCTCAGACATTTAGCCAGGTTGGTGGGGCACGCCTTTAATCCCAGCACTCAGGAGGCAGAGGCAAGCAGATTTCTGAGTTCGAGGCCAGCCTGGTCTACAAAGTGAGTTCCGGGACAGCCAGGGCTACACAGAGAAACCCTGTCTCAAAAAACAAACAAACAAACAAACAAAACCTCAGACATTTTCAAGGATACACAAAAAGAACAAAATTGAGACAACATAAACATATTGGTACAAAGATTGGAGAAAAACATCAAAACTGGACTATGCACAGTATTTAAGAATATTCTTCCCAGTAACACATCACAGACAATTCATAATCAATTAGCAGTTCTGTAAAGTGTTTATATATGAATGATGTGTTTAGCTAATTTATTTTATTGTAAACTCCAATTTTATAATTGTCGTGAGTCAAATCACAAAGAAATTTCAAAGCACATAGTACTACAAAATTAAGTTTGCTAAATGTTTTGTTGTATTATGGCTTAAGATCTACTAGGAGTGTTTACTGTGGTATATACTTATCAAATAACTTCAGTATTCACTTATCCACACTGGAAACAATGAATCATGTTGCCACAGTTAATACAGAAGGGACAGAGAGTCATGAGAATCTTGTGATGTAAGGGCTGGTTACTTACTGATACGGATGCATTTGGGAGGAGGGGACCAGCCATTCTCTGTACATGTCATTGTGTCTTGACCATTTTGAAGACTATAGCCATTGTAACACTGGACTTTTACAGACTGACCCTGTATATATATTTTTTCCCAGTATGAAGATTGTCCATTCTCCACCTAATGGAAAACACATTGCCCTAAGAAACATAAAAATTAAAAATTAAAAACAATTATAAGCTTTCATTTGTTCAAGTTGAAATGTTATCATTACAACTGTTTAATGAGCATTCATGGCATTCAGAAATAAAATTAACCACAAATGTTTAAATGAGTAGCATGTATCTTTAATTTGTATAGATAAAATATGCAAGTGATAAAGGCATTTCCATAGTCCCTATTGTGTGTGTATATTTCATGAAAAGCTGCTCCCAAAGGACAGAAACAGCCTTTTTGCTCACACGTTTTTTTCGTTGGTCTTATGTTTATCATGAGAAACTTAACTATAACATTATATATATGCTTTCTCTTTAAAAGAGTTAAACATAGTTAAATACAAAGACATTGGCTTACTTATGCATGGTACTTCAGGCTCCCACCCTTGTGCTGTGCAATAAAGGTAGTCCCAGGAATGCCCAGAAGGTGGTGAAAACCCGTTGTCACAGTAATATCTGTACTTATTTATTGTAGGTACTGGGAAGTAGTGTCTCCACCTTTCTTCATCATATAGATGTCCATATTTGAATTGTGGAAAATCACAAAGTTGCCCTGTAAACCACTCAAGAATCTCGTCCTCCTCTTCAAAGAAAGCTTAAGAAGTTTGTCAAAAAATAAATAAATAAATAAATACATAACCAGAAAAACACTCATATCAGACATAAAACACTTGATTAGTAAATTACTTTTGATGAATTGAAAGAACAGTGGGGGTGTGGGACAAGAAAATAAAACAAGAGAAAACATTGGTTTGTGAGAATGTCATTTCATATGAAATCAAGTTATGGCTGATACCCCAACAGAGAAGAGGATTAGAGACATTTGTTAATATCAAATAGGATAACTGCTTATTTATAATTTTCACTGAAACTAAAATATAGCATGAGTATGGAATCATATGGAGCTATTCTCTTACCTTTAATTGAAATGATCTATTGTTCATTATATTACATTTATATGTAACATATGATTACTTTTATTATATATGTAATTATTTGTGATTATTACTTATAATTTGTACTATAGCATGAGAATAATATCACTATTTCAGGAAGTATGTTTCTGCTTCAGGAAACCTCATGCAATATATTAAAAGTAATTTCAACAAATATGTATAAAAACAAATTTCCTTAAGCTTCCTCATTCATTTTAGTTTTTATTTTATGAGAGAAATTTTTTGAAAAAAATTTTTGTACATTGTCACATGGTTTAAAAATTGTAATTCCTTTTGTACTAAATGATCTTCTTTAACAAATTTGAGAATTATATTTTTCTTTTCTTTTTTTAGAGGGCAAATTTCATTATATATATATATAATTAGATATTTTCTTCATTTACATTTCAAATGCTATTCCCAAAGCCCCCTATACACTCCCTACACTCCCCCTGACCTGCTCTCCAATCCACCAACTTCCACTTCCTGGCCTTGGCATTCACCTTTACTGGGGCATATGATCTTTACAATACAAAGGGCCTCTCCTTCCATTGATGGACAACTAGGCCATCCTCTGCTACATGTGCAACTAGAGACACAACTCTGGGTGGTACTGGTTAGTTCATATCATTATTCCTCCTATAGGGATACAGACCCCTGCAGCTCCTTGGTTAATTTCTCTAGCACCTTCACTAGGGCCCTCTGTTCTATCCAATAGATGACTGTGAGAATCCATTTCTGTATTTGCCAGGCATTGGCATAGACTCACAAGTTTGAACTATGCCACGGTCCTGTCAGCAAAATGTTTCTGGCATATGCAATAGTGTCTGGGTTTGGTGGTTGTATATGGGATGGATCCCCGTGTGGGGTTGTGTCTGGATGGTCTTTCCTTCCATTTCAGCTCTGAACTTTGTCTCTGTAACTCCTTCCATGGGTATTTTTGTTCCACATTCTAAGAAGGGGTGAAATATCCAAACTTTGGTCTTCCTTATTCTTGAGTATCATGTGCTTTGCAAATTGTATCTTGGGTATTCTAAGATTCTGAGCTAATATCCACGTATCAGTGAGTGCATATCATGTGTGTTCTTTTGTGATTGGGTTACCTCAAACAGGATGACATCCTCCAGATGCATCCATTTGCCTAAGAATTTCATGAATTTATTATTTTTAATTGCTGAGTAGTACGCCATTGTGGAAATGTACCATATTTTCTGCATCCATTCCTCTGTTGAGTAATATCTGGGTTTTTTCCAGATTCTGGCTATTATAAATAAGACTGCTATGAACATAGTGGAACTTGTGTCCTTATTACAAGTTGGAACATCTTCTGGGTATATGCCCAAAAGAGGTATTGCTGGATCTTCCAGTAGTACTATGCCTAATTTTCTGAGGAACCGCCAGACTGATTTTCAGAGTGGTTGTACCTGCTTGCAATCTCACCAACAATGGAGGAGTATCCCTCTTTCTCCACACCCTCGCCAGCATTTGCTGTCACCTGAATTTTTGATCTTAGCCATTCTGAATGGTGTAAGGTGGAATCTCAGGGTTGGTTTGATTTGATTTCCCTGATGACTAAGGATCTTGAACATTTTTTCAGGTGCTTCTCAGCTATTAGGTATTCCTCATTTGAAAATTCTTTGTTTAGCTCTGTACCCCATTTTTAAATAGGGTTATTTGATTTTGTGGAGTCCACCTTCTTGAGTTTTTTGTATATATTGGATATTATTCCCCTATCTGATTTAGGATTGATAAAGATCCTTTCCCAATCTATTGGTGGCATTTTTGTCTTATAGACAGTGTATTTTTCCTAACAGAAGCTTTGCAATTTTATGAGGTCCCATTTGTCGATTCTCAATCTTACAGCACAAGCCATTGCTGTTCTGTTCAGGAATTTTTCCTCTGTGCCCATATCTTCGAGGCTTTTCCTCACTGTTCCTCTATAAGTTTCAGTGCCTCTGGTTTTATGTTGAGTTCCTTGATCCACTTAGACTTGATCTTAGTACAAGGAGGTAAGAATGGATCAATTCACATTCTTCTATATGATAACTGCCAGTTGTGTCAGCACCATTTGTGGAAAATGTTTTCTTTTTTTCCACTGGATGGTTTTAGCTCCCTTGTCAAAGTTCAAGTGACCCTAAGTGTGTGGGTTCATTTCTGGGTCTTCAATTCAATTCCATTGGTCTACTTGTCTGTCTCTGTACCAGTACCATGTGTTTTATTTTGTTTTGTTTTGTTTTGTTTTTTTTTTTACCACAATTGCTCTGTAGTACAGCTTTACTTCAGGCATGGTGATTCCAACAAAGGTTCTTTTATCATTGAGAAGAGTTTGGTACCCTAGGTTTTTGTTATTCCAGATGAATTTGGTGTGACTTTAACTAAGGAATTGAAAGATCTGTATGATAAGAACTTCAAGTCTCTGAAGAAAGAAATCAAAGAAGATCTCAGAAGATGGAAAGATCTCCTATGATCATGGATTGGCAGGATCAGTATAGTAAAAATGGCTAGCTTGTGGAAAGCAATCTACATATTCAATGCAATCCCCATCAAAATTCCAACTCAATGCTTCAACGAATTAGAAAGGGAGAATCAGACTTTTCCTAGGATATCAATGAGTTAAATTAGCTCACTGCGATTTCGTTTAAGAAAGTAACAAAAGGAGGCATGGTTCAGGGTAGGAATATCTTTACTACTTCAGTCCTCAGACTTTTACATAATCTTCATTTTCCAGTGGGCACAGGTGAATATGTTTACCGCTTTTAAACAAGATTCTTGAAATGAACATAATATTCTTTAAGTACACAGTCACTTGAGGTGGTTAGTACCTAAATGAGCCTCCTTTGGCATCTTACACTTTTCAGAGCAGGTTGTGGCTGCATTAGCAATGATTGTTAGATCATTTATCACAGTGTTTATGCAGTCTACTCAGACTGTTGATCAATATCTTTACCAATTTTGCACCTGTTCTAAATGAGCATAGCACAAAATCCTCTAGTTTTTATTGATTTTCAAACCCAAGATCTCCTATTCTGCTTTTCAAAAATTTATTGCCAGTTTATTTGCATTTTTGTTTTCCAATGGAAAAGTGTATGTGTGTGAGAAGGAGAGAGAGAGAGAAAGAGAGAGAGAGAGAGAGAGAAAGAGAGAGAGAGAGAGAGAGAGAGAGAGAGAGAACCAAGGAATACTGGAGGTGAGTAGGATCTGGGAGAAAGTAGAAAAGAAAAAAATATAATGAGACTATATGCATTAAAATATTATTTTCAATTTAGAATATGGAAAACTAACAAGCCTGGTTCTTTTGCTGTTAATTATTTTATAGGTTCAATGTTGTCTATAACTGATGTTACATTTTAAGCCACAATTAACATTAAGTATACTTTGCATGACAAAGTAACTTCAGAACTGTAATTAATGATTTTGAGATAGAATTTTTTTTTCATTGTCTCCATTGACAGTAGGAAAGACTATGATGGCAGTAGGGAGATGGAAGGGAAATGCTAAAATACAACACAACACACTATTAAACTTGAAGTTGGAAGACAATGGTCCTCAGTCACCAAACCAAGTAGCATTTTGCAACAGGGACTAGGCCTGTGAATGGTCCCTGATGGAATAAATAAAGAATCCAGCCCTGACAGTATTCTGCAGTCCTGTGATATTATGTTTGAATCTCGGGTCTCCAACAGTGCAAGGGCAAAATTTCCTACTTTCCACTACTAATTTTGTGGTAATCTGTCATGACAATCATAGAAAAAAAACTGCAATGACAATAGGCAAATAAAAAACCATTTTGTTGTTCTAATTCTAGGCAGGGATGGGGGGTTGCTTCCTTGTTTTCCATTCCAACAATGTTATCAATTGATGTCTATGAACATATTGATGCAAGCAAACCTGACTGCTGTCTTTTTTCAGCAAGAACAAAAGCAAAGCTGAAAATCCATTATAGTGAATATTTTTTATTTATTTTTAATCTCTATAGAATTATTTTCCTGAAATAGTGTCTGGACACCACCTACATGCATAATGCCCTGAGATGTCAGAAGATGTCAGTGGAAACTTCAAACTGGAGATGCAGAGGATTCTAGGGGGGAAATCATTCTTTTGAACTGGAATGTGAGAGCAGGGTACTAAGACCAGGTCCCCTGAAAGAGCAGCTAATGTCCGTATTTGCTGGTCCACCTCCAGCCACTCATTTCATTCTTGAAGCTTTAAAGGATTTCAAGTGAAATCATGAATGTTTTATAAATTTAGATTTTGGTTTGGTTTTAAACATCTTTTTTTCCCTCGATTTTATTATGTTATACAAATAAATGAAAATACAAAAAAAAAAAAATTAACCTGGTGGTAGTTGGAGGAGAAATTATTGCCAGAGTATCTTGGGATCAAAAAGAGATTTAAAGCTGAGAGAATATTTGGAGACTCCTATGTATATTTAATAATTCCAAAAGTGTTTGAAAAAACCCTTCACATGTGATATTAGTATCTAACAGTAAAACAGACAGCAAAACAAATGAAAATATTCAACAGTTATATTAACTAATAGTCTCATTTCGGAATCAAAAACCATGACGGAAAGTCATGAAAGATATAATAGAAACATGTTGGGAGAAAGATCACTGTAGTAATGGCAGGGACAATGAGCAACATCACAAGGGCACTGTGAGAACAGCATGTTCAGGGAGGACAATGTCCAGCAGAGGAGAAAGTGTGAAGGGGACAATCTCATCAGGCTCCACTTATGAGGGTGACAACAACCTTCTGATAGATTCTGACAACCTGGCAATGGGACTGACTGTCTCAGAGCTCATGTGGGTTAAATACCTAGACATGTAAAAACAGCCTTGTTACAGTGAAGACATCTATGAAACATTTGATGATAATAACTTAAACAATCTAGGACAAATCCTGAACATCTAAGACCTACTACACTTGAACACAGGGTGCAAAGAATTATGAATGGACAAGAGGTTCTGATTGAAAATTAAGACTAACTTGGAGGACACTGTGATAAAGTGGAGTCAGTGCTTGATTCTATTGAACTTGTAAAGAAGGATTCATGTTTCTTCTCAGATTTCCCAAAATCTTGGAGAAAGAGTTCAGAAGTTGTCATTTATAAATGTGCAGATAGCTATTCTGAAGTAAACTATATTTTTTAATTGTTAGTTTTTGTACTGGCGGTAAGATTGCTATGCCACGCAAAAATAATCCAAGGTACAGTATAATTGTATGCAACTCATACTGTTATTTGAAGACTTTATTTCCATGAAGAGTTACTTGAAAGGTATTTGAAGTATACGATGGTAACTTGTCTGACATCTCAACATTTTGGTGTCTGAAAGAAGAGTATCTTCAATGAGTTCAAGCCAGGGCAGTCTGCATGAGTTCTCGGTCAGCCCTGGCTGATATTAAGTTAGTTAAAAGCAGAAGGGAAACAGGTGGCTAATTGCAGAACTTCAGTTCTCTCTCTCCTTCCCCAAATCTACTTTCACAGTCTCATCTTAGGTTCTATAGTAGAAAACATGCTCTTGTGTCTCTTTCTTCTCTGAACCCATCCCTAAAATATAAAAAATATCTTCTAATCCAACTTTTGTATTCTCAACACATCTTATTTTCAGCCTCTGACATTAGGATGCAATCACTATGAATATAACAGCTGATCAAGGTAGAAGATCAGGTAAGCTAACTGAATACCCTCACCATCACTCCCTCCTCTGTTCTGAATCCAATCTCAAGTTATCATTCCTGGATCTTCAATAGAATCTTTACAAAATATTTGATGCAGCTTTCCTCCACATAATCTTGCACACATTACCAGTGAATCCAGTCAAGTCTCCCTCTTTACTTCCTTTTTATTATTATTTTTAAAAGACGCTTAATAACTGCATTGCTGCTTTTTGCTCCCAGCACCAACTCAAAAACCAACCAACCAAAAAAACAACAACAAAAAACTGCATTGCATTTATATTCATTATTTATAAAAAATAAAAATTGGTAGCAGTTTTTATACTACAGTCTTATTGTGTAATTGTAAGGATATTACAGGTTTTGTAGAGCTTTAGGCTTTGTGAACAGATGTGTGCTTAACTTACATGATTTATTCATCTTATAACCAATTAAGTAATACTGTATACAGAAAGTTATACTTTATTGCTGAACTTCAGGAGGCCCATTTTTATACAACCTAGGTCAGAGAATATGAGGATATTATTTTATATCAAGAGGAGTTAGACCATCTGCAGTTTGGGGGTTGGGAAAAAACCTGACCTGGCATACCAATTATTATATTTTCTGAAAACACTCTAAAGCTAAAATCCTGGGTTAGCATCTCATGGTAGAGACAAATACACAGGCTGAGGTGGTAGTCATGGTCAGAAAACAGTATTTAAGAACAGTGTAGTGGCTATTCCTGGTTGTCAACTTGACTATATTTGGAATGAACTACAATCCAGAATTGGAAGGCTCACCAGTAACCCTAATCTGTAGGCTGGGAGATAGAAGTTTCTGACCTGGATCTTGATATGGAGATCTTGAGGCATAGTGGCTATGGATTCCAGAAGATTAAGACAGGGAGATCTCCTGAGGTCAAGGTCATCTGGGATTAAAGGTGTGGTGGTACACACCTTTAATCTGGGCTACACCTTCTGCTGGAGACCATATAAGGACCTTGGAAGCTCCTTCTCCTGCTTGCCCTATGGGACTGAGTAACTGCTAGATCCTTGGACTTCCATTCACAGCTACTACTGAACCATTGTTGGGAATGGGACTGCAGACTATAAGTCATAAATAAATTCCTTTACTTTATTTTATAAAATTCTTTTATATAGAGACTATCCATAAGTTCTGTGACTCTAGAGAACCTTGACTAATACAAACAGTGAGGAGAAACAAACTACAACAGTGCCTTCCAACTTCTGGGTCGCAATTCTGTTGGTAAACTTCTATCTCCAAAAATATTTACATTATTCATAATTCATAATTGTAGCAAATTATAGTTATAAAAGTAGCAATGAAATAATGGTTGGTGGCCACCAAAACATAAGGAACTATATTAAAGCTAGGAAGGTTGAGAAACATTAAACTGTAAGGTCTTTATAAACTATAGATGAGTTAGATGTTGCAGAACATGGCTTTTATTTCACTATCTGGAATAGAGAGGGAGATTGAGAGAGCTCTGTAATTTTAGGGCAACATTGTCTACATAGTGAGTTCCGAGATAGCTAGTGCTACAGGGTGAGATCCTGTTTCAACAAAAGCAAAACAAAACAAAACACATTTCTCAACCCTCTTAAATTCTTTACTGATACATGTTGCCTTTTTGAGGACCCCTAACTCCTTCAGGCCTTCCCTGCTAAGACACAAGTCATGCCAGTCATAGAAACAGGTTAGATGACTAAGATCTTCACTTCTCCCTCTGTTCTTCCAGATAAAACTCCAGAATCTCATCAGCAGCTTTGCAGCAGAACCCTTGTAGCATCATGCAACCACTGTGCTTCTAGTAGATCTCAGAGATCTTCCCTCTCCTAAACTTCTTCCCTCCGCTCATTCTTTTATTCTACAAACAACTGGGCAGGCATTTCCTGTTAACCCACAATGCACTCTTACCTGGGAAATAGGTAAACTAACTATAGATTTTAACCTTTTCTTCTGTTTCTCCAGTTCTAATCCACTAATTTCATCAGTGCCTCTAAAGTGGAGTAATATCTCTTTGTTCTCTGCACGTATTCTGAAACTCTATAAATACACCCTGGTGGGACACCTCCTTGTTCCCTCCCCCAGACACTTAGTGTATTCCCATTCCTAGGTGTAATCTCCATAAAGCTAGAAACACATTATAAATGGAACCCCCCCAGTGGTCCCACTTATAATCTCCATAGAAAAATTCACACTAAGCAACATACAATCACACTATTCTAAAATCCAGAGAAGAAACAGAAACAAAGGTACAAAGACAAAACAAAACAGAAACTACAGCCAACCAAGATAAAAACAAAAGCAAAAACAGAAATCAGAACACAAGCCTATAATCTTTGAAATCCCACAACCTAAGTGCCAGCATAAAATAAATAAATAAATACATACATACATACATACATACATACAACAATCAATAACAGCCAGGATCATATGTCTCCACTAGACCACAGCAACCCAACCACAACAGAACCTTCTTATTATAACATAGCTGAAGAGTAAGAAAAAGACAGGGATGGAATGGGGGGGGGGTTCCGTGGAAAACCATGAAAAAGAATAACATTTGAAATGTAAATAAAGAAAATATCCAAAAAAAGAAAAAAGAAAAGGAAAGCCTAGGAATGTAAGCAAATAAAAGTATAAAAAAAAGATTACTATACAAACAAGATAAAGGTCATAATAAAAGACATGAAGAAACCCTAAAAAGTCAAATAAAAGTGGGAGAAAAAATGAACAAAAGAAGTAAAATCAATTTTAAAATAGTAGGAGAAAAAAATGAGCAAAAGAAGTAAAATGAATAAAGAAAATCCAAACTGAGGCGATTATGTAAATGAAATATACTGGAATTTAAGCATGCATTCCTGAAGCATGTTTCACTAACAAAACCTAAAAGATGGATGTGATGGGGAAAGACAGTGCTATACTAGAGCAGAGGATGGGTCGTTTCCATCTGCCCTGGGGCCAGTCTCTACAACTCTGCCACACTCCCTGAGGTGGGGGGTGTGGGGGGAAAATGGATGGGAGAATTTCAGATGTTTAAGATGTAATAGAAGAAATGGATCTATCAGAAAAGGAAAATGATAAGTCTAAAATTTCCTGGCACCAATCTTAGAGAAAATCTGGGACATTATAAAAAGACCATATCTAAAAATAATAGGAATAGAGCAAAGAGAATAGACCCATGTCAGAGGTACGGAAATTATTTTGAACTATAACATAGAAAAATTTTTTCTTAACCTAAAGAAGGACATGACTGTGAGAGTAAAAAAAAAAAAAAAAAAAAAAAAAAAAAAATACAGAAAACCAGATAAATTGTACCAGGAAAGAAAGTCCTATTGGCACATAATAGTCAAAACACTAAACATACTCAAGGATAAAAGAACCTCTGGTGGAATCACCATGCCAGACCTAAAGCTTTACTACAGAGCAATTGTGATAAAAAACTGCAGGGTACTGGTATAGTGACAGACAAATAGACCAATGGAATAGAATTGAAGACCCAGAAATGAACCCACACACCTACGGTCACTTGATCTTCGACAAGGGAGCTAAAAACATCCAGTGGAAGAAAGACAGCATTTTCAACAAATGGTGCTGGCACAACTGGTTGTTATCATGTAGAAGAATGCGAATCGATCCATTCCTATCTCCTTGTACTAAGGTCAAGTCTAAGTGGATCAAGGAACTTCACATAAAACCAGAGACACTGAAACTTATAGAGGAGAAAGTGGGGAAAAGCCTTGAAGATATGGGCACAGGGGAAAAATTCTTGAATAGAACAGCAATGGCTTGTGCTGTAAGATCGAGAATTGACAAGTGGGACCTCATGAAACTGCAAAGCTTCTGCAAGGCAAAAGACACCATCAATAAGACAAAAAAACCACCAACAGATTGGGAAAGGATCTTTACCTATCCTAAATCAGATAAGGGTCTAATATCCAATATATATAAGGAACTCAAGAAGGTGGACTCCAGAAAGTCAAATAAACCCATTAAAAAATGGGGCTCAGAATTGAACAAAGAATTCTCACCTGAAGAATACCAAATGGCAGAGAAGCACCTGAAAAAATGTTCAACATCCTTAATCATCAGGGAAATGCAAATCAAAACAACCCTGAGATTCCACCTCACACCAGTCAGAATGGCTAAGATCAAAAATTCAGATGACAGCAGATGCTGGCGGGGATGTGGAGAAAGAGGAACACTCCTCCATTGTTGGTGGGATTGCAAGCTTGTACAACCACTCTGGAAATCAGTCTGGCAGTTCCTCAGAAAATTGGACATAGTACTACCGGAGGATCCAGCAATACCTCTTCTGGGCATATATCCAGAAGATGTCCCAACCGGTAAGAAGGACACATGCTCCACTATGTTCATAGCAGCCCTATTTATAATAGCCAGAAGCTGGAAAGAACCCAGATGTCCCTCAACAGAAGAATGGATACAGAAATTATGGTACATTTACACAATGGAGTACTACACAGCTATTAAAAAGAATGAATTTATGAAATTCCTAGCCAAATGGATGGACCTGGAGGGAATCATCTTGAGTGAGGTAACACAATCACAAAGGAACTCACACAATATGTATTCACTGATAAGTGGATATTAGCCCAAAACTTAGGATACCCAAGATATAAGATACAATTTGCTAAACGCATGAAACTCAAGAAGAATGAAGACCAAAATGTGGACACTGTGCCCCTTCTTAGAATTGGGAACAAAACACCCAGGGAAGGAGTTACAGAGACAAAGTTCGGAGCTGTGATGAAAGGATGGACCTTCTAGAGACTGCCGTATCCAGGGATCCATCCCATAATCAGCTTCTAAACGATGACACCATTGCATACACTAGCAAGAATTTGCTGAAAGGACCCAAAGATAGCTGTCTCTTGTGAGACTATGCAGGGGCCTAGCAAACACAGGAGTGGATGCTCACAGTCAGCTATTGGATGAATCACAGGGCTCCCAATGGAGAAGCTAGAGAAAGTACCGAAGGAGCTAAAGGGATCTGCAACCCTATAGTTGGAACAACATGATGAACTAACCAGTACCCCGGAGCTCTTGTCTCTAGCTGCATATGTATTGAAAGATGGCCTAGTCGGCCATCACTGGAAAGAGAGGCCCATTGGACTTGCAAACTTTATATGCCCCAATATAGGGGAATGCCAGGGCCAAAAGAATGGGAATGGGAGGGTAGGGAAGTGGGGGGCGGTATGGGGGACTTTTGGGATAGCATTGGAAATGTAATTGAGGAAAATATGTAATAAAAAAAAACAGTGAAAAAAAAAACACTAAACATACATTGAGAGAATATTTAAAGCTGCAAATAAAAAAGAGCTAGTAACATATAATGGCAACCCTATTGCAAATACACCAAACTTCTTGATGGAGATGGAGACTCTTAAAGCAAGAAGGGCCTGTGGAATCAACATCCCTTAACTCAAGCTGTACTACAGAGCAATTGTGATAAAAACTGCATGGTACTGGTACAATGACATACAGATAGATCAATGGAACAGAATTGAAGACTCAGAAATGAACCCACATACCTATGGTCACTTGATCTTTGATAAAGGAGCTAAAACCATCCAGTTTAAAGAAGACAGCATCTTCAACAAATGGTGCTGGCTCAACTGGCAGTTATCATGTAGAAGAATGTGAATTGATCCATTCTTATCTCCTTGTACAAAGCTCATGTCTAAGTGGATCAAAGAACTCCACATAAAACCAGAGATACTGAAACGTATAGAGTAGAAATTTGGAAAGAGCCTTGAAGATATGGGCACAGGGGTAAGATTCCTAAAGAACTTCATAAAATTGCAAGCTTCTGTAAGGCAAAAGACACTGTCAGTAAGACCAAAAGGCAGCCAACAGATTTGGAATAGATCTTTACCAACCCTAAATCTGATAGGGGGCTAATGTCCAAAGTAAAAAAAAGAACTCAACATGTTGGCCTCCAGAAAAACAAACAACCCTATTTAAAAATGTGGTAGAGAGCTAAACAAAGAATTCTCAACTAAGGAATACCAAAAGGCTGAGAAGCACCTAAAAAAATGTTCAACATTCTTAACTATCAGGGAAATGCAAATCAAAACAACCCTGAGATTCCACCTCACACCAGTCAGAATGGCTAAGATAAAAAAACTCAGATGACATCAGATGCTGGTAAGGATGTAAAGAAAGAGGAATACTCTTCCATTGCTGATGGGACTGAAAGCTGGTATGACAACTCTGGAAATCAGTTTGGCAGTTCCTCAGAAAATTGGACATAGTTCTACTGGAAGATCCAGCAATACCACTCCTGGGCATATACCCAGAAGATGCTCCCACATATAGTAAGGACACATGTTCCACTATGTTTATAACAGACTTATTTATAATAGCTAGAAGTTAGAAAGAACTCAGATGTCCCTCAACAGAGGAATGTGGTACATTTACACAATGGAGTACTATGCACCTATAAAATAATGAATTTATGAAATTCTTAGACAAATTGATGGATCTGTAGGATATCATGCTAAGTGAGGTAACTCAGTCACAAAAGAGCACACATGATATGCACTCACTGATAAGTGGATATTAGCCCAGAAGCTCAGAATCCTTCTTAGAAGGAGGAACAAACTAACCATGGAAGGAGTTACAGAGACAAAGTTCAGAGCAGAGACTGAAGAAATGACCATCCAGAGACTGCCCAACTTGGGAATCCATCCCATAAACAACCAGCAAATCCACTCACTATGGCAGATGCCAAGAAGATCTTGCTGACAGGAGCCTGATATAGCTGTCTCCTGAGAGGCTCTGACTGTCCTGGCAAATAAAGAAGTGGATGCTCACAGCCAACCATTGGAATGAACACAAGGTCTTCAATGAACGAGCTAGAGAAAGTACCCAAGGAGCTGAAGGGGTTTGAAGCCCCATAAAAGGAACATCAATATGAAGTTACCGGTATCCCCAGAGCTCCTTGGAACTAAACCACCAATCAAAGAAAACAAATGATGGATCTTGTGGATCTAGGTGTATATGTAGCAGAGGATGGCCTAGTCAGTCATCAATAGGAGGAGAGGCCCTAGGTCCTGTGAAAGTTCTATGCCCCAGTATAGGGGAATGCCCCAGCCAGGAATGGGAGTGGGTGGGTTAGGGAGCAGGGGGATGGGGGAGGGAATACGGGATATTCAGAGGGGAAACTAGGAAAATTGATAATATTTGTAATGTAAATAAAGAAAATATCTACTAAAAAATAAAGAAAAAAAAGAAAATAATAAAACACCTGGAGAAATATCACACTAGAACCAAAACAACACACCTGAACACTTGGATCAAAAAGAAGACATCACAACTAAAGGAAGCAGTTGGCAAGAAATAAACAATTTTGTGATTCATGTTCTTCTGACCATCTATTCAGTACTGAAATCAATAAAGTAAAAACAAGGGAAAAAATACAAAGAATTAATGAAACAAAGATTTGGTTCTTAGAAAACTTAATAAGATTGACAGACAATATGTCAATTTATCTAAAAGATAAAGGTAAGATATCCAAATTAAAAGAATCAGACATGACCCCATTAAAAAATGGGGCTCAGAATTGAACAAAGAATTCTCACTTGAGGAATACCGAATGGCAGAGAAGCACCTGAAAAAATGTTCAACATCCTTAATCATCAGGGAAATGCAAATCAAAACAACCCTGAGATTCCATCTCACACCAGTCAGAATGGCTAAGATGAAAAATTCAGGTGACAGCAGATGCTGGCGAGGATGTGGAGAAAGAGGAACACTCCTCCATTGTTGGTGGGATTGCAAGCTTGTACAACCACTCTGGAAATCAGTCTGGCAGTTCCTCAGAAAATTGGACATAGTACTACCGGAGGATCCAGCAACACCTCTCCTGGGCATATATCCAGAAGGACATATGACATTCCTCAACAGAGGAATGGATACAGAAAATGTGGTACATTTACACAATGGAGTACTACTCAGCTATTAAAAAGAATGAATTTATGAAATTCCTAGGCAAATGGATGGACCTGGAGGGAAACATCTTGAGTGAGGTAACCCAATCACAAAGGAACTCACACAATATGTACTCACTGATAAGTGGATATTAGCCCAGAAACTTAGGATACCCAAGATATAAGATACAATTTGCTAAACCCATGAAACTCAAGAAGAACGAAGACCAAAGTGTGGACACTTTGCCCCTTCTTAGAATTGGGAACGAAACACCCATGGAAGGAGTTACAGAGACAAAATTTGGAGCTGTGATGAAAGAATGGACCATCTAGTGATTGCCATATCCAGGGATCCACCCCATGATCAGCTTCCAAAACGCTGACACCATTGCATAGACTAGCAAGATTTTGCTGAAAGGACCCAGATATAGCTGTCTCTTGTGAGACTATGCAGGGGCCTAGCAAACACAGAAGTGAATGCTCACAGTCAGCTATTGAATGGATCACAGGGCCCCCAATGGAGGAGCTAGAGAAAGCACCCAAGGAACTAAAGGGAACTGCAACCCTATAGGTGGTACAACAATATGAACTAACCAGTACCCAGGAGCTCTTACCTCTAGCTGCATATGTATCAAAAGATGGCCTAGTAGGCCATCACTGGAAAGAAAGACCCATTGAACTTGCAAACTTTATATGCCCCAGTACAGGGGAACGCCAGGGCCAAAAAGGGGGAGTTGGTGGGTAGGGGAGTCCGGGGGAGGGGGGTTGGGGGACTTTTGGTAAAGCATTGGAAATGTAAATGAGGAAAATACCTAAAAAAAAAAAAAAAAAAAAAAAGAAAAAAAATCAGACATGAAAGGGCCAAAAAATAGACATCAAGGAAATCCAGAGATTCCTAACATCATACATTAAAAACCTATACTCCATCAAACTGGAATCTCTGAAAAAATGGGTAATTCTTTCATAGGTACCACTTCCCCATGTTAAGTCAAGACCAGATAAACAAGTTAAACAGACCTATAACCCTATGGAAATAGAAAAAATCATTTAAATACCCCAATCAAAATAATTTCAAAGCCAGAGGATTTTAGAACAGATCTGCCATTGTTTCAGACAAAAGTTAACTGCAGTACTACTCTTACTTTTCCAGAAACTACAAACAGAAGGAACGTTGCTCAATTCATTTGATTTGGCAACCATTACTCTGGCATCCAAATCGCATAAAGAATAAATTAAAAAAAGAAATAAAGAACAACTTCCCTTATGAATATAGATTTAAAGGTATATTCAATATAATACTTGCAAACGGAATTGGAAAGCACATCCAACACATCGTCCACCATGACGCCATCAAGTGCGCTTCATCTGAGAGAGACAAGGATGGTTCAACATGTGTATATCAGTAGTTATAATAGCTATAATAGTAAAGTAAAAGAAAGAAACCATGTCATCATCTCATTAAGTGGTTGAAAAATTCTAGCACCCCTTCATTATAAAAGTTCTGGAGCAGGTAGGGACCAAAGGGACCTGAGACAACATGATAACTCAGGTACAGCAAAACAATAGTCAGCCTCAAGTTAGATGGAACAGCAAGTCCACTAAAATATGGAACAAGACAAGGCTGGGCATGATTTCTCTATTAAATATACAACTTCAAATCTTAACTAGATTGGTAAAATGGGATTATCTGAACTAGATTATCTCCTTAACTGAAGAAGATAATGGGGACTCACACTAGAAAGAAAGAAGTCCAATTATCTTTCTTCCTAGGTGGTATAATAGTCTACATAAATGACTCAAAAAACATTCCACAGGGAGGGGCATCTAATAAGCCCTTTGACTAAAGTAGCTGTATATAAAATTAATTCAGAAAAGAAGCAGCTTCCATATATACAATGATAAATGAACTGAGAAAGAAGTCAATGAAATAATAGCATTTACAATAGCATTACACAATGTAAACTATGTTGAAATAATTCTACTAAAGCAAGTGAAAGGCTTATATGATAAAATATTTAAGTCTATCAGGAAAAAAATGAATCAGATATTAGAAGCCTGATTTAGAACTTCCATGCTCACCGGTAGGTAGTATTGGCATCCTATCAATGGTAATATACAGATCCAATGCAATCCCCATGTAAATTCTAACAATTTTTTCACAGACCCTGGAAGTTAAATATGCTATGTATTCACTCATATGTGGAGATTAGTCATTAATTAAATGATTATCAAGCTATCATCTATAGGCCAGTGGGAATTAAGTATAAAGGAAAGGACTAGGGGGACACATGAAACTCCTTTAGAGAGGAAATAAAATAGTTTTTCTAGGTGAATTTTGTTCCAGAGTCAATGAGGGCTGACAGTGATCAGGAGAGAATGCAGGAAGAGAAAAGTAGGATTGAGGGTCACTTGAGGGGGAGCATGAAAATTTGTTGCAGTGTAATCTTCCTAAATATATATGAAGGTGTTCCTAGTGAAGTCTCCAAATAATGGATAACATGGAGTCCCAACTGGCCATCTCTGGTCAACAAATAAACCTTACAGTCCTGGGATTGGATTATATCTGATTGAGTTATTGGACAAATGGGGTCACAGAAATCTCTTAAAAACCCAGGCTATTGCCAAGGCAATAGCTTCTTTTCCCCAAGCTGCCAAGGTCCCATTTGTGAAGATGACACCCACATAACTCACTGAACAGGGAAAAGATAAACTGCTGAATACATAACTTCTACCCCTATGTTCTAGAGACATGAGTAGAGGAAAGTACTCTGCATGCTATGAAAAGAAAAACTTATTCACCCACCCAGCCCCCAAACCTTTAATCTACAATGCTGTTCTGCTTGTCAAATATGACAGGGCAATTGTGAAACTGGGCTTTTTGGTCTAACAAATCAATGTCTGATTTGACTTAAAGTCCACACCATGAGATGAAACTCATATTCAATATTACTTGGGTGACTGAGAACCAGAAACTAGAGTCCAAAGAGCTAGTGTAAAAACAAATAATACTTTTGGAAATGTCTTGGAAAAAAGGAATAAAATTATTCCTAATTATATTTGGCTATACTGGTCGACCAGCACTTTCTTCAGTGATGGCCAGAGAGGATTCCTCCTACAAATGTGGGAACTATTCGATATACCCACAGATACATATTTCACACACACCCACACACACATACACACACACACACACACACACACACACACACACACAAACACATGTGGCAGAGGCATGAAGAAAGCTTGAGATGGAAAAGAGAGACCTTGGGACACTGGGCTCCAAATGGGGTCTATCCATCAAACCCATTCCCTTAAATGTCAGCAAAATGCAAGAAGAGGTAGCAAGAACATAAAGAGTCCAAGAGGATAAAAGACCCAGGAAAAAAAGCCCTCCAAATCAACTGAATAAATCTCATATGAACTCCTATAGATGGAAGCATCATTCATACATAAGCCCTGAATAGTTCTGTCCCACATCCTCTGTGTATGTATAGGAGTGTTAGTATAGTATTTATATGGGATTCCGAAGTATATGAATGAAAGGTTTTTTGATTCTTGTGCATTCTCTTGGGTTCATTTCCTTCCATAGTTCTCTTGTCGAAATTCAATGCAATAGTTTATGTTTTATTGTATTATATTTTGTTTATTTATATTTTCTTGTTATGACTTAGAAACCTACTCTTTTTTGTCATGAAGAGGATAGATCTGGATGGGAGTGGTAGGAGGGACAAACTGGGAGGCATAAAGGAAGAGGACACTTGTAATCACAATATATTGCATGAGATAAGAATCTCTTTTCCACAAAAGAACACAAAAGGAATGCACTCACTGATAAGTGGATATTAGCCCAAAAGCTCAGAATACCCAAGATAGAATTCACAGACCACAAGAAACTCAAGAAGAAGGAAGAACAATGTGTGAGTGCTTTGTTCCTTCTTAGAAGAGATAACAAAGTACACACAGGAGCAAATACAATGTGTGGAGCAGAAACTGAAGGAAAGGCCACCCAGAGACTGCCCCACCTGGGGATCCATCCCATATTCAGTCACCAAATGCAGACACTATTTTGGATGCTAAGAAGTGCATGCTAATAGGAGCATGATATAGTTGTCTCCTGAGAGGCTCTGCCAGAGCCTGACATATACAGTGGTGGATGCTCACAGCCAACCATTGAACTGATCACGGGTTCCCCAATAGATGAATTAGGGAAAGGACTGAAGGAGCTGAAGGGGTTTGCAACCCCATAGGAACAACAACAGTATCAACCAACCAGAGTTCCCAGAGTCAAAACCACCAACCAAGGAGGACACATGGAGAGACCCATGGCTCCAGACTTATATATAGCAGAGGATGGTCTTGTTGGGCATCAGTGGAAGAAGAGGCCCTTGGACTCATGAAGGATCAATGTCCCAGGGTAAGGAAATGTAAGAGCGGGTAGGAAAGTAGGGATGCATGTGTGGGTGGGGGCACACACTCAGAGAAGCAGGAGGAGGAGGGATGAGAGAGGAGGATTCTGGCGGGAGATTGGGGGAGGGGATATTATTTGAAATGTAAATAAATGAAATATCCAACAATAGGGACAATAAAAAGTCTCTCTTTTTCCATAAATGAGAAAAAAGAATCAAGATTCTTTTATAATTGCAAGATTATAGAGATGATAGATAGATGATAGATAGATAAATGTATAGATACATAGATAGATGATAGATAGATAGATAGATAGAACAACAAAATATCATCAAATTGGCTACTGATAATAACCTAAAGAAATAAATGAGGCAAGCTATTTTATTTCAGCCAATTGAAGTTTGAAGGGCAGAACTGTGTTCCAAAGCATGAAGCTTCCACACAAAAACAAAAATAACAGAAAGGTAACATCATTATCACTGCTTGCAGATAACCCCCCAGAGGAAGTATGTTCAGGCAGCTAGCCTGAGTTCTCCATCTGGATTCCCAGGAAGAGTAAGAAAGAACAACTGAAATATCAGTCATAGCAAATTTATCTACATGAGGTGGGGGTGGGAAACACAACTGGAAACTTCAGCTTATTGTTTCAACTTTTCTAGTCAGTTATTGCAGGAAATTGGGAGCACCTGGTTTGATTATGTGATCTCTACGGTTGCTCTCTGTTCTATTACTTAGAAGTATCATGCAGGAAGACCTTCAGAGGGGAAGCCCAGATATCTGCAATAAGTTAGCTGCCACAAGTTAGCTACCTTAGAAGATCAGTGTTGGACTTGGTAGATCCTGAAAGAATGTTCTGCATCTGTTCGTCTGTCTATCATTGTTCAGTCTGTCCTTTGTCACCTATCTATCTACCTCTTTCTCATTACTTGTTCTTTTGCTTTTCTTACAGTATAGTTTGTAAACTCACTCATTCAAAAGGAAAAGTGTGACTACTATTCTCCACACTGTACAGAATATCAGTCATACAGTATTTACAAATCATATGGAATGGACTAAGCAGGTTTTATTTAGGGATAGATATATATGTATATAGGTATAGATATATTTATGCAATAATAATTAGAGAAAAAAGAATGCTTGAGTTAGAGAACAAGGGGGGACTATGGGACAGTTTTGAAGAAGAAAAGCAATGTAATTATATTAAATATTAAAATTATAAAAGTACAAAATAATTGAAAGCAAACATATTCTGTCATTTCACAGATGACCTTTTCTCTCATTGAATGACTGCTTTCCTGTGACAACAATTCAAAGTGAATTCACAGTTACAGAATAAGAACATGAGCTTAAATCTCGGAAATGATTCAAAATGAGAAAGGGTGGATCTTAAAACAAATGTAATGTGAGGACTGAAGAGTTTCATAAATCACCCCTCATTATGTGGACACATTAGCAAACAACAAATAGGAAAATAAATATTTCATGAAACCAGATTCAGTGACTAAATTCCAGAATCCTACTCCATCTTTAAAGCATTATTTGCTAACCCATGGATGTAGTATCTTTATGAATCACTCAGGATGGTTGTTAAATCCTCTTCATACACAGTGTTAATATAGTGGTAACATGATCTCCCACTTTCTACATACATTGGAGAAATCAGAAAAGAAAATGTTAACATTGTGGTGGCTCACTTACAAAGTAACATAATTCTGTTTTATCTTCTTAAAAACATGTCCATTTGCTGCAATATGACTTGTTTGAAAAAGGAAAAGTTACTCATTTTAATGACTATGAAATTAAAATTTATCCAATTTGTGGAGATGAATGCCACATCGACCCAGATATATTTAGAGTCTGTCAGGTACTTTTCCTCTTCAATGGCTGTATTTCTTTAGGTGAAATTTCATTTTGAAATTTAATCTTCTTATATGTACTATTTACACATTTACAAGATGAATTTCTTTTACCTCTCCAAATTATAATTTAGAGGCTATTCACACTTTTCAAATTAGAGAACTGAGAATATCTGTTTATTCAAATTTTCCCTCTTATTACTTATCAGAAACTATTTCCAAAAATACATTTATTTTTACTATCAATATATTTTCTGTTTTTACTTAAAATAGTTTATAATTTAGTTTCTATTAAAATTGTTTTACTAAAGTTAAAATAAATTTAAATATTCTCATATACATACAGGAGTTATAAATATTTGGCTAGAAATTGAATGTTTCAAATCTGCTTCCACTTACCACTCCCTTTAGCAGTAGAAAGACATGCAATTAGAAGGATATTGGATAAGAGCAACATGAAACTGAACCCCATGTTCTAAAGCTTAAAGCTCCAGAGTGGTGGTCCTTCTGGAAACCCTGTCATTAACAATGCTGTGTATGACATTGAACTTCAGTGTATTACTGGCATCTAGTTTGGTAAATATCAAAGTTCAAAAAGGAGGAGCAAAACAAACAATATTCAATCAATTATTTCACAATGATAAGTTAATAATTTTACATTTATGAAGCAATGTAATATCATTCAATTTTTAGTGCCAGTTTCCTGGTCAGTCAAATTGTTATGCAGAAAGGAAGATGAGAAAATAAATTACTTTTGCCTTCTTATAGGCGTGATAGCTGGTTAGGATAGTTGGTGATTTTCTTCTTTGTAAGCTTACATGGCTACTTCTAGTAAAATGATTGCTAGTCCTCAGGTAGGAATTTTCAGAACAGTGAATCTATTCTTAGTGTCATTTGGGCCTTATGATGTGGAATATACAATTTAGAATTATCTTTATCTTGGGGACAACAAAGAGGAGAAAGTGGGGAAAAGCTTTGAAGATAAGGGCACAGGGGAAAAATTCCTGAACAGAACAGCAATGGCTTGTGCTGTAAGATCGACAGTTGGGACGTTATAAAGTTGCAAAGCTTCTGTAAGGCAAAAGACACTGTCAATAAGATAAAAAGGCCACCAACAGATTGGGAAAGGATCTTTACCAGTCGTAAAACTGATATGGGATTAATATCCAAAATATATAAAGAACTCAAGAAGGTGGACTCCAGAAAATAACCCTATTTTAAAATGGGGTACAGAGCTAAACAAAGAATTCTCAATTGAGGAATACCGAATGGCTGAGAAACACCTGAAAAAATGTTCAATACCCTTAATCATCAGGGAAATGCAAATCAAAACAACCCTAAGATTCCACCTCACATCAGTCAGAATGGCTAAGATCAAAAATTCAGGAACAGCAGATGGTGATGAGAATGTAGAGATTGGGGAACACTCCTCCATGGCTATGTGGATTGCAAGCTGGCACAACCTCTCTGGAAATCAGTCTGGTGGTTCCTCAGAAAATTGGACATAGGACTACCAGAAGATCCAGCAATACCTCTCCTGTGAATATACCCAGAAGATGTTCCAACATGTAATAAAGACACATGTTCCGCTATGCTCATTGCAGCCTTATTTATAATAGGCAGAAGCAGGAAAGAACTCAGATGTCCCTCAACAGAGGAATGGATACAGAAAATGTGGTACATTTACACAATGGAGTACTACTCAGCTATTAAAAACAATGAATTTATGAAATTCTTAGACAAATGGATGGATCTGGAGGGTATCATCCTGAGTGAGGTAATCCAATCACAAAAGAAGTCACTTGATATGCACTCAATGATAAGTGGATATTAGAATACACAGGAACTTAGAATACCCAAGATACATTTTGCGAAACACATGAAACTCAAGAAGAAGGAAGACCAAAGTGTAGATATTTGTCCCTTCCTAGACTGGAGAACAAAATACACATGGAAGGAGTTACAGAGACAAAGTTTGGAGCAGAGCCTGAAGGAACGACCATCCACGGACTGCCCTACTTGCGGATCCATCCCATAAACAACCACCAAACTCAGACACTAGACGATGCCAAAAAGAGCCTCCTGACAGAAGCCTGTTTTAGTTTTCTCCTGTGAGGCTCTGCAAGTGCATGGCAAATACAGAAGTGGATCCTTATAGTCATCCATTTGATAGAGCACAAGGTCCCGAATGAAGGAGCCAGAGAAAGTACCCAGGGAGCTGAAAGGGTCTGAAGTCCCATAGGAGGAACAACAATATGAACCAACCAGTATGCCCAGAGCTCCTTGGAACTATACTACCAATAAAAGAAAGCACATGGTGGATCTTGTGGCTCTAGTTATATATGCAGTAGAAGATGACCTTGTCGTTCATCAATAGGAAGAGAGGCCATTGGTCCTGTGAAGGCTCTCTGTCCCAGTATATGGGAATGCCAGGAGCAGGAATGGGACCAGGACCAGTTGGGGAGCAGGGGGAGAGGTGAAGGGATGGGGGATTTTCAGAGGGGAAACTAGGAAAGGGTGTACTATTTGAAATGTAAATAAAGAAAATATCTTTTAAAAATAAAAATAAATAAAGAAAGAAAGAATTAATCATCACAATTGATAACCAATTTGACATTGACTC
This sequence comes from Mus caroli, assembly GCF_978045245.1. Classification (NCBI taxonomy): domain Eukaryota; kingdom Metazoa; phylum Chordata; class Mammalia; order Rodentia; family Muridae; genus Mus; species Mus caroli. Next base: position 136,879,593 of record NW_028227256.1, read on the forward strand.
TTGGTCAATGAGAGTATAGAGTGTGTTTACAAATGTTTTGTAGTATGTTATTCAAAATGTCAACAACTGTGAATATCCCATTTAAACTGAACTGGTTAGATATGTGAAAACTGATGGTTCACATCCAGGATTATGTAATGCTGTTACTAAGAACCTCTGCCAAGTTTCGTCTAAGTAACTCCAGATATGTTGTTTAAATTAATAAAATGAAATTATGCTTTCTTAGTGGTTATTAATAACTTCAAGTGTTTCTTTTTCTGCTTAAGTAGAAAAGAATGCATAGAAAGAAACTAACACTGTGTAGTAAATATATTTTTTTTTCATATTCCTTGAACAACTAGCTGTCCGCACAGCAAAGAAAAATCAGTTAGCTCATAAGTAACTTTAGAACAACATGTGATTTTCAAGATCATGTATATAGTAATTCCATTGTAGAGTGTCAAGAATATTGTTCTGTGAATTTTAGTCTTTAAGAAATTTATAATGTCATGTTAAGCTGGGCCTCTAAATGGGAACAAAAATAGTGGAATGAACTCATTAGTATTTATTTGGAATAGGAGATATCATATGAGTCAGTTTTCTTTTGTTTTGTTTGTTTTTTATTTGATGTTTGTTTGTTTGTTTGTTTGTTTTGAGACAGGGTTTCTCTGCGTAGCCCTGGCTGTCCTGGAACTTACTTTGTAGACCAGGCTGGCCTCAAACTCAGAAACCCTCCTGCCTCTGCCTCCCAAGTGCCAGGATTAAAGGTGTGCTCCACCACGCCCAGCTTATGAGTCAGTTTTCTAGATAAACTGATAAATTCTTATAAGAATTAATAGATTATAAGGTTAAGAGCATACACATGTGTTTCATACAGAAACATGTGATGTTTATGCATAGGCATCAGAATGGCAAAGCACATTTGTTGTGAAAAAGAATTAGAAGTAATAGAACTCTTAAGAGTAAGAGACCATTAGGACACAAAGGAGAATTCATGTTGATCACAATTGCTTTAGTCTTTTAAATTACAGGTCACTAACAAATGCAATACAAAAATTTCTAAACCATTTTCCATATTAAAAAGTATTTTTCTAGTATGTTGGCTAAAAGACTGTCTTCATGTATGACAAGTTATCTGTGACGAAGAAATATCAAATGTGTGCTCTCTTTAACAAAACCTGAATGATGAAAATACTAGTTGGCATGTCAACATTGACAGACAACATATTATAAGGCTTTTTCCTTAGATGAAATCAAACAGTTAATTAATGGCTCTCTAAAGAGGTGGAATCTAACTTCTTGAGGCATGAATGAGCCAATAAATAGGTTGTCCAATCTCAAGCATTTAGTCCTAAACACATACACACAAAAGAAACATTGAATGTACTCATCGAGCTCAATTGTGTGTGTGTGTGTGTGTGTGTGTGTGTGTGTTGAAGTAGAAGAGAGCAAGGTGGAAAAATATAAATACAATATTCACATATGAAATTCACAAAAAGCTAAATCACTTTAAGAACTCATAGATCCATATTTTTTAATGTTTTATTTTTTTCTTAGATATTTTCTTTATTTACGTTTCAAATGTTATTCCCTTCCAGTTTCCCCTCCAAAAATCCCCTATAATTATGGGTGAGAAAAGACCAGAATATTCACTATAAGACAGAGTAAATGAGGACTTGTACAGGTTGGGTAAGGTTCCCATCTTCCATTAATGCAGACTGAATATCCACAGTTTTGTTTGTTCATTTGTTTTTGTTTTTTGTTTGTCTGTTTTTGATATGGAGTTTCTCTGTATAGCTCTGGCTATCCTGGAACTCACTTTGTAGACCAGGCTGGCCTCGAACTCAGAAATCTGCCTGCCTCTGCCTCCCAAGTGCTGGGATTAAAGGCATGTGCCGCCATGCTGGGCTTGAATACCCATACTTTTGCTTGCCTCTACATTTGTAACTGATGCTAAAGTTATGATTAAATTAATTCTTCTCAGGTTTATTTTTTCCCTACTATAGCTAATATTGGTGCATTATACTTCTCAAGTGGCTCTGTTGCTATATGAAAATATTTTCATGAAAAATAAAAACAATTACCAGATTGAGCTACTACATTAAAAATATTAAAAATAGCTACATAGTCAATGTACAAGGAAACTATGATTTATATTTATAAATTCTGCCAACCAAAATGCTGATAGGCACCAATCAGAAGCAGTTTATGGTGTGAAAACTAGGTCTTGTCTCCAGTCTTTAAAATCTTAAAGAGTTTGTGAAATGTATGGATTTTGGCAAAAAAGAAGAGTATAGGAAATCACTATCTCATACACTTTACACAAGAAATGATTATGACATCACAAGCTTTTGTTCCATACTAAAAAGCTGTGGAAAAAGTTTACATTTGTTGCTGTCCCATTGTATTATCTTTTGATCTTAATTTAATATATTAAAATAAAAACAAGATGGATACAATATAAGAAGTTTCTAGTTAAAATTTCTTTTTAAGAGTGTTTTTAATTTGAGAAAAATTCAGTTCAGTTCCTAGATATGTAGAGTGAAGTGATTGTAGATAGAGCCAATAAAAGTAAGTGATTAGCACAAGTATTGCAATTGTTGTATAAAACAGTATTGACTGCAGTAACTTAATTTCTCATGACACCTAAGAACTAGTTCATTCCTTAAGATTGGTTCCCAAGAAGACAAAGTTGATATTCTTCAAGGTAGGAAGAAATAGAGTCAAGGGAGAATGGTGACTGTGTGGTGTGTTTATAAAAGAATCTCATATTTGTTAAAAGAAAGGTAGAGATATTAATAATCGTAACAATGTAGCAGGCTGACTGTAGGGCAATGGGCTATACACAGACAGTCTGGTCTCCAGTTGAGCTTAGGACTTGAACCCCGGTGGGACCTGGCATGTGGTAATTTCCACTTACATGGGGCAGAAGGTGTTTGATCATGTCTCCTGGACCCCTGGCTCCTGGTGAAGTTACCTCCCCACAGCCCTCAAAGGAGAGGCAGGTGGCTGTCAGTCATGTAGACAATGTCCCAAGCTTCTGGCATTCTGGCTAGACTCCTCCCCACAGTTACCTAGCAACAGCAAGATAGCCCAGCCCCACCTTTTTCTCTCTAAGATTTTACCTCTCTTACTCTCTATTTTTCCTTTTCTCTCTCTTTCCCTCCCCTCCCCTCATGTTGCCATGGCTGGTCTTTCTATTTCTACCTTCTCTCCTTTCTCCTTGCCTTTCTACAGTAAAGCTCTAAAACCATAGACTGTCTCTGACCATCAAGGTCAGCCATGGTTGAACGATGGGATAGGCTTTCTCCTAATGAGTGGTATCTAACCACTCCCAAGGAGGCATTCTAGACTCTCACCTGTGTGGGAACCTCTCAATGCCCCCCTCTTCCCCTGCCCTCTCTTCTCTTCCTCCCCAGAGGAAGGTGTGCAAGTGCCACCCTAGGGCCCCTATTCTGTTCTCTACTCCTCCACCATATCGAACATGGGATGCTGGAGGCTGAGAACCTGGTACCTGGGGCTGACCTTTGTCTACCACCCGCTGTGTGGGGTCAGTAGCTTAACACAGCCAGCTGCCCATCCTGGGTTGCATGGAAAGTGTGCATATTCCTCCCACATCGGCCTGCCCAGAGCACCAGAACTCTGGCGGGACTCAAGTTCTCTCCAACTCCCTTCTTTTCCACACACCTGCAGCCCCGCAGCTGACAGTTTTTATATGGTAGGATTAGGTCTGTACCCCATCTTGAGATAGTTGGAGAGACTCAGATGAACGTGACAACAGTCATATTAACCTGTGACCAAAGCACTGAAGTTTGAACAAATGATAAAGCTGAACACTGAACGCTAGAATGCAGAATAGATTTTTATGCCTGACATGTGTCAGATGATGTCCCATATGAAATTGTTTAACAGTTTTAGGAGAGTGAGGAGCATAGAGAGACTGCCCCATCTGGGGATTCATCCCATATACAATCAGCAAACACAGACACTATTGTGGATGCCAAGAAGTGCTTGTTGACAGAAACCTCATATGCCTGTTTCCTGAGAGGCTCTACCAGTGCCTGATAAATGGTGGATGCTTGCAACCAAGTACTGGACTGAGCACAGGGTCCCCAATGAAGGAGCTAGAGAAAGGACCAAAGGTGCTGAAGGGGTTTGCAGCCCCAAAGGAGGAACAAAAATATGAACTAAGCAGTACCCCCATAGCTCCCAGGAACTAAACCTGGTGGATTATACATGGAGTGGGTCATCATTCTAGCTGCATATGTAGCAGAGAATAGCCTGCTCGTTATCAATGGGAGGAGAGGCCTTTGGTCCTGTGAAGGCTCTAGGCCCCGGTGTAGGGGAATGCAAGTGCCAGGAAGCAGGAGTGGGTGAGTTGGTGATCAGGGGGAGGGGGAGAGGGAGGGAATAGGGTGGTTTTTGGAGGGGAAACCAGCAAAGGGGATAACATTTGAAATGTAAATAAAGAAAATATCTAAGAAAAATGGGAAAAAAGCAGTGCTTTGACATAATGTGTTTGAGGAATAATAAACAGAGGTGCTGATTTATATGTCAAATGTTTTCAGAGTTGGTTGGCCTTCTGGATATGGAGAGTGTATAATAAACAAGATGGGTATAACTGCCATTTTCAAAGGAACTTTATGTTTCCCTGACATTACCCAACACCTAAAATTGCAATGAATAATAAGACTGACACCAGAGATCAATTTTTTTGAAGGAGCATCCCAGAAAAACTTTAGTTTTAGGAAAATTGAATGTAAGCAAGAAGCTTTCAGCTATTCATTAAAGATAGAATCACCAAAAGAACTTAAGGACTTATTGCAGACTGAACTCATCTATGGGATAGTGTTCCCCATCCAATTTAAGACGTTTGGTATAGCTGAGTTCTACAGCTGATGACAGTGACTATGGTCCAAACATAAACAAATTGACTTCAGCTGGCAGCATGTAGTACAGAAAGAAGCATCACAGATGCTCTGAAAAAGCAAAATAGTTATGGTAGTAGAAAATGTGTTATTTGCAGACTTTATTTAATAGCTTTTTAAGACCTGGAAGGAGAATGTCATATAATAACAGCAACTATATTTTTGTAAGTCATATATTCTTGGGTATTGTGTTCAACTTTCACATTTCAGTCACATGAACATTTATAACTAAAAACTAAATTTGGCAGGATAGGTAACAAATATTTACAGATGGTAGTATTAATTTCTATTTATCTGTGGACATGCATCAAAATATAAACTGTAAGTCTGGGTTTATATCAAAGCTAAATGTTTCTAAAAAGATTACTAAATACAAAAAGTATGATAGGAAATAGTTCTTCAGTAAAAATTTCAGACTTTATAAGGTGTTAATTTGAGGCACACAGAGTTAACAACTCTTTCAGGAAATTGCATAGACCTACCACTAATGCAAGAAATTGACCCATGTCCAATTATTGTGAAGGTGTCTGCTCAAGTAAACTCCACTGAATCTCCATGATGTTATGGAGGGACAGAAAACTTGACAGAGCCATGTTCAAGTTCAGGAATGTCTCCACATGTTCTCTCCTCCTCTGTAGGAATTTCACATAAGTTACTTATAATTGAAGCAACTCATGAGATAACAAAATATTTTTAAGTCTGTATTTGTAATTACCAACATATATAGGCAAGGTTGTAGACTTCTTATGAACATACTGGATTTTATTGGGTCCCTTCAGTAGGAATCTAGGTTTGCAATCATATTCCACCACATCACCATGGTTGTATTCAACTTTCTCTGGTCCCTTAATTTTCCCATCGAGTAGTTCAGGATACTGATCACAGGCTCTTACTTGACCGATCTATTGCAGAAATACTGTGTAACTATAAATTCATCTTACAATCTAAAACTCTAGTAAATAGAGAACATCACTTCTAATAACACTCTATGAATAAAAATTATTTACACTAGACTCACATTTCACAGTTATAATGCACTTATTGAAATAAGGTTATACTCATATTGAAGGTAGAACATTAATTGGTAAACTTGATACCTTGAAGATACACGCAAATCATTCAGCAATTGAGTTGTGTCAATTATAGGGATTTTCACTTTTGCCAGTAATATTTTAACACACAATTATTATTTTGTAAGAAATATATGCACTGTATAAAATGTCTAATAAGTCAATTTATTTAATATCTGCTATTGAATTAATTAAAATCTTCATAAATACTGTTTGGACTCTATGCAATGTAAGGTTATGCATACTCTTCAAAAATGCCAACATTAATGATAATGTAAACAAAAGTAAGAAGTGTCTTCTGGCTCAGTAGCTATGTCTGCATGTGTTAACACATTGAAAACACATTTTAAGATGCAACTTGTCCTCTTATTAATCTTGTAAATAGGTGACTGTATATTAGCCATATAACACAGGGCCTTTGTGGATGTCTATATCTCTGAATTTGTTTTAGACCATAGACATACTGCAAAACTGAGGAATATTACAAGAGGGAAAATAGACTTCTGAATCTCATTGACAAAATATAAAGCAGATACTGACCTTTACATGTAGGGAAACTAGAGGACCATCCAACTCTGTGTCCTGGTTGGCAAGAGAATTTCAACAAATCTCCAACTGTATATTTTTCTTTTTTGGGATAAACAACTTACCATGCATCTAGTTTGAGAATGCTGCTTTTTATTTCTGGAAAATAAGATAATTAGAATATACAATTAATCAGTGATATGTAGGCTTATCTCTCTCATATACACTCATGGACAACAATAACCATGTTCCTTATAAATAATGCTGCATATTAGCTTTAGTATAGTCCCTAAATCAATATGGAAACCTTTGAGAATATAAAATGGTGCAATGTATTACTTATAAAACTAATTAATAAAATCAACTTAATTGTACTGGATATAATCAGCTGGAGAAAATTATGAATATTACAGTCATAACTCACAATACAACTCTTTTTATATCTGAATTTAGTGTGGTCATGTATCTAAATCACAAAATTATTTTAGTTTTATTTATGAGAAAGTTGATCTCATAATTTATTTCTCATGCATCTGTGGTTAGTAAAATGTAATTAATCTATCTTAAGTTAAAAATAACCAGGACTGCTGGTTTCCATTGGCTTCTGGAGCAAGCCTTCCAGGAGTGCAGACAGGCCTGTGAGCACAGGTAGGACAGTCTCTGCTGCTCAGAGGAACTCTCCCAGGACTCTCAAGCCACAGGAACCAAGGAGCTTCCTGTGACAGGAATCTTCCATTTTCCCATCTGTGCACAGAGCTGATCCTCGGCCACAGAGCTACAGACACAAATACCACCAGGAGAGAGCTGGTCTCCCAGGCATGCCTACACATCTGTGAGCACAGGTAAGACCACCACTTCTATTCAAATTCCTAGCCCAAGAGGGACCCTCACAGAGCCATGAGGACACAGGAATCAAGGGTCAGCTGGGGGCAGGATACTTCTGGTCTTTTCACTACAGAGCGTAACCAGTACCAAAGCTCTCCATACCTAAATTCCTCCCAGAGAGAACTGGTATCTCAGGACTACTAAAACAAAGCCTTGTAGGACACAAAAGCCACAGTTGGAGACAGCAAAACCAGCCAACACCATAGACAACCAGATGGCAAAAGGCAAGTGCAAGGACAAAAAAAACAGAAACCAAGGCTACTTGGCATAATCAGCACTCAGGTCTCCCACCACAGTGAATAATGGTTACCCCAACATACAAGAAAAGCAAGACTCTGATTTAAAAATCACATCGCATAATGATGATAGAAAAATTTAAGGATATAAATAACTCCTTTAAAGAAATACAAGACAATACAGGTAAATATGTAGAATACCTTAAAGAGGAAATACAAAAATCCCTTAAAGAACTACACAACCAAGGAAAACACAACCAAACAGGTGAAGGAATTGAACAAAACCATCCAGGATCTAAAAATAAAAATAAAAACAATAAAGAAATCACAAAGAGAAAACTCTTGATATAGAAACACTTAAAAAGAGATCAGGAGACATAGATGCAAGCATCACCAACAGAATACAAGAGATAGAAGAGAGAATCTCAGGTAGAGTAGATACCATAGAAAACAATGAAACGACAGTCAAAGTAAATGCAAAATGCAAAAAGCTGCTAACCCAAAACATCCAGAAAATCCAGGACACAATGAGAAGACCAAAGCTAAGGATAATAGTTATAGATGAGAGTAAAGATTCCAAACTTAAAGGGCCAGTAAATATCTTCAAAAATTATAGAACAGAAGTTCTCTTACCTAAAGAAAGAGAAGCCCATAAACATACAAGAAGCTACAGAACACCAAATAGATTCTACCAGGAAAGAAATTTCTCCTGTCACATAATAATCAAAACACCAAAAGTACAAAATAAAACAAGAATACTAAAAGCAAAGGGAAAAAGGTCAAGTAACATATAAAGGCAGACCTATCAGAATTACACCACACTTCTCCCCTGAGACTATGAAAGCTAGATCTTGGACAGATGTCATACAGACCCTAAGAGAACACAAATGCCAGCCCAGGTTACAATACCCAGCAAAACTCTCAATTTCCATAGATGGAGAAACCAAGATATTCCATGACAAAAACAAATTTACACAATATCTTTCCACAAATCCAGCCCTAAAACGAGTAATACATGGAAAATATCAACACAAGGAGGGAAATTACACTGTAGAAAAAGCAAGAAAGTAATCTCTTTTCAACAAACCCAGAAGAAGATAACCACACAAACATAAAAATAAAAACCAAAGTAACAGGGAGCAACAACCACTATTCCTTAATATCTCTTAACATCAATGGACCCAATTCCCCAATGAAAAGACATAGACTAACAGACTGGATATGTAAACAGGACCCAGAATTTTGCTGCATAAAAGAAACGCACCTTAGTGTCAAAGATAAATGTTATCTTAGAGTAAAGTGCTGGAAAACAATTTCCCAAGCAAATGGTCCAAAGAAACAAGTGGGAGTAGCCATTCTAATACTGGATAAAGTGGACTTTCAACCAAAAGTCATCAAAAATGATAAGGAAGGACACTCCATACTCATCAAAGGAAAAATCTACCAAGAAGAACTCTCAATTCTGAACATCTATGCTCCAAATGCAAGGGCACTCACACTGATAAAAGAAACTTTACTAAATCTAAAAGCATACATTGAACATCACACAATAATTGTGAGGGACTTTAACATCTCACTTTCATCAATGGACAGATCAGGGAAACACAAACTAAACAGGGACACAGTGGAACTAACAGAAGTTTTGGACCAAATGTATTTAACAGATATCTCTAAAACATTTCATCCTAAATCAAAAATTATAACTTCTTCTCAGCACCTTATGGAACCTTCTCCAAAACTGACCATATAATCGGTCTCAAATCAGACCTCAGCAGATATAAGAATATTGAAACAATCCCATGCCTGCTAACAGATCACTACAGATTAAGGCTAGTCTTCAATAGCAACAAGAACTACAGAAATTCCACCACATACATATGGAAGCTGAACAACACTCTACTCAATGATAACTTCATCAAGGAAGAAAAAAAGAAATAAATTAAAAGCTTTTTAGAATTTAATGAAAATGAATGTACAACATACCCAAATTTATGGGACACAATGAAGGCATTCCTAGTAGGAAAACTCATAGCTCCTAGTGCCTATAAAAAGAAACTGGAGAGAGCATACACTCAGTTTAACAGCACATCTGAAAACTCTAGAACAAAAAGAAGCAAATACACCCAAGAGGATTTGATGGCGAGAAATAATCAAATTCAGGGCTGAAATCAAACAAGTAGAAACAACAACAACAACAACACAAATCAATACAATGAATCAACAAAACCAGGTGCTAGATCTTTGAGAAAGTCAACAAGATATTTAAACACTTAGCCAGACTAACCAGAAGGCACAGAGACATTATCCAAATCAACAAAATCAGAAATGAAAAGGGAGATATAACAACAGAAATGGAGGAAATTAAAAAAAAAAATCACGAGATCCTACTACAAAAGCCTATACTCAACAAAACTGGAAAATCTGGAAGAAATGAAAAATTTTCTAGACAGATATGAAATTCCAAAGTTAAATCAGGATAAGATAAACCATGTAAACAGTCCCATAATCCCTAAAGAAACAGAAGCACTCATCAAAAGTCTCCCAACCAAAAAAAAGTCCAGGACCAAATTGTTTTATTGCAGAATTCTACCAAACTTTGAATATCAATACTCTTTAAACTAGTTCACAATACAGAAACAAAAGGAACACAGCCCAATTCTTTCTATGATGCCACAATTACACAAGTACCAAAATTATACAAAGACCCAACAAGGAAATAGAACTTCAGACCAATTTTCCTTATGATTATCCATGCAAAAGTACTCAATCAAATAGTTCCCAAATGAATCCAAGAATACATCAAAATGGTCATTCACCATGGCCAAGTAGCCTTCATCCTACGGATGCAGTGATGGTTCATATATGGAAATCCATCCACTACATAAACAAAACCCAGAAGATGTCCCAACCGGTAAGAAGGACACATGCTCCACTATGTTCATAGCAGCCTTATTTATAATAGCCAGAAGCTGGAAAGAACCCAGATGCCCCTCAACAGAGGAATGGATGCAGAAAATGTGGTACATCTACACAATGGAATACTACTCAGCTATTAAAAAAAATGAATTTATGAAATTCCTAGGCAAATGGATGGACCTGGAGAGCATCATCCTGAGTGAGGTAACCCAATCACAAAGGAACTCACACAATATGTACTCACTGATAAGTGGATATTAGCCCAGAAACTTAGGATACCCAAGATATAAGATACAATTTGCTAAACGCATGAAACTCAAGAAGAACGAAGACCAAAGTGTGGACACTTTGCCCCTTCCTAGAATTGGGAACAAAACACCCATGGAAGGAGTTACAGAGACAAAGTTTGGAGCTGTGACGAAAGGATGGTCCATCTAGTGATTGCCATATCTGGGGATCCATCCCAAAATCAGCTTCCAAACGCTGACACCATTGTACACACTAGCAAGATTTTGCTGAAAGGACACAGGTATAGCTGTCTCTTGTGAGACTATGCCGGGGCCTAGCAAACACAGAAGTGGATACTCACAGTCGGCTATTGGATGAATCACAGGGCCCCCAGTGGAGGAGCTAGAGAAAGTACCCAAGGAGCTAAAGGGATCTGCAACCCTATAGATGGAACAACAACAACTAACCAGTACCCCTGAGCTCTTGACTCTAACTGCATATGTATCCAACGATGGCCTAGTTGGCCATCACTGGAAAGAGAGGCCCATTGGACTGGCAAACTTTATATGCCCCAGTACAGGGGAATGCCAGGGCCAAAAAGTGGGAATAGGTGGGTAGGGGAGTGGGGGGGGGAGGGTATGGGGGACTTTTGGGATAGCATTGGAAATATAAATGAGGAAAATACCTAATAAAAATAAAAAAAAAAGAAAGAAAACCATATGATCATTTAATTAGATGGTGAAAGAACATTTGATCAAATTCAACATCCCTTCATGTTAAAAGTCTTTGAAAGATCGGGAATTCAGGCCCATACCTAAACATAGTAAAAGTAATATACAGCAAACCAGCAGCTATCATCAAACTAAATGGAGAGAAACTTTAAACAATCCCAGTTAAATCAGGGACAAGACAATGCTGCCCTCTCCCTCTCCTTATCCATTCAACATAGTACTTAAAGTTCTAGCTAGAGCAATTAGACAACAAAAGGAGGTCATAGAGACACATATTGGAAAGGAAGAAGTCAAACTATCACTATTTACGGAGGATATGATAGTATAAGTAAGTTACCCCAAAAGCTCCACCAGAGAACTCCTACAGCTGAGAAAAAGTTCAGCAAAGTGACCGGATATAAAATTAACTCAACAAATCAGTAGCCTTCCTATACTCAAAGGATAAACAGGCCGAAAAAGAAATTACAGAAACAATGCCTTTCAGAATAGTCACATATAATATAAAATATCTTGGTGTAACTCTAACCAAATAAGTTAAAGATTTGTCTGACAAGGACTTCAAGTCTCAGAAGAAAGAAATCGAAAAAGATCTCAGAAGATGGAAAGATCTCCTATGCTCATGGATTGGCAGGATTAATATAGTAAAAAATTACCATCTTGCTGAAAGCAATATACAGATTCAGTAGAATCCCAATCAAAATTCCAACTCAGTTCTTCATCAAGTTAGAAAGAGCAATTCTCAAATTCATCTGGAATAACAAAAAATCCAGGATAGCAAAAACTATTCTCAACAATAAAAGAACCTCTGAAGGAATCAGCATTCCCGACCTCAGATGGACGTCAGTACTACAAAGCAATAGTGATTAAAACTGCATGGTATTGATATAGTGACAAGAAGATCAATGGAACAGAATCGAAGACCCAGAAATGAACCCATAACCCCATGGTCAGTTGATCTTTGACAAAGGAGCTAAAACAATCGGGGGGCGGGGGGGGGGCGAGACAGCACTTTCAACAAAAGATGCTCTTGGTATGCAGAAGAATACAAATTGACCCATTCTTATCTCCCTGTACAAAGCTCAAGTCCTAGTGGACAAAGAACCTCCACATAAAAACAAATACACTGAAACTAATAGAAAAGAAAGTGGGGAAGAGCCTCGAGCACATGGACATAGGGGGAATTTGGTGAACAGAGCACCAATAGCTTATGCTCTAAGATCGGGAATCGACAAATGGGACCTCAAAAATTACAAAGCTTCTGTAAGACAAAGGACACTGTCAATAGGACAAAATGGCAACCAACAGATTAGGAAAAGATCTTTACCAACCCTAAATCTGATAGAGTGCTAATATGCATTATATACAAAGAACTCAAGAAGTTAGACTCCAGAAAACCAAATAACCCTATTAAAAATGAGATACAGACCTAAACAAAGTATTCTCTACTGTGGAATATCAAATGGCTGAGAATCACCTAAAGAAATGTTCAATATCCTTAGTCATCAGGGAAATGCAAATCAAAACAACTCTGATATTCTACCTCACACTAGTCAGAATGGCTAAGATCAAAAACACAGGTGACAACAGGTGCTGGCGAGAATGTGGAGAAAGAGGAAGACTCCTCCACTTTTGGTGGGATTGCAGGTTGGTACAATCACTATGGAAATCTGTTTGCTGGTTCCTCAGAAAATTGAACATAGTACTGCCTGAGGACCCAGTGATACTACTCCTGGGAATATACCCAGAAGTTACCCCAACATGTAATAAAGTCATGCTGCATTTTGTTCATAGCAGCTTTATTCATAATAGACAGAAGCTGAAAAAAACCCAGATGTCCCTCAACAGAGGAATGGATATAGAAAATGTGATACATTTACACAATGGAATGCTACTCAGCTATTAAAAACAATGAATTCATGAAATTATTAGGCAAATAGATGTAACTAGGAAATCTCAACCTGAGTGAGGTAACCCAATCACAAAAGAACACACATGGTATACACTCACTGATAAGTGGATATTAGCCCAGAAGTTCAGAATACCCAAGATACTATTCATAGAACAAAGGAAGCTCAAGAAGAAGGAAGACCAAAGTAAGGATACATCGGTCTTTCTTAGAAGGGGGAACAAAATGCCCATGAGAGGAGATACAGAGACAAAATGTGGAGCAGAGACTGAAGGAAAGGCCATCCAGAGACTTCCCCAACCTGGGGATCCATCCCAAATACAGTTATGAAACCCAGATACTATTGTGGATGCCAATAAGTTCTTGCTGATATTTGCCTGTTATAGTTGTCTTTTGAGAGGCTCTGCCAGTACCTGATAAATACAGAGCCAACCTTGTGCTTAGAGCTTACAGGGTCTAAGCACAAGGTATGCAGTTAAGGAGCTAGAGAATTGACCAAAGGAGCTGAAGGACCTTGCAGCCCCATAGGAGGAACAACAATATGAACCAACCAGTACCCCCAGAGCTCTCAGGGACTATACCACCATCCAAAGAGTATACATGGAGGGATCCATGGCTACAGCCACTTATGTAGCAGAGGATGGCCTTGTTGGACATCAATGGGAAGAGAGGCCCTTGGTTCTGAAAAGGCTTGATGCCCCATTGTAGGGGAATTCCAGGACAGTGGAAGTGGGTGGGTTGGTAAGAAGGGGAAAGGGAAATGGGATCAGGGATTTTGAAGGGGAAACCAGGAAGGGGATAATATTTGAAATGTAAATAAGAAAATATTTAATATAAAAAGGATGTGCTAAGCATTTACATTAAACCACTTTTGTACTTCCAATTCTTATTAATAACTAATTGTCCATTATTCTGATTTATATTAAGAGCATGCAAAAATCTTCATTATATTAAATTTTTTGTCAATATTTGGCACTTTGATGGGGTTACCAAAAGCTAAACAAACAAACAAAAATGTCTTAAAAATATTTTTATTTGGAATTTCCTTTCTTCATAACTTAAAAATAATAAATTAGAATTTTAAAATTAGGGTGATACATTAAAGGTAATTCATTCTTTCAAACTCAGTGTTAGTAAATAATCAGGAAGAAATTTGAATGACAAACTTTAAAACTAGTATCTAAGGAACAAAAACTCCTTTCCTTGGGCTTTCTGATTGAACTTAGAGGAATAGATTTGCTAGGTGCCTGAGACACTCTGGCAATACTCTCCATGTGATTCCTTTGTTTTAGTATGGAGTTGGTGGGTTGGGGATCATGGAGGGGAGGAGGGTATAGGGGACTTTGGGTATAGCATTTGATATGTAAATGAAGAAAATATCCAATAAAAAAAGAAAAACAAAATATTGAGTTTCAGATTGATTGGAAAATATTATACTAAGGAATACTCAGAACAATTCTTCTATAAAACTATTATAATCATCTGTAGCTTGTGTTTCATTTGGTCTTTTTTTCCTATTTATGTATTTTTGCTCATTTAACATAAATACACTTATTAACATACCATAATATTCTGTATGAATATGAACAAAATTCAGCTTTCCTATAGACTTTAATAACCTAGTGGGCAAACTCATGAGATATGATTTAATGACCTGTGTGAGCTGATGTACACTGAGAGAATTGTTTCTCTTTCAAAGGATAAATCCTAGTGCTGATGAATGGAAATGTGATTATCAATTTATACTCTGTATTGTTTTTAAAGTTTTCTGTAAATACTACTTAACTTGAGCAGACTCGATGAAGATGATGAGAAGGGTAATTATTATGATGAAGGTGAAGATGATGATGATAATAATTTGGTCACATCTCATCATAATGGAAAATTTCCATGATTATTTTAAATAAGCCTGGATAGTGGTCAGTTTTGTCCAGTTTTCCACTGCATGGTTGAGGCTAGAACACTTAACCACCAATCTGCATAATTTATTAAATTTTTAGAGACATAGTGTGCCAACAGGCTCCTTCTATCTGTGTGTTCACATTTTCATAAGTCTTAATTAAATTTGGAATATAACAACATCAGTACATCAGTTTGTCCTGTTCTCTCCCTCACTCCCTTATACTTTCCTATGGTTCACATTTCCTTGTCAGACCTGGAGACATTGAAAATTCTGTGCAAATTTGGTGGGTAACAGGTTCTTTGAGATTGAAATATTTCATCCTTCTGGAAAGCAACTTAAGCAGGATGGTATACAAATCAAAACATCCTCAAGGAATCCCTGAAACTGACAGAATTCAGCAGTCCTCTCCTTTCCAGAGTAAATAAGCTAGTTTGGTTGTTGAGAGTTACTCTCAGGCAAGCAAAGCTGCAAAAAAAAAAAAAAAAAAAAAAAAAAAAAAAAAAAAAAGACACTCAGACCACCCTAGATTCAAAATTAAAAGACAGACCATACCAGCTGTTTGCAACAACCAGGAACCTTCCAAGCTTTCTTGAAAGGGTAACTTGAAAAAGATACTCTCCAATATATTTTTGCTACTTGTGCAATGTGCTCCAGGGACCCAGATTTTGTAAACTGTCAACTATGCAGAGGGGACCTTGGTGGAACAGCTGTCTTTGAGACATTTCTGCTCCTCACCAATATTTCTATAAGTAACTCTTTAAAACTCATGTATCACAAATTTGGAATTTGGTAGTATTCTGTATTTTGGAGTGTCATGGCCTTCTCTGGAGAGAGGCTGCAACTTTAAGTCTCAGTGTAACATATCCAAATATGTCCTCTGATGTAGGTGCGAAATGGAGGACTCCATTTTCCAGAATGGCTTCCCTTTCTCGACCTTATCTAAGGAGGTTAACCCAAAAAGGGCTCTACCCGGGGAAGCTTGAATAGTCCATGGCTCACCCAGAAGTTCAAATACCTTTTTCCTGATAAGAACCCACCCAGCAAGTACCTGGGATTCTTGGAATGCCTCTAGATACCAAGGAGGCATTCACAGAAATTTAACCTCTAGCCAGTGGTTTCACAATCATCCTAAAATTCCCTTTCTAATCTCCAGTGTTTATATATAACCCTTATCCACACTGAATAACATGTATGCATATAAACTCACCCAGAATGAAGGTATGTGCACAAGGTAAGATCATCTAAGGATCTGATTCATGAAAATCCTCAGAGAAAGCCTTCTATTCCCATGCACTCACTCCCCACTAAACTGGGATCCTGCAGACCCCACTGATTCCTGACTGTATTTCATCCTTCCAGCCTGGTGTGCAGTGGTGCCTGGACACACTAAGGGAGGAAACTGAGGACAGGAACCATGGTTTCCCTAGTTAGGGTGTGTAAACACTTGTGTATCATCTCCACTGAAAAAATTTGTTACCCAACAGAATTTTATGAAAATGCTTTCTGTTTTGATCACTTTATATTTGCAATGCTAGAACTGACCTTACAATTATTTAACCCTAACCAATAACTTATGAGCTGATACTCTTGTGAAGACAAGCAGAGCAAATTACCAGTAAAAAAAAAAAAAAAAAAAAAAAAAAAAAAATGAAGAGGCTACACTTAGACTAATCAGAATTTTAATTTTTCTAGCTATAATTATAAAATAAAAAGCATGTTGTCATTAGCTAAATGCAATAATCACGAATACAGAGAAATTTCTTAGGAAAAAACATCTATCAGCTTTTTTGTCCCAAAACCATGAGGCTGCAGACTCCCTTTCTTAAAAAAACAGTTTTTCCAGCAGGGGCCCTGGTGCTGTGACTAATCCTGGCTAAAGCATGTGGCCATTCTCTTGCTAAACTAGCAGATAAAGTTTTAGCCATCTTTATTTTCCAACATGAAACACAGAACATTCAGCCATTCAGACAACTAGACACGAACACACATGAATTGAACACATGAACAGACCAGTGCACCAGACATTAGATGTTAGACAACACAAAGAGAACAGAGAACTTCTGCTGTAAGGGCTAGAGGGAAAAAGGCAGGACATCCCCCAACATTTCTCTCTGCCTCTGGGAGAGTTTCAAAATCCACTTTCCTCCCACCTGATGCAGTTCTCGACTGCGGCCATCGCCTGATTATTTAATAAAAACCCTTTTATTTCTCTCGCCTAAAAAGCAGCTTCTGGAAGATGCAGCCGACTGCCTGCTGCATTCCTAGGTCCTGGTATCACTGCTGAACCTGAGCGGGTCCAGCGCAGGCCAGCGCTGTTACTGCTCAGACCGTACCACACCCTTAGCAACCTTTTACCCGTTGCTTCTCCATGTCCCTGTATGAATTTTCTAATTCTTTCCTATCTGTGTAGCTCCATACCAGCAGTGTTTCTTCCAGCTTCTTCTGCCATTCTCAGACCCCACGTAGAGCACAAAATTGTTGTGGCCAGCCTGCAGCTCTCATGTCTGGGTTTGAGTCTGGGAGGCAACCTGGAGCTGAAAGAGAAGAGGGAATCTAGGCGGGTCCAGAAATAATGGAACCAAGACATACTAGTCTGCGCAAGGTTCGAATGTTTAATAAAAAAGTGTGCACTTACAAAGAGGGAAACCCATCCCTAGTCATGCCAAGTTTCTTGATGTAGAGATGTGAGGTTGTCAGAACAGCCTTTTAGCAGAAACTCACCAAATTCACAGTTTGCAGTTAACTCCAGAAAATCTTGGAGAACCGTTCAGCCTCACAGCAGGTGCTTATGGGCTGAACCAGCCTGCCTAGACTGAAAGAGTTTACATAGAAGTATTTTAATTTCTGTTACTTTAACTACCTCATGTAAAAGCACAACAGATAAAAAAATTACAAATTTTAGAATGTAGTGAATATCTTAAATTGCCTTGTCATTTAAGGTATGGTGAATAATTCTTGAAAAATAGCAAGGTGTAACTTTCTTCTCAATAAGAGAACTAATTATTATTCTTAGAAAACCTTCATTAATCTTTGATTTTAAAACAAGGAAAACTATAAATACAACAAAATTTGCTGCTTTCTGGAAACCTTTCTTTTTTTCTAAAATCAAGATATTTGGGAAGAATTTCTATGGGGACATGTTCTGTGGTAGACCTTAATTCAGTATCAAACACATAAGGCTATCACAAATTCAGATATTTAAAACGATATAGATCTTGGTAAGAAACTTTTCATATTGAAACAAAGCCTTTGTTATTCCAATAGGAAGACGTTTAGAAACAGCAACTAGTTAAAGAATCTTTCATGAGACATAACATTATGTGATATTTTTAAGGTTTTGAAAAGGGAAATGAACTAATAGTCTACAGTACAGGAATGACTCCACAAGAAAAAGCAAATATCCATACCTATTTTTACTCGAAGTCTTATACTTAACTTTCAAATGAATGATCACCATATATCTCAAAGAACAATAAAACTCTTACATGTCATCAGTATAATGGCAACAATATAATGAAATACTCACTAATACATGAGCATTGAGTTGACCATACATTTTGTAGACCAATAATTGATCCTAATGTTTCTCCATTTGCTGTTATATATCCTTTTTTACAAATATATTGTGTTTTTATACATTTAGAACATGTTAATTCAATTTCAGAGAAAAATTCCATTATCAATTTCTATGTCTGACTTTGAGAATGTCTCTAAATGGGGAAACATATTAGAAAAATGTAAGTGCCTGTATAGCATCTTAAGGAGTCACAATATAAAAAAAAATATTTAAAAATGCATTAGTTATTTGCACATGATTACCTGAAATAATTAAAAACACTCATATTTCTGGACCTAGGAAAATGGCTTCTAGGTTTAAATATACAACACAGTCCTCTGTGAAATAGTCTATGGCAAATTATTCATATATATTATATATATATTTGTCCAAGTGGATCCATAATCATAAGGAATACAGGAAAAGTTTAATGTATGTTTTTTCAAGTACCTCTTTTAAACCTGAGAATTAATTTGTATAGATAGATGATAGATAGATAGATAGATAGATAGATAGATAGATAGATAGAGGTATAGGTATAATTATAGATGCAGATATATAAAATGTATTTACCTAACTAGGGTTCCTGAGGTTTGGTGATGGTCTTGGAAAAGCTATCCAGATATGTGCTACAGATTCCAGTACCAAGAATTTTAAATGTCATAGTGACTATATGTCTAAAACACAATGGATGCTAAAAGTTCAAAGAAGTTCAGAACAAAATGTAAGTTTATTCAGTGTTCTTGGTCCAAGCTCTTCGGTTTATAAAGTATTTACAGCAAAATCATAGAAGAATGTTTCCCCAAACTAAACAAAGAGATGCCTATAATCATACAAAAATCTAACAGAACACCAAATAGGTTGGTACACGCGAGAAAATCCTCTCACCACATAAGAATCAAAACACCTTATAGACAGAAAAATAACAACAAATAGAATATTGAACCATCAAGGATAAAAGCCCAAGTAACATTTAAAGACAGACCTATCAGAATTACACCTGATTTATCAAAAGAGTCGATAAAGATCAACAGCCAGGGTAGATGTCTTGCATTCTCAAAGAGACTGAAGATGACACCCAGGACTATTATACCTTCAATCACCATTGATGTAAAAAATATATATTTCAAAACAAAAAACAAATTTAAACATAATCTAGCCACAAATCCAGCCCTACAGGAGAAACAAGAAGGAAAAATCCAAACCAAGGAAGTTAACTACACCTCAATATCAGGAAATAAATCTAAACCAGCAAAACCAAAATAAAGAACACACACACACATACACACACACACACAAGTGAGCACACACACACACACACAAACACGCATACATACACACAAACTAACATCCCCATTATTATAACAGAAATTAACAATCATTTGTCATTAATGTCACTAAATATCTGTGGTCTAAATTCCAAAATAAAAAGACACAGCAAAAAGACACACACATACCTCAGACTAAAGAGCTGGATAAACAGTTTCAAAGCTAATGGACCTAAAAAGCAAACTGGAGTAGCCATTCTAAAAATCTAATAAAATAGACTTTCAACCAAAACTAATAAAAATAGATGTGAAAGGACACTTTATACTCATCAAAGAAAAAGACCAACAAGATGATGTCTCAAATCTGAGTAACAATGTTCTAAATGCAAAAGCCCCCACACTGCGAGAAGAAACATTACTAAAGCTCACATAACACTTTGAACCTCACACATTAATAGTGGGAAATGTTAACACTCCACTTTTACCAAAAAAAAAAAAGTCATCAAGGCATAAACTATAAAAAGAAATAATAAAAATGATAGATATTAAGAATAAACCATCCCTAACAGATACATACAGAACATTTCAACCAAACACAAAAGAAGGTGCTACCGTTTTCTCAGCACCTCAAAATCCTTCTCAAAAATTGATCACAATGTTGAGCACAAAGTCTCAAAAGATATCAGAAACCTGCAAAAGCTACTTGCATCTTATGATAATACCATGAATTAAAGCTGGACTTCCACAACAAGAGAAACACTGGAAAGCCTACACACTCTTGGAAACTGAACAACTCTCTTCTGAATGAGTCAGGAAAAAATTAAAGGAAGAAATGAAAGACTTTGTAGAATTCAATGGAATTAATGAAACTTATGGAACACAACAAATACAGTGCAAAGAGGAAAATCCATAGCACTAACTACCTTCATAAGGAAATGAGTGAGATGTCAGTATACCAGCAACTTAACAGCATGTCTGAAAGCTGTATAATAAAAAGAAGCAAACACACTCAAGAGGAGTAAAGGGCAGGGTATACTCAAAATGAAGGGTAAAATTAATCAATTAGAAACAGAGAACAAAACAAAGATTCACAAAACAGATGAGTTGGTTCTTTGAGAAAATCAATAAGAAAGACAAACAGCTAATATAATGAATAGACAGGGTGACAGTATTCAAATTAACAAAATCAGAAATGAAATGGGGGATGTAACATCAGACACTGAGGAAATCCAAATGAATCATTTGGTCTTTCTTCAAAATCCTGTATGTAGAAAATTGGAAAATCTAAACAAAATTAATGATTTTCTTGGTATATGCTACTTCTCAAAGTTAAATCAAGATGAGATAGACAATTTAAATAGACTTATAACCCATAAAGAAATAGAAGCAATCTTTAAAACTATAAACCAAAAACAGCCCAGGGCCAGATGGGTTTAGATCAGAATTTACCAGACTTTGACTGAACGACTCATACTTGTACTCCCCAAAGTTTGCCTGCTTATGTGAGCACTGAGAGAGCCAGTCCAAAGCAAGGATGAGCTGTAGACATGTCTAATCCTCAAAGGTCTCATCTTAAGACTTGCAGGAGTACAACTAGTCCCTCCTTCTACTTGGGCCTGCATGTCCAGATGCATGTAGTCTGTGAGACTCCCCAAATCTGCCATCATATAGGTAGTCACGTGGCCTGGTGGCCAAATTACTGGACTAACTTGCTTTCTTCCTTTAATGACATGTACAGAAAGCACCTGTAGTTCCTCTTTATGCAAATGAGCATTCTCAGCACCTCAGATTTAGGCAATTAAGTATATTCACCCCCCTCAATTTCTACCCTTTCCCCAAGGCTAATATATCTTTTGCTATCCCCCACCCAAAACAAAGTCCTTTCACTCTAAAGCATCTCAGAGAATGTCATTTTTCCCCACACTTACTGCTATGCAAGATCCTGGAATGCAGCAACATGCTAAACTTCATTCCTTTTAGTGTGGCAGGTACACAATGGTAGCTGGACAAAATGAGGGAAGAAGCAGAACTGTGCCAGAACTTCAAATTATTCCATAAAATAAAAGCAGAAGGAATATGACCAAACTCAGTCCAAGAGGTCACAAACAACCTGATACACAAACCTCATGAAAATGTAACCAAGAAAAAGAATTTCAGCCCCATTTCCCTCATTGATGCAAATTATTTCATAAAATAATATCAAACTGAATCCAAGAATATCATTCACCATGATGAGGGAAGCTTCATCACAGGGATACACAGATTTAACAATATACAAAAATCCAAGAATACAATGTACCATATAAACAAACTGAAAGAAAAAAGAAAAAAAAAACATGATCATATCATTAGAGGCAAAAGCTTGGAGAGATCAGGGATACAAGAAAGCATTCATAAACAAAATAAAGACAATATAGCAAGAAAAAAATCAAGTTACATAAGGAGAAATTTAAAGCAATTCCACTAAAATCAGGCTATCCATTCTCTCTGAACCTATGCATATAGCACTTGAAATTTTAGTCAAAGCAACAGGACAACATAAGGAGGTCAAAGGGATACAACTTAGAAATGAAGAAGTCAAAGTACTGCTATTTGCTATAGAATATGATAGTATACATAAGTAACTCCAAAAATTTACTAGAGAACTCCTATAGCTGATAAACACCTTCAGAAATGTGATTGCATAAAAAAATTTACCTCAACATCAAAAATCAGAAGCCCTCCTTCAAACAAACAATAAATGGGCTGAGAAAGAAATGGAGAAAACAAAGCTCTTCCCAATAACCACAACTAATATAAAATATCTTGTTGTAACTCGAACTAATCACATGAAAGACCTTAATGTCAAGAACTTCAAGCCACTGAAGAAAGAAACTGAAGAAGATACCAGAATATGGAAAGATATCCTATAATCACAGATTGGGAGTATTAACATAGTAAATGGCCATCTTAACAACAACAACCTACAGATTCAATGCAACTCCTGTCAAAATTCCAAAACAATTCTTTTACAGATGTTGAAAGAACAATACTCAACTTCATATGAAAAAGAAAAAAGACAACAAAAGCAATCCTGTACAAGAAAAGAACTTCTAGACCTAATATCATCCCCGATTTCTGTTCTACAGACCAAGCATAATCAAACCTGCATAGTAGTGGTTTAAAAACACAGTTTCTCAATGAAATCAAATTGAAAAAAAAAAGAAGTAAAATCACACAGACACTTGATTTATGACAAAGAAGCCAAATCTATACAATGTGAGAAAGATTATCTTCAACAAATGGTCTATTTAGGTTTCAGAAAGTAGAAGACTGCAAATAGATTCATATCTATCACCCTGCACAAAACTCAAGTGCAAGTGGATCAAAGAAATCTACATAAACACCTAAAAACTGTAGATTACTGCGAGGAAGCAGTATTTTCCATAGCCAGCAAAGAAGATGCACATATGAATTCAGAGGGTAGTGCACGTATTCCCAGGACTGCAAGTTGGTCCAAGGTGGAGCAACTCTAGCACAGTGAGGGAAGATGGACACAGAATCCCATTCTAGATGAGGGGCTTTTCTCTCTTTCATTCCTGACCCCATATCTGGTGGATCACAAAGATCTTCTAGTCCAACTTTTCTTTCCTCAAAACCTCTTATTTCTCAGCCTCTGACATTAGGAGGCATTCCTGGGAATACACCAGCTGATCAGGCCAATGAAACAGGTAAGCCTAACTAAATACACTCACTACTCAGTCGTCTGTTATGTATCCAATCCCAAGTTTTCATCCCTAGATTTTCAATAGAATTCCTACAGTGTACTTGATGCAGCTTTCTTCCCCATCACCCTGCACATATTGCCAGGTAATCCAGTTGAGTTTTCCCTTCTTACTTCTCTTACATATTGCTGCCCTTTTGAAGACCACAAAATCCTATAGACCTTCATTATTAACGTAGAGGGCACTCCTTTCATGGAAGCAGGTGAGATGACTAAGATCTTCATTTCTCCCTCTGTTCTTCCAGATATACTTCCAGAATTCCATCATCAGCTGTGCATTGGAACACTTGCATCCATCCACTGCACTTCTACAGATTTCACAGATCTTCCTTCCCCTTCCTAAACTTCCTCCCTCCACTCATTGCTTTTTTCCACCCCCACCCCCAACTTCACTATGAATTCCCTGCTAACCCACAATGCACTACTACTAGGGAAGCAGGTAGGCTAACTATAGAACTTCACCTTTACTTATGTTTTTCCAGATCCAATTCCCTAATTCCCTATAAAGTAGCACTTCTGGGATAGCACTCTTTATTTTTTGCACATATTCTAAGGACACTAAATAAGGAGATCCTGGTGGGACATACTGAGTTTCTTCTTTCTTCTGTCCCCATCACCAAACACTTAGTCTATTCCCATTCCTAATTGTCATCTCTGTACACCTAGAAACACATTATAACTGGAACCCCTAGTAGCCCCACTTATGATGTCCATAGAAAATATCCTACCAGGTAAAACATAACAGTCACACTCCACACTTTTCAAAAATCAAGAGAAGAAACAAAAATCAAAGAGTAAAGACAAAACAAAACAAACAAACAAAAACCCACAAAAACAAAACAAAAGCTACGTGCAACAAATACAAAGCAGATATTCAGATATAATCTCTGAAATCACAAAGCTAGGTGCCAGCATAAAAACACAACCAATAACTGCAAGTAAAATATGTCTGCACTTGATCCTAACAAGCCTACTACAACAGGACCTAGGTATTCTAACATAGCTGAGTCATAAGGGAAAACTGTTCAAGGAAGAATAATCAATAGAAAAATACTAAAAAATGGAATTTTATGAATGAAAAACTGTGGAATTTGAACACAATCTCCAGAGAGAAGTTTCAGTAACAAAACCTAAAAGATGGAAGGGTGAATCTCAGATGTTGAAGATACAATAGAAGAAATGGATACAGTTGTAAAGAAAATGTTAAGTCTAAAATTTCCTTGCACAAAATATAGAGAAAATCTGGGATACTATAAAAATAGCCTATCTAAGAATAGAAGAAGAAGAAGAAGAAGAAGAAGAAGAAGAAGAAGAAGAAGAAGAAGAAGAAGAAGAAGGAGGAGGAGGAGGAGGAGGAGGAGGAGGAGGAGGAGGAGGAGGAGGAGGAGGAGGAGAAGGAGAAGGAGAAGGAGAAGGAGAAGGAGAAGGAGAAGGAGAAGGAGAAGGAGAAGGAGAAGAAGAAGAAGAAGAAGAAGAAGAAGAAGAAGAAGAAGAAGAAGAAGAAGAAGAAGAAGAAGAAGAAGAAGAAGAAGAAGAAGAAGAAGAAAGAAAGAAGAGACCCAGGTCAGAGGCACAGAAATTATTTTGAGCAGGACAATAGAAGAAAATTTTTCTTTTTTTTAAATTTTCATCCATTTATTTATTTATTTATTTATTTATTAGATATTTTCTTTATTTACATTTCAAATGTTATCCACTTTCCCAGTCCCCCCACCAAAGATCCCCTATCCTTTCCCCCTACCCCTTGCTCCCCAACCTACACACTCCTTTCTGAAGCTAAAGAATGCCTGTCTGATGGAGCTGGACGGTATCATCCTGTGTGAGGTAACCCAATCACAAAAGAACTCACATGATATGTATTCATTGATAAGAGGATATTAGTCCAGAAACTTAGAATACCAAAGATACAATTTGCAAAACACATGAAACTCAAGAAGAATGAAGAAAAAAGTGTGGACATGTCGCCCCTTAGAATTGGGAACAACACACCCATGGAAGGAGTTACAGAGACAAAGTTTGGAGCTGAGAAGAAAGGATGGGCCATCTAGAGACTGCCTCACCCAGAGATCCATTCCATAACCAGCCACCAAATGCAGACACTATTGCATACGGCAGTAAGATTTTGCTGAAAGGACCCTGATATAGTTGTCTCTTGTGAGGCTATGCCAGTGTCTAGCAAACTCAAAAGTGTATGCTCACAGTCAGCTATTGGATGGAACACAGGGCCCCCAATGGAGGAGCTAGAGACAGTACCCAAGGAGCTGAAGGGGTCTGCAACCTTATCGGTGGAACAACATATGAACTAACCAGTACCCCCAGACCTCATGTCTCTAGCTGCATATGTAGCAGAAGATGGCCTAGTCGGCCATCATTGAGAAGAGAGGCCCCTAGGTCTTGCAAAGTTTATAAGTCCCAGTACAGGGGAACACCAGGGCCAAGAAGTGGGAGTGGGTAGGTAGGGGAGCAGGGTGGGGGGAGGGTATAGGGGACTTTCAGGATAGCATTTTAAATGTAAACAAAGAAAATACCTAATAAAAATTGGAAAAAAAAAAAAGAATAGCTATCTGTAACTGTACAAGAACCATACCAAGAATCAGATACATTGTACCAGGTAATAAAGTCCCCTTGGCACATAACAACCAAAACGCTAAACATACAAGGAAATAATATTAAAAGGTGCAAATGAAAAAGAACCAGTAACATATAAACAGACATCTATTAGAATTAAACTTGACTTTTTGATGAAGATAGAGACACTAAAAGCAAGAAGGGCCTGGTCAGATGTGCTGCAGACTCTTTATGAAATCACAGATGCACTATTATACCCAGCAACACTTTTAGGCACCATTGATGGAGAAAAAAAGGCATTCCATGATATGACAAATTTAAGCAGTATTGGTCTACAAATACACTCCAGTAAAAGGTACAAGATGGAAAATTTCAACCTAAAAATGTTAACTCTAACCATGAAATAAAAGAATTATTTGCACAAAGTCTAGGAGTGGATTCCTGTGAGGAGAATCTGAGTGCTCAGATATAGCACTTGTCAGAATAGCAATTTTCCTATGACCTGTTTCTTCAAAACATTGAGTGGTTGTTGGAATGTTTTACTATGTTCTTCTACAGAGGAGCAAGCTTACTTCATACTACTCATTACTGCTTGTGAGTTGCTCAGTTAATTGTTTAAATTATTCTTGATATGTCTCTATGGAAAAAAAAAAACATGGTTCCTGAGGTGGGATTTGACTTTGAGATTTTATACAGCTTGAATTCATGAGAATGTTACACATATGACTTATATTAATACCCAGAGTATTAATGGTTTACATTCTCCATAAAAGTGGCAATTACATGAGCCTTACTCTGCCTCATGTATCAGTGGAATTTTTTCAGGGCTCACTGCTATTAGCAAAATGACACAAAATAAATGATTTCAACAAGCAAACACACACATGTAGGAAAACACACACACACATACATACACACACACAAACACACACACACACACACACACACACACACACACACAAACACAGTTAAAGAGGGAGACCACAAACACAGTTAAAGAGGGAGAGAGACAGAGACAGAAAGACCGACAGGATGATCCAGAGAGAGACAGAGACAAAGAGAAAGACACTGAGTCTAGTACTAGTATTAGCACCTACACCAAAACCAAACCACATCCACCACAGCAACAAGATAACATGCAGAAAAATTATTAGTCATTGCTGTCTCCTAATATTAGTGGATTCCAGTAAAGAGTCACAGACTAACAGCCTGGATATGAAATCCAGGATCCATGCTTCTGCTTATGTAAGAAACACACCTCAACATCAAATATGAACATTACCTCAGATGAAAAGGCTAGAAAATATTTTAGACAAGCAAATGGACCTATGAACCAAACTGGTGTAGTTATCCTAATATCTATCAAAATAGACTAAGACCAAAATTATTAAAAAGAAAAAGGGAAGGACACTTTGTATTCATCAAGAGAAAGATCCATCAAGATCTTAATATCTACACCCCAAATAAAAGTGCACCCACATTTATAAAGGAAACAATACTAAAGGTTATACAAACTGGGCTGCCATATTTTGATAGTGGGAAACTTTGGTACTTCATTCTCACCAATGGACAGGTTATCCAGACAAAAGTTAAACAGAGAAATAATAGAATTAACAGGTGTTCTGAATCAAATAAAATTTATGGTTATCTATAGAACATTTCACCATAACACAAAAGAATATACCATCTTCTCAACACCTATAGAATTTTCTCTGAAATTGATCATATACTTGGTCACAAAGCAAGTCTTTACAGCCAGAAGGAGAGGCAGTAGATCCTGTGAAGGCTTGATGACCCAGTGTAGGGGAATTCCAGAACAGGGAAGCAGGAGTGGTTGGGTTGGTAAGCAAGGGGAGGGAGGATAGGATAGGGAGTTTTCAGAGGTAAAACCAGGAAAGGAGATAGCATTGGAAATGTAAATAAATAAAATATCTAATAAGATGTATATTAAAATAAATTTTGTTTAAAAAAAGAAAGAAAGAAAATTGAAATGACAACCTGAAGCCACCTGCAGCCATGGGTTACAGGGTACCTGAAAGGAAAGCTGAGGCTATATGGAATAGGCAAAAAGAGAAGAATGAGACCAGGAGAAAGTTCCTGATCAAGTCCCAATATTTACTTATGACTCTGAGCTTATAAAGAGTGGGAACACAACCCCCACTTTGCCAGGATCTCTTTCCTATGTCTGGAGATCATCAGGAAAACAGGTTCAGCCTCTCAGCAGGTAGTGGCCTCTTAGAGGAAGCAGCAGATGTTGCAGGACAATAGACTTTACCTAGGTTGGAAAACTCCATCCTAAGTGAGCTAGCAATGTGGCAAACAAGGTCTGAGCCAGCCTGCTAAGTCTGGGGGTTGAGGAGAGCATATTTTCTCCCTTTATATTTATTAAAATTAGCTGGACTGGGGCATAGAATTTACTTATGCTCCAGGGTCTTCCCTGGGAATTATGGTAGCTGGCCACTAGGTCTATCTTAGGACTGAATCTATTTGACACTCTCTGACCTGTCTCAGAGGACAAAGGCAGCTTATTTGTATTTATTTGTGCAAATGCAGCCTTTTTGTGTTATTATGAACAAACAAGGCCTCTTGGCACATGCCTCTGTCTTAGGTTGATAAGAGCCATAGACTAGTGGCCTGGCCTTGATTGACAGGCCTCATACCACACCCTTTTCCCATTTAGACCAAAGCCATGATATGCACTCAATGTATTTTTTCATAGAGATAAATAACTTCCATCTGAGCTTTGCTAAAGGTTAGTCTGTATGAAGGTAACTGACCTGCTTGAAATATAAAGTCAAAAGTTGGAAGGAACAGGATTAAATTTGTCTGTGGGGATGTCCCAGGCACTCTAATCAGTTGCAAATTAGTAATGATTAGACCCAGGTTCTGGCCTCCCCATGTGGGGGTTTGGGGGAAGTGGCTTTGAGAATCAACAGAAAAACGGTTACTTCTCATGTAAATAATGGAGGCTATGCTCCAAGTTAACTTAACTGGTTAAAAAGATTTTTAGCTATCTTCATAATAGGAATCCCAAATATTGGATTTATTTCTATACCAGTCCATGATGGAGTCAGGATAAGTGGTCACATTAAAGGAAAGAGAAAGGTCATTATAACTCCTCCTTTTGATTAATTTTTCTAAGTCCATTTCCATAGTCTCTATGTTCTCTGTCCTACAAGGTCTAAAAGACTGAAGCAAGGCATAGGCAAGCAGAGGTGGGTCAAGAACATATACACAATACAGCTTTCCTTTCACCATTGTCAGCACACTCAGCAAGTTCACAGGTCAGCATTATCCTTTAGTGTCAGCATGTCACACCAATCACTATGGCAGCTAGCAAGCTCCTGCAGCATTCTGTGGAAAAAAACCCACAAATATGCTCTCTTCCCTACATTAAATAAATATGTGATCAGGATCAAGTCATATGCCAATAAGTGGATCCTCCCATCTCACGTAGGCATGAGTATGCCTAGTTGTGGGATACTATAGACACTCAGCAAAGAGTTCGTTGGCATCCTATTTTTAAAATTTTACAAATAAAAAATGTGATTTTAAATAATGTGCATAGGCATATAATTCCTCCCTTTTTTGTTTTTTAAGATTTTATTTTAAAGTTCCACAATACCTTGTCCTTGAGAATTATAAAAAAAAATCCTAATAACATGAATAACATTAAATTGTTGCTGACAAAACATCTCAAATGCTTAACTGTAATAGCTAATTCCATTATCTGTTTTAATCTGGTTTAGAACAACAAGCATAAAAAAATTTAACATAGTCAATGACTAATTACATTTTTAGTTGCTTCTCTTGTTAGAGCAGTTGAAACTAGAAAGCCTGAAAAGGTATCAATAGTCAAATGTGCATATTTTATTTTTCAAAAACAGAAATATGAGTATCCATTTACAATAATTGACTAAGTAAATGCCCTTGAGAATTAACACCATTATGTTATAGAGGTAGAAACTGAGCACACTGAGAACAAGTCTTGACAAGTTGACATGCATATTCTCTAACACTAATATTATTATCTCCAGCCATTACTATCTTGATGATGTAAAGAATGAGATCATATGGCCAATTGTTCTTGTGTAAGTCCTATAATCTGTCTGGGATAAAATATGGTGTAGAATTGTCATAAGGGATCTTGTCCAGGCAGTCCAGGATGAGTTCTTAAATGTCCAAAAACAGTCCTTTAAAGGAACTGTGTTTTCTCTTAACTTGAATTGTATATGCATAAACAATTGCAAAATTTGATAATTAGCAGTTTCTAAAAAAAGGAACAAGTTCAAGCAATTGTAAACCCTGAGATTTTATATATATATATATATATATATATATATATATATATATATATATCATGGCTATCATTATACAAATTAAAGCTTGATTTTTTTTTCCATAGAAGGGCAGTTTTAAAATATAGTAGGTGTATTCTCTATAGGATGCATGCATAAATTTACAGGAAATACAAAAACATGCACAGACCCAAATTTAACAACTTATTTTTGGGTAATGATTATCAATTTTGCCTACAAATTTTGCTATGCAGTAGGCCAAATACCAATATTCTGCAATAACCAATTTAGTTGCTGCTTGAAAGAAGGAATAGATGCCTCATCAGACTTTTAAGACATTCTTTCCAAAATACCTTCATGATTCTATCCTACGATTCTTTATTAACACTGTAACAGCTTCATAATAGGATGTTAAAACTTTTCTTGGGGATGAAGAGAGGTGAATCCACATTAATGCTCTCTTTTGCCAAAGAATTGTTGTGGGCCCATTGAGTAACAATAACTAGAATATGCAGTTAAGGATTGATTACAGAAGCTGCCTCTACTTTCTGCAAAAGATTTGTCTCTCACCAGTTAGTTTTGCATCTCCCTTGATAACATCCAACAAAGGCTTAAGTTCTCCTCTGGTAAGATTAAGGTGAGGTCTTAGACAATTAACATCTCCTGGAAACTTTTGAAAATAATTTGAAGTGAGCCAATCATCTTTTCTTTCTTGAATTTTTTGAGCCACGTTTTTTTTTAGAATACAACTGGGGCACCAAATATTGAAAGAGATATCACCTCTGAATCTTTTCTGTAGCAACAACTATTCCACTGAACTTTAAACTCCTTGTATAAGAGCAAAGATTTATAGAAAATTTCCTTTGAGAGGCCTTAGCTAATAAAATACTTTCAATATAATAAACAATTTACACTGAAAGATTCAAAATTCATAGCTTCTTGTATTGAAGCAGAGACAATATATATATATATATATATATTGTCTTACTATATATAATATATATAATATAATAGCCTTACTATATATACATATATAGTAAGGCTATTAGCCATTTCTAGAGGCAAAACCTTTCAGTTATTACAAGGTCACTAGAAGCAAATGCTCTACAATTATCAGAATGGAAAGGAAAAAACAACGTTCTAAATCCATGATAATTCTATATGGAGTAGGCAGACCAGACTATAACATCTTTAGAAGTTCCATAAACTCCTTATCCTTTCATAAATCTTAAGTTTAAACTTTATTTTGAACAACACCTGGATAAATCTGTAATAATGTTGTTTTAGCTTAAAAATAATTCCCAGGAGACAAGCAGAGGCAAGATCACAAAAACTTCCCTATGTAGGGTTTACAAAACAGAAGAAAGCAAACAAGCCTAGTTGAGGCTACTCTGAGCTTTGCATTAACTCAAATGTAAATATTTCTTAACCTGAGCATACTCCTGAGTCCTGGCCCAAAGAATACACTTCCTGCAGTAAGAACAGATTCCAGGGGAGCAATTCTACTATCTATCTTTTGCTTTGCATGGGCATATGGCAGGAGTGAGCTGCATTAATGTTCTCATAAGATAAAAGGAACCCTTGCTTGAGAATCTCCAAAAATTCGACTAGCTGTTTTTAGTAGCATATCCACAAAGTCCTGAAAATGTTCATCAGTGGCCTGTTTGATACCAAATAAATTTCCACTGAGATCTCCTTTCCATTCATGGGGATTTAAACTTTGCTTCTACCACTGTATTCAATAAAGCTTGTGTAAAGGGGGCAGCAGACCCATACTGGTCACAGCTGTTTTTAACTCTTATTACCTTGTAATCATCCTAATTACAATATATGGATGAGTTAAGAATCCTAAACTGTGATCAAACTATAAACTGCAGCCAATGGAAAACTGGCAATATAATCCTAATTTTAAGTTTATTTTGCAATACTAGAGAACATAACCATAACTTTTGGGAAGCAAAACCCAACTTTAAACAATCCATTCTCTGTAAAAATCTATACCAAAAGCATCACTTTCATGTTCCAACGTTTGGCTGCCAATTCGTATGTATGAATGCATGACAGTGCAACTTTTAGGGCTTTATTAAAGAGACATTGTTTTAAATTTTATCCCTTATAAGTCAAGTTTCTAGAATAAGAATTACATAAAATACCATCCCAATTTAGAAGTATCTTTAGAGGCCTGGTTTTCCTGGGCTGGTTCATGCCATGTGTTGTTGTTTAAAATGACTCCAACCCTGAGTTACCAATTGTCTTAGCCAGGGTTTCTATTCCTGCACAAACATCATGACCAAGAAACAAGTTGGAGAGGAAAGGGTTTATTCAGCTTATACTTCCATACTGCTATTCATCACCGAGGAAGTCAGGACTGGAACTCAAGCAGGTCAGAAAGCAGGAGCCATGGAGGGATGTCCTTCACTGGCTTGCTTCCCTTGGCTTGCTCAGCCTGCTCTCTTATAGAACCAAGACCACCAGCCCAGGGATGGTCCCACCCACAAGGAGACCTCCCCCCTTGATCACTAATAGAGAAAATGCCTTACAGCTGGATCTCATGGAGGCATTTCCCCAACTGAAGCTCCTTTCTCTATGATAACTCCAGCCTATGTCAAGTTGACACAAAATTAGCCAGTACCCCAGTTTTAAGCTAAGTTTCTTGTTGCCAATTTTACACCTTTTTAATCATACCCAATAACTTATAAGCTAATACTGTATGACCAAGACATGCAGAGCATATTTGTAACTTTAAGACCAGTTAGAAACCAAGTAAATTGGCTACATGCATCTTATAAATTTAGACCAAACAAAGAATTTTTACTTTTCTAGGTATAATTTCAAGAGAAAAACTACTCTGTCATTTGCTGAACCCAATAATCACAATTGCAGAGATTTTTTTTTCTTTTTTTTTCTTTTCTTCTTTTTCTGATTTCTTTTTTTTAATTAGATGTTTTCTTCATTTACATTTCCAATATTATCTCCTTCTCTAGTTTCTAGAAAAAACCAGCTATCAGCTTATTTGCCTTAGATCTAAAATGCTGTTGACCCCTTTTAAAAGAAGCTTTTCATCAGGGCCTCTCCTGCTGTGCTTGACTCCTGGCTAAGGGTGCAGGGCAACCTAAATCAGCCTCCACTGTGCAAACTGAGACAGAGTCAAGAGATGTATAGTCAGCAAATAAAGTTTTAACTATTTTTCTTTTCAACATGAAACATAGAACGACAGTTATTCAGACAACGAAACAAAAACAGACACAAATTGACACATGGACAGATTGGTGCAACAAACACAGACAATACAGAGAGGGTAAAGAACTTGATCTAACCAGAACAAAGGATGTCTCCTGTTGGGGCCATAGAGAAGGCAGGATGTCTCCTGATTTCCTTCTGTTTTTAGGAGAGCTCAGAAATCCATTTTCCTTCTCTCTTAATCTCTCTTTCTCATGTCATTTGTAAAGCTAGCATCTCCCTGTTTTTGTTTGTTTGTTTGGGGTTTTTTGGTTTGTTTGTTTTTTTGCTTATTTTATTTATTCTATTTTAAGCCCTACTCCTCTCATCTGATGCACTTCTTGAATGAGGACAAATGCCTGTTGAGAATTTTCCAGTCCATTTTTCACTGTCAACCCCTAGCTGACAATAGCATTGGGCCCACACCTACTCTGACTTGCCTGTATCCTTTCTGTACCCTTGTAATCAACAGCCTTCAAAAGATGAAATTTATAGTGCTAACATTAATGTTGTATGTTGCTTTCCGTGCAGGATACATCTTCTGTTTTCTGTGGAGCTCCAAGACAGTGTACCCTCAGACGTACTTTCTGTATTCAGGCCACTCATTCCAGCACTACCTGAAGCTGCCTGCTCCACATCCCACACCTCCTTCCCACCTTCATGTGAATGTCCCCACACCCCACCTCACCTGACCTCTAAACTCCCTGGGGCATCCAGTTTCTTGAGGTTTATTCCTCTTGGAATGAACACAGCCTGGAAATCATCTATTGTATGTGTGTTGGGGACCTCATATTAGCTGGTCTATGCTGTTTGTTTGGTTGTCCAGTGTTTGAGAGATCTAGGGGTTCCAGATTAATTGAGACTGCTGGTCCTCCTACAGAATCCCCCTTCTCCTCAGCTTCTTACTGGATTCTGTAATTCAACAACAGTGGTGAGCCTCTTCTGTCCATTTGTTGGGTACAAATATCTGCAACTGACTATTTCAGCTACTTTTTGGGTATTTTGGAGAGCAGTCAATGCTAGGTCTCTTTTTTTTGAACACTCTATAGCCTTAATAATAGTTTTAGGCCTTGGGACCTCCCCTTGAGCTGGATCCCACTTTGGTCCTGATGCTAGACCATTTTCATCTCTATAATTCTTTCAGACAGGAACAATTATGGGTCAGAGATGTTACTGTGACCTGCCAACCCCATCATTTACTTGATGCTCTGTCTTCATGCTGGAGATGGTTTATAAGTTCCTTCTCCCTACTGTTGGACATTTCATTTAAGCGCCCCCCCTTTGACTCCTGAGAGACTCTTACCTTCCAGATCTCTGGTGCATTCTGAAGAGTCCCCCACCCTCCTATTTCCTGAGGTTGCCTGTTTCCATTCTTTCTGCTGGTCCTCGGGGCGTCCGTCCTTTTCCCTCACCCAATACCAGAGCAGGTTCTGCTCTCCCTGCCCACTCCCCCACTTGCGGCCACTTTCCTCCCAGGTCCCTCCCTTTCTCTCCACTTGTAATTGCTTTCTTTTCTCTCCCAAGTGGGACTAAGGTGTCCTCACTTGGGCACTTCAGCTTAGAGACCTTTTTGAGTTCTGTGGACTGAATTTTGGGTAATCTGTACTTTTTGTGGGGTAGCAGGGTAATATCCACTTATTAATGAGTACATACCATGCATGTCATTTTAGGTCTGAGTTACCTCACTCAGGATGATATTTTCTAGTTCCATCCATTTGCCTGCAAAACTGAGGATGTCTTCATTCTTAATTGCTGAGTAGTATTCCATTGCTTAAATGAACCATATTTTCTGTATCCATTCATTTGTCATGGGACATCTAGGTTGTTTCTAGCTTCTAGCTACTATCACAAATAAGGCTGCTATGAACATAGTGGAACATTTGCCCCTGTGGCATGGTGGGGCATATTCCCAAGAGTGGTATAGCTGGGTCTTGAGGTTGATTTTTTTCATTTTCTGAGGTACCTTCAGATTGATTTCCAGAGTGGTTGTACCAGTTTGCAATCCCACCAGCAATATAGGAGTATTCTTCTTTCTCCACATCCTTTCCAACATGTGTTGGCACCTAAGGTTTTGATCTTAACCATTCTGATTGTTGTTAAGGTAGAATCTCAGGATTGTTTTGATTTGTATTTTTCCTATCACTAAGGACTTTGAACAATTCTTTAGGTGCTTCTCAGCCATTCTAGATTCTTCAGTAGTGAATTCTTAGTTTAGTACTATACCCCATTTTTTGATTGGGTTGTTTGGTTTTTTAGTGATTAACTTTGGTGAGTTCTTTATATATTTTGGATATTAGCCCTCTACCAGAAGTGGGGTTAGTGAAGATTTTTTCCCAATTTGTAGTTTGTCAATTTATGTCCTTTGCCTTACAGAATCTTTCCAGCCCATATATGCCTATGGTTGGTGATGTATTCCCTGGAAGCTCTGAGAAATCCAGTTAGTTGATACTGTTGTTCTTCCTATGGGGTTGCAAGCCCCTTTAGCTTCATCAGTCCTTCCCCTAACTCTTCCATAGGGTTCCCCAAGCACAGCCCAATGGTTGGTTGTAAGCATCTGCATTCTCAGTCAGGTGCTAGTAGAGTCTCTCAGAAGGCAGTCACACTAGGTTTCTCTGTGCAACCACATCTTAGTATCAGCAATAGTGTAGGGTCTAAGTGTCTGTGCATGGGATATATCCCAAGTTGGGAAATGGTAATTTCCTTTCTTTCTTTCTTTCTTTCTTTCTTTCTTTCTTTCTTTCTTTCTTTCTTTCTTTCTTTCTTTCTTTCTTTCTTTCTCTCTTTCTCTCTTTCTCTCTTTCTTTCTTCTATACTCCAGATTTTATTCCCCTCCTGGTCCACCCTCTGATTGTTCCACATTCCATATCTCCTCCCCACCTGTACTGGCTAGTTTTGTGTCAACTTGACACAGCTGGAGTTATCACAGAGAAAGGACCTTCAGTGAGGAAATGCCTCCATGAGATCCAACGGTAAGGCATTTTCTCAATTAGTGATAAAGGGGGAAAGGCCCCTTATGGGTGAGACCATCTCTGGTCTGGCAGTCTTGGTTCTATAAGAGAACAGGCTGAGAAAGCCAGGGGAAGTAAGCCAGTAAAGAGCATTCCTTCATGGCTCCTGCATCAGCTCCTGCTTTCTGACTTGCTTGAGTTCCAGTCCTGACTTCCTTTGGTGATGAACAGCAGTATGGAAGTGAAAGCTGAAAAAACCCTTTCCTCCCCAACTTGCTTCTTGGTCATGATGTTTGTGCAGGAATAGAAACCCTGACTAAGACACCACCCTTTGTTTCTGTGGGACCATGAAAGATGGCCTGTTTTCTACTTGAGCTTTGTTTAAACCCTGGAGACCTAGCAGGTATTCCTGTAAGGAATGGAAGGTCATTTGCCATGCCCCCAGACATCAAGCTCCTAACATGAGGCCTCAGTTCCCATAATTCTGTGGCCATCAGTCACATAGGGTATTTCCCCAAGCCACTGGTATTCTGTCTGGACTCTAATCCCACAGCTACCTGGCAACAGCCAGGTATTGCCTCCCCACAGTCAACTGGCAACAACCAGATAGGCCTGGCCCACCATCAAAGGGGTTGCTTGCTCCCTCCTTTCTCTCTTATGCTTTTACTCTTGCCTCTCTCTCTCTCTCTCTCTCTCTCTCTCTCTCTCTCTCTCTCTCTCTCTCTCTCTCTCTCTCTCTCTTGCCCTTTTGCACCTCCTCTCTCCTCATTCCCTTCCCCAAACATTCCATGTGGCCATGGCCAGCCTCTATTTCTCTACTCTCTCCCTCTCTCTGCCTTTCTATACCTCTACTACCCTCATGGCTCCCCTTCCCAGACACTCCTGTCTGCAACAATAAACACCCTAAAACCATGGACTGCCTCTTCTCATCTGGATCCATGGTGGTGGAGCAATGGGGCAGGTCTTCCTCTAAAGGTACATGTGTCTAATCTCCTGCAGCAATCCTTTCTATGTTTTCAGGCATGAACACCAAGCCAAGCAGTCAGCCACACCTTCCCAGGAAGCCAAAGGCTCTCCAACCCATGAGACCCAGCTGGAGAGCTCTCCTGCCCTTTTTCTTCAGCCCCAGGCTAGAGCCAACCCACAGTCTCCCCAAGCCTTTCTCAGCAATTCTGGGGCATTCAGTGGTATCTGTGGTGCCTGAGAATCCAAACCGAATTCTGTCAGTTTCATGGGGACCCCAGAGTATGGCCCCTACCCCTGGAATGAGATCCTGCAGCTTCTTAGAGAATAAAGCTCTCCTTGTGGCAGCAAGTGGTGCATGCAGTTAAATTCGTGCACCTTGGCTCCATGGTCAGACCTAGCCTTGTTGTAGGCCAAATGTGAGACTCCATTGTAATCCACATGTTTCCACAAAGATATTCCCCCCACTACCCCCACCCCCACACACCTGACCTTTAAACTCCCTGGAACCTCCATTCTCTTGAGGGTTAGGTGCATCATCTCTGATTGAACAGAGACCGTGCAGTCCTCTGCTGTATATGTGTTGGGTGCCTCATATCAGCTGATGTATGCAGCCTGTTTTGTGGTCCAGTGATTTTTGATAGATCTCAGAGATCCAGATTAATTGAGATTGCTGGTCCTCCTACAGATTCACCCTCCTCCTCAGCTTCTCTCCACCTTTCCCTGATTCAACCAAGGGGATCAGTAGTTTCTGTCCATTGGTTGGGGGCAAATATCTGCATCTGAATCTTTCAGCTGCCTGCTGGATCTTCTGGAGGGCAGTCATGATAGACCCCATTTTGTAAGCAATCCATAGCCTTAGTAAGGTGTCAGGCTTTTGGAACTGCCCTCAGCTGGATCCTACTTTGTGCCTGTCCCTGGATCTTCTTTTCCTCAAGCTCCTCTCCAATTCCATCCCTGTAATTCTTTCAGACAGGAACAATTATGGGTTGACTATGAGTGGCAACACCATCTCTCACTGATATTCCACCTTTCAGCAATCAGAATGGCTATGATTAAAATCTCAGGTGACAGTGCATGTTGGCAAGGAGGAGAAGAAATAGGAATACTCCTCTATTGCTGTTGGGATTGTAAACTAGTACAATCACTTTGGAAATCCATCTAGAGTTTCCTCGGAAAATTGGAACTAGACCTACTTGAAGACCCAGCAATACCACTCTTGGTAATATGCCCAAAAGATGCCCAACCATGCCACAGGAGCATGCATTCCACTATGTTCATAGCAATGTGGTTTGTGATAGACAGAAGCTTGAAACAACCTAGATGCCCCATTGATACAGAAAATGTGGTTCATTTACACAACAGAATACTACTCGGGTATTAAGAATGAGGACATCCTGAGTTTTATGCATGGTATGTACTCACTAAGAAATGTATATTAGCAAAAAAAACAAAACAAAACAAAAAAAACAAAAAAGTGCTAAATACCCAAGATATACCCCACAGAAGTTAAAAAGGTTAACAAGCTGAAAGGCTCAAGTGAGGATGTCTCAGTCCCAATTGTAAAGGAGTAGAAAGCAACCACAATGTGGGGAGGAGGGACCTGTGAGGAAAAGGAGTATGGAGAGGCAGAGAGAGGAACATGATCAGGTGTTGGGCAGGGGAAAAACACTGAAATCCCTGAGGGCCACCAGAAAAAATGGAAACATTCAACCTTAGGAGGTAGGTGTGTTTAGGGGCAGGAGGAACCTCCAGAATGTACCAGAGACCTGGGAGGTAAGAGTCTCTTAGGACTCAAAGAATGGACCTTAGATGAAATGCCCTACATTGGAGAGATAGAACTTGTAGAAATGGTAATTTTTTTAGATTGGTATCACTTCTCCATGTTAAATCAAGATCGGATGAACTATGTAAGTAGACCTATAGCCCATAAGGAAATGGAAGCAATCATTAAAAATATCCTAATCAAATAATCCCAGAGCTAGGTGGTTTTAGAGCAGATTACTGCCATTCTTTCAACAAGAATTAATGCCAATAGTTCTCATACTAATCCAGAAAACAAAAACAGAAGAAATATTGCTCAACTTATTTGAAAGACATTTAGCTTGTTTACATTTGTTATCTATTGTGGAAAGAGCAGCAATGAACACAGATCAGCAAGTATATGTAGGTTAAGATGTCAACAGATTTGGCATATATCAAGGCATGATGTTGCTGTATCATGAGGTACATTTATTTTAGACATATTTGCATTATCCCCATTGATTTCCATTGAAGATTCACCAGTTTGCAACACTGATAAATGTCTCATGAGTTTTCCCTTTTCTCACCCCCCCCACCTCCTCCAGCATTTATTGTCAGGATTTTGGTGCAGTTTTGGTAATGGTGGTGGTTGTTAAACTTTACTATGCTGACAGAGTCAGATGAAATCTCTAAGTTGTTTTGATTTACATTTTCTTAACTACTAGGGTTCAAGTTCCTTTTTTGAGAAATTTATTATTTTCCCTCTTCTTTTATCTCTATTCTTTTTATTACTCTTCTTTCATTTAATTCATTCCAACAACAGTCTCCTCTCCCTCAACTCTGCCCTATTCACCCT
This sequence comes from Mus caroli, assembly GCF_978045245.1. Taxonomy (NCBI): domain Eukaryota; kingdom Metazoa; phylum Chordata; class Mammalia; order Rodentia; family Muridae; genus Mus; species Mus caroli. The sequence goes on from NW_028227256.1 coordinate 136,920,082, forward strand.
CTAAATCCCCTTTCCCCAGATCCATTCCTCCTCCATTTCCCTTGAAAAAATGAACAAGTATCCCAGAAATATCAACCAAACATTCCATCACATGATGCAATAAGACTTAAAATAAATCCTCCCATTTTTCTTCTGTAAAATCTCTGTGCCGATTCTGAGCCTGTGTTTTGAATGGGACATTTATTTTTGTTTTGTTGATTTCTTATATTTTGAGTTCTTTATTTATTCTGGATGTTAAAAAATTAAATTAGAAAAATAATTTACTTTTATTATTTAATGCTGACATTAATGGTAGAAATAATGATATATTAAAAATAAATTTTAATTTTCATGTTCTACACTGTTGTTACTTCCTACTTGTCAAGTGTGATGACTATTCATCATTGTACACTTGACTGCCTCTGTAAGTAAGTAAAATCCAGAGATAGAGGACTTAACTGTGTGAAATTTTTAGCTTGATTTTAAGTGGGTGAATTGTCTTCTAGTCAGGACCATTTAGGTAGGAAAATAAACACCTTTGATCTGGAGCTTGAGGCAGAAAGACATATGTCTTTAATATCTTGAGGACGGAAGGCACACCTTTAATCTGGACCACATTTCCGCTGGAAGCCTGTGTAAGGACATAGTGGAACGAAACCATTGCTCTTTACCTAGCTAAAACATCTATTTCTTCAGAGATATTAGAACATAATTATTTTAGATTTCAGAGTATATTAAATACAGAGACATACAATCTTGTGGACTAAGTAACTACTATGACTTTCCATTCATAGACAGCCTTTGTTGGATTAGCTGGACTGTAAAACATTCTATTAAATCTACTTTTCTCACACAGATATAAAGAGACATACAGACAGACAGACAGAGAGAGAGAGAGAGAGAGAGAGAGAGAGAGAGAGAGAGACAGACAGACAGACAGACAGACAGACAGACAGACAGGGACAGAGACAGAGACAGAGACAGCACAAAAAATGTCATGAAACTGTCATGAATAGGGATTGAAGACAGAGACAAGAAGGGAGCCTCAGACTAGGTGGTTAGGTTACAACAGCTAATTTATTTATAAACAGCAATAAACAAGTAAAAGGCAAAATGGGATTGAATTCATTCACATTCAAATACAGACACATACACACAAACACACACGCAGTGCTTTTGGGTCTCACTGGGGCACAGTTCATGGTGTGAGCTTCTCTCTTTTGTCCAGGTCATCTCTCAGCATGACAGCCTCTCCTTAGGGTTTTGAGAGAACATGAGTTGCAGTGCCACATCTGGGGTTTTAAAACTATTTTTAGCCAATCATAATTAAAGCATTCACACATTAATTCACCAGGCTTCAACTTTATCACACTCACTCACACACTCTAGGCTTGGTTTCCATTTCAATTTTCTTATGTTATACCTTAGGGAGAGAGAGAGAGAGGTAGAGAGAGAGAGAGACTCATCCTAGTTCTGTTACTAGGATCTCTGTTAGAGATCCTTGGCTAATAAAGATTTTGATATAAGAAGTGAATCGAGAACAATAGAAATGTAAGGAGGAATCATTTAAATACCTGGAATAAGGTTTTCCATATTTTAAAACTTAAAAGAACTGAAGCCTATCCAATTATCCCCTTTCCTGGGATCTCAGAGAGTCCTGAAAATCTATGATTTAATGTATATTACAAACTTGAAGAGAAATGTGTATTTGATTCACCAGTTGTGATTGGCAATTGTTAACCTTGAATATGAAACTTTTGACAGTTGCGGGGAAGATGAGAAAAATGATGTGGGTTGGTTACTTTTACCAATTCGTGATCAGTTGGCAAAAGATAGGGATTCGTTTCATGGTAATATAACTAACATCTCAGGATATAGTGAAGAGCAACAAAGAACTCAGTAATAAAACCAACTGGCCCCAGGTGCACATAAATAGCCTAAAGTTTTCTGCACATGCTTGAAAAGAAAATCACTTTTCCAGCTACACAGCTCACATTGTGGTAAGTCAAACTCAAGTCCTCCTTATAAGTTTTGCTGAATTACAGTGTCAGTCTCTGAAAGTGTGGCTAGCTAAACTGAGGGCATTAATTTGTAAAGAATGGATATAATGTAAGGATATGTAGAAAAACCATGTTGAAACAGAGAACTTGGAACCTTATATAATCAAGGTGTACTTTTTCTACTTAGGAAGCAGTACCTTCATCACCAAACGCTTACATACTGCCCTTTTCTCCTTTGACTGAAGAAATTAATCTTTCATTGTCCACTAATCTAGTAGTGACTGTCTCTGAAGGAAATGAGAGTTAATATCCACAATATCCCTCAGGGATAACCAATAGTTTCCCCAAGATTTACAACCAGACTTAAAGCACAGTAGACTCCTAGAAGGGAGGTAGAAAGTGTAGTCTAAGAGGAGATACAGCATGCTACTAAGGATCTTACTCAGATTGCTAGTTTATTCAAGCATCATAAAATAGAAACCTAGGGAACAAACTATAAAGTTGTGGCATAATGGTGGAAGGAACATGAAACTGAATTATGGTGAGGTTATTGATATAGGCCCATTGAGTTGAGACTTCAAGTTTAATATGGAAGCCTGCACAGTTTAAAAAATGTCAAAAGTTTGTTTTAATGATTGGATGAATGATTTATCAAAAGATTACCCACAAAAAAGGAGTTAGAGGATGTCTGATGTTCCCTGATTAGTGTCGATGAAGAAGTTTCAAGGGTCATGAAATGTGTAAAACTAGAGTTGGTATTCTAAGTAAAAAGTAACCTCCATAATTAGAATGCCCAGAAGACATTCCCTTTATGAATCCTATGACATACAAAATGGTGAGAGGGACACAAACACATTCAAAGAGTTTTGTTGTCAATGTTTTCCTTGTGGCAGAACTTAGGGTTGGAGACATTGCTGGTCAGTTGCTTGAATTAAAGACAATGGGTTTAATTGTGTCCAGAAGTACTAGAGGCTAGGTAAAGCACTGAATCAACAAAGGCAAGTCGATTGTATTTACTCAGTGGGCAGCATAGGCAAATCAATGTGCATAATGGCCTAATCATAGTGATAAGCATAGGCAAAACAAATTGTTTGGTGGCATGAATATGGACCTGTAGTACTGGCTTATCAATCATAGTATTTTCAGACATGATATAGATAAGAGACCAGTGAGTATTTGTTTGATCTGTATAAGCAGAAAATTTGTCAAGCAAATAAAAAAAGATTCCACTGGATCCTGGCAAAAGCTAGTCTCAGCCAGTTAATCAATTACCAGACTTGAAGCAGTTTGTAAACCCAAAATTCCTTGAATGAAGGGACAGACAGATACCCCTAAGTAATTTTATTGTGGGAGAAAAGAAACAGTCAGACTTTCCAGGGTTTATTTGATGCTAGTTCTGAACTGATGCTTCTTAGGGAAGATTTTAAGAATTATTGTGACCTTTCAGTTAAAGTGGTGACTAATGGAGTTTTCATTAATTAGCTTGGCTTAACCCTGACTTTCAGTATGTCCAGCAGGCCCCTGAACTCATTCTGAGATTATCTCCTCCATACAAGAATGTGTTAGTGAGGTTGGTATACTTAAATGTTCACAGATTTTTTACACTGGTTCCCTGACATAAACAGTGAAGGCCCCTGTGGTTGGGGAAGCTAAATGACCTTTAGGGTTGTAAATATAACAGTATAATATCCCTAGGGAAATTAGTGCCAACAATAATGACTTAAAAGATGTGTGGGTGATGGTTCCTATCATATCTCCTTTAATTCTCCTATCTGGCCAGTGCAGAAGACAGATGAATAATGAAGTATAACAGTTGATCATCGACAAATCCATCAGGTAGGAACTGCAAATATTGCTGTTAAACTAGATATATTGTCCTTATTTGGGCAAAATTAACGAGTCTCCTGGCACATGCTATACAGCTATTGCTCTGGAAAATAATTATTGTTTACTGTTACTTCTCTATAAGGACCACCAGAATCAATTTTCTTTCAGTTTTCAAGAGCAGCAGTAGACTTCCTCAGTTTCACAAGGATATATTAATGCTCTGGATCAGTGTCATAACTGACTTAAAAGGTGCAATGTTTTGAATGTGAATGGCCCCAATAGGCTCAGAGATTTGAGTGCTTGATCACCAGGAAGTATAGCCTTATTGAAACAAGCATGTGTTTGTTGGAGGAAGTGTGTCGCTGGAGGTGGGTTTCAGAATTTCAAGTACTCATGCCATTTCCAATGTCATTATTCTCTGTTGAATGCTGATATGCATGAAAGATTCTCAGTGACCACTCCAGCAGCATGAAAGCCTGCATGCTACCATGCTTTCTATCATGACAATAATGGACTAAACCTCTAAATATAAGCAAGCCTCAATTATATTCTTTTTTAAAAAGAACATGATGGTCTGGTGTTTTCTTTTTTTTCACATAAACAGAATACTTTCTCAGAAACAGAATCTTGATTATCTATAAATTCTTCAAAGTATCATGTTGATGAAGTATAATGATGGCATACTGATTGAACCAGGTAAGCAATAGGTAGCAACCATTTTTTTTAACATCTTTAAAAATTATATAATTTTTTTATCTTCTATGGTATCTTTTTTATTATTTTTAATATTTTTTATTACATATTTTCCTCAATTACATTTCCAATGCTATCCCAAAAGTCCCCCATAGTGCCCCCCACTTCCCTTCCCACCCATTCCCATTCTTTTGGCCCTGGCATTCCCCTATATTGGGGCATATAAAGTTTGCAAGTCCAATGGGCCTCTCTTTCCAGTGATGGCCAACTAGGCAATCTTTCGATACATATGCAGCTAAAGACAAGAGCTCCGGGGTACTGGTATAGTTCATCATGTTGTTCCAACTATAGGGTTGCAGATCCCTTTAGCAACTTGGGTATTTTCTCTAGCTTCTCCATTGGGAGCCCTGTGATACATCTAATTGCTGACTGTGAACATCCACTCCTGTGTTTGCTAGGCCCCGGCATAGTCTCACAAGAGACAGCTATATTTGGGTCCTTTCAGCAAAATCTTACTAGTGTATGCAATGGTGTCAGCGTTTGGAAGCTGATTATGGGATGGATCCCTGGATACGGCAGTCTCTAGATGGTCCATCCTTTCATCACAGCTCCAAACTTTGTCTCTGTAACTCCTTCCATGGGTGTTTTGTTCCCAATTCTAAGAAGGGGCATATTTTCCACATTTTGGTCTTCATTCTTCTTGAGTTTCATGCGTTTAGCAAATTATATCTTATATCTTGGGTATCCTAAGTTTTGGGCTAATATCCACTTATCAGTGAATACATATTGTGTGAGTTCCTTTGTGATTGTGTTACCTCACTCAAGATGATGCCCTCCAGGTCCATCCATTTGGCTAGGAATTTCATAAATTCATTCTTTTTAATAGCTGAGTAGTACTCCATTGTGTAAATGTACCATAATTTCTGTATCCATTCCTCTGTTGAGGGACATCTGGGTTCTTTCCAGCTTCTGGCTATTATAAATAGGGCTGCTATGAACATAGTGGAGCATGTGTCCTTCTTACCGGTTGGGACATCTTCTGGATATATGCCCAGGAGAGGTATTGCTGGATCCTCCGGTAGTACTATGTCCAATTTTCTGAGGAACCGCCAGACTGATTTCCAGAGTGGTTGTACAAGCTTGCAATCCCACCAACAATGGAGGAGTGTTCCTCTTTCTCCACATCCTCGCCAGCATCCAATTTGAACTCAATAGTAACACATATGGGTAGCAGAAGATAGATTTCTAAAAATTGTATGTGGTCTCTCTCACGACTAAAGGAAGTAAAACTTCTAGTGGGCCTATTTAGACTCTGGAGAAATCACATTCCTCACTCAGGTGTATTACTCTGGTGCATATACAAAGTGACTGCTAGTTTTGGGTCAGGCCTAAACAGGAGAAATCTCTTTCAAAGGTCTAGGCTGATGTGCAGGCTGATCAAATACTTGGACAATATGATCCAGAAGACTCTATGGTACTTGAGGTGTCAATGGCAGATAGGAATGCTTTTTGGAACCTGTTGCAGGCCCCCTTAGGTGAATTACAGAATAGACATTTGGGATTTTGTAGAAAAGCTCTACTGTCACCTGCAAACAAGATATTCTCCATTTGAAAAACAGCTTGTAGTTTGCTCTTGGGCCCTAGTTATCATTTGACCTGGGAAGCATAAATGAGGTAAGGGTTACCTGACCCACGAAATCATAAAGTAGGAAGTACACATAACTGCAGTTTATTCTCAAATGAAGGTTCTGTATAAACGATTGGGTCTGAGAAGCTCCTCAAGGCTGGAAAAAGTCAATTACATGAAGTCTACCTAATGATTTTTACTCCTGTTAAAATTCTCTCTGCTGAAAATGGTGTACCTAGAGCCTCATGGTCTGTTCTTTATGATTTATTGACTGATAAGAAGACTGGGGCCTGGTTTACTAGTGGTTCTGCATGTTATACAGGCACCAAACAGAAATGTACAGGTGAACTATTACAAACCCTTTTGGTAATGCTGAAAGTCATGGGTTAAGAAAATCTTCTCGATGGGCAGAAGTTCAGACAGTATATGTGGTGATATATTTTATTTGAAATGAGAAATGGTCAGATTGTTCACTGATTTATGGGTGATAGCTAATTTGTTGGTTGGATGGGGCTTGAGGAACATTGTGACTGGAAAATTGATGATAAGGACCTTTGGGTAAAAAGATCTATGTGGATAGATCTTTCCAAATTGGCAGTAGGTGTAGAACTTGATTGAAAATAGATTCTCATGGAAATGTTCATCAATAAGTGACTGTTGCTGAGGAAGATTTCAATAAGCAAGTAGCCTAAATGCCTCATTCTGTGAATAGTCAACTTCTTTTCACAGACATCCTTGTAAATGTCCAATATTCCTGTGAACAATGTGGAGATGGTGAAGTGATGAGGTATATACATGGACTTGACAAAATGGACTTCTCTTCACCAAGGCAGCCTTATTCTTAGTGTCAAATCTGCCTACAGCATAGAACAATACTGAGCTCCTGATGTGGCACCATTCTCTTAGAGACAAGCCAGCAAACCGGTGACAAATTGCCTGATATTGGACCACTCCTTCTGTGAAAAGTATACCTTTTTGTTTTTCTGGAATGGATACATGTTCTAATTATAGATTTGCCTCTCCTGCAAACAATGCCTCTGGCAAAATGCTTATCTATGGACTTAAATAATGCCTCATTCACCACCGTGGCATTGCACAAATTTTGCATCTAACAAAGACTCATGATCATAGAATCCACTGATCTTATAATGTTGCCCATTATTCTGCAGCAACTAATCTGATGGAGAGATCAAAAGGCCTTTGCAGACACAGCTATAGTGTGAAATTACATGGCAGCAGCTGGAAGAGCTGTTGCACTGTATTCACACACTATACAGTATGGTCTCTCCTGTAGCCATGATCCATGGGTCAAGGATGAAGGGGTAGGAAACAGAAACCCACTATCACCCCTAGTGATACACTAGAAAAAGAATTGCTTCCTTTTCCTGAGACCTAAAGCTCAGCTACACCAGAAGTTTTGTTTTCATAATAGAGAACGTTCCTGCAAGGAGCCACAACAAACATTCTATTGACATAAAAGATAAGACTTTCATCTGGTGACTTTGGGCATCAAATGTTCTTTAACAAACAGGCTAAGAAAGAAATAACGATTTTAAGAGAGGTGATAGACCCAACATCACATTGAAAAATTGGATTGCAACTGTACAATGGATGTAAAAAAGGTTATGTCTGGCATGCAGAGAATACTTATACAATGTATATATGTATATATTATATATAATATATGTGTATATAATAGATATGTATATATGTATTGTTTATATAATGTATGTGTATATGTAATGTATGTGAACAAATGTTTATATATATGTATATATACATATATATAAAATCAAAAAATAAAGACTCGTTTGCTGAATAAATGTCACATTTTCAATATCAAAAGATGTATAAGTCGATCCTCTGTAAATAACAATCTCCTTAAAGATAATGACTAGAAACACTTTACAATACTAATTCTAAAGACAACTATAGTTTTTATGAATTATGTTATTTTTAGTTTTAGTTTTATCTTACTTTATTAATTTGGTTACAGTTTATGTATGTGTATGTGGTAGTCTCAATAGCTATGATACTCAAAGACTCATGTGCTTGAATGGTTGTCCATAGGACATGACACTATTAGGACGTGTAGCTTTGTTAAAGTAGGTATGGATATGTTGGATGAAGTGTGTTACTGTGGAGACAGGTTTTGAAGTTTTCTATGCTGACATTATGCTCAGTGCGAGACATTTTCTTCTGCTGCTTGTGAATTAATATGTAGAGATGTCAACCTTTTTGTCAGCATCATGTCTGCCTGGACACTGTCATGCTTTCCACCATGATGATAATGGGCTAAATATATTAACTTGTAAGCCAAACCCAATTAAATGTTACTCCTCTTAAGAGTTGCGTTTTGATCTTGGTTCTGGGACTCCGCTGAACTTAGGAACTTAGTCTGCACAGGTGAGAGTGTGCACCACACAGGCAGACAGCTTTTGGGACAGGCAGGAGCCACAGAGCCGCTGAGGCAGCACCCTTTTTGGGCCGCAGACATCCGGCCACCCTCCCAGCCGGAGGAGGACAGGAGTCCGCCTGGCACAGGAGCCCTCTGTCTCAGGAGCAGGGAGCGCCATCTTGGTTCCAGGACTCCGCCAAACTTAGGAACTTAGTCTGCACAGGTGAGAGTGTGCACCACAGAAGCTGACAGCTTCTGTGACCTGCCAAAGCAACACAGCATCTGGGAAAGTTCCTGTTTTGGGCCTTCTTCTTCAGTCAGGAGGAGGTCCAAAGACCAGATATCTGTGCACCATCCCTGTAAGAGTAGAGCTTGCCAGCAGAGAGTGCTCTAACCACTGAAACTCAGAGGAGAGAGCATGTCTCCCAGGTCTGCTGATAGACAGTAATCAGAATCACCAGAAGAACAGTCTCTCTAACAGAGATAACTATAATAACTAACTCCAGAGATTACCAGATGGCGAAAGGTAAACGTAAGAATCTTACTAACAGAAACCAAGACCACTCACCATCATCAGAACCTATCACTCCCACTTCGCCCAGTCCAGGGCACCCCAACACACCCGAAAAGCTAGACCTGGATTTAAAAGCATATCTCATGATGACGGTAGAGGACATCAAGAAGGACTTTAATAACTCACTTAAAGAATTACAGGAGAACATTGCTAAAGAGTTACAAGTCCTCAAAGAAAAACAGGAGAACACAATCAAACAGGTAGAAGTCCTTAAAGAAAAACAGAAAAAGACAAACAAACAGGTAGAAGTTCTTAAAGAAAAACAGGAAAACACATCCAAACAGGTGATGGAAATGAACACAAACATACTAGACCTAAAAAGGGAAGTAGAAATAATAAAGAAAACCCAAAGTGAGGCAACGCTGGAGATAGAAAACCTAGCAAAGAAATCTGAAGCCATAGATGTGAGCATCAGCAACAGAACACAAGAGATGGAAGAGAGAATCTCAGGTGCAGAAGATTCCATAGAGAACATCGGCACAATAATCAAAGAAAATGGAAAATGCAAAAAGATCCTAACTCAAAACATCCAGGAAATCCAGGACACAATGAGAAGACCAAAACTACGGATAATAGGAGTGGATGAGAATGAGGATTTTCAACTCAAAGGACCAGCAAACATCTTCAACAAAATTATAGAAAAAAACTTCCCAAATCTAAAGAAAGAGATGCCCATGAACATACAAGATACCTACAGAACTCCAAATAGACTGGACCAGAAAAGAAATACCTACCGACACATAATAATGAGAACAACAAATGCACTAAATTAAGATAGAATACTAAAAGCAGTAAGAGAAAAAGGCCAAGTAACATATAAAGGCAAGCCTATCAGAATTACACCAGAATTTTCACCAGAGACTATGAAAGCCAGAAGATCCTGGACAGATGTTATACAGACACTAAAAGAACACAAATTCCAGCCCAGGCTACTATACCCAGCCAAACTCTCAATTAACATAGATGGAGAAACCAAAGTATTCCACGACAAAAGCAAATTCACACATTATCTTTCCACGAATCCAGCCCTTCAAAGATAATAACAGAAAAGAACCAATACAAGGACAGGAACCACGCCCTAGAAAATACAAGAAGGTAATCCCTCAACAAACCTAAAAGAAGACAGCCACAAGAACAGAATGCCAACTTTAACAGCAAAAATATCAGGAAGCAACAATTACTTTTCCTTAATATCTCTTAATATCAATGGACTCAACTCCCCAATAAAAAGACATAGACTAACAAACTGGCTACACAAACAGGACCCAACATTTTGCTGCTTACAGGAAACTCATCTCAGAGAAAAAGATAGACACGACCTCAGAATGAAAGGTGGAAAACAATTTTCCAAGCAAATGGTATGAAGAAACAAGCTGGAGTAGCCATTCTAATATCTGATAAGATTAACTTCCAACCCAAAGTCATCAAAAAAGACAGGGAGGGGCACTTCATACTCATCAAAGGTAAAATCCTCCAAGAGGAACTATCAATCCTGAATATCTATGCTCCAAATACAAAGGCAGCCACATTCATTAAAGAAACTTTAGTAAAGCTCAAAGAACACTTTGCACCTCACACAATAATAGTGGGAGACTTCAACATACCACTTTCACCAATGGACAGATCATGGAAACAAAAACTAAACAGGGACACAGTGAAACTAACAGAAGTTATGAATCAAATGGATCTGGCAGATATCTACAGAACATTCTATCCTAAAACAAAAGGATATACCTTCTCTCAGCACCTCATGGTACCTTATTCAAAATTGAACACATATTTGGTCATAAAACAGGCCTCAACAGATACAAAAATATTGAAATTGTCCCATGCATCCTATCAGATCACCATGGACTAAGGCTGATCTTCAATAACAAAATAAATAATAGAAAGCCAACATTCACGTGGAAACTGAACAACACTCTTCTCAATGATATCTTGGTCAAGGAAGGAATAAAGAAATAAATTAAGGACTTTTTAGAGTTCAATGAAAATGAAGCCAGAACATACCCAAACTTATGGGACGCAATGAAAGCATTTCTAAGAGGAAAACTCATAGATCTGAGTGCCTCCAAAAAGAAACTAGAGAGAGCACATATTAGCAGCTTGACAACACACCTAAAAGCTCTAGAACAAAAGGAAGCAAATTCTCCCAAGAGGAGTAGAGAGCAGGAAATAATCAAACTCAGGGGCGAAATCAACCAAGTGGAAACAAGAACTGTTCAAAGAATCAACCAATCAAGGAGCTGGTTTTTTGAGAAAATCAACAAGATAGATAAACCCTTAGGCAGACTCACTAGAGGGCATAGAGAAAGCATTCTAATTAACAAAATCAGAAATGAAAAAGGAGACATAACAACAGATCCTGAAGAAATCCAAAACACCATCAGATCCTTCTACAAAAGGCTATACTCAACAAAACTGGAGAACCTGGATGAATTGGACAAGTTTCTAGACAGATACCAGGTACCAAAGTTGAATCAAGATCAGGTTAATGATCTAAACAGCCCTATATCCCCCAAAGAAATAGAAGCAGTCATTAATAGTTTCCCAACCAAAAAAATCCCAGGACCAGATGGGTTTAGTGCAGAGTTCTATCAGACCTTCAAAGAAGATCTAATCCCAGTTCTTCACAAACTATTCCACAAAATAGAAACAGAAGGTACTCTACCCAACTCATTCTATGAAGCCACAATTACTCTGATACATAAACCACAAAAAGACCCAACCAAGATAGAAAACCAGACCAATATCCCTTAAAAATATTGATGCAAAAATCCTCTATAAAGTTCTTGCTAACCGAATCCAAGAACACATCAAAACAATCATCCATCCTGACCAAGTAGGTTTCATCCCAGGGATGCAGGGATGGTTCAATATACGGAAATCCATCAATGTAATCTAGTATATAAACAAACTCAAAGACAAAAACCACATGAACATCACCTGAGATGCTGAGAAAGCATTTGCCAAAATCCAACACCCATTCATGCTAAAGTCTGGAAAGATCAGGAATTCAAGGCCCATAACTAAACATGATAAAAGCAATCTACAGCAAACCAGTAGCCAACATCAAAGTAAATGGTGAGAAGCTTGAAGCAATCCCACTAAAATCAGCCTTGTCCAACTCAATTCTTCAATGAATTAGAAAGGGCAATCAGCAGATTCATCGGGAATAACAAAAAACCTAGGATAGCAAAAAGTCTTCTCAAGGATAAAAGTACCTCTGGTGGAATCACCATGCCTGACCTAAAGCTTTACTACAGAGCAATTGTGATAAAAACTGCATGGTACGGGTATAGTGACAGACAAGTAGACCAATGGAATAGAATTGAAGACCCAGAAATGAAGCCACACACCTATGGTCACTTGATCTTCGACAAGGGAGCTAAAACCATCCAGTGGAAGAAAGATAGCATTTTCAACAAATGGTGCTGGCACAACTGGTTGTTATCATGGAGAAGAATGCAAATTGATCCATTCCTATCTCCTTGTACTAAGGTAAAATCTAAGTGGATTAAGGAACTACACATAAAACCAGAGACACTGAAACTTATAGAGGAGAAAGTGGAGAAAAGCCTTGAAAATATGGGCACAGGGGAAAAATTCTTGAATAGAACAGCAATGGCTTGTGCTGTAAGATCGAGAATTGACAAGTGGGACCTCATGAAACTGCAAAGCTTCTGCAAGGCAAAAGACACCATCAATAAGACAAAAAAAAACACCAACAGATTGGGAAAGGATCTTTACCTATCCTAAATCAGATAAGGGACTAATATCCAATATATATATAAAGAACTCAAGAAGGTGGACTCCAGAAAATCAAATAACCCCATTAAAATATGGGGCTCAGAACAGAACAAAGTATTCTCACCTGAGGTATACCGAATGGCAGAGAAGCACCTGAAAAAATGTTCAACATCCTTAATCATCAGGGAAATGCAAATCAAAACAACCCTGGGATTCCACCTCACACCAGTCAGAATGGCTAAGATCAAAAATTCTGGTGACAGCAGATGCTGACGAGGATGTGGAGAAAGAGGAACACTCCTCCATTGTTGGTGGGATTGCAAGCTTGTACAACCACTCTGGAAATCAGTCTGGAGGTTCCTCAGAAAATTGGACATACTACTACCTGAGGATCCAGCAATACCTCTCCTGGGCATATATTCAGAAGATGTCCCAACCGGTAAGAAGGACACATGCTCCACTATGTTCATAGCAGCCTTATTTATAATAGCCAGGAGCTGGAAAGAACCCAGATGCCCCTCAACAGAGGAATGGATATAGAAATTGTGGTACATTTACACAATGGAGTACTACACAGCTATTAAAAAGAATGAATTTATGAAATTGCTAGCCAAATGGATGGACCTGGAGGGAATCATCTTGAGTGAGGTAACACAATCACAAAGGAACTCACACAATATGTATTCACTGATAAGTGGATTATAGCCCAGAAACTTAGGATACCCAAGATATAAGATACAATTTGCTAAATGCATGAAACTCAAGAAGAATGAAGACCAAAGTGTGGACACTGTGCCCCTTCTTAGAAGTGGGAACAAAACACCCATGGAAGGAGTTACAGAGACAAAGTTTGGAGCAGTGATGAAAGGATGGACCATCTAGAGACTGCCATACCATGGGATCCATCCCATAATCAGCTTCCAAACGCTGACACCATTGCATACACTAGCAAGAATTTGCAGAAAGGAACCAAATATAGCTGTTTCTTGTGAAACTATGCTGGGCCCTAGCAAACACAGAAGTGGATGCTCACAGTCAGCTATTGGATGGATCACAGGGCTCCTAATGGAGAAGCTAGTGAAAGTACCCAAGGAGCTAAAGGGATCTGCAACCCTATAATTGGAACAACATGATGAACTAACCAGTACTCCGGAGCTCTTGTCTCTAGCTGCATATGTATCGAAAGATGGCCTAGTTGGCCATCACTGGAAAGAGAGGCCCATTGGACTTGCAAACTTTATATGCCCCAAATACAGGGAAATGCCAGGGCCAAAAGAATGGGAATGGGTGGGTAGGGAAGTGGGGGGGGGTATGGGGGACTTTTGGGATAGCATTGGAAATGTAATTGAGGAAAATACGTAATAAAAAAAAATAAAAAAAAAAGAGTTGCCTTGCCTAATATGTCTCTTTACAGCAATAAAGTCCTGCCTAAAACAATGCTCATTGCCTGTTTATAAGTGATACCATATATTTATAGTTTTTAATGTCAATATTATTACAGTGATAGGATCATACATCTTGTGAAAATCTTAATCTCTTTGTAAAATTGTTTGAATCTTTTCTTAATTCAATGTACCAAATATTAGAAGTTCATAGGCAAGAAGTTTCTTAGATTCTTTTATTTGAAAGTATCATATAGTAATTAATTGTATGCATTAGTGATATAATATATGATAGTTTGGTTGTTACATGCTTTGGGAAATGGTATTAATTTGAAGAATCAGTCAATATGTCTTTTATTATCTGTAAATCAGAACCTTACATCAAAAGGTATCCAGGAAAATCTGAGAAAGTTCTGAATAGAAACAGATGTTGAAGAACTTACATCTACTTTCTTGATTGAAATAATGTGTCCTTGGACATATCATATTTTGGTTTAAGAGTTTTGAATTACTGCTTTTGCATTTTGGCAATAGTCTTTAACGTTACAAATTAATCACCATATAACAAAAATGTTTATATTTATGTGAAGACATGCGTTAAACAATATTTCAAATGCAAATTGAAAGTATATTAGTGACATGCATGTGCATTTCTAAACAATAAAATCAACTAATAAATGTATTATGATTTTATACACAAGTGGGATAATTGATGGTGCCATTAATGCACTGTGTATGAAATGGTGGTGATCCTTTTGCTTTAAGATATCCATATTTACATTCAAATTCAACATTCTCCCCTGAATGAGTATAAATCTTTTCAGTGTCTCTCCATTTGAACTTTATATTGTGTTTTTCCATAATGTTTTCTGTTATTACACATGCACCTGAAGGAAAAAAAATCACCAAATTTCTTTAAGTAATACATAAACCAACGGAAATTATCCCTATCTATAGACCAATTCCATTTATTTTTCTGAAAATTATCTATAAATGTAATTTCATTATCAGCAACTTCAAAAATTAAATTTTGCTTTGATAACTACTCTATGTATCTGCAGTTAACTCATCTTGATAGACTTTCCAAAACATTTGTTTAGAACTGATATAATATTCAGTAAATGACATAAGGATAATTGGGAGATGACTAAAATTTGATACTGTCTGTAGTTGGTCAATGACAGCGATGTAAGAAAAATCATCAAACATCAAACAAACATGTAAGAAAGTACAAGGAAACACAACAGGGAAACAGTTCATTGGTTTTGGACACTGAATGTTTGGAAGGGTCTCCAAATTGTAAGGCAAAAAGCAAACCTTGACCCCTGGAATTCATCAAAATGAGGTACTTGTGCATAGCACAGAGAATAATCAATACAACTAAGAAATAGGCAGCAAGTTGAATCAGAGTAAATGGTTGACTATTATTTGTTTTTAGGTATTTACATATCTTTTTTCAGGGTGTCTTATGTCAAGAAAACATAAACTGAAAATTAATTGTGTTGGTTTGGTTTGGTTTGGGTTGGGTTTGATTTGATTTGATTTGATTTGATTTGATTTGATTTGATTTGATTGATTTTGTCCTGGTTGGAAGTTATAACACCACTTGCCCTAAATCGACCATAACTTTTTTGAAAACATTTTGTACTATATTTGTCTTACATTATACTTAAATAATTCATCAGGATTTTAGTTTCTGGATAACTTTTAAATGAACTGTCATTAGTCTGTGGTAAAATGCATTTTAAAAGAAAAATAAGCCAAGCAAAATTATATAAATGAGTAGATACTTCTCAAAAAATATCTATAAAAACCTGAGTAGGAAAAAAAAAACTTAATATAATTTGCTGTCATTTTTTAACCAAAGCCATGATAAGTTACCTTGCCACTCAGTTAGAATAGCATTAGAGAAAGGAGCCCTTAAAATTATAAATGCCAATGAATGTGTGGTGAAAAATTCATAAGCTGTTGCTGGGAATTTAGCTAAGAGAAGTTACTATAGATGACAACTGAGATTTCTTAAAAATTTAAAAATAGATTTTACATATATTGTTGCATATAGCTTCTTTTGCTATATACTCAAAGGAAATAATATGAACCTCCTAAAACTGCTTGTATATGATTATTGCAAACTGCTACATTACTGTAGATAAGATGAAAAAACTTCCTGAGATAATACCATTTGATGAATTTATAAAGACCACGTGGTATACTTAAATGTGGAATTTGATTCAGACAGTAAAGATACATTTTATTATTTTAGCTAGTAAAAGGCATTGGAGGACATTATGTGAAATAAAGCAAACACAGGAAAACAACTACTTTGTGTTCTTTCATTCAGAATGAAAAGATAGAGAAAACTATCTCTAGAATGCATGACAGTGATTAATAGAAGTTTGTTGTCTTATCGAAGAGCAGGGGATGTGGTATGGATTTAATAAATGAAGGACGTATATAGGTGTGATTTGAAAAAGAATGGCTTTCATAGGCTCACATATTGCTTATTCACTGGGGATTGGTAACACTCAAAAAGGATTAGGAGTCTTGTTGGAGTTGGTATAGCCTTGTTAGAAGAAATATATATATATCTTACTGCTGTCTGCAGATTCAGCTGTATAATGCTCAGCTACTTCTCCTCCATCATGTGCCACCTTTGTGCCACCTTTGTTCCATCATGCTTCCAAACATGATGATAATAGACTAAATCTTGAAATTATAAGCTATTCCCAACAAATGCTTTCTTTTTTAAGAGTTGTCATGATCATATTGTGTCTACACAGCAATAGAACACTGACTGAGTCAATAGGTATAGAATGTCATGCTGATGCCCAGTTTTGTGGACATTAATACATGTTAGTAAAACCTTAATTGTAAAGAATAACATGCACAATTTTAGGTGACAGGTGGGTTTTATAAAAAGTATCTAATAATATTGTTTTTATCACATGCTAATGTTTGGCACTGGAGATAAAACAAAATAGTACTTGTATTTTGTGAATTTTCTATTATTAACAGAAAAATATCCATAATATAAAACAAAATCTCCTATAATCTATGAGAATAAGGTACTTACGTAAGCAGGTTGGTGGCTCAGACCACTTTCCATTTCTACATGTTATTGTCTTCTTTCCGTTAAGGACATAATACTTCTGGCATTGATAGTCAACTGATGAGAATGGTTCATATACTGGTAATGACAAGGAGGTGATGTCTCCATTGTCAATAGGTGGAGGAGGCCCACATTTCACTGTTGAGTCTAAGGAGAAAACATTTGAAGGTTTGAGACTCAAGTCAAATTACAGACATAAGCAAAACCAAAAATAATACAATATTAAATAAGACTTTAGTGTTTTCTAGCTAAATAAATGATTTCTTGAAGAAAGATCATATAAACTGAGAGTTGCAAGTTCTTCCTTCCTTTTCGCCTAAAGCCCAACTTAACTACAGCAAACATGTCTGTTCTGAAGTCTTCAAGTACTAGTAAATATCTTAACAGCTTCTGAGCACACAGATGCCAATGTAGATAGGCAACTTTTAAAAGAAACTTGATAGTACATGATCCTATATATTCCCACTCTTTATCATTTTTTGTAGAAAGACATTTTAAATAAGATTTTAAAGTTGATAATGTTTCAGAAGGCTAATGAGGCTTTCTGGGTTTCTGATAGGGTCAAAATAAGCAAAGACATCTATATGTTATACTTTTGCTAAGTATATCTGAAATGCTTGGACATAGTATTTGTAGTAAACATTCCATGAAGAGATGAGACATTGAAAATTCTAGCAAAGAAATCCAGAACGCATCTAACTGCATAATACTGTGCTATATGTTTTTCTTTTTGACTACTGAGTGCCCTCGTGAGGACATAGGAAATGTCTAAAATCAAAACTACTAATTCTATTCAGTAAGATCTTAAGAGGAACATCATGAAACTGAATCAAATGCCAATACTTTTAATATTAAAATTAAAACATTCAAGAGTCAAACAAAATTAATGTTTTAGTGTAAAGGAAAATGAAAACAATTGGTCATTAGGTATGAATGTTCATATTCAAGAACTGAGTAAACTCAAATAGGACAAGTCCCATGAAGCTCCTGGAAATCCATCTACTGGAAATGCTTAAAGAAAACATCTTGGAAAAAAATCAGTAGAAAGTCATCATCAACCATGCTGTACCAACATTCCAAAAAAGTTACCCCTATCTATGGCCACACAGACCATAGGAAGTTAAAAAAAAATGAGTGTCAGCCTTAAGTTCCATATCCTGTGGTCGTAGCCTTTTGAATAGAGACATCAATGAAGACATTGTCCAATAAAAGAAGATAAAGGGGATTTATCTCCAGCAGAATTCTTCCTAGAGAATAACAACCAGAATTCATTGCATAAGTAAATAAAAATTAACAATAGGCGAAATTTAACTGTAAAATTAGGGATATATAGTAGATGATCTTTGTAACTCATAAAATTATGCTTGTGTTTCAAGTGAAACATAGCATTTAAGGATAGTGGTAAAAAACATAATCATAGGAGGAAGAGGGAGGAGGGACATGAATGGGAGAAGGGAGGAAAAGGTAAAAGAAGAAGGGAAGCATCAGATATGGGGGAGACAGGACACAATCCTAGAGGGCCAGGGAATGAATAGAAATATGGACCACTGTTGTTTGGGGGACTGAGGAATCTCAAGAAAGTGCAAGACAGCAAGGATATGAGAGGCTCTGGAGATCCAATGGGGATAAGCTTAGCCAAACTATTCAACAGTGAGGAGATCGAACCTAAATAGACCACCAATAGGTAGGCATGGACCCAAGTTGAGGGATGGGATCACCCACTCTCTTAAAAATGTTTGAGCAAGAATTGTTCCTCTCTAAAGGAAATACAGAAATAAAAGTGGGGCAGATCCCAACTTGGGCATGATGTGTGCTGCTGGTTTGCTGTATATTGCTTTTACTATGTTTAGGTATGTACTTTGAATTCCTGGTATTTCCTAGACTTTTATCGTGAAGGGATATTGGATTTGGTCAAATATTTCTCAGCATCTAATGAGATGATAACGTGGTTTTTTCAATATTGTTTGCATAGTGGATTACATTTATGAATTTCCATATATTGAACCATCCCTGCATCCCTGGGATGAAGCCTACTTGATCATGATGGATCATCATTTTGATGTGTTCTTGAATTTGGTTTGCAAGAATTTTATTGAGTATTTTTGCATCAATATTCATAATAGAAATTTGTCTGAAGTTCTCTTTCTTTGTTAGGTCTTTATGTGGTTTATGTATCAGAGTAATTGTGGCTTCATAGAATGAATTGGGTAGTATTCCTTCTGTTTGCATTTTGTGGAATAATTTGAAGAGTATTGTTATTAGGTCTTCTTTGAAGTTCTACTAGAACTCTGTACTTAGTCCATCTAGTCCTGGGATTTTTTGTTTTTGTTTTTCTGTTTTTTGTTTGTTTGGTTTTTTTGAGGGGTGCTCTTTGGAGGCTTTTTTGGGAGACTATTAATGACTGTTTATACTTCTTTAGGTGTTATGGGACTCTTTAGATCGTTTGGATTAATGAGCAAGGGCAGGTGGTTGTAGTGGGGGATTTTTGGTGGGGACTTGAGGAAAGGGGGTAACATTTGAAATGTAGATACAGAAAATATCTAATAAAAAATGAAAAATAGGAGTTATCAAGCCATCATTTCTGTTGTTCATAGACGTCATCATTGAATATAGCTGTTTGTTCCTCCCCTCTTTTGGAAGTTTTCACGGTGCATTCTGGTATGAAAGCCAATTCTCCAGGAGGAAGCTTTCAAGTCAATACCAGCTCAAGATTCTCTAGGCCCTGTATGTAATGTGTGTGGTATATTCAGCTATAGAAATTTCTCAGATTCTAGTTTGAGTAATTGTCCTTATACATACTGCCAAGAAACTCTTGGAAAACTATGACTAATATTTCGAAAGTGGTTTCTCATGCTTAATGTTGGGTTTATTGTTACATGGTCTATTGTTCTTAGGATAGAGCACTATCAACACAGATGAAAATTTTTCATTTAAACTTTTACTTAACAAAAATTTCATTTTAAAAAAGTAAACTATTAGAGATAGAATTTTGCATTGTATATTCAAAAGCAATTAAAAATCCATGCTTCAATTCTTGAGAACCACTCCTCTAAAACAAGATGAAAAAGGAGAAAAAAGACATGACCAGCTTTGCTGCTCCTCTGAAGATATCACAACATGAGGGCCTCCCATATATTCTAAGAAAGAGATGGTCATGAATGTACAAGAAGCCTATAAAACACCAAATATATTGGACCAGAAAAGAAAATCCTCTCATAACATAATATTCAAGGCATTGAATGGAAAGAACAAAGAAAATATTAAAAGCTGTGAGTGAAAAATGTCAAGTAACATGCAAAGGCAGACTGATTAGAATCACACCAGACTTCTCAACAGAGACACCAAAAGCCAGAAGAGCCTGGACAGAGGTCATACAGACACTAAGAGAAAACAAACACCAACACAGGCTATTATACCCAGCAAAACTCCCAATCAACATAGATGAAGACATCAAAATATTCCAAGACAAAAATAAATTCAAACAATATCTATCTATAAATCCAGCCCTATGGAGAATTCTAAAAGGAAAACTCCAACACACAGAGGGTACCCTCATCAAAAAAGCAAGACATTAATAATCTCAAAAAAAAAAAGAGAATCATATCCACATAATGCCTCCTACAACAACAAAAATCACAGGAACTAACAATCATCTGGTTTAATATCTCTCAATATCAATGGACTAAATTCTCCAATAAAAAAACATAAGCTAACAGACTGGATATGTAAACAGGATCCAACATTTTGCTGCATACAAAAAACACACTTCAATAACAAAGACAGACACCACCATGAGTAAAAGGCATGAAAAAAGTCTTCTAAACAAATGGTCCCAAGAAACAAGAAGGAATTGCCATCATAATATCCAATAAAATAGACTTTCAGTCCAAAAGTTATCAAGTGAGTTGAGGAAGTATAGTTCGTAGTCATGAAAGGAAATATCCACCAGAAGAAAGTGTCATTTCTGAACATCTATGCCCCAAATATAAGGGCACCAACATTCAAAAAGGAAACTTTACTAAAGCCCCCCCCCCTAAAAAAAAAACAACCACACACATTGAACCCCACACAATAACAGTGGGAAACTTCAAAACTCCACACTCACTAATGGACAGGTCATTGAAACAGAAACTAAACAGAGGCATGGTGAAACTAATATAGGTTATCAATCAAATGGATTTAACAGTTATCTACAGAACACTTCACCCTAAAACCAAAGAATATACCCTCTTCTCAGCACCTTGTGGTACCTTCTCCAAAATTGATCATATAATGGTTCTCAAAATAGTCCTCAACCAATAGAAGAAGATTAAAATAATCCTTGCATTCTATCAGATCACTGTGGCCTAAGGCTAGCCTCCAATAACATAAAAAACAACAGAAAACCTACATACATGTGGAAACTGAACAACACTCTATTCAGTGATAACTTGGTCAGAGAAGAAATAAAGAAATTAAAAAAAAAAAAAACTTCCTACAATGCAATGAAAAGAATGATACAGCATACCAAAACTTATGGGATATAATGAAAGCAGTGCTAAGAGGAAAATTCATAAAACTAAGAGTCCTGGTAAAAGATTCTAAACATTCTACACTAGCAACTTACCAGCACACCTGAGCGCTCTAGAACAAAAAGAAGCTAACACATCCAAGAGGAGTAGAGGACAGGAAATAGTCAAACTGGGCAGAAGTCAACCAAATAAAAACAAAAGGAACTATATAAAGAATGAGCAAAATCAAAAGCTAGTTCTTTGAGAGTATCAACAAGATAGATAAACCCCTAGCCAAACTAACAAAAGTGCCCAGAGGTAGTGTCTAAATCAACAAAATAGGACAGGAAAAGGGAGACAGAACAAGAGAAATTTAGGAAATACAAAAGGTCATCAGATCCTACTACAAAAGCCGATTTTCAACAAAACTGGAAAATCAAGATGAAATGGAGGATTTTCTAGACAGATACTCTGTACCAAAATTAAATTAAGAGCTGTTAAACTATCCAAACAGGCACATCCCATAAAGAAATAGAAAAAAATCTCATTAAAAACCTCGCAACCAAAAAGAGCCCAGAGCCAAATGGCTTTAGTGCAGAATTATACCAGACCTTCAAAAAAGAGCTAATACCAGCACTCTTAAAATTATTTCATAAGACAGAAATGAGAAGAACACTACCTAATTCATTCTATGAAGCTACAAGTACTCTGATACCTAAATTACATAAGGATCCAAGAAAAAAAAAGAGAAAAATCAGACCAATTTCACAAATAAATATCAATGCAAAGATAATAAAATTCTAGCAATCCGAATCCAAGAATACATCAAAGACATCATTCACCATGATCAAGTAGGCATCAACTCAGGGATGAAAGGTTGGTTCAATATACAAAAATCCATTAACATAATCCACTATATAAACAAACTCAATGAAAAAAAAATCACATGGTTATCTCATTAGATGAGGAAAAAGCATTTGACAAAATACAACACCCATTCATGTTAAAAGTATTGGAGAAATCATGAATTCAAGACTCATACCTAAACATAACAAAAGCAATATACAGCAAAAACACAGACAATATCAAGTTAAACAGCGAGATACTTGAAGCAATCCCAATAAAATGAGGGACAAGATAAGGATGCCAACTCTTCTTATATCTTTTCAATATTGTACTCGAGCAATAACACAACAAAAGGAGATCAAGGGAATACAAATTGGCCAGGAATACTTCAGGATATCACTATTTGCAGATGATATGATACTAAACATAAGCAACCCCCCCAAAAAAAAATGACCAGAGAACATCTACAGGAGATAAAGCACTTCAGCAGAGTGGCTGGATATAAAATTAACTCAAATAAATCAGTAGCTGTCCTTTATACAAATGATAAACAGACTGAGGAAGAAATTATGGAAACATTGGACAGTGGTAGTACATGTCATTAATTCCAGCACTTAGAAGGCAGAGGCAAGGTAGATTTCTGAGTTCGAGGCTAGACTGGTCTACAAAGTGAGTTCGAGGGCAGCCAAGGCTATACAGAGAAACCATGTCTCGGAAAAAAAAAAAAGAAGAAGAAATTTGGAAAGCAACACCCTACACAAGAGTCACAGATAATGTAAATTCTCTTGGGGCAACTTTAAGCAAACACGTGAAATATCTGTATGATAAGAACTTCAAGTCTCTGAAGAAAGAAATTGAAGAAGACCTCAGAAAATGGAGAGATCTCCCAAGTTCATGAATCATCAGGATTAACATAGTAGAAATGGCCATCCAACCAAAAGGAATCTACAGATACAATGCAATCCCTATCAAAGGTCCAACACATATCTTCAAAGACATGGAAAGAGCAATTCTCAAATTCATCTGGAAAAACAAACAAACAAACAATCAAAAAACAGAATAGTGAAAACAATTCTTAACAATACAAGAACCGTCTACTCCTCTTGGGTGAATTTGCTTCCTTTTGTTCTAGTGCTTTTAGGTGTGTTGTCAAGCTGCTAATGTGTGCTCTCTCTTGTTTCCTTTTGGAGGCACTCAGAGCTATGAGTTTTCCTCTCAGAAATGCTTTCATTGCGTCCCATAAGTTTGGGTATGTTGTGGCTTCATTTTCATTGAACTCTAAAAAGTCCTTAATTTCTTTCTTTATTCCTTCCTTGACCAAGGTATCATTGAGAAGAGTGTTGTTCAGTTTCCACGTGAAGGTTGGCTTTCTATTATTTATTTTGTTATTGAAGATCAGCCTTAGTCCATGGTGATCTGATAGGATGCATGGGACAATTTCAATATTTTTGTATATGTTGAGGCCTGTTTTGTGACCAATTATGTGGTCAGTTTGGGAGAAGGTACCATGAGGTGCTGAGAAGAAGGTATATCCTTTTGTTTTAGGATAGAATGTTCTGTAGATATCTGCCAGATCCATTTGATTCATAATTTCTCTTAGTTTCTCTGTGTCCCTGTTTAGTTTCTGTTTCCATGATCTGTCCATTGGTGAAAGTGGTGTGTTGAAGTCTCCCACTATTATTGTATGAGGTGCAATGTGTGCTTTGAGATTTACTAAAGTTTCTTTAATGAATGTGGCTACCTTTGTATTTGGAGCATAGATATTCAGGATTGATAGTTCCTCTTGGAGGATTTTACCTTTGATGAGTATGAAGTGTCCCTCCCTGTCTTTTTTAATGACTTTGGGTTGGAAGTCAATCTTATCAGATATTAGAATGGCTACTCCAGCTTGTTTCTTCATGCCATTTGCTTGGAAAATTGTTTTCCAGCCTTTCATTCTGAGGTAGTGTCTATCTTTTTCTCTGAGATGAGTTTCCTGTAAGCAGCAAAATGTTGGGTCTTGTTTGTGTAGCCAGTTTGTTAGTCTATGTCTTTTTATCGGGGAGTTGAGTCCATTGATATTAAGAGATATTAAGGAAAAGTAATTGTTGTTTCCTGTTATTTTTGTTGTTAAAGTTGGCATTTTGTTCTTGTGGCTGTCTTCTTTTAGGTTTGTTGAGGGATTACCTTCTTGTTGTTTCTAGGGCGTGGTTCCTGTCCTTGTATTGGTTTTTTTCTGTTATTATCCTTTGAAGGGCTGGATTCGTGGAGAGATAATGTGTGAATTTGGTTTTGTCGTGGAATACTTTGGTTTCTCCATCTATGTTAATTGAGAGTTTGGCTGGGTATAGTAGCCTGGGCTGGAATTTGTGTTCTTTTAGTGTCTGTATAACATCCGTCCAGGATCTTCTGGCTTTCATAATCTCTGGTGAAAAATCTGGTGTAATTCTGATAGGCTTGCCTTTATATGTTACTTGGCCTTTTTCTCTTACTGCTTTTAGTATTCTATCTTTATTTAGAGCATTTGTTGTTCTGATTATTATGTGTCGGTAGGTATTTCTTTTCTGGTCCAGTCTATTTGGAGTTCTGTAGGCTTCTTGTATGTTCATGGGCATCTCTTTCTTTAGATTTGGGAAGTTTTCTTCTATAATTTTGTTGAAGATGTTTGCTGGTCCTTTGAGTTGAAAATCTTCATTCTCATCCACTCTTATTATCCATAGGTTTGGTCTTCTCATTGTGTCCTGTATTTCTTGGATGTTTTGAGTTAGGATCTTTTTGCATTTTACATTTTCCTTGATTGTTGTGCCGATGTTCTCTATGGAATCTTCTGCACCTGAGATTCTCTCTTCCATCTCTTGTATTCTGTTGCTGATGCTCGTATCTATGGTTCCAGATTTCTTTCCTAGGGTTTCTATCTCCAGTGTTGCCTCATTTTGGGTTTTCTTTATTGTGTCTACTTCCCTTTTTAGGTCTAGTATGGTTTTGTTCATTTCCATCATCTGTTTGGATGTGTTTTCCTGTTTTTCTGTAAGGTCTTCTACCTGTTTGATTATGTTATCCTGTTTTTCTTTAAGGATTTGTAACTCTTTAGCAGTGTTCTCCTGCAATTCTTTAAGGGATTTTTGTGCTTCCTCTTTAGTGTCTTCTGCCTGTTTAGCATTGTTCTCCTGTATTTCTTTAAGTGTGTTATTAAAGTCCTTCTTGAAGTCCTCTACCATCATCAGGAGGTATGCTTTTATATCCGTGTCTAGCTTTTCCGGTGTGTTGGGGTGCCCTGGACTGGGCGAAGTGGGGGTGCTGGGTTCTGATGATGGTGAGTGGTCTTGGTTTCTGTTAGTAAGATTATTACGTTTCCCTTTCGCCATCTGGTAATCTCTGGGGTTATTTGTTATCGTTGTCACTGTTTAAAGATTGAAGCAGAAGCTGTGTTCCACTCACCAGCAGTCTCTAAATCCTGCGGCGGGGGTCGTGGGTAGCTGATGGTACCCCGGTGCTGGTCCAGCAGGAAGAGGCCTGTGGTCCTACTCAGGCCGGTTTTCTGCTTCCCTAACTAATGCAGTCTCTGGTCCTGCATGCAATTGGATTGGAGCAGAAGCTGTGCTCCACTCACCAGAAGTCTTAAGATCCTGTGGCGGGTGTTGTGGGTAGCTGGCGAGTGTCAGCCTACCCTGTGCCCCAGCTGCCCCGGTGCTTTTCTGACCGGAAGAGGCTTGTGGCCCTATGTAGGCCGGATTTCTCTCTCCCCAACCAGAGCAGTCTCAGGTCCCGCGTGATTGGACTGGAGCAGAAGCTGTGTTCCACTCACCAGTAGTCCCAAAATCCTGCGGCGGGGGTCGTGGGTAGCTGGCGGGTGTCAGGCAACCCTGTGCTCCAGCTACCCTGGCGCTGATCCGGCCGGATGAGCTAAATATTGTTTTATACATTTAATATTGAATGAATAAATGAATATCTTTTGTTGTAAAGTCATTCATTTTTCCTTAGTAGCAATTGTTCCTCTAATCTGATTCAATTTTTTAAAACATTTCCACCATATTTCTTTATTATATTCCTCAAAACTGTATCAATTTCTTTTCTTTTTTTTTTTTTAAGAAAATGCTTCTCTTATCACTTTGGTAGTGAGCCTAGTCTTTAACAACTGTATCATCTCTTGAATGACTGTGCTCTACATTGACTGTATGGCCAGGAACCAAAGACTGGACAACTCAGACACCTAGAATGGGTGTTTTGCCAAGTTGTCATTAAATAGGCTTTCTCTGGCAGCCAATGGGAGTAGAAGAGGGAGTCTAAATTAGAGGTTTTCATTGGGTACCTTCCTTCGGAGATCAGGGAATTCGACAGAGATGCCACTTGAGCAGAATTGTGGGAGTCAGAGGGCATGGAGGACACCAGGAGAACCTAGTCCACTGAATTAACTAAGCAGAGTTCACATGTGCTCACAGTGACTGAAGCAGCAAAGAAGAGGAAGGCTTGTATCTGCACAAGGTCTTCAGTGTATACGTTATAGTGTTAGCATGGTGTTTTTGTGATATTCCTAACAGTGGGAGTGGTTTTACATCTGAGTATTTTGCCTGCTCTTGGGACTCTTTTATTCCTGTTAGGTTGCCTTGTCCAGCCTCAATATGAGAGGATTTTTAACTTGTCTTATTGTATCTTGTGTTGTCATGCTTGGCTATTGTCTCTTGGAGGACTATTATTTTCTAAAGGGAAGCAGAGGGCAGGGGATCTTGGGGAGAGGTGAAGTTTGAGGAAGTTGAGAGGATTGGAGGGAAAAGAAACTGTGTTCAGTTAAAAAAAAAAGATAGTTAAAAAAATCAACATCTTTTGTCATCAAAGAAATGCAAATCAAAACAACCATGAGATTCCACCTTGCACCAACCAAAATGGCTTCTCAAGTCATTCAAATGACAGCACATGCTTTTCAGGATGTGGAGAAAGGGGAACACTTCTCCATTGTTGGTGGGATTGTAAATTTACACAACCACTCTGCAAATTAATCTTGCGGTTCCTTAGAAAATTGGAAATCACTTTACCTCAAGACCCAGTTATACCATTCATGTGCATATAACCAAAAGATGTTCTACCATACCATAAGGAAACATGCACCACTATGTTCATAATAGCCAAAAGCTGTAAACAACCCAGATATCTCACAACAGAAAAATAGATACAGAAAATATGGTTCATTTACACAATAGAATGATATTCAGCTATTCATAACTAGGATATCATGAATTTTCAGGCAAATTGGTGAAACTAGAAAAAATCATCTTGACTAAGGTAACCTAGACGCAAAAGGTCATTAATGGTATATACTCACTGATAAGTGGCTATTAGCCCAAATGTACTGGGTACCCAAGATACACCCCACAGATCCTAAGAAGTTAAACAAGACAGTAGGTCCCAATGAGGATCCCACTTAGAATGTGAAAGAAAATATTCATGGGAGGTAAAGGATGCTCATTATCTGTGTGGGAGAGGGGAAAGGAAGGGAAATGGGGGTGGGACAAACCAATGATTGGTTCAAAACTGAAGGGATGGTAACAGGAGGAATCAAGTGGAGTAGAGTGAGAAAGTTTGGAAGAGATGACTAGAATTTGGGGCATTTCAAGGGCAAGATGGCACGTTAGTTCAATGGAACTCCAAGGAATCTTTAAGGATGTTCCTAGTAAAGACTCTGAGTAGTGGGTTTTAAAGAACCTGAACCAGCCATCTTCTGTAACCAAGCAAGACTTCCAGTAGAGGAATTGGGATACAAACCTAGTCATAAAATATTCAACCTACTATTTGTTCTGTCTCCAAGATGTGGCTGCAGAATTTGTGAGAATGACAAACCAATGATTGGTTCAGGTTTTTTTTTCCTCCAATGTTCTATTAGGTATTTACTTCTTATACATTTCAAATGCTATCCTGAAAGTCCCCTTTACCCTCCTCCCCACTGGTTCAGTTTAAGAGCCATGCAGTGAGAGAGAGCCATGTCTGACACTACCTTGAAGGCCAGAAACCAGAGGCTGCATAGTTTAAAAACCTAGATGCCCCACAACTGAGGAATGCATAAAAATGTGGTATATTTATAAAATGATATATTACACAAGTTGTTTAAAAAATGTCATCATGAAACTTGCAGGCAAATGATGGAACTAGAAAAAAGAAACTATCCTGAGTAATGCAACCAGACCTGGAAAGACAAAAATTATATGAACGCTTAAGTAGTTATTAAAGATTAAGTAAAGGATAATTATGCTACAGTCCACAGACCAAGGGAGGCTAAGTAAGAAAGTGAATTAAGTAAGAAGGATATCCCCCTGGGAAGCGGCAATAGAATGAGTTTTGTGGGTGAACTGGGGACAGCAGGGAAATATGGTCCACAGACACAACTAAGGAGGAATCATAGAGGCTACAGAGACTGGAGCTGCAATCAAAGAGCCTGCATGTGTCTGTGCTGGGTCCTCTGCATACAGACTGTTGCTTAGCTTGGGCATTTTGTGGGACTCCTAATAGGGGGAATGGGAAATGTCTCTAATTCTTTTGCCTGCTCTTGAGAACATTATCCTACTTCATCCAGTCTTGAAATGAGGATTTGTGTCTAGTCTTATTGCATTTTGTTATGCCATGTTTGGTGGATATCAACGAGAAGCACTTTTCTGAAGGGGAAGGGAGGAGAAGTGAGTCTGGTGGAGAAGGGATGGTGGGAAATGGGAGGAGTTGAGGGAAGGGAGGCTGCAGTTGGGGTATATTGTAAGAGAGAAGAATAAGTAAAAAGAAAAATAAACAAAAGTAAAGAAAACAAAAAGAAAAGAAGTTTGGGTTACTGGAATTCCTGTAGTAAGATATCTAAGAGTTTGTTTTTTGCTTTTGTGAGACAGGGATGAAGTGGTCGTTTTACTAGTGTACAATGGTAAAGATGAACAATTGAGGAGACTAAAACGCTTTCTTTGGTTCAGCTGCAGATTCCATAGATAATTGTAATGCACACCTTTTGGTATCCAACTTTATAAACGCTCCCCTTAACCCCTTTCTGTGCTGCTATCAGTAAGAATAAATTCATTTAATCTAAACTTGAATTGAGTCTAAGTGTGTGCTCTTTCCGAGTGGAAAGAATGAATGTCACAATCCAACCAGCTATAATTATTGTTTGATTTGTTCTATCTTGTTTATGTATTTTTGCTTCTTTTATTCAAATTATTTAAGTATACCATAATACTATCTTAAAGTGAAAAAAATCATTCCTCAGTTACTGTATTTATACAGAGTATGTCAGCCCATAAATTATGTCTGTTATACCCGTGTGTGTGTGTGTGTGTGTGTGTGTGTGTAAT
Organism: Mus caroli; assembly: GCF_978045245.1. Classification (NCBI taxonomy): domain Eukaryota; kingdom Metazoa; phylum Chordata; class Mammalia; order Rodentia; family Muridae; genus Mus; species Mus caroli. The sequence goes on from NW_028227256.1 coordinate 136,950,052, forward strand.
GTAACACTATCTAATCATATCAGTTTGCATTGCCATCTCAGTCACTCCATTTCCTCTAATTCACATTTCATGTCTGGCCTGGAAACATTGAAAGTCCATGGGAAATTTTTGGGTAACAGTTTCTTTGAGATTAAAATACTCCATCCTTCTGGGAAGCCCCTTAAGCAGGGAGGTAAACAATTCAAAATAGCTTCAGGGAGTGCCTGAAACTGAGCAGATTCAGCAGGCTCCTCCCTACCAGAGTAACCAAGATAGTTAGATTGCTGAGAATCACTCAGACAAGCAAAGCTGCAAGGAAGGAGCTCAGACCACCCTAGATGCAAAAAAAGTACTGTGTCATGGAACTAATATCCCTTTCCTTACATTCTATATTAGTATTGTATTATAGAATGTCCCGATTTCATAATCTTGAACTGCTTATAATCAGAGAGAAACTAATGATCACCAATTGTTTAGTTTGATTTTTTTTAATATGTAAGTCACTTGTTGCTATTTGTCTGTTTATGAGATATCTTCATTTAGAGTAAAAGATCTGAGCTCATTTCCAGGTTTAAATCCTACCTAAACCTACCAATCCTTAAATCGGAAACCCCACTAATCCCTGAGCATGAATACCCGCCAATCCCTGGGTTCATCTTGAAATCTCACCATACCCCACCCTGGAAAAGTTCATCCTCTTAAACTCACACTATCAACCCCTTCCATACTCCCACCCCCACACAAATCTTATATTTACCTGCCTCCTGCTCAGTTTCCTGTAGCACTTTGGCCAAGCATAGGCAGCTACCTCCTTACTGTAGGCCCCTTGAGGTCAGACAAGTGACCAAGCCCCACCTCTAGACCTCTATAATGGCTATGTCCCTTGAGATGCTAATGGCCAAGTTCCTTCCTACAGGGGGCAAAATGATCCAAGATGAGCTCAAAATCTCACCAATCAATGAGCTTGTTCTGAGACCTGGTTAAAAAAACAAAACAAAACAAAAAACAAACACAAAAACAGAAACAAAAACAAAAACAAAACCCACCAATCTAAGGTGCCCTTGAAATCATATGCAACCCCTAGGCCCCCAAAATATCCTATACAAATCAAACTCCTGCTGTCTTTGCTGCTTCACTCTGGAGCAGACACAGCTTTCTCATGTCTTTTCTAATAATGTTCTTGTGTGAGGTTTGTTATTTCTGCTGTGACTTTGTGCTTTTTCTTGGCTCCTTGCTGACAGTGTACCTTTCCCTTCAGTGCTATCACACCTGCACTGGAAAACTCAGAGCTGCAGCACCTCCATTGGGGAAGCATTTCCTTTCAGAGCTGTAACACAATTCCTATATGGCCCAGACTGGCCTGGATTTCAAGAATGTCCTATTTCTACCTACCAAGACATCTTGACAGGGGTAGAAATCCACATTTGAGTGGATCCTTGAATCTGCAAGTCAAATTTCTCAGTATCTTCTACTAGTTTTTTAAAAATATGTTTTTCAACTTTATTGTCGTTTATCCTCTACCCTCACACTGTTCAAGTTTTCTTTTTTATTTATTTTTTCTTTTCTTTTTAAAGATTTATTTACTCTGTGTATGATTGCTTTATCTGTATAGACACCTGCATACTAGAAGAGGGCATCAGAATTCTTTATAGGTCATTGTGAGCCATCATGTGGTTGCTGGGAATTGAACTCATAAACTCTAGAAGAACAGTCCATGATCTTAACCACTGAGCCATCTTCCTAGCCTTCAAGTTTTCATGGCCTAGCTTCATATTTCGGTTCATAATTTTGATAGGGAGACCTAGTCTACATAATTACAAACTTGAATAATAAAAGAATTGTCCTCTAATAAAAGATACATGATATACCCAGGCCACACAAAGGAATCATTAATTTAATGAAATTTTGGGTTTGTTTGCTTTTGGAAACAGAACTCAGTATGTAGTCCAATATACTCTCAAACTTAAAATTTCTTGATCCAGGGTCCTAATTGTTAAAATAATAACCTGGTGGCATATACAACTGATAAATATATTATTTAAAAACAGATTATCAGGTCAAAATGATGGCTGTTAGTGAGAGTGCTTGCCTCTAAGCCGGAATCCTGAGTTCAAACACTCAGACATATATGATAAAAAGAAAGAGCTGACTCCCACAGGTTCTCCGACACCTTCATGTATAATGCAGTATACATACCTCCATAAACATACACATATATGCATGTATACACACAGGATAAATAAATGAATGTAATGAAATAATAAATGCAAATATAAACTTCAATGGCTTTCAAAACAGTCCTTTTCCATAGGTTATATTAAATCATAAGGAAGATTCTAGGAATTTCTAATTTTAGCATATAAATTCTTTTTTTTTTTCATAAAAAATATTCCAGAGAAAATAGCACTCACCATAACATGAGGGTATATCAGACCAGCCATAATAAGTACATGTTATAGAGCCTTTGGTATGTTTATATTCATTTTCATATCCAATGAAACATTCATAGTCTAATTTGTCATTGAGCTTAAACCATGTACTGGTATTCTTAGTTACAGAATTCTCAAATACAGGCATATCACAAGACTCTAATGTAAAATAAAAGAGAAAATTTTATTTCAAATATGTCAATAGTCAATATGAATAATTAGCATATGAACAAAAGTCTTTATAGATTAATATATGATAACAAATGAAATACAGGATTGAAGGAAACTAAGGAGACCAACAATAATTTATTTTCTTGAGAGTTATTAAAATGAAAGATACAATTTTATATAGCATTGATATCCTTTCTTAAACATTTATAAAATATTATTTTAGAAATAGTTTCTTAGCTAATTTTTCATAAACTTATTGCACACTCCAAAAGAAGAGACAAGTGAAAATGTATATGTTTAGGGGAATATGATAGCCTTTTGTGAATTAACATCCTATATTTAGTAATTAAAATGACTCATAAAATAGAGAAATAGATTAGGTGAGCTTAAAACAGGTAGTATATCAAGGGTTTAATTTTTAGCAGTAAAAATCCAATAAATCCATGTCAATTATAACCTAATATAAATGAATATTACATGGGTATAATTTTAATTGCCTTTTCTTTAATAAGATCTTGTAAAATTACGGTGGTTGAAAAGTATTAGATATTATAAAATTAGTGAATATCTTAAATCAACTTATCATTTGAGTTATGTTGAATACTTCTTGAAAAATAGCACTACGTATTTTTCTAATGAATAAGATTAGATGAACTAATTGTTGATCCTAGAAAATATTCATTAACTAAAACAAGGGAATGTTTCCAAACACCAAAATTTGCTGGTACCTGGAAGCATTTCTTTATTTCCAATATCAAAATATTTAAAAAGATCTTCTAAGAGGGAGCTGTTCTGACATGAACCTTAACTCACAGTGTCAAATACATATTACAAGGTCATCACACTTTCAAGGAGTTGCAGCTCTTCAAAGACTTCTTCACTAGATTTAAAAGTACAGAATATTTTAAAGTATTGAAAAGGCAAGTGAAAGGATACTCTAAAATGCAGGAATAAGTCAAAATAGAAAAAAAATGGTGTGTATTTTTTCTTGAAGTTTACAAATTAAAAATAAGAGCCATATAAAAGGAGAATAAAATTAAACTGTTATGCACCATCAGTATAACTGCAACAATATAATAAAATACTCACTAATGCATGAGGGTTGAGGTGACCATCCATTTTGAAGGCAAGTTATTGATCCTGATGTTTCTCCAGTATTTGTCACATATCCCTGCTTGCATCTATAGGATGTTTCTCTATTTAGAGGATATGTACGAAAAGATTCAGAAAAAAACCCATTGTCAATTTGTATATCTGATGCTGAACATGTCTCTATAAGGGTAAAAAGTAAGAAAAAAAGTGAGGGTTGCACAGCTGCTTAAGGATTTACAATATTAAAAAATACAAAAGTAGCCATTAGTCATTTGTACATGAAAACCTGAAATAATCAAAATCATTCACATTACTAGGCCACAAAAAATAAAAATCAACAACAACAAACCTTAAGATACATCGTCATAGTCATCTGAGAATGTTTTTTTTTCTAACAAAGTAAAATTTAAAGAACTTATAATATTTCCTAAAATATTCTTAATGTTTTTGTCCAAATGAATCCATAATCTTACAGATTGTCAGAACTCTGGACAATGCTGTCTGTCTTTCTTTCTTCCTTTCTTCCTTTCTTCCTTCCTTCCTTTCTTTCTTTCTTTCTTTCTTTCTTTCTTTCTTTCTTTCTTTCTTTCTTTCTTTCTTTCTTCATTCATTCTTTTATTATTATTATATCTAACTACACTGTAGCTGTCTTCAGATGCACCAGAAGAGGACATCAGATCTCATTATGGATGGTTGTGAGCCACAATGTGTTTGCTGGAATTTGAACTCAGGACCTTCAGAAGAGCAATCAGTGCTCTTAACTACTGAGCCATCTCTCCAGCCCCCATTCATTCTTTTATTCTTTCAGCTTAAGAAAAATTGAATCAGTAAGGAACCTAGAACTCATTTATCCCATTAGGGTTCCTGGAGTTGAACAATTATCTTAGAAAACATATCCAAAGTTACTACAGACTCCAGAACCAATAATTTCAAGAGTCATTGTAGCTGCATGCTTAAAGTAGAATGGTTGTTCAAAGGTTAAAAAAAATAATGTGATTTTATTGTTGTAAAAGAATATAATAAAAGTATAAAGAAACAAAAATAAAATAGAGTAGTAGACTCAAACAATAAGGCAACATATTTCAGTAAAAATTAGCAACATCACATTTTATAAAATGAGGAACACTGGACTAAAATTCCAGAGTAGGAAGAGATTAATGATGTTCATTAGAGGTGCATTTGTGTAAAAAGAAAATTTTTCAGAAAATAGCAAAATGAGAACTAAAGAAGAAAAAATGGGTATTTTACTGAATTTTAGAAACAAATATTACTTTGCTCAAAAAGATTGGAGTCACTGGACTTGTGGCATAGAAAAGCAAGAAGAGGGAAAATATGGAGCAGAACTCTCCATTTCTCAGTGGTTGTCCTCTACCTCGTCTGGCCAAATGTCAGCACGCTAGCACATAACAAGACACTCTGATGGAGAACATGAGAAGAAAAACTATCCCAAAAATTAAGGTCAAAGGTTCCCAGAACACCAACTATTCAAGATATTCAAAATGGAAGATAGTAAAGATTCCTTTAATCACCACAATCCTTTAGAAAGACATCCCCCTGAAGTGTTTTACTGATATTCTGAACATCCAAGTTGTACCAAAAATGGTCACAAAACCAATCTAAATAATTTCAAATGGAAATCAACCAAACTCAGTATTCCTCTTCTGCAGTTTTCCAATCCCAAGCACTAGCAGTAAGCTTTCCCAAAGAGCTGCTACTTTATTCAAGGGCTTGTGGGGGAGGTGAAAGAAAATGCATAAATTTGTGGCAGCAATTTATTCCCCCAACAAAAAAAATGCAGACACTCATTTGTTAATGTTCACCCATTATATGCACATATCAATAAGATAGCTACATAGAAAAATCTGTGGAATGAAAACAAAAATCTGGGTGCACTCAATATTCACATAGATAAGGAGCACAGACCTATGTCAGCAACCTGAGACACTTCAGAGGTTAGGCATTTCCCCCTGGTTGAAGGATGGGGCCACCTACCCATATCTCAAATTTTAACCCAGAATTGCTCCTATCTAAAGGAAATACAGGGTCAAAGAATAGAGCAGAGAATGAAGGAAAGGCCATCCAGAGACTGCCCCATCTGGGGATCCAGCCAACATGCAGCCACCAAACCCAGACACTATAGTGGATGCCAAGAATTACTTGCTAACAGGAGCCTGATACAGCTGTCTTCGAAGAGGCTCTGCCAGAACCTGATGAATAAAGATGTGGATGCTCAGAGCCAAACTTGAGACTGAACACAGGGTCCCCAAAGGAGGAGTTAGAGAAAGGGTTTGTCCTTCCCTTAATTTCTTTAAGAGACTTATTCACCTCTTCTTTTTGGACCACGATTGTCTTCATAAAGAAGGTTTTATTGTCATTTTCTCGTGCTTCAGTTGTTTTGGAGTACTGAGGGCTTGATGAATTAGGATACATTGGCTCTTGTAGAAACATGTTGCCCTATTTGTAGTTGGTTGTGTTCTTATACTGGTTTATAAACATCTGTGTTTAGAATGAATTTTATCTCTAGATGTTGATTTCTAGGTTTATGGTTGTTCGTTCCCCACTCCCCTGGTTTCTGTTTCTTCAGTGTTCTTTGGATCTCTGTGGATGATTGAGCATGGGGCCTCCACCAGAGATGGAAGATAGACTTCTGTTGGCTTGTGTGGACTCTGATCTGGTACATATTCATTTTCTGAGTTAGAGGTTGGTCTTCTGATAGGAATGACCTATAGTGGGTGAATGGGTATCTGGCTGAGGGAAGCAAGAGAACAGGGAAGGTTTGTGGGTGGCCAGCCTACTGGTCTACTGTTAGTCATTGGCTGTGCATCATGTTTCTAACTTAATTTCATTTCTTTCAGTAGCATGTATGCATTGTTCTTCTATGTTATAGCTTGTATGGTAACTGAATTTTATTTGAAAGATGGATTTATATAGATCTATAACAATAAAGCTATTTATACAATTAGAGGACTATTTTGACTATTTTAAAATGTGTTAAATAGTGATCTATTTGTGAAAATTTGAATGTAAGTTATTAAATTTTATAAAGAATTTATCAGAAAAATTTCTACAACTAAAATTAATAAGTATGATGACATTGTGTATGATTCAGTCTAATAATCTAGCCTATGGTTTACAAGTATGGTTGGGATATTTTGCACCCATTACAGCAGTGAGCAAGGCTTCCAGTTGAATTGTTGAATGAATACCTTAAGGAATGTCAAGGAATAAAAAAAAAAAAAAAGTTGAAGGGAAAAATGTAAGGCAAGAAGATCTAAAACTGTAAATAGAAGCAATAAAGAAAGCAAAAAGTCAGGGAATTCTGGAGGTGTAAAAATTTAGATAAATAAAGTAACATCAGATGCAAGCACCACCAATAGAATAGTATAGATGAAAGAGCTATTGTAGACACAGTAGAAGAAATACATACATTGATCCAAATAAAATGCTAAATCTGAAAATTTCCTAACACAAAATAGTCCAGGAATACAAATTGGAAAAGATGAAGTCAAAATATCACTTTTTGCAGATGTAGTATAGCTACACAATAGAAATACTACTCAGCTATTTTCTAAAAAGGTATGAGATTTTCAGACAATCCAATGGAACTAGAAAATATAATCTTGAGTGTGGTAACCCATCTCTGGGAGTAGATGGAAACTTGGGATGAAGGAGGTTCTGAGAAGTCTACTGAGATAACACCAGTTGAGATTCCTTCCAGTAGGGGATATGGAGACTGAAGTACTCAACTTTTGCAAACATGTGGAACTTAAAGTGGAGGGAGAGGGACACCAATTCACCCACAAAACCTTCAGCTCAAAAATTTTTTATTAGATATTTTCTTTATTTACATTTCAAATGTTGTCCCCTTTCCTGGTTTCTGCCTCAAACCCCACCAGCACCCTCCCCATCTCCTGCTCACCCACTCCCACTCCCAAGCCCTGGGAATCCCCTATTCTGGGGCATAACACCTTCCCAAAACCAAGAGCCTCTCCTCTGATTGACAACCAACTAGGCCATCCTCTGCTACATATGCAGCGAGAGTCATAAGTCCCACCATGTGTTATCTTTGGTTGGTGGTTTTGACCCATGGAGTTCTGGGGGTATTGGTTAGTCCATATTGTTGTTCCTCCTATGGGGCTGAAATCCCATTCTACTCCTTGGGTACTTTCTCTAGCTCCTTCATTGGGGACCCTGTGCTCCATCCAATGGATGGCTGTGAGCATCCACTTTTTTATTTGTCAGGCACTGGCAGAGCCTCTCAGGAGACAGCTCTATCCAGCTCCTGTCAGCTAGGATAGCAAAATCTATTCTCAACAATAAAAGAATTTCTGGTTGAATCACCATACCTGACCTCAAGCTGTACTACAGAGCAATTTTGATAAAAACTGCATGGTCCTGGTACAGTGACAGACAGGTATATCATTGGAATAGAATTGAAGACCCAGAAATAAACCCACACACCTATGGTCACCTGGTCTTTGAAAAAGGAGGTAAAAGCATCCAGTGGAAAAAAGACAGCATTTTCATCAAATAGTGCTGGTCAACTGGAGGTTAGCATGTAGAAGAATGCAAACTGATCCATCCTTATCTCATTATACAAAGCTCAAGTTTAAGCGGATCAAAGACCTCCACGTAAAACCAGAGACATTGAACCTTATAGAGGAGAAAGTGGGGAAAAGCCTCAAACTTGTGTGCACAGAGCAAAAATTCTGAACAGAACACCAATGGCTTGTGCTGTAACATCAAGAATTGACAAATGGGACCTAATAAAATTATAAAGCTTCTATAAGGCAAAGAACACTGTCAATAAAACAAGAAGGCAATCAACAGATTGGGAAATATCTTTATCAACTCAAAATTTGCTCTGTCTTCTAGATATACAGGTATAAAGATGAAGCAGGGACTGAGTGAATGTCCAACCAATGACTGCCCAACTTGAAACCCATGACATGTGAGAGCAACAACCCCTGACACTTTCAATCATACTCCGCCATACTTACAGACAGAAGCCTAACATAAAAGCCCCCTGAGAGTCTGCATACAGCAGTATATGGAAACAGATACAGGGACCTTCAGTTAAACATTAGGCTGTGCTTGGGGTGCTCTGTGGAAGTGTGAGGCATAGAATTGAATTGGAGAAGTCAAGAACACCACATGAAGTCCTACAACATCTACTAACCTAGACCCATGGAGACCCAGATACTGAACTAACAACTAAAGAGCCTGTCAGCACTGGATCCAGTCAATCTCTGCATTTGAAGCAGATGTCCAGCTTAGTCTTCATGACTTCTGTCTAATTGTAGAGGAGGCTGTTTTGGTTGCCTGCCATTGTATCCCCTTCCCCTGACTTGACTGTCTGGTCTGGTCTCAATGCTACTGAATGTACTTGGGCCTTCTGCAACTGGATGTCCCAAGGAGGGCTTCCTCTTCTCCTTAGAGTAGGGGAGAGGGTTGTTTGGGGGTTTATAGTTCTGGGACTGGAAAGAGATGAGGGACGAGGGTCTTGATCAAGATTTAAGTTAATTAATTAATTAACTAAAATACAAACTCTGTTTCAGAGTCATCATCAGTCATGATTTAAGCTCTATTACAGATATGTAGTAATAAAACTGCAGTATTGGCATAAATACCGAAAACAGACAGGATTGCCAATGGGATTCAATTGAAGATCCAGATGTAAATTAATATAATTATTAACACCTGGTTTTTATAAGTAATCTAAAATTAAATAATGGGAAAGGGAAGCATCTTCAAGAATGCTGCTTATAAGATCAGGTGCTCCATAATCCCCTCCCACACCTAGAGACTGCATAACTCACAGGAGTTCCATGATAACCAGGCTCACAGTGAGTCCCACCAGCCCAAACACCTGGCCTAACTGGGACCCCTACAGAGCCCTGTATTGGACCTATTCACCCTGCCAGAGACACATCTTCATTTCAGTCCACAACCCTGCCCAGGGCAGACTTGGCATTCCAGCCCCCTTAACCTGCACCCTTCAGAAACAGTCTGACTCTCAGGAGGTCTGCCATAAACAGGATCACAGGACATCTGCCATAGCCTGGATGACAGGAAGCCTTCCATAACTAGTGACACAGCAGACCCCCCCTCTAACCAATGAAAGCACTCTTTGCCTCCCAGAATACCTGTTCTAATTCAGCTCACAGATCTACACCAAGACCCAGCCATACCCCTTCTGGAAATATACCTAAAAGATGTTCTACCATATCACAAGGACAAGTGCTCCACTATGAACATAACAGACCTTTTTCTAATAACCAGAATCTGAAAACAACCAACATGCTGAAAACACAACTGGAAACAACCATTGGAAGAAAGGATACAGAAAATTTGCTATTTTTATGTGTTCCATTTACACAATAGGAAAAATACTTAGCCTTTAAAAACCAGAACTCCATGAATATTTCTGGCAAATTGATTGAACAAGAAAATATCATGCTAAACAAAATGTTCCAAGACAAAACCAAAATCAAATGGTATCTAACATTCTAGCCCTATAGTAGATCCTAGAGGAAAACTCCAACAAAAGGAAGGTACCTATACCAAAGAAAATATAAGTTATTAAGCATCTCACAACAAGGCAAAAGGAAAGAACCAAAGCACATAAAGCTACCTACAAAACCAAATATAACAGGAACCAACAGTCATCTTAAATATCTCTCAATATTAATGGGCTTTACTCACCTATAAAGGGGCATAAGTTAATATACTGGATATGAAAACAAGATCCAGTATTTTGCTGCATACAAAAAACATACCTCAATAACAAAGAAAGACACTATCTCAGAGTAAAGGGATGGTAAGAGGTCTTCCAAGCAAATGGTCCCAAGAAACAAGCTGGAGTTGACATCATAATAGCCAATAAAATAGACTTTTAAGCAAATGATATCAAACATGATGAAGGACAGTTGATATACATCAAAGGGAAAATCCTCAAGGACAAAGTCTCACTTCTAAACATCTATTCCCCAAATGCAATGGCACAAACATCCTTAAAAGAAGCTTTACTGAAGGAAAGATCATACAGAGCCTCTCCCACCTGTATATCAATCAAATATACAGTCACCAAACCCAGACACTATTGTAGGTACCAACAAGTGCTTGCTGACAGAAGCCTGATCTAACTGTCTCCTGAGAGCTCTGCCAGTGCATGTCAAATACAGAGGTGGATGCTTTCAGCTAACAATTGGACTGAGCAAAACGTCCCCAATGGAGGAGCTAGAGAAACAACTGATGGAGCTGAAGGAGCTTGCAGCCCCACAAGAGGAATAACAATATGAACTAACCAGTAACCCCAGAGCTCCCAGGGACTAAACCACCAACAAAAGAATAAACATGGAGGGACCCATGGCTCCAGTGGCATATGTAGCAGAGGGTAGACTTGTTGGACATCAATGCAAGAAGAGGCCCTTAAGCCTAAGAATGCCTGATGCCCCAGTGCAGGGGAGTGGCAGGACAGGGAAGAAGGGTTGTGTGGGTTATGAGCAGGGACAGGGGGATTGGAAAGTGGGTTTTCAGAGGGAAAACTGGGAAAGGGGACATTTGAAATGTAAAGAAAGAAAATATCTAATAAAAAAGGAAACTTTACTAAAGCTCAAAACACATATTGAAACCCATATAATAATCGTGGGAGATTTCAACACTTGGCTCTTGCCAATGGACAGGTCGTTGAAACAGAAACTAAACAGAGACACAGTGAAACTAGTAGAGGTTATGAACCAAATAGATTTAACAGATATCTACAGAACATTCCACCCTAAAACAAAAGAATGAACCTTCTTCTCAGCACCTCATGGTTCCTACTCCAAAGTCAAACATATAATGGGTCACAAAACAACCCTAAACCAATACCAGAATATTGAAATAATTTCATGCATCCCATTAGATCACCATTGCCTAAGGCTGGTCTTCAATAAAAGTGAAAAAGGCAGAAAGCATACGTATACTTGTAAACTGAAAAACTCTCTACTCGATAGCTGGGTCAGGCAAGAAACAAAGAAACTAAAGCCTTCCTGGAATTTAATGAAAATCTTGACAAATCAAATTCAAACTTATGGGACACAATGAGGGTGGTGCTAAGAGGAAAATTGATACCATTAAGTGCCCTGGTAAAGAAACTGGAAAGATATTACATTATCAACTTTACAGCACACCTGAGAGCTCTAGAACATAAACAATCAAACTCACCCAAGAGGAGTAGACAGAAGGAAAAGGCCAGATTCAGGGCTGAAATCCAACAAATAGAAACAAAGAGAGCAATACAAAGAATCACCAAAATGAAAAGCTGGTTCTTTGAGAGAATCAACAAGATAGATAATCCCTTAGCCAAACTAATTAAAGGTTCTAGGGGCAGTAACCAAATTATCAAAATGAGAAATGAAAAGGGAGACATAACAACAGAAACTGAAGAAATTTTTAAAAAATCAGATCTTACTACAAAATCCTGTATTCTACAAAACTGGAAAATCTAGATGAAATGGATGGTTTTCATCACATACCAAAGTGAAATCAAGAGCAGGTAAACTATCTAAACAGGCCCATATGCCATAAGGAAAGAGAAGCCATTGAAAACTTCCCACCACAAAAAAGGCCAGAGTCAGATGGATTTACTGCAGAATTCTACCAGAACTTCAAAGATGACATGATACCAATATTTCTCGAAATATTTCATAAAATAGAAACTACCTAATTCATTCTAGGAAGCCATAATTACTCTGATACCTAAACCACACAAGGACACAACCAAAAAAACAAAAACAAAAACAAAAAACTTCAGACCAATCTCCATTATGAATATAGATGCAAAAATACTCAATAAAATTGGACTTGCAAACTTTATATGCCCCAGTACAGGGGAACTCCAGGACCAAAAAGTGGGAGTGGGTTGGTAGGGTAGTTGGGTGAGGGTATGGGGGACTTTTGGGATAGCATTGGAAATGTAAATGAGGAAAATACCTAATTAAAAAAAATTCTTGCAGATTGAATCTAAGAACACATCAATACCTTCATTCACCATGATCAAGAAGACTTCATCCCAGAAACAAAAGGTTGCTTCAATATACAAAAATACATGAACATAATCTACTATATAAACAAACTCAAAGAAAAAATTCACATCATCATCTTAGATGCAGAAAAATTATTTGACAAAATACCACACCCTTTCATGTTAAAAGTATTGGAGAGATCAGAAATTCAAGGCCCATACCTAACCATACTAAAAGCAATTTACTGCAAATTAACAGACAATATCAAATTAAATGAACACATACTTGAAGCAATCTCACTAAAATTTGGGGCAAGACAAGGATGCCCATTCTCCCCATATCTATTCAATATAGCACACAAAGTGATAGCTAGAACAATAGAAAGAATTTCAAGGTTGGAAATGGAGAAGAGCCTAAGGAAAAGAAGGTCCAGTGACAGGCCCACAGTGGGATCCAGCTCAAAGGGAGGCCACAAGGCCTGACACTATTACTGGAGCACTCACAAAAAGAAAACTATCATGACAGACAAAAGAAGAAAATAAAGAATATATCCTGAGTGAGGTAACCCATAGATGAACGGACATATGTGGTTTATACTCACTGATATGTAGATATCCCAAAAGCTCAGAATACTCACAATACAATTCATAGACCATATGATGCTTAAAAAGAAGTAAGACCAAAGTATAAAAGTATGTATTCAATCCCACTAAGAAAGGGCAACAAAATAATCACAGGAGGTAGAGGGGTGGAGGAACCTGGAAGATAGATTAATTAGGTAAAAATGTGTGAGTGTATATGTGGTGGTGGCTAGTAAGGGGAAGAGACAGAAGAGAAGTAAAGAGGGTCAGGAGAATGAAGAGAAATATGCAGCAATGTGGCGGGTAGAGGAACTAGAAAGTCCCAGATGCCAGGGAAGGGAGAGGTTCTGAAGATCCTATGGGGGAAGACATTACCCAAGATACCCAACAAAGTGGAGAGAGAACAACCTCCAATAGATAGATATGGCCCCAGTTGAGGGATAGAGCCACCCACTCATCTCAAAAATTTTAACCTAGAATTGTTCCTTTCTAAAGGAATTGAAGGGGGTCAAAAGGAGCAGAGACTGAAGGAAAGGCCATTCAGAGACTGTCCCATGTTGGGATCCATGCCATCTACAGTCACCAAATCCCTACATTATTGCTGATACCATGATGTGCTTGCAGACTACAGCCTGATATGGCTGTCCTCTGAGATGCACTGCCAGCACCTGACTAAGACAGATGCAGATAGCTTCAGTCAACCATTAGACTGAGACTGTGGACCCCAACAGAAGAGTTAGGGGTAGGACTGAAGAAAATGAATGGGATTGCAACTTCAGAGGAAGAACTTCAGTATCAACTAAATGGGCCCCTCAGAACTCCCAGGAACTAAACTATAAATAAAGAAGTTATACATAGGCTCCTTTATTCTAGTGCTACATATGTAGCAGAGGACTGCCTTATCTGACATCAATGGGAAGGGAGGCACTTAGTCCTGTGGAAGCTTGATGCCCCAGATAAGGTTGATGCTAAAGGATTAGGCAGGAATGGGTAGATGGGTAGGTGAGTGAGCAGCTTCTTAGGGGCAAAATGGTTGGGGATGAGGAATGGGTAATTGGAGGGGAGATGAGGAAGTGAGACAACATTTGAAATGAAAATAAATAAAATAGTTAATTAGGAAACAAACTGACATTCCCATGATTCCCAGAGTACTCTCTACACACCAGTTGCCATAGCATGCCCAGGGTCTTAGGATCTCTGGTGAGTGGAATACAGCATCTGTTCCAAAAGAACCATGAGTGCCTGGGGCCACCAGGAATAGGGACACAGGAACCCTGCTCGACCAGTGGCTTGGGTTCCTTCAGGCGGTGCTGGTCTACCATGGTTTTAAACTCAGTGGAAAGCCCTACCCAGGTTCCCCAGAGGAAATATGACTTCCAGGTGCCATAGCATGCCCAGGATCTTAGGACTGTAGGATCCCAGAATCCCAGGAGCTTGGTCACACCAGGATCTCAGCATCTCAGGGGAAGCTTTGACTGCTAAGAACTCTGGCACACCCAGAATCTCAGGATCACAAGATCCCAGAATCACAGGATCACAGAGAAAGCTGAACTCTGAGGAGTTCTTACAGAAAGGACAGGCTTCAATAAGATATATTGTGGACAGGGAACACTGGAGATAATCTGATGGTGGGAGGCAAGCATAAGAACATAATCAAAAGCAACCAAGGTTACTTGGAATCATCAGATCCCAACTTTGATACAATATCAAGTCCTGGATATACCACCACGCCAGAATAGCAAGATATTGATATAAGGTCACTTTTCATGATAATGATGGAGGCCTATAAAAAGGACATAAATAACTACCTTAAAGAAATACAAGAGAACATAGGTAAATAGGTAGAAGCCCTTAAAGAGGAAACACAAAAATCCCCTAATGAATTATAGGAAAACACATCCAAACAGGTGAAATAATTGAATAAAACCACACAGGTTCTAAAAATGGAAGTAGAAACAATAACGTAATCACAAAGGGAGACAACTCTGTAGATTGAAAACCTAGGAAAGAAGTCAGGAGGCATAGTGGGACTTCCACTGGTGGGACTGGGAAACAAAGGCCTAAATCTTTTTACTCACTAACTGTCCTGTCTGCAAAATGTGCTAAGGTGAAGGAATCTCAGTGTTTATGGGAGTGACCAACTAATGACTGATCTAAATTGAGCCCCAAACCATGAAGGAAGTCCATACTCCACAATGGGATGATGGACAGGAATGGGAAGCTGTATGGCTCAGAGAAATGTAGTGGTACCAAACATTACTGACAAACAAATACTGTCAATGATTGCTAATAATATTCTGCTACACTCATAGATTACTGACAAGACTAATCATCTTCACAGAGGCTTTGTTGAGCACCTGAATGGAAACAGATGCAGAGACACACAGACAAACAATAGGCAAAGATAGTACAACCCAGAAAAAGATGAGAAGAAAAGATTTTAGGAGACAGAAGGTTGAAGGACACTAGTAGTATATGGTAAACAGAATCAACTAAGCAGGGATCATAGAGGTTACAGAGATGGAAGCTGTAATCCTAGAAGCTGAGTGGGTCTGTATATACACTGTGTTTTCTTATTTTGGGCATTTTGTGAGAGTCCTAACAGAGCAAGTGTCTCACTGCTTTGCCTTGGGACCATTTTCTGCCTACTGGGTTGCCTTCTCCAGCTTTGATATGGCAATTTCAACCAAGTGTTCTTGCATTCTGCTATGCTGTATTCATTTGGTATCACTAAGATGCCTGCTCTTTTCTGAAGGGAAATGGAGAACAGCTTATATGGAGGAGATTGGAGTGGAGGGAACTGGGAGGAATGGAGAGAAGTGTGGCTGAGATCAGGATGTATTGCATGAGAAAAGAACAATGAAAACAGAAAAAAAGAAAAATTAAAATTCTAGAATGAAAACAAGCAATCAAGCAAACAAACAAAAGCCTACAATGCATTACTCTATTGATATAATGTAGTAGAAACAAAACACAACAGTAAGGAAAGGAAATTTTAATACCTAGAATAGTAGAATTGAACTCAGGCTGAAGAAAGAGGGAAAAAGATAAATTCCTCAGAAGACTGGTTCTAGATGGTGTTGTAGTCATACAATCAGGCTCATCTTTCAGTGCCACTGACCTGAGCACTATATATTTATCAACTGTTTCCTGAAGAAAAATGATTTTTTTCATAGGTAAGTCCTTGGAATATGAGCATAAACTTTCAGTTCCTTTAAGGTATTTTGAGTTACTTGAAGAAAGTAAACTAAATCAATCAGCCTTAATAGGACTTTAAAATGTAAAAGGACCTGAAATATTTTGATACATATGCAGCTAGAGTCAAGAGCTGGGGGGTACTGGTAAGTTCAGAATGTTGTTCCACCTATAGGGTTGCAGATCCCTTTAGCTTCTTGGGTACTTTCTCTAGCTCCTCCATTGGGAGCCCTGTGATCCATCCAATAGCTGACTGTGAGCATTCACTTCTGTGTTTGCTAGGCCCCGGCATAGTCTCACAAGAGACAGCTATATCTGGGACCTTGTAGCAAAATCTTGCTAGTGTATGCAATGGTGTCAGCGTTTGGAAGCTGATTATGGGGTGGATACCTGGAAATGGCAGTCTCTAGATGGTCCATTCTTTCGTCACAGCTCCAAACTTTGTCTCTGTAACTCCTCCCATGGGTGTTTTGTTCCCAATTCTAAGAAGGGGCACAATGTCCACACTTTGGTCTTCATTCTTGTTGAGTTTCATGCATTTAACAAATTGTATCTTATATCTTGGGTATCCTAAGTTTTGGGCTAATATCCACTTATCAGTGAGTACATATTGTGTGAGTTCCTTTGTGATTGTGTTACTTCACTCAGGATTATGCCCTCCAGATCCATCCATTTGCCTAGGAATTTCATAAATTCATTCTTTTTAATAGCTGAGTAGTACTCCATTGTGTAAATGTACCACATTTTCTGTATCCATTCCTCTGTTGAGGGACATCTGGGTTCTTTCCAGCTTCTGGCTATTATAAATAAGGCTGCCATGAACATAGTAGTGCATTTGTCCTTCTTACCTGTTGGGACATCTTCTGGATATATGCCCAGGAGAGGTATTGCTGGATCCTTGGGTAGTTCTATGTCCAGAAGTGGATGCTCACAGTCAGCTATTGAATGGATTACAGGGCCCCCAATGCAGGAGCTAGAGAAAGCACCCAAGGAACTAAAGGAAACTGCAACCCTATAGGTGGTACAACAATATGAACTAACCAGTACCCCGGAGTTCTTGACTCTAGCTGCATATGTATCAAAAGATAGCCTAGTCGGCCATCACTGGAAAGAGAGGCCCATTGAACTTGCAAACTTTATATGCCCCAATACAGGGGAACGCCAGGGCCAAAAAGGGGGAGTGGGGGGGTAGGGGAGTGGGGGGGTATGGGGGACTTTTGGTATAGCATTGGAAATGTAAATGAGCTAAATCCCTAATAAAAATGGAAAAAAAAAAGAAAATTGGACCTGAAATATTTTTAAACTATTGTATATTCATATAATTCAGACCAATTCACAAAAACTCTAGAAAGAATATGTAAAATTAAGGTTATAAGCAAAGCTAGTATAAAAGAAAAACTACCAAATAAAAACACAGTAAAGGTTTTAAATGGATCAATAATGTTAATCTTTAAAAATTTTAAATAAATAAAGATAAAAATTTTGGAAATTAAATAAAGGACAAATGTCTAAAAAAGAATGAGGCTAAGAAAAGTTTCTCATCAGCCAAGTGGTATAATAAAAGGCAATTGACAAGCATTCAAAATCAGTCTATACTTTTAAATATATATCACATTCATAAAAAGTAAGACAATAGTATATGATAATTTCAAAATTGTTCTGAAAATGCAAGATAATGGCAATCAAGTCTATATAAAAAAGTTGGCAGTATTAAGTCTAAAAAAAAACCCCACTTCCCTTGACATGTATAAGTAAAAACTTATTTTTTAGAATTCTTCACTTTACAGAAAACAAATTACTAAAGTGTAAATTAGAAGAAAACTAAATTTGAAAAATGGTTAACTATAAATTAACTTAGGATCATATTTTAAAATCCCAAGTGACATTAAAAGGAATGAATATCAATACTATGATGTTGTAAAAATTTAAAGGTATTTATTTTTTAAAAAATAAATTGAGACAAAACTCAGACATTTACAAGGATACACAACAAGAAAAAATTGACACGACATAAACATATTGGTACAAATATTGGAGAAAAAACATCAAAACTGTGTCATGCACACTACTCAAGAATTCTCTTCCCCATAACATATCATAGAGAATTCAGAGTTAATTAGAAGTTAAAATGTTATTATATCAATGATGTGTTTAGCTATTTTGTTTAATGGTAAATAATAATTTCATATTCATCTTGAGTCAAATGCAAAGTAAGCTAAAAGCACATAGTACTATAAAATTAAGTTTGTAAATGTTTTGCTGTATTAAGGCTTAAGATCGACTAGGAGTGTTTATGTTGTATATACTTATCAGGAATCTTCAATATTCACTTATCCACACTGGAAAAAATGAAGCATGTTGCCACAGTTAATACAGAAGGAACAGAGAGTCATGAGAATCTTGTGATGTAAGGGCTGGTTACTTACTGATACGGATGCATTTGGGAGGAGGGGACCAGCCATTCTCTGTACATGTCATTGTGTCTTGACCATTTTGAAGACTAAAGCCATTGTAACACTGGACTTTTGCAGACTGACCCTGCACATATATTTTTTCCCAGTATGAAGATTGTCCATTCTCCACATAATGGAAAACACATTTCCCTAAGAAACATAAAAAGTAAAAATTAAAAAAAAGTAAAAGCTTTCATTTCCTTAAGTTAAATGTTATCTTTCCAGCTGTTTAATGAGCATGTATTGCATTCAGAAATAAAATTAATAACAAATGTTTAAATGAGTAGCATGTATCTTTAGTTTGTATAAATAAAATATGCAAGAAATAAAGGCATTTCCATAGTCCCTATTGTGTGCAAGTACATTTCATGAAGAGCTGCTCCCAAAGAACAGAAACTAGCCTTTTTGCTCACAAGTATTTTCGTTGGTCTTATGTTTGTCATGAGAAACATAACTGTAATTATGTATGTGCTATCTCTTTAAAAGAGTTAAACATATTTAAATACAAAGACATTGGCTTACTGACGCATGGGACTTCAGGCTTCCACCCTTGTGCTGTGCAACGAAGGAAGTCCCAGGAATGCCCAGAAGGTGGTGAAAACCCATTGTCACACTTATAGCTGTACTGTTTTCCTATAGACACTGGGAAGTTGGGTCTCAGGCTCTCTTCATAATACAGATGTCCATATTGGAATTGTGGAAATTCACAAGGTTTCACTTGAAATAAAAAAAAATTAAATAAAACAACCAGAAAAACACTCAAATCACATATAAAACTTTTGATTAATAAATTACTTTTAATGAATTGAAAAAACAGTGGGGGTGTGGGACAAGGAAATAAGACAATAGAAAACATTGGTTTGTGAGGATGTCATTTCATATGAAATCAAGTTATGGCTGATACCTCAAGAGAGAAGAGGATTAGAGACATTTCTTAATATTAAATATGATAACTGCTTATTTATAATTTTCACTGAAACTAAAATATAGTATGAATATGGAAACATATGGAGCTAGTCCCATACAATTAATTGAAATTCTTTACTGTTCACTATATTGTTTATATGTAACATATGATTACTTCTTTTATATATGTAACAATTTGTAATTATTATTTATAATTTGTAATATTGAATGAGAACAACATCACTGTTTCATGAAGTATGTTTCTGCTTTAGGAAACCTCATGCAATATATTAAAAGTTATTTCAACCAATACGTATATAGACAAACTATTTTCATTGGGCTTCCTCATTCATTTTAGTTTTTGATTTATGAGAAAAATTCTCCAGAAATTTTTATACATTAATCACATGGTTTAAAAACTGTAATTCCTTTTACAGTAATGTTCTTCTTTAACAATTTTGAGAATCATATTTTTCTTAGGATATCAATAAGTTAAATAAGCTCACTGAGATTTTGTTTTAAAAAGTAACAAAAGGAGGTATGATTCAGGGTAGGAATATCATTATTTCCACAGTCCTCAAAGTTTTACCTACTCTTCATTCTCCAGTGGGCACAGGAGAACATGTTTACCTTCTTTATACACAATTCTTGAACAAACATAGCATTTCTTAAAGTACATGATCACCTGAGGTGGTCAGTACCTAACTGAACCTTGTTTGACATCTTATACTTTCAAAATGCAGGTTGTGGCTGCATCATCAGTGACTGTTGGACCATATATCACAGTGTTGATGTATTCTACTCAGCCTGCTGATCAATACATTTACCAGTTTTTCAACTGTTCTAAATATTATGAGCACATCGCAAGATCAACTAGTTTTTACTGTCTTCAGCCCCAAGATCTTCTAATTTTTATTGATAAGTCTCATCCTACTACATATTCAGCATGACATAAAAGATTGATTTCTGCAATCATGTGTAACACAGATTCATTGTCATTATCTTTTGCATTGTTCCACTTGTCCTTTTATAATGTATTTTCCCAAAAATACTAAAAGATTTGATGAAAATGATGAGTAGTTAAACATCCCTAAGGAGCAAGAACTACACATTTAAAGTACAAAATGTTATGTAATGAAATTACAGAGAGATTAATCATCCTTATCATATCCAGGAAATATCAGAAAGTTCACTGTAAAATAAATAAAATTCAGATATATTCAAGCCACAGACAGTACAGATATATTTGGGCAGATCTACATTGTGGAAACTCAAACTTAGTTGGGTTTCTGGCTCACTGTACTACATAGATTCATCACTTGCAATTGTAAACCTACTCAAAAGCCCAGGGCAAGGATGTCATAAGATCCGAGTTCAGAGACACACATTAATTCTGCTATTAAAATAAGTAGACTCAACAATGAACAAACAGATGGGAAAAGAAAATGAAGTCCTGTCAAAATAGTAATTAGAATAATAAATAGTCCAAAAATTGAATACTGAAAGCTGTGAGAGCAAAAAAGCAAGTAAAATATAAAGGCAAACCTATCAGAATATAGCTGACTCCTTAATGGAAACTCTAAAAGGAAGAAGGGCCTGGACATATTTTTAAAAAAACCACAATTGTATCCCAGACTACAGTGGTCAGAAAAAATAGTCAATAAACATAGAAGAAGAAAACAAGATATACCATAAGAATGCAAAATTTAAACAATATCTATACAGAGCTGAGCCCTACAATAATTACTTGAAAAAAAATTCCAACGAAGAAGATCAACTAGAATAAATAAATAAGCTCTGCTCTAATACAAGCACATCATCTACATCATAGGCAATAAATAACCTCCCATGAGTAAATGAAGACACACACACACACACATAAACACCACCACCATCAAAATAACAGTAATTAACAATCATGGTCACTGAAATCTCTCATTGTCAATGGATTAAATTCTCCAATAAAAATGGCACAGGCTGACAGAATGGATGAAAAAACATTATCCACCCTTTTCTTGCATACAAGAAATATACCTCAATATCAGAAATGGATATTACTCCTTAGTAAAAGGCTAGAAAAGATTTCCCTAGCATGGACCTGGAGGGCATCACCCTGAGTGAGGTAACCCAATCACAAAGGAACTCACACAATATGTATTCACTGATAAGTGGATATTAGCCCAGAAACTTAGGATACCCAAGATATAAGATACAATTTGCTAAACGCATGAAACAGTTGAGTTGAATGAGCCAGGCAGAGGGCAACAAGTACTAGGAAGGTGTGGTCTTACACACCAGTAAGTCTCAAAGGCTGAAATCACTCTTGGCCTAGATAAGATCGTACAGAGAGGCTAACTGAAAGTGTACAGTACTAGGCCTAGGTTAGCAGAGAGAAGCATTAAGTCTATGAGAAATTTACTCAGGAGTATAAAAGTTACTTTTGTGCTGAGTATTAGACATTGTTTGGAGAATCCTGCAGAAGATGGGGAAGAAAGATTATAGGAGCTGGAATTATCCAGGATACCACAAGGAAACTCAGAGTCAAGTAACCTGGACTCTTGGGATTTCACTGAGATTCAACTGACAATCAGGGAGCCTGAATCTAACCTATGTCCTCTCTATATATGTTATAGATGTATAGCTTGGTGTTTTTGTGGGATTCCTTTTTTTTTCCTCATGTACATTTTCAATGCTATCCCAAAAGTCCCACATACCCTCCCCCCACCACTCCCCTAGCCACCCACTCCCACCTTTTGGCCCTGGCATTCCCCTGTACTGGGGCATATAAACTTTGCATGTCCAATGGGCCTCTCTTTCCAGTGATGGCCGACTAGGACATCTTTTGATACATATGCAGCTACAGTCAAGAGCTCCGGGGTACTGGTTAGTTTATAATGTTATTCCCCCTATAGGGTTGCATATCCCTTTAGCTCATTGTGTACTTTCTCTAGCTCCTCCATTGGGGGCCCTGGGATCCATCCAATAGCTGACTGTGAGCATCCGCTTATGCGTTTGCTAGGCCCCAGCATAGTCTCACAAGAGACAGCTATATCAGGGTCCTTTCAGCAAAATCTTGCTAGTGTATGCAATGGTGTCAGTGTTTAGAGGCTGATTATGGGATGAATCCCTGGATATGGCAGTCTTTGGATAGTCCATCCTTTTGTCTCAGCTCCACCTTTGTCTCTGTAACTCCTTCCATGGGTGTTTTGTTCCCAATTCTAAGAAGGGGCAACGTGTCCACACTTTGGTCTTCATTCTTCTTGAGTTTCATGTGTTTTGCAAATTGTAACTTATAACTTGGGTATTCTAAATTTCTGGGCTAATATCCACTTATCAGTGAGTACATATCATTTGTGTTCTTTTGTAAGTGTGTTAACTCACTCAGGATAATGCCCTCCAGGTCCAACCATTTGCCTAGGAATTTCATAATTTCATTCTTTTTAATAGCTGAGTAGTACTCCATTGTGTAAATGTACTACATTTTTTGTATCCATACCTCTGTTGAGGGGCATCTGGGTTCTTTCCAGCTTCTGGCTATTATAAATAAGGCTGCTATGAATATAGTGGAGCATGTGTCTTTCTTACTAGTAGGAACATCTTCTGGATATATGCCCAGGAGAGGTATTGCAGGATCCTCTGGTAGTACTATGTCCAATTTTCTGAGGAACCACCAGACTAATTTCCAGAGTGGTTGTACAAGCTTGCAATCCCACCAACAATGGAGGAGTGTTACTCTTTCTCCATATCCTCGCCAGCATCTGCTGTCACCTGAATTTTTGATCTTAGCCATTCTGACTGGTGTGAGATGGAATCTCAAGGTTGTTTTGATTTGCATTCCCCTGATGATTAAGGATGCTGATCATTTTTTCAGGTGTTTCTCAGCCATTCGGTATTCCTCAGTTGAGAATTCTTTGTTTAGCTCTGAGCCCTATTTTTAATGGACTCCAGAAAATCAAATAACCCCATTTACTCCAGAAAATCAAATAACACCATTTTGTGGGATTCCTAACAGGGAGTGTTGGTTGTTTTTTGATTCTTTTCCCTACTTTGGGCAAAGTTGTCCTCATACCGAGTTGCCTCATCCTGCCAAAATATAAGCAGAAATGCCTAATTTTATTGAAATCTGATATGACATAGTAAGTTGATATCCCTGGGGGCCTCCCAGTTTCTGAAGCAAAATGGAGGAGGGATGGATGGGGAGGAATGGGGTTGATGGGATGGGTGAGTTGGGAAGCTGAGGTAATATATGAGAAAATAAATTTTATATAAAAAATCCTAATGGCAAAAACTAATAATAAAAAAACAACAAAAAACCCAAATGATAATGAAATAGAACCAATAAAAAATAATAAAAGAGAATTTGTAAGAGAACTATATTTAAAAAATAATTTTAAACTCAATTTTCTTACAATTCTTATAGTTATTAATGCTATTTCTTAGTGGAAATAGCTTCTTTCATTTTTATGAGTTGGATATTATAGATTTTCCAAATTCTCATCTCAGTTAAAAGCTTTTTTTTTTTTTTTTTTTTTTTTTTTTTTTTTTTTTTTTTTTGCTGGTGCTATTGGAAAGGATATAAAGTTCAGAGTTTCTGGACACACTGAAATAAGTTAAGTCATTGGGTTGATGCCTTTGAAGGGGATATTGAGATCTTGGCCATTCCCTTATATCCCATTGCTGGTGGTCATCAGGCAAGCAGCTTTGACTTTCCACTTACTTTCTGACATAAAGATGCTCCTGATGTAGATAGGAAAAAATTGAAAAGAATAGAGTATCCCAGAAATTAAATACTCTGAATTCAATAAAACACAGTGGTATACATGTGATGAGAAGCCACTGACATTGTTCAAAGCAACTCTCTCCAGATAGAGAAACATAATTCTCTTCTTCACATGCATGTTGAACTCAGTGTGTAAGAAACAGCTATGACCAAAACATTGTATGCTCCATGTAGCTCATGGATGGATTCTAGACTCCTACTGTATCTCTGATCAGTAACTCTAAGGTAAGTTAGCTTTTGTGAAACAATCTATGCAGAGGCTTATAACTGATAAGGAACTGAGCCCTCTTGCCAAATCCTAGTGTGTGTGGCATGTTGGACATAGTGCCTAGCAAAGTCTTCTGATGACTGACAGTCAAGAATATCTGACAGCCTCTCTCCAGCAGCCGAGCAAGATGCCCAAAGGGAAGAAGGCCAAGGGGAAGAAGGTAGCCCTGGCCCCCGCCGTCATCAAGAAGCAGGAGGCCAAGAAGGTGGTCAACCCTCTGTTCGAGAAGAGGCCCAAGAATTTCGGCATTGGACAGGACATCCAGCCCAAAAGAGATTTAACGTGCTTCGTCAAATGACCCCACTACATCAGGCTGCACCGGCAAAGAGCCATCCTCTACAAGCGGCTCAAAGTCCCTCCTGCCATTAACCAGTTCACCCAGGCACTGGACAGGCAGACAGCTACTCAGCTGCTTAAGCTTGCCCACAAGTACAGGCCAGAGACAAAGCAAGAGAAGAAGCAAAGGCTACTGGCCCATGCAGAGAAGAAAGCTGCTGGCAAAGGCGACGTCCCAACTAAGAGACCACCTGTCCTCCGAGCAGGAGTCAATACAGTCACCACCTTGGTGGAGAACAAGAAGGCTCAGCTGGTGGTGATTGCCCATGACGTAGACCCCATTGAGCTGGTGGTTTTCCTACTTGCCCTGTGTCAAAAGATAGGGGTGCCCTACTGCATAATCAAGGGAAAGGCCAGACTGGGGCACCTGGTCCACAGGAAGACATGCACCACTGTTGCCTTCACAAAGGTTAACTCGGAAGACAGGGGTGCTCTGGCTAAGCTTGTGGAAGCTATTAGGACAAATTATAATGACAGATATGACAAGATCCGTCGCCACTGGGGAGGCAACATCCTGGGTCCTAAGTCTGTGGTTCCCATTGCCAAGCTGGAAAAAGCAAAGGCTAAAGATCTCGCCACTAAATTGGGTTAAATGTACACTAAATTTTCTGTACCTAAATATAATTACAAAATTAAAAAGAAAAAAGAATATCTGACAGCACCACACTGATTCAGAGGCAATAGCCAAGTCATCTTCAAAACTGGCTGACAGGAACTAAGGGACGACAAAGGTTTCTTAAGAGGCAAATATTACTGAGATTTACTATGATGCAAATAAATAAGTAAAATAAATTTTTATATGACAATATTCTTACCCAATAATTTATTACAAATCTTAAAAAAATTATTAATTAGAAAAAAATGAAAAATGTATTTATTCACATATATATTTATTTAAGGTGCAGTAAATTAAAATTTTTACTTTTCTATAATGTATTTTAAATATTACTGGGAATCTTAAATTATTTTTTTTTATTACGTATTTTCATCAATTACATTTCCAATGCTATCCCAAAAGTCCCCCATACCCCCTCCTCCCACTTCCCTACCCACCCATTCCCATTCTTTTGGCCCTGGAATTCCCCTGTATTGGGGCATATAAAGTTTGCAAGTCCAATGGGCCTCTCTTTCCAGTGATGGCCAACTAGGCCATCTTTCGATACATATGCAGGTAGAGACAAGAGCTCCGGGGTACTGGTTAGTTCAGAATGTTGTTCCAACTATAGGGTTGCAGATCCCTTTAGCTCCTTGGGTACTTTCTCTAGCTTCTCTATTGGGAGCCCTGTGATCCATCCAATAGGTGACAGTGAGCATCGACTTCTGTATTTGTTTGGCCCCGGCATAGTTTCACAAGAGAGAGCTATATCTGGGTCCTTTCAGCAAAATCTTGCTAATGTATGCAATAGTGTCAGCGTTTGGAAGCTGATTATGGGATGGATCCCTGCATATGGCAGTCTCAAGATGGTCCATCCTATCATCACAGATCCAAAGTTTGTCTCTGTAACTCCTTCCATTGGTGTTTTGTTCCCACTTCTAAGAAGGGGCACAGTGTCCACACTTTGGTCTTCATTCTTCTTGAGTTTCATGCGTTTAGCAAATTGTATCTTATATCTTGGGCATCCTAAGTTTTGGGCTAATATCCACTTATCAGTGAATACATATTGTGTGAGTTCCTTTGTGATTGTGTTACCTCACTCAAGATGATGCCCTCCAGGTCCATCCATTTGGCTAGGAATTTCATAAATTCCTTCTTTTTAATAGCTGAGTAGTACTCCATTGTATAAATGTACCGTATTTTCTGTATCCATTCCTCTGTTGAGGGGCATCTGGGTTCTTTCCAGCCTCTGGCTATTATAAATAAGGCTGCTATGAACATAGTGGAGCATGTGTCCTTCTTACCGGTTGGGACATCTTCTGGATATATGCCCAGGAGAGGTATTGCTGGATCCTCCAGTAGAACTATGTCCAATTTTCTGAGGAACTGCCAGACTGATTTCCAGAGTGGTTGTACAAGCTTGCAATCCCACCAACAATGGAGGTGTGTTCCTCTTTCTCCGCATCGTCACCAGCATATGCTGTCACCTGAGTTTTTGATCTTAGCTATTCTGACTGGTGTGAGGTGGAATCTCAGCGTTGTTTTGATTTGCATTTCCCTGATGATTAAGGATGTTGAACATTTTTTCAGGTGCTTCTCTGTCATTTGGTATTCCTCAGGTGAGAATTCTTTGTTCTGTTCTGAGCCCCATTTTTTAATGGGGTTATTTGATTTTCTGGAGTCCACCTTCTTCAGTTCTTTATATATATTGGATATTAGTCCCTTATCTGATTTAGGATAGGTAAAGATCCTTTCCCAATCTGTTGGTGTTTTTTTTGTCTTATTGATGGTGTCTTTTCCCTTGCAGAAGCTTTGCAGTTTCATGAGGTCCCACTTGTCAATTCTCGATCTTACATCACAAGCCATTGCTGTTCTATTCAAGAATATTTCCCCTGTACCCATTTCTTCAAGGCTTTTCCCCACTTTCTCCTCTATAAGTTTCAGTGTCTCTGGTTTTATGTGAAGTTTCTTGATCCACTTAGATTTGACCTTAGTACAAGGAGATAGGAATGGATCAATTCGCATTCTTCTACATGATAACAACCAGTTGTGCCAGCACCATTTGTTGAAAATGCTGTCTTTCTTCCACGGGATGGTTTTAGCTCCCTTGTCGAAGATCAAGTGACCATAGGTATGAGGCTTCATTTCTGGGTCTTCAATTCTATTCCATTGGTCTACTTGTCTGTCACTATACCAGTACAATGCACTTTTTATTACAATTGCTCTGTAGTAAAGCTTTAGGTCAGGCATGGTGATTCCACCAGAGGTTCTTTTATCCTTGAGAAGAGTTTTTGCTATCCTAGGTTTTTTGTTATTCCAGATGAATTTGCAGATTGCACTTTCTAATTCGTTGAAGAATTGAGTTGGAATTTTGATGGGGATTGCATTGAATCTGTAGATTGCTTTTGGCAAGATAGCCATTTTTACAATGTTGATCCTGCCAGTCCATGATCATGGGAGATCTTTCCATCTTCTGAGATCTTCTATAATTTCTTTCTTCAGAGACTTGAAGATTTTATTATAAACATCTTTCACTTCCTTAGTTAGAGTCACGCCAAGATATTTTATATTATTTGTGACTATTGAGAAGGGTGTTGTTTCCCTAATTTCTTTCTCAGCCTGTTTATTCTTTGTGTAGAGAAAGGCCATTTACTTATTTGAGTTAATTTTATATCCAGCTACTTCACCGAAGCTGTTTATCAGGTTTAGGAGTTCTCTGGTGGAATTTTTAGGGTCACTTATATATACTATCATATCTTCTGCAAAAAGTGATATTTTGACTTCATCTTTTCCAATTTGTATCCCTTTGATTTCCTTTTGTTGTCGAATTGCTCTGGCTAGGACTTCAAGTACAATGTTGAATAGGTATGGAGAGAGTGGACAGCCATGTTTAATCCCTGATTTTAGTGGGATTGCTTCAAGCTTCTCACCATTTATTTGATGTTGGCTACTGGTTTGCTGTAGATTGCTTTTATCATGTTTAGTTATGGGCCTTGAATTACTGATCTTTCCAAGACTTTTATCATGAATGGGTGTTGGATCTTGCCAAATGCTATTTCCGCATCTAATGAGATGATCATGTGTTTTTTGTCTTTGAGTTTGTTTATATAATGGATTACGTTGATGGATTTCCTTATATTGAACCCTCCCTGCATCCCTGGGATGAAACCTACTTGGTCAGGTTGGATGATTGTTTTGATGTGTTCTTGGATTCAGTTAGCAAGAACTTTATTGAGGATTTTTCCATCAATATTCATAAGGGATATTGGTTTGAAGTTTTCTATCTTTGTTTGGTTTTTTTGTGGTTTAGGTATCAGAGTAATTGTGGCTTCATAGAATGAGTTGTGTAGAGTACCTTCTGTTCTATTTTGTAGAATAGTTTGTGAATAACTGGGATTAGATCTTCTTTGAAGGTCTGATAGAACTCTGCACTAAAGCCATCTGGTCCTGGGCTTTTTTTGGTTGGGAAACTATTAATGACTGCTTCTATTTCTTTAGGGGATATAGGGCTGTTTAGATCATTAACCTGATCTTGATTCAATTTAGTACCTGTTATCTGTCTAGAAACTTCTCCATTTCATCCAGGTTCTCCATTTTTGTTGAGTATAGCCTTTGGTAGAAGGATCTGATGGTGTTTTGGATTTCTTAAGGATCTGTGGTTATGTCTCCTTTTTCATTTCTGATTTTGTTAATTAGAATGCTTTCCCTGTGCCCTCTAGTGAGTCTGGCAAAGGGTTTATCTATCTTGTTGATTTTCTCAAAGGACCAGCTCCTTGATTGGTTGATTCTTTGAATAGTTCTTTTGTTTCCAGTTGGTTGATTTTGCCCCTGAGTTCGACTATATCCTGCTGTCTACTCCTCTTGGTGAATTTGCTTCCTTTTGTTCTAGAGATTTAGGTGTGTTGTTAAGCTGCTAATGTGTGCTCTCTCTCTAATTTCTTTTTGGAGGCACTCAGAGCTATGAGTTTTCCTCTTAGAAATGTTTTCATTGCGTCCAATAAGTTTGAGTATGTTGTGGCTTCATTTTCATTGAACTCTAAAAAGTCATTAATTTCTTTCTTTATTCCTTCCTTGACCAAGGTATCATTGAGAAGAGTGTTGTTCAGTTTCAACGTGAATGTTGGCCTTCTATTATTTATTTTATTATTGAAGATCTGCCTTAGTCCATGGTGATCTGATAGGATGCATGGGACAATTTCAATATTTTTGTATCTGTTGAGGCCTGTTTTGTGACCAATTATGTGGTCAATTTTGAAGAAGGTACCATGAGGTACTGAGAAGAAGGTATATCTTTTTGTTTTAGGATAGAATGTTCTGTAGATATCTGCCAGATCCATTTGATTCATAACTTCTGTTAGTTTCACTGTGTCCCTGTTTAGTTTCTGTTTCCATGATCTGTCCATTGGTGAAAGTGGTGTGTTGAAGTGTCAGAGACCATCCCGTGAGAAAGTCAAGGAGGATCTATGTTCCAGAGATAAGATGCAGAGTGCCCGCAGTTTGGCGCCTGACCTCAGCTCCCATGTCAGCAGATGCCCACTTCTTTGTTCTTTGTATAATTCTCCCTGGACCCCTCCCATATTCCCCGTGATGTATGCTTTAAAAAGAAGGCACCTCAGCATAATAAACGAGACCTTGATAGGTACAATCTACTTGGTCTCCGCTTCTCTTTCTTTTCCTCCCATTTCCTTCCAGGTTCGAGGTCCCCCTTGCACCCAGGAATAACTGAATCCCACGGGACGGGATATTGAAATCTCCTACTATTATTGTTTGAGGTAATTGTTGCTCCCTGTTTTTTTTTTTGTTGTTAAAGTTGGCATTCTGTTCTTGTGGCTGTCTTCTTTTAGGTTTGTTGAGGGATTACCTTCTTGTTTTTTCTAGGGAGTGGTTCCCGTCCTTGTATTGGTTTTTTTCTGTTATTATCCTTTGAAGGGCTGGATTCGT
This sequence comes from Mus caroli, assembly GCF_978045245.1. Lineage (NCBI taxonomy): Eukaryota > Metazoa > Chordata > Mammalia > Rodentia > Muridae > Mus > Mus caroli. Next base: position 136,980,786 of record NW_028227256.1, read on the forward strand.
GGAAAGATAATGTGTGAATTTGGTTTTGTCGTGGAATACTTTGGTTTTTCCATCTATGTTAATTGAGAGTTTGGCTGGGTATAGTAGCCTGGGCTGGAATTTGAGTTCTTTTAGTATCTGTATAACATCTGTCCAGGATCTTCTGGCTTTCATAGTCTCTGGTGAAACATCTGGTGTAATTCTGATAGGCTTGCCTTTATATGTTACTTGGCCTTTTTCTCTTACTGCTTTTAGTATTCTATCTTTATTTAGTGCATTTGTTGTTCTGATTATTATGTGTCAGTAGGTATTTCTTTTCTGGTCCAGTCTATTTGGAGTTCTGTAGGCTTCTTGTATGTTCATGGGCATCTCTTTCTTTAGATTTGGGAAGTTTTCTTCTCTAATTTTGTTGAAGGTGTTTGCTGCTCCTTTGAGTTGAAAATCTTCATTCTCATCCACTCCAATTATCTGTAGGTTTGGTCTTCTCATTGTGTCCTGGATTTCCTGGATGTTTTGAGTTAGGATCTTTTTGCATTTTCCATTTTCTTTGATTGTTGTTCCGATGTTCTCTATGGAATCTTCTGCACCTGACATTCTCTCTTCCATCTCTTGTATTCTGTTGCTGATGCTCGCATCTATGGTTCCAGATTTCTTTCCTAGGGTTTCTCTCTCCAGTGTTGCCTCATTTTGGGTTTTCTTTATTGTGTCTACTTCCCTTTTTAGGTCTAGTATAGTTTTGTTCATTTCCATCACCTGTTTGGACATGTTTTCCTGTTTTTCTTTAAGGACTTCTACCCGTTTGGTTGTCTTTTCCTGTTTCTCTTTAATGACTTCTACCTGTTTGATTTTGTTATCCTGTTTTTCTTTGAGGACTTGTAACTCTTTAGCAATGTTCTCCTGTAATTTTTTTTTTTTTGTTTGTTTTTGTTTTTCGAGACAGGGTTTTTCTGTATAGCCCTGGCTGTCCTGGAACTCACTTTGTAGACCAGGCTGGCCTCGAACTCAGAAATCCGCCTGCCTCTGCCTCCCAAGTGCTGGGATTAAAGGCGTGCGCCACCACCGCCCGGCTCTCCTTTAATTCTTTAAGTGAGTTATTAAAGTCCTTCTTGATGTCCTCTACCATCATCATGAGATATGCTTTTAAATCCAGGTCTAGCTTTTGGGGTGTGTTGGGGTGCCCTGGACTGGGGGAAGTGGGAGTGCTGGGTTCAGATGATGGTGAGTGGTCTTGGTTGTTGTTAGTAAGATTCTTACGTTTACCTTTTGCCATCTGGTAATTTCTGGAGTTGTTATAATTGTCTCTGTTTAGAGATTGTTCTTCTGGTGATTCTGATTACTGTCTATCAGCAGACAGGCTCTCTCCTTTGTGTTTCAGTGGTTAGAGCACTCTCTGCTGGCAAGCTCTCCTCTTACAGGGAAGGTGCACAGATATCTGGTGTTTGGACCTTCTCCTAGCCGAAGAAGAAGGCCCAAACAGGACCTTTTCCAGATGCTGTGTTGCTTTGGCAGGTCAGAGAAGCTGACAGCTTCTGTGGTGCACACTCTCACCTGTGCAGACTAAGTTCCTAAGTTCGGTGGGGTCCTGGAACCAAGATGGTGCTCCCTGATCCTGAGGCAGAGGGCTCCCGTGCAGGGTGGACCACTGTCCTCCATCTGGGAGGGTGCAGGATGTCTGCGGCCCGAAAAGGGTGCTGCCTCAGCGGCTCTGTGGCTCCCACCTATTCCCGAAGCTGTCTGCCTGTGTGGTGCACACTCTCACCTCTGCAGACTAATTCTTGATTGATTCTTTTGAACACTTGGAGAGAGGGGAAAGAGAGAATAGAGGAAGGGAAGAAATTAGGCAGGAGGAGAAAAAGAGTCTCCATTGAAATTTCCTTTTGAACATTCCACAAACACAATTACAATTCAAATATTAAAAGTTTAGTATTTTGTTCTTGGGGATCATTTTCCTCAGGAAGAGAGGTGACAGAAGTCATTCTCAAGGGATATTGAATAAAAGTTTGATGATTAAAATAAGGAGATCTGCATCTTAACTCATGTAAGTTTGCAAATCTCTAGCAACAGACTTCATTTTACTGAACAAATATATGTACTCCTTGATGAACTGTAGTTTCTTATTAGGAAAAAAAAATGTACTGCATCATTCTACGTTGTTTTCCTGGAACAGAAAGAGTTTACCTGACGTGATGAACAATTATCCTTAAACCACGGCACCTTAATCTCTTTGACACTATATCAATGAATATACAATTTGTTGCAGTTGACTTTATAAGAATCTTGGACTCCATAAGAAACCAAAATTAAAATAATAAAATATGAAAATAAGTAAACTTTCTTTTAGCTGATCATAGCCAGACCAAAGGGGTCTAAAACAACTTCTCAGAACTTTTGGATTTCTAACATATAATAGCCCCTCTCTAATGATTGGCAGGAACAATGAAAAAAATAACACAATGTCCTGAACAACTTATTTTGATGCATCGGTTTCCTGTAGAGATTACATTTTGCAAAATTGATTTACAATATAAAGAAACTAAGCATGATGTATTCCATTCCAAATATTTCTACAAAACATTTGAAATAAGAAAACTGTACATTTGGGAATCTATATACAAGGGGAAAAGTAGTTTTTTTCTTAATCAGTTTTACAAAGTTCTTGCCATAGTGTTTGCTTCTCCTCTTAAATACTTGGCCATATTGTTGTTTGGTATCTTATGGCTTTAACTTAAAAAGATACCAACTTATGCTGTATTATTAAGAAAACCTAAATAGAAAAACAAAACCACAATGGTCCTATGAAGATATCAGAGGCAGAGTACAATGAAGAGAAAAAAATTGAAGGAACACAATTAAGGCTGATTTGAAATAAATGTTAAATGGCATAAAAATTAGGAGACATGCTTGATTTATGGAGTTGTCTTAGAGTGCTGGTTGCTGTGAAGAGACATCATGACCAAGGAAAGTCTAATAAGAGAAAACATTTAGTTGGGGCTGGCTTATATGTTCAGGGGTTGCTTCTATTATAATCAAGGGGGAAAGTTTGGCAGCAACCAGGCAAGCATGGTATTGGAGAAGGTGCTGAGAATTCAATTGTGAGAATTATCCTGCAACCCGATCAACTGTTTCAAAGTGTACGCTCACTGGCTGGATCCCTGTTCCAAGATGTACCTGTAAGCTTCACTTACATATTTAATCTCCATGATCCTGAAATTAGTCTATTAAATATGCTCAGATGAAAATACAGTAACAGCAAATATTTAACTTTTTATTTATTTATGTACAACCCTTACATTTGGGGAACCAAATATATTTCTCAGTTTGAAAACAGATATATGCTAAGGAAGAGTTTTTAAATAGTTGACAGTAATTCCAGCTTCAGTTGAATTCAGTCCAAAAGAGATTCTACTCTGCTATGTTATTTGGTGTGGCATGAATGATGTATTGAATCCTAATGTTTCCAATGGAAAACTGGATTCACCTAAAGGTGGAATGATTGTTTAAAAGTTACTCTTAAGAACAAGGCTTGATTCAATATAATATATGGGATATTGTTTGATCTTTTAGTGGATAAATAATCTATTTTGAGGACAGCTGGAGTTAATTCTATGCAGAGTTTTAATGCCAGAGGAATACTGAGATACAGCTTCTCTGATGAGGATTCATAAACACCATGAAAACAGATTGTTGGACTCAATTAAATTAGCTAAACATAGATTTGTGATGCCATCTTTTCCATTTAGTGTTCTACTTCTTAAATAATGGAGATAGGAAATAAGAATAAAGTCGACCTTGGGCCCAAACTCTGCAAATATTCCTACAGTCCCCAGAGGACTCTCCACCTCCAAGGTGACCTAGCAGGCCCCGGATTTTAGGATCACTGGTGAGTGGAACACAACATCTGTTCCAAAAGAACCGGACATTCCTGGAGGCAGCTTGAGCACAGACACAGAACCCTGCCCAAGCAGTGGTTCATGTTTATTCTGGTCTGCTATGGTCTACCTTTTTTCAAAATCAGCAGACAGTCCCAATATCCCTAGAGGAGGTATCACTTCCAGGCACTCTGACAAGCCCAGGATGTTAGGACCCCAGGATCCCAGGAGCTTGGCCATACTAAGATCTCAGGGTCTCAGAGGAAACTTGACTGCCAAGAACTCTTACACATCCTGAATCTCAGCATCACAGGATCCCAGAATCACAGGATCACAAAGAAAGCTGGACTCAGAGTTCTGACACAACAGGTATTACAAAAAGGACAGGCTCCAATCACTAATATTGAGGACAAGAAGCACTTGAGATAATCAGATGAAGGCAGGAAAGGATGAGAACAGAAGCAAGAGAAACCAAGGTTATTTGGCAATATCAGAACCCAACTCTCCCACCATAGCTAGTCCTGGATACACCATCACATCAGAAAAGCAAGATATGGATCTGAAGTCATTTCTCATAATGTTGATGGAGGACTATAAGAAGGACACAAATAACCCCTTTAAAGAAATACAGGAAAACACACCCAAATAGGTGAGAGAATTGAATAAAACCATCCAGAATAATAAAAAAAATGGAAGTAGAATCAATAAAGAAATCACCAAGGGAGACCACTCTGGAAATAGAAAACCCAGTAAAGAAGTCAGGAGCCATTGATGCAAGCTTAACCAACAGAATACAAGAGACAGATTAGAGAATCTCAGGTGCAGAAGATTCCATAGAAAACATTGACACAACAATGAAAGAAAATGTGAAATCCAAATCATCTAGGAAATCCAGGACACAATGAGAAGACCAAACCTAAGGATAATAGGTATAGATGAGAAGGAAGATTTTCAACTTAAAGGGACAGTAAATATCTTCAACAAAATTATAGGACAAGACTTCCCCAACCTAAAGAAATAGATGCCCATGAACATACAAGTATTCTACAGAAATCCAAATAGTTTGGACCAGAAAAAAAATTCCTCCTGCCACATAATAATCAAAACAAGTGCATAAAACAAAGAAAGAATAATAAAAGCAGTAAAGGGAAAAGGTAAAGTAACATATAAAGGCAGATCTAGCAGAATTACACCTGACTTCTCCCCAGAGACTATGAAAGCCTGAAGATACTGAACAGATGTCATACTAACCCTAGAGAACACAAATGACAGCCCAGGCTACTAAACCCAGCAAAACTCTCAATTACCATAGATGGAGAAACCAAGGTATTCCATGACAAAACAAAATTTAAACAATATATTTCTACAAATTCAGCCCTTCAAAGGATAATAATGGAAACTGCAACAAAAGGAGGGAAACTGTGCTCTAGAAAAAGGAAGAAAGTAATCTTTCAACAAATCTAAAAGAAGACAGCCACATGAACAAAATTCCAACTCTAACAACAATTATAACAGTAAGGAACAATGACTTTTCCTTAATATCTCTTAGTATCATTGGACTCAATTCTCCAATAAAAAGACATAGACTAGCAGACTGGATATGTAAACAAGACCCAACCTTTTGCTGCATACAGGAAACCCAACTCAGTGACAAAGACAGACACTACCTCAGAGTAACAGGCTGGAAATAGATTTTTAAAGCAAATGGTCTGAAGAAACAAGCCAGAATAGCCATTCTAATATTGAATCAAATCAACTTTCAAACTAAAGTTATCAAAAAGATAAGGAGAGACACTTCATATTCATCAAAGGTAAAATGATGAACTTTACCAAGATGAACTCTTAATTAGTGGCTAATATCCACTTATCTCTGAGTGCATATCATTGGCCCTATTGATGGGTTCCTAGACAAACTTCTCCATCCCACTGAGTGGATAGATCATCTTTCCTGAAACAATAAATACTTTGAAACAGGGGAATACCTGTATTGCAGTTCTATACATTATTTATAAAAAAAAATAAAAATTGGTAGCATTTGTTATTCTTCAGGGTGTTATTGTGTAATTGTAAGTTTATTGCAGGTTTTATCTAGCTTATTTGTGAACAGATGTGTGCTTAGCTTACAAGATTTATTCATCCAATAGTGAAGTAAAACCTTCTACAGTAAGTTATACTTTGTCACTGATCATTAGGGAGCCCATTTTTGGGGTGAGGGGGTTTGAGACAGGGTTTCTTTGCATAGTCCTGGCTGTCCTGGAACTCATTTTGTAGACCAGACTGGACACAAACTCAGAAATACACCTGCCTCTGCCTCCAAGTGCTGGGATTAAAGGCATGCGCCACCATGCCCGGCATGGGAGTCTATTTTTATACAACCTAGTTCAGTGAATATGAGAATATTATTTTAGATCAAGAAGAATTAGACCATCTGCAGCTTGGGGGTTGAGAAAAACCTGACAGGCATATCAAGTATTATTCCTTGTGGAAACCCATTAATGCTAACATCCCAGGTTAGCCTCTCATGGTAGAGACAAATACACAGGCTGAGGTGGTAGTCATGGTCAGGGAAGCAATATTTAAGAACAGTGAGGGGAAACCAACTATAATAGTGGCTTCCAACAAGTGGGTCGTAACCTTGTTGGTAAACTTCTTTCTCCAAAAATATTTATATTAAAGTTCATAACATTAGTGAAAATACAGTTGTAATGTAGCAAAGAAATAATTTTATGGTTGGTGGCCACCAAAATGTAAGGAAATATATTAAACTGGCACAGCATTAGGAACTTCATCCCTCCACTCATTCTTTATTCTACCACACAACTCAGCAGGCATTTCATGTTAACCCACAATTCACTCTTATCTGATAAATAGGTAAACTGAACATAGATTGTAACCTTTTCTTCTTTTTTTCCAGATCTAATCCACTGATTTCATCACTGCTTCTAAAGCAGCCCATTTGGGGTAATATTACTTTACTCTCTGCACCTATTCTGAGACTAAATAAATACACCCTGGTGGAACATGCCATGTTCTTTCCTCTTGTTCTCTTCCCCAAGAAACTTAGTGTGTTCCCATTCCTAGCTGTCATCTCCATAAATCAAAAAACACATTATATATGGAACCCCCAATGGTATCTCTTATAATCTCCATTGAAACGTTCCTCCTGGGCAACTGTCTTAGTCAGGGTTTCTATTCCTGCATAAACATCATGACCAAGAAGCAAGTAGGGGAGGAAAGGGTTTATTCAGCTTACACTTCCACACTGCTGTTCATCACCAAGGAAGTCAGGACTGGAGTTCAAGCAGGGCAGGAAGCAGGAGCTGAGCAGAGGCTATGTAGGAATGTTCTCTGTTGGCTTGCTTTCCCTGGCTTGCTCAGCCTGCTCTCTTATAGAACCCAAGACTACCAGCACAGAGATGGTCCCACCCACCAGGGGCCTTTCCCTTTGATCACTAATTGAGAAAATACCTTACAGTTGGATCTCATGGAGGCATTTCCTCAACTGAAGCTCCTTTCTCTGTGATAACTCCAGCTGTGTCAAGTTGACACAAAACTAGCCAGTACAATTGACCCCTTGTCAACATGACATACAAGCACATCACTAGTAAGCCTCAACCCTTAGTTTCTTATTCATCCCCAAGATGTAAATAATTTTGAAAGTCCCATAGTCTTTACATATTAAAAGTTCAATCCTTTTACAATATCCAATATCTTTTAAAATCCAAAGTATTTTTACAATTAAAAGTATGTTAACTGTGGGATCCACTGAAATATTTTCTTCCTTCAAGAGGGAAAAATATCAAGGCACAATCACAATCAAAAGCAAAAAGTAAACTCCAGCTGTCCAATGTCTTCGATCCAATTATCTTCTGGGCTCCTCCAAGGGCTTAGGTCACTTCTCCAGCCCTGTCCTTTGTAGCACACAGCTTGTCTTCTAGGCTCCAGCTGCCTGTACTCCACTGCTGCTGCCATTCTTGGTGGTCATCTCATGGTACTGGCATCTCCAAAATGCCCCTGTCTTCCACTGTAATTTGGCTTCAACAATAGCCTCTCTTAGGCTCTCTTCATGCTGCCAAGCCTCAGCTTCTCTGTGTGACCCCTTCATGCCTTCAAAACCAGTACCACCTGGGTGACTCTTACACATTGCCAAGTCCAGTTACAGCACAAGGTACAACCTTGGCTATCTCTGGAACACAGCCTCTGTGTTCTCAAAAAACACTTCCCAGAAGATGTCACCTCAATGATGCTGGTCTCTTCTTAATCACTGCTAATTTCTTAGCTCCAGCTAACCAGCATCAATAGTCCCAGTAATGCAAAGTTTTTGTTTTAGTAGTTCTGGTATCTTGTTAACCACAGCTGATTCTTCAGCCCCAGCTAACCAGAACCATAGAATAATCAAACTCCAGAATAGCAATTGTCCTGAAACGAGTCTTTAATTTTCACCTCTGAAATTTCACAAGCCAGGCTTTCATCTTCTGCACTGTTCTCATCATTATCTTCCCAGATCCTAGAACAGCCCACAGAGCTCTTAACATGATCTTCTAGCTCCAAGTTCCAAAGTCCTTCCACAGTCCTCCCAAAAACATGGTCAGTTTGTCACAGGACTACCCCACTATGTTGGTACCAATTTGTCTTAGTCAGGGTTTCTATTGCTGCACAAACATAATGACCAAGAAGCAAGTAGGGGAGGAAAGGGTTTATTCAGCTTACACTTCCACACTGCTGTTCATCACCAAAGGAAGTCAGGACTAGAACTCAAGCAGGTCAGAAAGCAGGAGCTGATGCAGAAGCCATGGAGGAATGTTCTCTGCTGGCTTGCTTTCCCTGGCTTGCTCAGCCTGCTCTCTTATAGAATCCAAGACTACCAGCCCAGAGATGGTCCCACCCACAAGGGGCCTTTCTCTTTGATCACTAATTGAGAAAATGCCTTACAGTTGGATCTTATGGAGGCATTTCCTCAACTGAAGCTCCTTTCTCTGTGATAACTCCAGGGGTGTCAAGTTGACACAAAACTAGCCAGTACAGCAATATACAGTCACACTATTCTAAAATCTAGAGAGAAAACAGAAACCAAGGAACAAAGAGAAAACAAAATAAAAACTACAGCCAACAAAGACCACAACAGAGACAAAAAAAAAAAAAAAATCAGCACACAACCCTATAATCTTTGAAATCACACAACCTAGGTGACAGTATAAAATAAAGAAATATAAACAAAAATCAATAGCAGCCAGGATACTATGTCTTTCTAGACCCCAGCAATCCTACCACAGCAAAACCTTGTTATTCTGACATAGGTTAAGAGTAATAAAAAATTGGGGTGGGTTGGGGGATGGTGTAGAGAGTTTCCGGGGGAAGGGGAAGCCAGAAAGGGGATAACATTTGAAATAAAGAAAATATCCAAGAAAAATTAAAAAGAAATAGATAGCCTATGAATACAAGCAAATGAAAAGGTTAAAAAAATCTGTATAAACAAGATAAATGTCTTATTTAAGGAAATGAAGAAATCCAGGAAAAGACAAACATAAAAAAGTGGGAGAAAAAAATGAACAAAACTGTTCAAGACCTAAAAATAGAAGTAAAATCAATAAAGAAAAGCCAAATTAGGGAATTATGTAAAGGAAAAAAATGTGGAATTTGAACATGAATTCCTGAGGTATGTTTCACTAACAATACCTAAGAGATGGATGGGAGATTTTCAGATGTAGAAGACACAATAGAAGAAATGGATACATCAGACAAGGAAAATTTTGATTCTAAAATTTACTCACACAAATCTTAGAGAATATCTGGTACATTATGAAAAGACCATATCTAAAAGTCAAAGGAATAGAGGAAGGGGAATAGACCCACATCAGAGGTACAGAAATTATTTTGAACAACACAGAAGAAAATTATCTTAACCTAAAGAAGTACATGAATGTAAAAGTTAAAGAACCATACAGAAAATCAGATAAATTGTACAAGGAAAGAAACTCCTCTTTGTACATAATATTCAAAACACTAAACATACAATGAAAAAATATTAAAAGCTACAAATGAAAAAGAGCTAGTAACATATAATGACAGTCCTATTACAATTATATTTAACTTCTTGATGGAGATGGATACTCTTAAGGCTAGAAGGGCCTGTACAATTGCTGCAGAATCTATGAGCCTACAGATGCCCTAGTATACCCAACAACACCTTCAAGCATCATAGATAGAGGAAATAAGACATTGTATGATACAACAAACTTAAGCAGTATCTGTCTGCAATTACATTCAATTAGAAGGCACAAGAAGGAAAACTCCAACCTAAAGATGTTACCTACAACCATGAAATAACAGAATTATTAGTGCATAGTCTAGAAACGGATTCCTGTGAGGAGAGTTGAGCACTTGTGAAAACAGAAATCATCGTATGACCTCATTTCTGCAAAATATAGACTTGTTGGAGTGTGTTTCTGTGTGCTTCCACAAAGTAACAAGTCTACTTCATACTAGTCATTAAAGTTTGTGCTTTTACGCAATTAATTATTTAAATTATTCTTCATATTCCTCTCGGAGGCCCATAGTTTGTGAGTTCCGACTTGACCTTGAAATTTTATGAAGCTTGATTCATGCAAACATTACTCATATGACATTTATTAACCCTTCGAGTATTAATTATTACAATTCTGAATAAAGATCCAATTTCATGATACTTTTTTTTTTCAAGACAGGGTTTCTCTGTGTAGTCCTGGCTGTCCTGGAACTCACTCTGTAGACCAGGCTGGTCTTGAACTCTGCCTGCCTCTGCCTCCCAAGTGCTGGGATTAAAGACTTGCACCACCACGCCCAGCTTCATAATTCTTTATTTTGCCTCATAAGTTGAATTCTTCCAGGTTCTAGTACATTTAACAATATTACATGGATAAATAATCTCAGCAAGCAAACACATAAACACACACACACATACACACACACACACACACAAACAAACACACACACATACACAGGGAGAGAGAGAGGGACAGAGAGAGAGAAAGACAGAGAGAGACTCAGAGAGATGGAGAGAGACAGAGAGAGAGAGACAGAGAGAGATGGAGACAGAGACAGAGACAGAGAATACTACTAGTACTAAGATAATCTTTCAGTTCTTAACATTTGTAAAGGAAAGAGTATTAAAGCTTAAAGTAGACTCATTCACAGTGATAGTGGGAGAATTCAGTACCTCATTTTCACCAATGGACAGGTTATCCAGACAAATACTAAGTAGAGAATTAATAGAATTAAAGATGTTATGACTCAAAGGAACTTAACAGATATCTACAGACATTTCACCCAAACACAAAAGAATATACCTTCTTCTCAGTACCTCACAGAACTTCCTCTGAAAATGATCATATATTTGGTAATAAAACAAGTCTTAACAGATAGAAGAAAATTGAAATAATACCCTGCATTCTATGAGAACACCATTAATTACAGCTGATATCAACTACAGAAATAACAGAAATCTTATAAATGCATAGACACAGAACAAATCTCCTGAGTGAAAAAGGTTGCAAGGCAGGAATTATGGAAGCATTTAAAGCTTTTTCTAGAATACAATGAAAGTGGTCCTTAGAGTCAAGTTTATAACATGACATGCCTACTTAAAATATAACTTACCTGGAGAAATATTATAAAAACGTAACTACACACCTGAAAGCTCTAGATCAAAAGAAGAAATCACAACAAAAGGAAATAATTGGAAATGAATAAACAATTTTGTGATTCATGTTCCTCTGGCCATCTATTCAGTACTAAAATCAATAAAGTAAAAACAAGGAAAACAATAAAAACAATTAATGAAACAAAGATTTGGTTCTTAAAATTTTTAATAAGATTGACAGACCATATGTCAATTTATCTACAAGGTAAAGATAAGATATCCAAATTTACAAAATCAGAAATGAACGCCAAAAAATAGACATCAAGGAAATCCAGAGATTCCTAACCTCATACTTTAAAAACCTATACTCCATCAAACTGGAATCTCTGAAAGAAATGTATAATTGTTTCATAGGTACCATTTCCACATGTTAAGTCAAGACCAGATAAACAAGATAAACAGACCTATAACCCCTATGGAAATAGAAACAATCATTTAAATACCCCAATCAAAATAATCTCAAAGTCAGAGGATTTTAGAGCAGAATTCTACCATTCTTTCAAACAAGAGTTAATTGCAACACTCATACTTTTCCAGAAACTACAAACAGAAGAAACATTGCTGAATTCATTTGATTTGACAAGCATTACCCTGGCATCCAAATCACATAAAAAATAAATAAAGAGAAATAAAGAACAACTTCCCTTATGAATATAGATTTAAGAGTATACTCAATACAATACTTGCAAACGGAATTGAAAAGCACATCCAACAGATCATCCACCATGAAGCCATCAAGTGGGCTTCATCTGCGAGAGACAAGGATGGTTCAACATGTGTATATCAGTAGTCATAGCATCTATAATAGTAAACTAAAAGAAAGAAACCATAGCATCATCGCATTAAGTGGTTGACAAAATTCTAGCACCCCTTCATGATAAACGTTCTAGAGAGTTTAGGGACCAAAGGGGCCTAAATCAACATGATAACTCAGGTACAGAAAAACAATAGTCAGCCTCAGGTCAGATGGAACAGCAAGTCCACTAAAAACTGGAACAAGAGAAGGCTGTGCATGATTTCTCTATCTATTCAATACTTGAAGTCTTAGCTAGATTGATAAGACAACTGAAGAAGATCATGGGGATACACACTAGAAAGAAAGAAGTCAAATTATCTTTCTTCCTAGGTGGTAAATAGTATACATAAGTGACTCAAAAAAATCTCAAGGGGAACATCTGATAAGCTCTTTGAGTAAAGTAGCTGTATATAAAATTAATTCAGAAAAGCAGCAGCTTCCATATATACAATGATAAATGAACTGAGAAAGAAGTCAATGAAACAATAGCATTTACAATAGCATTACACAATGTTAACTATGTTGAAATAATTCTAATAAAGCAAGTGAAAGGTTTATATGATAAAATATTTAATTCTTTCAAGAAAAAAAAGTGAATCAGATATCAGAAGCCTGTTTAAGAACTTCCATGCTCGTGGATAGGTATAGTAAACTAAAAGAAAGAAACCATAGCATCATCACATTAAGTGGTTGACAAAATTCTAGCACCCCTTCATGATAAACATTCTAGAGAGTTTAGGGACCAAAGGGGCCTAAATCAACATGATAACTCAGTTACAGCAAAACAATAGTCAGCCTCAGGTTAGATGGAACAGCAAGTCCACTAAAATCTGGAACAAGACAAGGCTTATGTATTTGCAACCTATCAAAGGCAATATACAGATTCAATGCAATCCCGATGTAAATTCTAACAAAATTTTTCACAGACACAGAAAGATAAATATGCTATGTATTCACTCATATGTAGAGATTAGTCATTAATTAAATGATTACTAAGCTATCATTCATAGGCCCATGGGAATTAGGTATAAAGGAAAGTACTAGGGGGACTCATGTTTCTCCTTTGGAGGGGAAATAAAATAGGTTTTCCAGGTGAATTTTGTGCAGAGCCAAGGAGAACAGGAGGTGATGAGGAGAGAATGCAGGAAGAGACAAATAGGATTGGGGATTATTTGAGGGTGAGTATGAAAATTTATTGCAGTGTAATATTCCTAAATATATATGAAGGTGTTCCTAATGAAGTTTCCAAATAATGGATAACATGGAGTCCCAACTGGCCATCTCTGGTCAACAAATAAAATTTTCAGTCCTGGGATTGGTTTACATGTGATTGAGTTATTGGACAAATGGGGTCAAAGAAATCCCTTAAAAACCCAGGCTATTGACAAGGCAATAGCTTCTTTTCCCCAAGCTGCCAAGTTCACATTTGTGAAGATAACACTCACAGAAGTCATTGAACAGGGAAAGGATAAGCTGGTGGATACTAATAAGATTCATCCCTGTGTTCGATGGACATGAGTAGAAGAAAGTACGCTGCAAGTTACCAAAAGAAAAATATATTCACCAACCCAGCCCCCAAACCTTTAATCTACAATGCTGTCCTGTTTGTCAAATATGACAGGGCAATGGTAGCACTGGGCTTATTGTTCAAACAAATCTATGTTTAATACTTGCCTTGTAAAAAGAAATAAAATCGGGTCCCTTCTGGTCAGTGCCAGTGCGAGGTCACCTTGGGCACGGAGTCGGCGGATACTCCCAAGGTCCTAAGAGGACTCTCCACGAGATCTTGGGACCACAGGTGAGTGGAACACAACTTCTGTTCCATTCCAATTGTGCGGGACCAGCATTGGGGAAGCAGGGGACTCTGCCTGACCAGGGTCATGGGTCCTTTCTGGTTGGCACCGGCACGCGTCACCTTGGGTGGAGAGTCGGTGGACACCCCCTCCCCCCAGGGTCCCTGGAGGACTCTCCACGAGATCTTGGGACCGCCAGTGATTGGAACACAACTTCTGTTCCATTCCAGTTGCTCGGGACCAGCATTAGAGAAACAGAAAACCCGGCCTCTCCACTCAATCTTGGGACTACCAGTGGGTGGAACACAGCTTCTGTTCCATTCCAATCGCATGGGACCAGAGACAGCATTATGGAAGCTGAAAACCTGGCCTGACCAGGGCCACAAGTCCCTTCTGGTCGGTGCCAGCACCTGGTCACCTGGGCGAGGAGTCAGGGGACACCCCGAGGTCCCTGGAGGACAGCTTCTGAGGCAGACCCTGTTTCAGGCTCCAGACATCCAGGCACCTTCCCTGCCAGAGGACCTGTGTCCTCCCCACTCTGGAGGGCTTGGCCAGAGGACCTGGGAAGCCATCTTTGTTCCTGGATCCCTCCGAGAATAGTCTGCCAAGGTGAGAGTGTGGACTACAGAAGCCAACAGCTTCAGGGACAGGCCCTGATTCAGGCCTTCAACTTCTACCAGGAGGCAGATCCAAATGCCAGATGTCTGTGCATCTTCCCTGCAAGAGGGGAGCTTGCCTGCAGAGAGTGCTCAGACGACTGAAACTCAAGAGAGTTCTAGTCTCCCAGGTCTGCTGATAGAGGCTAACAGAATCACAAGAGGAACAAGCTCTAACTAGAGACAACTATAACACCTAAGTACAGAGAATAAGAGATGGCAAAAAGCAAAGGTAAGAATCTTACTAACAGAAACCAAGACCACCCACCATCATCAGAATGCAGCACTCCCACCTCACTCAGTCCTGGGCACCCCAACACACCCGAAAACCTAGACCCGGATTTAAAAGCATATCTCATGATGATGGTAGAGGACATCAAGAAGTACTTTAATAACTCACTTAAAGAAATACAGGAGAACACTGCTAAAGAGTTACAAGTCCTTAAAGAAAAACAGGAAAACAGAACAAACAGGTAGAAGTCCTTAAAGAAAAACATCCAAACAGGTGATGGAAATGAACAAAAGCATACTAGACCTAAAAAGGGAAGTAGACACAATTAAGAAAACCCAAAGTGAGGCAACCCTAGAGATAGAAAACCTAGGAAATAAATCTGGAACCATAGATGCCACTATCAGCAAGAGAATACAAGAGATGGAAGAGAGAATCTCAGGTGCAGAAGATTCCATAAAGAACATTGGCACAACAATCAAAGAAAATGCGAAATGCAAAAAGATGCTAATTCAAAACATTCAGAAAATCCAGGACACAATGAGAAGAACAAACCTACGGATAATAGGAGTAGATGAGAATGAAGATTTTCAACTTAAAGGGCCAGTAAACATATTCAACAAAATTATAGAAGAAAACTTCCCAAACCTAAAGAAAGAGATGCCCATGAACATACAAGAAGCCTGCAGGACTCCAAATAGACTGGACCAGAAGAGAAATTCCTCCAGACACATAATAATCAGAACAACAAATGCACTGAATAAAGATAGAATATTAAAAGCAGTAAGGGAAAAAGGTCATGTAACATATAAAGGCAGGCCTATCAGAATTACACCAGACTTTTCACCAGAGACTATAAAAGCCAGAAGATCCTGGACAAATGTTACACAGACACTGAGCGAACACACATGTCAGCCCAGGCTCCTATACCCAGCCAAACTCTCAATTACCATAGATGGAGAAACCAAAGTATTCCATGACAAAACCATATTCACACATTATCTTTCCAAGAATCCAGCCATTCAAAGGATAATAACAGAAAAAAAAAAAAAAAACCAATACAAGGACAGAAACTACACCCTAGAACAAGCAAGAAAGTAATCCTATAACAAACCTAAAAGAAGACAGCCACAAGAACAGAATGCCAACTCTACCAACAAAAATAATAGGTAGCAACAATTACTTTTCCTTAATATCTCTTAATATCAATGGACTCAATTCCCCAATAAAAAGACATAAACTAACAGAATGGCTACACTTATAGGACCCAACATTTTGATTCATAGAGGAAACCCATCTCAGGGAAAAAGACAGATATTACCTCAGAATGAAAGGCTGGAAAACAATTTTCCAAGCAAATGGTATGAAGAAACAAGCTGGAGTAGCCATTCTAATATCGAATAAAATCGACTTCCAACCCAAAGTCATCAAAAAGGACAAGGAAGGGCACTTCATACTCATCAAAGGTAAAATCTTCCAAGAGGAACTCTCAATTCTGAATATCTATGCTCCAATGCAAGGGCAGCAACATTCATTAAAGAATCTTTAGTAAAGCTCAAAGCACACATTGCACCTCACACAATAATAGTGGGAGACTTCAACACACCACTTTCATCAATGGTCAGATCATGGAAACAGAAACTAAACATGGACACAGTGAAA
Source organism: Mus caroli (assembly GCF_978045245.1). Taxonomy (NCBI): domain Eukaryota; kingdom Metazoa; phylum Chordata; class Mammalia; order Rodentia; family Muridae; genus Mus; species Mus caroli. The sequence goes on from NW_028227256.1 coordinate 136,997,448, forward strand.
CTAACCAAAGTTATGAAACAAATGGATCTGACAGATATGTACAGAACATTTATCCTAAAACAAAAGAATATATCTTCTTCTCAGCACCTCATGCTACCTTCTCCAAAATTGACCATATAATTGGCTATAAAACAGACCTCAACAGATACAAAAATATTGAAATTGTCCCATGCATCCCATCAGATCATCACTAAGGCAGATCTTCAATATCAAAACATTCACGTGGAAACTGAACAACACTCTTCTCAATGATACCTTTGTAAAGGAAGGAATAAAAAAGAAATTAAAAACTTTTTAGAGTTTAATGAAAATGAAACCACAACATACCCAAACTTTTGGGACACAATGAAAGCATTTCTAAGAGGAAAACTCATAGCTGTGAATGCCTCCAAAAAGAACTAGAGAGAGCCCACACTAGCAGCTTGACAACACAACTAAAAGCTCTAGAACAAAAGGAAGCAAATACACCCAAAAAATTAGAAGGCAGGAATAAAACTCAGGGGCGAAATCAACCAAGTGGAAACAAGAAGAACTATTCAAAGTATCAACCAAAGGAGGACTGGTTCTTTGAGAAAATCAACAAGATAGATAAACTCTTAGCCAGACTCATTAGAGGGCACAGGGACAGCATCCTAATTAATAAAATCAGAAATGAAAAGGGAGACATAACATCAGATCCTGAAGAAATCCAAAACACCATCAGATCTTTCTATAAAAGGCTATACTCAACAAAACTGGAAAACTTGGATGAAATGGACAAATTTCTAGACAGATACCAGGTACCAAAGTTAAATCAAGATCAGGTTAATGATCTAAACAGTCCTATATCACCTAAAGAAATAGAAGCAGTCATTAATAGTCTCCAAAACCAAAAAAAGCCCAGGACCAGATGGGTTTAGTGCAGAGTTCTATCAGACCTTCAAAGAAGACCTATTTCCAGTTCTGCACGAACTATTCCACAAAATAGAAGCAGAAGGTACTCTACCCAATTCAGTCTAAGAAGCCAAAATTGCTCTGATACCTAAACCACAGAAAGACGCAACAAAGATAGAGAACTTAAGACCAATTTCCCTTATAAATATTGATGCAAAATCCTCAATAAAATTCTTGCTAACCGAATCCAAGAACACATCAAAACAATCATCCATCCTGACCAAGTTGGTTTCATTCCAGGGATGCAGGGATAGTTTAATATACAGAAATCCATCAACATAATCTCTTATATAAACTAACTCAAAGACAAAAACCACATGATCATCTGCTTAGATGTGGAGAAAGTATTTGACAAAATCCAACACCCCTTCATGATAAAAGTCTTGGAAAGATCAGGAATTCTAAGGCCCATACCTAAACATGATAAAAAGCCTTCTACAGCAAACCAGTAGCCAAAATCAAAGTAAATGGTGAGAAGCTGGAAGCATTTCCACTAAAATCAGGGACTAGACAAGGCTGCCCACTTTCTCCCTACCTATTCAACATTGTACTTGAAGTCCTAGCCAGAGCAATTCCACAACAAAAGGAGATCAAGGGGATACAAATTGGAAAGGAAGAAGTCAACATACACAGATGATATGATAGTATATCTGAGTGACCCTAAAAATTCCACCAGAGAAATCCTAAACCTGATAAACAGCTTCAGTGAAGTAGCTGGATATAAAATTAACTCAAACAAGTCAATAGACTTTCTCTACACAAAGGATAAACAGGCTGAGAAAGAAATTAGGGAAACAACACCCTTCTCAATAGTCACAAATAATACAAAATACCTTGGTGTGACTCTAACTAAGGAAGTGAAATATCTGTATGATAAAAACTTCAAGTCCCTGAAGAAATAAATTAAAGAAGATCTCAGAAGATGGAAAGATCTCCTATGCTCATGGATTGGCAGGATCAATATAGTAAAAATGGCCATCTTGCCAAAAGCAATCTACCGATTCAATGCAATCCCCATCAAAATTCCAACTCAATTCTTCAACGAATTAGAAAGAGCAATCTGCAAATTCATCTGAAATAACAAAAAAAAACGTAGGATAGCAAAAACTCTTCTTAAGGATAAAAGAACATCTGGTGGAATCACCATGCCTGACCTAAAGCTGTACTACAGAGCAAGTGTGATAAAAACTTCATGGTACTGGTGTAGTAACAGCCAAGTAGACCAATGGAATAGAATTGAACCCAGAAATGAACCCACACACCTATGATCCCTTGATCTTTGAAAAGGGAGCTAAAACCATCCAGTGAAAAAAAGACAGCTTTTTCAACAAATGATGCTGGCACAAGTGGCGGTCAACATGTACAAAAATGTGAATTGATCCATTCCTATATCCTTGTACTAAGGTCAAACCTAAGTGGATCAAGGAACTCACATAAAACCAGAGACAGTGAAAGTTATAGAGGAGAAAGTGGGAAAAAGCCTCGAAGATATGAGCACAGGGGAAAAATTCCTGAATAGAACAGCAATGGCTTGTGTTGTAAGATTGAGAATCGACAAATGGGACCTCATAAAATTGCCAAGCTTCTGTAAGGCAAAAGACACTGTCAATAAGACAAAAAGGCCACCAACAGATTGGGAAAGTATCTTTACCTATCCTAAATCAGATAGGGGACTAGTATCCAATATATATAAAGAACTCAAGAAGGTGGACTCCAGAAAAGCAAAAAACCCCATTAAATAATGGGGTTCAGAACTAAACAAAGAATTCTCACATGAGGAATACTGAATGCCTGAGAAGCATCTGAAAAATTTTTCAGCATCCTTAATCATCAGGGAAATGAAATCAAAACATACCTGAGGTTCCACATCACAGCAGTCAGATTGGCTATGATCAAAAATTCAGATGACAGCAGATGCTGGAGAGGATGTGGAGAAAGAGTAATACTCCTATATTATTGGTGGGATTGCAAGCTTGTACAACCACTCTGGAAATCAGTCTGGCGGTTCCTCAAAATATTGGACATACTACTACCAGAGGGTCCGCCAATACCTCTCCTGGGCATATATCCAGAAGATGTTCCAACCGATAAGAAAGACACATGCTCCACTATGTTCATAGCAACCTTATATATAATAGCCAGAAGCTGGAAAGAACCCAGATGCCCCTCAACAGAGAAATGGATACAGAAAATGTGGTACATTTACATAATGGAGTACTACTCAGCTATTAAAAAGAATGAATTTATGAAATTCCTAGGCAAATGGATGGACCTAGAGGGCATCATCCTGAGTTAGGTAACCCAATCACAAAAGAACACACATGATATATACTCACTGATAAGTGGATATTAGCCCAGAAACTTAGAATACACAAGATATAAGATACAATTTGTGAAACACATGAAACTCAAGAAGAACGAAGACCAAAGTGTGGACACTTACCCCTTCTTAGAATTGGGAGCAAAAGACACATGGAAGGAGTTACAGTGACAAAGTTTGGAGCAGATACGAAAGGATGGATCATCTAGAGACTGCCATATCCGGCGATCCATCACATAATCAGCTTCCAAACAGGGATACTATTGCATACACTAGCAAGATTTTGCTCAGAGGACCCTGATATAGCTGTCTCTTGTGAGACTATTTCGGGGCCTATAACACAGAAGTGGATGCTCACAATCAGCTATTGGATTGATCACAAGGCCCCCAACAGAGGAGCTAGAGAAAGTACCCAAGGAGCTAAAGGGATCTGCAACCCTATAGGTGGAACAACAATATGAACTAACCAGTACCCCCTAGAGCTCGTGTCTCTAGCTGCATATGTATCAGAAAATGGCCTAGTTGGCCATCAGTGGAAAGAGAGGCCCATTGGTCAAGAAAACTTTGTAATCCTCAGTACAGGGGAACACCAGGGCCAAGAAGTGAGAGTGGGTGTGTAGGGGAGTGGTGGGGAGGGTACGGGGGAACTTTTGGGATAGCACTGTAAATGTAAATGAAGAAAATAGCTAATTAAAAAAATGAAATAAAATCATCCCTAATTATATTTGGCTAAACTGGTCAATCAGCATTTTCTTCAGTGATGACCAGGGAGGTTTCCTTCTACAACAGGTGGGTACCATTAGACATACCCACAGCTACACATCACACACACACACACACACACACACACCACACACGGGCAAGTAGAAAGGTTGGGGTTGAAAAGAGAGACCTTGGAACACTAGTCTCCAAATGGGGCCTATCTATCAAACTCCTTCCCTCAAAATTCAGGAAAACGTCCAGAAAGAGCAAGAACATAAAGAGCCCGAGGGCGTACAAGACCCCAGGAGAAAAAAGCCCTCCAAATCAACTGCGTGAATCTAATATGAACTCCTGTAGACTGAAGCATCATGCATACATAGGTCATGAATAGTTCTGTCCCACATCCTCTGTGTATATATTATAGTGTTAGTTTAGTGTTTTTATGGGATTTCGAAATATGTGAATGAATGGTGTTCTTATTCTTGTGTATTCTCTTGGGTTCATTTCCTTCTATAGTTCTCATATTCCAAATTCAATGCAATAGTTAATGTATTATTGTATTATGTTTTATTTATTTATGTTTTCCTGTTGTGTTTTAGAAGCCTGTTCTTTTTTTACAGAAATGGAATTGATCTAGATGGGGAAGAGAGAGGGAGCAAATGGGAGGCATAAAGGAAGTGGAAACTTGTAATCACGATATATTATATGAGATAAGAATCTCTTTTCCATGAAAGAACACTCATGGTATGTCCTCACTGATAAGAGGATATTAGGTCAAAAGCTCAGAACACCTAAGGTACACCACATGAAGCTCAAGAAGAGGGAAGACCAAAGTGTGGGGGCTTCAGTCCTTCTTATACAAAATACTTAAGGGAACAAATAAGGAGACAAAGTGTGGAGCAGAGACTGGAGGAAAGGTCACCCAGAGATTGCCCCACTGGGGATCCAACCCATATACAGTCACCAAACCCAGACACTATTGTGGATACTAAGAAGTACATGCTGACAGGAGCCTGATATAGCTGTCTCCTGAGAGGCTCTGACAGAGTCTGACATATACAGTGGTAGATGCTGGCAGGCAACCATAGAACTGATCACAGGGCCCCCAATAGATGAGTTAGAGAAAGGACTGAAGGAGCTGAAGTGGATTGCAACCCCATAAGAAGAACATAAATATCAACCAACCAGAGCTCCTAGGTTCTAAACTACCAACCAAGGGATACACCTGGAGTGGCCCATGGTTACAGACGTATATGAAAGAGATGATGGCCTTGTTGGGCATCAATGGAATAAGACGCCCTTGTTCCCATGAAGGTTCGATGCCTCAGGTTAAGAGAATGCGAGGACAGGCAGAGATTTAGAGGTTGGTATGTGGGTCGGGCACACACTCATAGAAGCAGAAGGAGGGGGGATAGGGCAGGGAGGTTCTGGGGGAGGGAACTGGGGGAGGGAGTAAAATTTGAAATGTAAATCAATAAAATATCCAATAATAAAGGAAATAAAAAGAATCTCTTTTGCATAAAAGGGAAAAAAAGAATCAAGATTCTTTTATAATAATAAGATTATAAAAATGATAGATGATAAATAAATGTATAGATAGATAAGTAGATAGATGGATGATAGGAAGGCAAATTAATATAATCAAATTGGCTTCTCATAATAACCTGAAGAAATGATTGAGGTAAGCTATTTTATGTCAGCCAACTAAAGTTCAAAGGGCAGAACTGTGTCCCAATGCATGAAGCTTCCAAAAAAAGAAAAAAAAATAACAGAAAGGTAACGTCATTAGCACTGATTGCAGATAACCCCCAGAGGAAGCATGTTCAGGCAGCTAGCCTGAGTTCTCGATCTGGATTCTCAGGAAGAGTAGGGAAAAAAAAAAAAAAAACAAAACAAAACTGAAATATCAGACAGCCAATTTATCTACATGAGGTGAGGGTGAGAAACACAACTGGAAACTTCAGCTTATTGTTTCAACTTTTCTAGTCAGTTATTGCTGGAAATAGAGAGCACCTGGTTTGATTATGTGATCTCTACTGTTGCTCTCTGTTCTATTACTTAGAAGTATCATGCCGGAAGACTTTCAGAAGGGGAAGCTCAGATATCTACCATAAGTTTGCTGCCATAAGTTAGTTACCCTAGAAGTGTTGAACATCTTAGTACCTGAAATAAGGTTCTCCATCTGTTTGTCTATCATCGTTCAGTCTGTCTGTTTGTCACCTAATTGTCTACATCTTACTCATTACTTGTTCTTTTGCTTTTCTTGCTGTATACTTTGTAAACTCACTCATTCAAAAGGAAACGTGTGACTATTATTCTCCACACTGTACAGAATATCAACCATACATATTTACAGATCATATGGAATGGACTAAGCAGAGTGTATTTAGACACATTTTGATATGTATGTATATAGATAGATATAGATATAGATATAGATATAGATATAGATATAGATATAGATATAGATATAGATATAGATATAGATATAGATATAGATATAGATATAGATATAGATATAGATATAGATATAGATATAGATATAGATATAGATATGTGTGCAATAATAATTAGGGAAAAAGAAAACCTGTGTCACAGAACAAGGAAGAGACTATGGGACAGTTTTGTGAAATAAGAAGAGCAATATAATTATATTAATATATCAAAGTTATGCAAGTACAAAATAATTGAAAGCAAATATTTTGTCATTTCACAGATAGACTTTTCTCTCATTGAATTACTGCTTTCCTGTGACAAAAAATTCAAAGTGAATTCAAAGTTACAGCAAAAAGAAATTGAGCTTAAATTTCTGAAATGATTCAAAATGAGAAAGGGTAGATCTTAAAACAAATGTAATGTGAGGATTGAAGAGTTCCATAAATCACCCCTCATTTTCTGGACTCATTAGCAAACAACAAATAGGAAAATAAATACTCCATGAAACCAGATTCAGGCACAGTGACTATATTTCAGAATCCTACTCCATCTTTAAAGCATTATTTGCTAACTCATGGATATAGTGTCTTTATGAATCTCTCAGGATGGTTGTTAAATCCTCTTCAGACACAGTGTTCATACATTGGTAACATGATCTCCCACTTTCTACATACATTGGAGATATCAGGTAAGAAATTGTTAACATTGTGGTGGCTCACATACAAAGTAACATAATTCTTTTTTATCTTCTTAAAGACATGTCCATTTGCTGAAATATAATTTGTTTGAAATAGGAAAAGTTACTCATTTTAATGACTATGAAATTAAAAGGTATCCATTTTATAGAGATGAAACCAATCCCACATCAACCTAGATAGATTTAGAGTCTGTCAGGTACTTTGCCCTGTTCAATGTCTGTATTTATTTAGGTGAAATTTCATTTTGAAAATTAATCTTGTTACATGTACTATTTACACATTTATAAAATGAATTTCTTCTTTGTCTCCAAATTATAATTTAGAGGCTATTCACACTTTTCAAATTAGAGAACTGAGAAAATCACTTTATTCAATTTTTCTCTCTTATTGCTTATCAGAACCTCTTTCCAAAAATAAATTTATTTTTACTATCAATATGTTTTCTGTTTTTATTTAAATATTTTATAATTTAGTTTCTATTAATACTGCTTTACTAAAGTTAAATTGAATTTAAAATATTTTCATATACATACAGGAGTTAAAATATTTTACTAGAAATTGCATGTTTCAGATCTGCTTCCACTTACCTTCCCCTTTAGCAGTAGAAAGCCATGCAGTTAGGAGGATATTGGATAAGAGCAACATGCTGCAGAACCCCATGTTCTCAAGCTTAAAGCTCCAGATGTGGTGGTCCTTCTGGGAACTCTGTCATTAAAAATGCTGTGTATGACATTGAACTCCACTGTATTACTAGCATCCAGTTTGGTAAATGTCAAAGTTCAAAAAGGAGGAGCAAAATAAACATTTTTCAATCAATTATTTCACAATAATAAGTTAATCATTTTACATTTATGGAGCAATGTAGTAGCATTCAATTTTTAGTGCCAAGTTTCCTTGTCAGTCATATTGTTATGTAGAAAGGAAGAGGAGAGAGTAAATTTCTTTTGCCTTCGTATAGGCATGATAGCTGGTTAGGACAGTTGGTGATTTTCTTCTTTGTAAGCTTTCATGGCTACTTCTAGTAAAATGAATTGTAGGCCCCAGGTATGAATTTTCAGAACACATTCAGCTTAGGATCATTTGGGCCCTGTGGTATGGAATACACAATATGGAATGATCTTCCTCTTGGGGACACAAAGTGTCATGGAAACAGTCATCAGTATCTTGACTTCTATTAGACAACCTTGACCTACAACTCAGAAGAGTGCTTCTCTTGTCTAGTACTGTTGTTTGTTACATGGTTGTGGTTGTAGATATGGGCCTTCACATATAGAACTGTCTCTCTACACGTGTATACACACACACACACACACACACACACACACACACACATTATTCTGATTGAGGAGTTAATAATATGATTCCTTATGACATTCCCATGCACTATTTCAATATTCTTTCTCTTGTGTTTTTCGACTTCCACTTCCCTAAGTATGTCACTATTTCCTTTTTCCTATTCCTCCTGCTAAATAATTTGTATCCTATTCTTTTTTCTGTTGCTCATCCACCCTAATACTCTGGCAATGGTCTATATTTACCTTTCTGGTCTCTGCAGCTGATTTGGTGTATAGACTTGCATGTGAAGATTTGGAGCTAGGAGTCTCTAATAAAGGAGATCATGAGAAGTTTGTCTTCATGGGTCTGGGTTACCATACACCATACAATCTGTTCTGGTTTGCTCATTTACCTGAGAAGTTTATGATTTCACTTTTCTTTATAGTTGAATGGTATTCCATATTGTATATGCCAGGGTTGTTTATGATCTGCTCATCATTTGAAGAACCTTTAGATTGCTTGCATTCACTATGTATTGTGGAAGAGCAGGAATGGACATAGATGAGCAAGTATGTGTGGGTCAAGATGTCAATCTGCACCATGGGTAGACGATCAGACAGTTCACATGGTCATATATGTTGTTAGAAAAGAGACATGGTCAGATGTGCACTTGTTCGCTGATTTATGGACTATAGCTAATTTGTTGGTTAGATGGACCTTGAGGAAGATCATGATTGGAAAATTAATGATGAGGACCTTTGTGTAAGAAGATCTATGTAGATAGATCTTTCCAAATTTCCAAAGGTATATATAAACTTGATTCCCATGGAAATGTTCATCAATAAGTGACTGTTGCTGAGGAAGATTTCAATAAGAAAATAGCCTAAATGCTTCCTTCTGTGAATAGTCAACTTCTTTTCACAGACATCCTTGTCATTGTCCAGTGCACCCTTGAACAATGTGGAGATAGTGAAAGGATAAGGAATATTCATGGCCTTGACAACATGGACTTCCACTCACCAAAGCTGCCCTGGCTAAGCTTCATTCTTAGTGTCAAATCTGCCTATAGCATAGCCCAATAGTGTGCTCCTGATGTAGCATGATTCACTGTGGAGACTAGCCAGCAACCTGGTAACAGGTTGAGTGATATTGCAACACTCCTTCTGTGGAAGGTGCACCTTGTTCTTCTGAAATGGATACTTATTCTGGTTATAGCAACTTTCCAGCAAACAATGCCTCTGGGGAAAGTCCATCTGTGGATTTAAAAAATGCCTTATTCACCATTGTGGAATTCTACACAGTGTTGCATCTGACCAAGACCCATGATCATAGAATCCATCTTATCATGTTCCCCATTATTCTGCAGCACCTAGCCTAATAGAAAGATAAAAAGGTCTTTTGAAGATACAGCTACAGTGTGACATTTCATGGCAGTATCTGGGAAGGCTATTGCAGTGTTTTCCAGAGGGCAGAATATGTTTTGAATATTCACACAGTATACAGTATGGTCTCTCTTTAGCCATGATCCATGGTTCAAAGTCAAGGAGTAGGAAACAGAAACTCAATATGTTCCCTAGTGATACACTAGGGAAAGGATTGCTTCCTTTTCCTGAGATCTGAACCTCGGCTATAATAGAAGTTTTTTGTTTTTGTTTTTTTTTTGTAGTTTGTGTTTTTTTTTTTTTTTTTTTCGGATTAGAGAATGTTCCTGTAAGGAGCCACAAGAAACATTCTAATGACATAAATGTTATACGTCCATCTGACCACTTAGGGTGTCTAATGTTCTTTAACAAACAGGCTAAGGAAGGAATAAAAGTTTTAAAATGGGTGATAGATCCAACATTACATGGGAAAACAGGATTGCAAATCTACAATGGATGTAAGAAAGATTACATCTGGCATGCAAAGAATACTTATATTATAATGCATATACACACACAGACACAGACACACACACACACACCCATATATATATATATATATATATATATATATATATATATATATATATATGTGTGTATGTATTTAATAGGTATTTGTGTATATATTGTGCATATGTATGTGTGTATATGTATTTGTATATGAACAAAGGTATATATATATATATATGTATATATATATATGTATATATATATATGTATAACAGGAAAAAAATTAAAACTTATTAGTATTTGTTGAATAAATGTCATGTTTCAATATCAAAAAATGTATAAGCCTATCCAGTTTAAATTACAAACTCTTAAAGATAATGAATAGCATACCTTTATAATAATAACTCTAAAGATAACTATAGTTTTTATAAATTAATTTGTATTGTTATTTTACTTTAATAATTTGGTACAGTGTATATATGTGTATGTGGTAATTTCAATAGCTGTGATATTCATAGACTTCATGTGCTTGAATGCTTATCCATAGAGTAGAAAGTGACACTATTAGGAGGTGTAGCTTTGTTAAAGTAGGTATTGACATGTTGGGTGAAGTCTGTCACTGTGGAGACAGGTTTTGAGGTTTTCTATGCTCATATTATGCACAGTGTAACACATTGTCTTCTGCTGCTTGTGGAATAAGATATAGAATCCTGAGGTTCTTTGTTGGCATCATGTTTATCTGGGCACTGCCATACTTTCCACAATGATGATAATGTACTAAATATATTAAATTGTAAGCCAACATCAATTAAATGTTATTCCTCAGAAGAGTTGCCTCGGCTAAAATGTCTCTTTACAACAATAAAAATCCTGCCTAAGACAATGCTCATTGCCTGTTTATAAGTGATGCTAAATACTTAAAGATTTTAATGTCAATATAATTACAGTGATAGAATTATATACATAATCAAAATCTTAATCCCTTTGTATAATTGCTTGTACCTTTTATTATTTCAATGTACCAAATATTAGAAGTTCATGTGCAAAAAGTTTCTTAGATTTTTTATTGATTTTAAAAATTTTTAAAATGTAGTAATTTTTATTTGTAGTAATTAATTATATAGTATTATGTAGTAATTAATTATATGTTTTCATAATATAATATATGATAGTTGTTTGTTACATGTTTAGGAAATAATACTAATTGGAAGAGTGAGTCAATATGTCTTCTATTAACTGTAACTCAAACCACACATCAAAAGATATCCAGGAAATCTGAGAAAGTTCTGAATAGAAAGAGATGTTGAAGAACTGACATGTATTTTCTTGCTTGAAATAGTTCATCCTTGGACATCATATTTTGGATTAGGGGTTTTGAATGTTCTGCTTTTGCATTTGGCCATAGTCATTAAAATTACAAATTAATCACCATATAACGAAAACATCTTTATTTATGAGAAGAAATGAATTATACAATACTTCAGATATAAATTGAAACTGTTTCAACAATATGCATGTGTATTTCATTTTTTTCTTTTTTATTAGATATTTTCTTCATTTACATTTCAAATGCTATCGCTAAAACCCCCTATACCCTCACCCCTCCCTGATTCCCAACCCACCCCCTCCTGCTTCCTGGCCCTGGCATTCCCCTGTACGGGGGCCTATGATCTTCACAATACTGAGGGCCTCTCCTCCCATTTATGGCCAACTAAGCCATCCTCTGCTACATATGCAATTAGAGACACAGCTCTGGGGGTGTACTGGTTAGTTCATATTGTTGTTCCTCCTATAGGGTTGCAGACCCCTTTAGCTCCTTGGTTACTTTGTTTAGCTCCTTCATTAGGGATAAAATCAATGAATAAATGTAACGTGATTTTTATACTATACACAAGTGGGATAATTGATGTGACCATTAATGCACTTTGTAAGAAATGGTGGTGATCCTCTTGCTTCTCTATATCTAGGTTTACATGCAAACTCAATATCTTCCCCTGACTGAATATAAACCTTTTTATTTTCTCTCCATCTGAGAATTATGTTATGTCTTTCCATAATGACTTCTGGTATTACACATGCATCTGAAAGAAAAATTACCAATGTTCATTAAGTAATACATAAAACTACAGAGATCACCCTTATCTATAGACCAATTTCATTTTTTTCTGAAAATTAACTATAAATGTAATGTCATTATCAGTAACTTCAAAAATCAATTTAGCTATGAATTTAAGAGAAGTGAAAACTTCAATCATAATATTAGTTATACTGGTAAAATAATCTGAAAAGACAAAAATGGAGAAATGTTGTATATTAATAGGTTGTAAGAATTAATAATGAAATGTCCACATCTCCTATGGAAACTAGCAGATTCTATGAACCCACACTGAAATACCAATAACAGTTTTTATACTTTTAGGGGTAAAAATCTAAAATTTGTATGGAGGTACAATATAAGGAGTAGACAACTGGAACTGGAGCAGAAAGGAAAATCTGGAGACATCATAATACCTGATTTCAACATACATCATGAGCCCCACAGTAACCAGAACACTATGAACATGCCAACGAAAGATAAACGTGATTTGAAAACTGATGTATGTATCTTCAGTTACCTCATCTTAACAGACCTTCCAAAAACGTATGTTAGAGAACTGATATCATATTCAGTTAATAAGAATAATTGATATCCTTATGGAGATGATTAAAATTTGATACTGTCTATTATTCTGGGCAAGGTCAACTGAAAGTTGGTCAAGACATCCATGTAATAACAAACCACTGAAAATACAAAGAAACACAATAGGGAAACATTTCATTGGTTTTGGACACTAGATATTTGGAAGGGACTCCAAATTATAAGGCAAAAAGCAAACCTTGACCCATGGATTTCAAAACATACTTGTGGATAGCACAGAGCATAATCAATACAACTAAGAAATAGGCAGCCAGTTGAATCAGAGTAAATGGTTGCCTATTGTTTGTTTCTAGGTATTTACATATCTTTTATAGGGGTGTCTTATGTCAAGGAACATAAGAAAGTGAAAACTCATTTTTTTTTTTTTTTGGTTTTGGTTGAATTTGGATTGCTTTTATTTGATTTGATTTGATTGATTTGGTCCTGGTTAGAAGTTATAGCAGTATTTCCCCTAAATTGACTGTATCTTTTAAAAATCGTCTTTGCACTATATCTGTCTTAAACTATACTTAAATAATTGATCAGAATTTCAGTTTGTTGATACCTTTTAAATAAACTGTAACTAGACTGTGATAAAATGCATTTTAAAAGAAAAATAAGCCAACTAAAATTATATAAATTTATAGATACTTCTCAAAAAAATACACAAGAACCTGAGTATGAAAAACCCTTAAAATATCTTTAGCCTGGGGGCGGGGGGAGTGTATTGGGGACTTTTTGGATAGCATTGGAAATGTAATTGAGGAAAATACCTAATAAAAAAAATAAATGCAATAAAGCAGGCAAATGTAGGGAGTGGCTTAGTAACTTCTACCTCTGCTTGGCTTGGACTATACATGTGTCTTTCTCCTAACAGTGTGACTGGCAACTTCCTCACATTCTCCATTCCTTTCATCTCTAGCAGGGCCCAGACTCGTGGTTTTCCACTTGCAAGTAAGATTATTCTTTTAGGTGCTGAGTGCCTTGAATCTCGAACTGACCAAGAGATAGTTGGTGGGTCATGAATGAGTACAGCCATTTGTACATCCCAGACTTCAGTTCTATCAAAGCTGTTAGTATGTGAATCAGATGCTGGATCAAGATCATTAAGTAGATTTCCTTGGTCCCTTCTCTAGAAAGGCATGGAGAGTAGAAGGGTGGGTAGAGCAGAGCCACAGTTTCAATTTTTTCCTGTTATCCTGATTAAACACTCTGATATGGCCAAATCAAGGGAGAAAGTCTATTTTGGCTAACAGTAGAGGTTTTGGTTTTGGTAGGGAAGTCACACCAGCAGTAGCTTGAAGCATCAGTCACATTACATACTCAATCAAAAAGCAGAGAGCAAAGAGTGAACAAACGCTTCTTCTTAGCTTACTCTCCCCTTTTTAATATAATACAGGATTCTAGGCCTAGGAATGGTGCTGCCCACAGTAGACGGATCTTTCTATCTCACTTAACCTAATACAGACAGTCCCTCACAGGTATGCCCAGAGGCACAGGACCCATATTATTCTAGATCTCATCAGGCCCACAAATAAGATTAACCATCATAATGACTTCATTGAAGGTAGGTTACATGTATCATCTGTGTGATCTGTGAAGATCCATGCATTTGGAAGTCAACTAAGGCAAATTTATTGCTGAGGGAAACTGCAGCCTCTGGACTATTTTCTCATCTTTCCACAGGTTTCTGGAATCACAGCCTATAATTAATTAATGCACAGTGATATAGCTTGACCCAGATTCCCAAACTGGAATGTTTCAGCTATAACTGATGAAAAATGTGTAACTCATCTTCCAAGCAGAGCCAGTGAACAGGTCCCCTTTCTCAGAGGTAATGAGTAAATACATGTATTAAGCAAATATATATATATATATATATATATATATATATATATGTGTGTGTGTGTGTGTGTGTGTGTGTGTGTGTGTGTGTGTGTGTGTGTGAGTGTGCATACTATGTATATATGTATGTGTATATATATTTGTTATGTAACAAATATTGATTAAATCCTGCTCTATACCAAAAAAAAATATCATTAGCTCTTAATTTTTTTTGCCAAAGCTATAGTAAGATGCCTTGTCACTCAGAAAAGCATTAGAGAAAGTAGCCCTTATAATTACAAATGATCATGAATGTGTGGTGAAAAACTCATAAGCTGTTGATGGGACTGTGACTAAGTGAAATTACTATAGATGAAAACTAAGATTTCTTAAAAATTTTAAAAATAGATTGTACATATATTGTTGCTATGTTCTTTTTTTGTACTTACTCAAAGGAAATAAAATAAACCTCTGCAACATGCAGGTATGTTTATTGCAAACTGCTACATGACTGTAGATAAGATGAAAAAATGGTTTGAACTAATACCAATTGGTAAATTTACAAAGACAATGTGGTAGAATTAAATGTGAAATTTTGTTCAGATATTAAAGATTATTTTGGTTAGAAAAAGGCATTGGAGGACAGTAAGTGAACTAAACAAAACACAGGAGAACAACTACTTTGTGTTCTTTTTCACAGAATGAAAAAATAGACTAAACTATCTGTAAAATGCATGACAGTGACTAATAAAAATTAGTTGTCTTGTCTAAGAGTGGCACATGTTGTATGGATTTAATACCAGATGTATATAGGTTGATTTAAAAAAAATGGATTCCATGGGCTCACATATTGCTTATTCATTGGGTACTGTTGATACTCAATAAAAAATTAGGAGATATGACCTTGTTGGAGTTGGTGTAGTCTTATTAGAAGAAGAATGTCTATCTCTTTGTGCTGCCTAGGGTCACATGTATAATGCTCAACTACTTCTCCTCCATCATGCTTACCTCTGTGCCATGATAGTTGTCTCAATCTCTGAAATTATAAGCTATTCCCAACAAATGCTTTCTTTTCTAAGAGTTGCCATGGTCATAGTGTCTCTTCACAGTATTAGAACACTGGCTAGGACAATAGGTATAGAATATCATGCTGGTGCCTAGTTTTGTGTACATTAATACATGTTAGTAAAAAATTAATTATAAAGAATAACATTCACAATTTTATTTGACAGGTGGTTTTTATAAAAAGAATCTAATAATCTTGTTTTTATCATATGCTATTGTTTGGCACTGAAGCACAAACAAAACAGTACTTGTATTTTGTGAATGTGCTATTATTAACAGAAAAATATCCATAATATAAAACAAAATCTCCTAAATCTATGAGAATAAGGTACTTACGTAAACAGGTTGGTGGCTCAGACCACTTTCCATTTCTACATGTTATTGTCTTCTTTCCCTTAAGTACATAATACTTCTGGCACTGATAGTCAACTGATGATAATGGTTCATATTCTGGTAATGACAAGGAGGTGATGTCTCCATTGTCAATAGGTGGAGGAGGTCCACATGTCCTTGTTGAGTCTAAGGAGACAACATTTGAATGTTTGAAAATCAAGTCAAATTACAGGCTCAAGCAGAACCAAAAAGAATACAGTATTAAACAAGACTTTAGTGATTTCTGGCTAAATAAATGATTACTTGAAGAAAGATTAATCATATAAACTGAGAGTTACAAGTTCTTCATTTTCACCTAAAGCCCTTACTTAACTACAGCAGACATGTCTGCTCTGAAGCCTTCAAGTACTAGTAAATATCTTAACAGCTTCTGAACACACAGATGCCAATGTAGATAGACAATGCTATTAAAGAAAACTAGATCATATATGACCCTGTATATTCCCACTCTCTATCATTTTTGTAGATATACATTTCTAAAGAAGACTTTAAAGTGTATAATGCTACGGAAGGCTAATGAGGCTTTCTGGGTTTCTGATAGGGTCAGACTTTAAAGTGTATAATGCTACGGAAGGCTAATGAGGCTTTCTGGGTTTCTGATAGGGTCAAAATAAGCACAGACATTTATATGTTATACTTTTGCTAAGTATATTTGAAATGCTTGGACATAGTATTTTTAGTAAATATTACATGAAGAGATGAGACATTAAAAATTCTAGCAAAGAAATTCAAAACTCATCTAACTGTATGATATTGTGCTATATGTTTTTCTTTTAGACCCTGAGTGCCCTTGTGAGGACACAGGAAAAGTCTGAAATCAAAAGTACTGATTCTGTTTAGTAAGATCTCAAAAGGACCATCATGAAAATGAACCAAACTCAAAAATGTTAATGTAAAAATAAAACATTCAAGATTAAAACAAAATTAATGTTTTAATGTGAAGGAAAGGAAAAAAACTGGTCATAATGCATTAATGTTCATATTCAAGAACTGAATAAACTCAAATAGGACATGTCCCATGAAGATCCTACCTAGCAATCTACTGAAACTGCCTAAAGAAAACATCTTGGAAAAAGTCAATAGAAAGTCATTATCAACCACACTGGACCAAGATCAAAGAGAAAGAGTCTCCTATCCATCACCATGCAAACCACAGGAAAAAAAAAATGAGTGTCAGCCTTAAGTTCCATATCCTGTGGTGCTAGCCTTTTGAATAAAGATATTAATGAAGACATTATCCAAAAAATAATATGAACGGGTTTTATTTCCATCAGAGAGTTCTTCCTAGGGAATAACTACCAAAATTCATGACATAAATAAAAATGTAAATTAAGATTAGGAGAAATTTAACTGTAAAATTAGGGGTATATAGTAGATGATCTTTATATTCATAAAGCTAGGTTTGTGTTTCAAGTAAAACCAAACATTTAGGAATAGTGTTAATAAAATAATCATAGGAGACAGAGGGAGGGAGGGACATAAATGGGAGAGGGGGAGAGGAGAGAAAAGAAGAAAGACTGTATCAGATATGGGAGGAAATGGGAAAGAATCCTAGAGGGGCAGGAGAATGACTAGAAATATGTTGCTTGTGGATCTTGGCAATCTCTAGAAATTAAAGACAACAAGGATATATGAGGCTCATGATATTCACATCAAAAAAGCGTAGCTAAAATATCTAACCATGAGAGGATAGAACCTAAAGAGACCACCAGTAGGTAGACCTCAGTTGAGGAATGAGATCACCCAAACATCTTAAAAATGTTTGATAAGAATTGTTCCTGTCTAAAAGAAATGCAGAGATACAAATGGAGAACAGCCTGAAGAAAATCCCATCGAGTGACCCTCCCAACTTGGGATCCATCATATGCACAGGTACCAAAACTTGGCACTATTACTGATGCCTTGTTGTGCTTGCAGATAGGATCCTAGCATGGATGTCCCATCAGAGGCTCTACCAGCAGCTGACTAAAACAGAAGAAGATACTTATAGCCAACCATTGAATGAGGTCTGGGATATCTATGGTAGAGTTAAGAGAAGGATTGAAGGAGTAGAAAGGTATTGTGAACCAACAGGAAGAACAACAGTAAAAACTAACCAGAACTCCTCAGAGCTACCAGAGACTAAGCCACCAAAGAAACTATATACATGGACTGGTCCATGGCCCCTGGTACATATGTTGCAGAGGAGTGCCTTGTCTGACCTCAATAGGAGAGGATCAGCCAAATCCTGTAGAAACTTGATGCACCAGGGAAGATAGATGCTGGTAGGAGTAAGGTATGTGTAGGTGGGTGTATGGGGGAGATCTCTCTCAGTAGCAAAGGTAAGGGGGTGGAGGGAGTGAAGAACTTTGGGGGAAGGGGCCTATAATTGGAATGTAAATGAATACAATAATAAAAAGAAAGAAAAACTATGATAAATAATCATGAAAATCAAAGTAACGGGATTTTTTTAAAGGACAATACGAGGAAGGGAGTAAATAAATGAAACAAGGACTTTGAAAAAAGTGAAAATAAGAAAGAATGGCATTTAATATATGTAAGAGAAAACTCTGAAGGAATCAGTAAGGAAACTTGAGGAAATGGGAAATACAATTGGATTTTGAAGGGAAGTTCAGTTTCTACTTACACATTGGAATATAAAATGTCAGCATTAATTAATGATGATACATATACAAACAGGTATGGTGACTTTAGGATCAGCGGGTTAGAAAACAATTAGAGATAGAATACTCAGATTGTGTATACAAAAGGAATTAAAAATGCATATTTCTATTACATTTTTGAGAACCACTCCTCCAAAAAAAGGTGAAAAAACAGAAAGAAGTCCAGAAAAGCCTGGCTGCTATTCTGAATACATCACAGCCTGAAGGCTTCTGATGAGTTCGGCTATATGCAGGTAAGGGAACCTCCGAAACAACTGCAGCAGATGGTGACCTCGAGGGCCCAAGCAGACTCAGGATTCATCACCCCCAAGCCCCCAGCCCCCTGAATTTCACACCCCTTCCATCTTGCACCTTCTGCTGAGGCAGATCACCACCTTGTTTGCTCCTCTAAAGACACTACAGTATGAAGACCTCCCAGGAGTTTTGCTACATGTAGGATACCTGACCAAACAGTCTGAAAGCCTCCCATGAGTTCTGCTGTACACTGAGCAACAGAACCCACAGTCTGATGGCCATCTAGGAGATCTGCTACAGCCAGGGCAACAGATCAGCAGCTTGTCTGCTGCTATGAAGATCCCACAGTCTGAAGGCCTCCCATGGGATCCACTGCAGCCAGGGCAGAATTTCACCAGTGTACATGCCCCTATGAAGACCTCACATTCTGAAGGCTTCACATGATGTCTGCTACAGTGAGGGACACAAGCCTACCAGCAATCCAAGGACACAAGAGTCAGGATCAAGACAGACATCCCCAGTACAGCTAACACCAGAGATAACTGAGTTGCTAGAATCAAGCATAAGCCCATAAGCAACAGAAGCCAATAAACTTTGGCATCATCAGAACACAGTTCTCCCACCACAGCAAGCTCTGGATGTACCAACACACCTGAAAATCAGGAAGCTGACCTAAAAACTTATCGCATGAAGATAATAGAGTCATAAATAAGTCATGGAAAGAAATACAAGAAAACACATGTAAACAGGTAGAAGCAAATAAATCCCTTAGTGAAAATAGGATAAAACACACAATCAAGTGAAAGTGTTGATCAAAATGGTCCAAGATATAAAAGTAGAAATAATAAAGGAAACACAAATGTGGGCAACCTGTGAATTGGAAAACCTAGGAAAGATGTCAGAAATTACAGATGAAAGAATGACCAAGAGAATACAAGAGATATAAGAGAGAATCTCGGGTGTAGAAGATACCTTACAAGATATTGAGCTCCCCCATCAAAGCAGAGGGAGGGAGTGGGATAGGGGATTTCTAGGGGAGGGAGGGGAACTGGAAAAGGGGATAACATTCGAAATGTAAATAAAGAAAATTTTGAATTAAAAAAAAGTTATGGACACACCTTCAAAAAATATCAAAACATAAAACAACTCCTAACCCAAAACATCCAGAAAACTCAGGACACAATGAAAAGCCCAAATCTAAGAATAATAGAAATAAAGAAGAGCAAAGATTTCCAGTACAAAGGACGTTCAAATGTCTTGAACAAAAGTATAGAAGAAAACTTCCCCAACCTATAAAAAGAGATGGCCATATATATAGAAGAAGCCTAAAGAACACCAAATAGATTGGACCAGAAAAGAAAATCCTCTCATGTCATAATATTCAAGAACATTAATTGCACATGACAAAAAAATATTAAAAGGTGTAAGTTGCAAATGCTAAGTAACACACAAAGGCAGACTGGTCAGATTACACCAGACTTCTCAACGGAGACACCAAATGCCAGAAGAGCATGGACATATGTCATGTAGACCCTAGAAGAAGACAAATGCCAACCCAGGCTACTATACTCAGCAAAACTCCCATTCAACATAGATGGGGAAACCAAAATATTCCAGGACAAAAACACATTCAAACAATATCTATCTATCAACCAAGTCCAACAGAGGTTTCTAAAAGATAAACTCAAACACAAGGAGGGTACCTTCACCAAAAAAAGCAACATATTCATCATCTCAAAACAAAACAAAATGGAGAGAATTATACACATAGAATGTTTTCTTCAACAACATAACAGGAACTAACAATCATCTGATTTAATATTTCTGTAAATCAATGGGCTCAATTTTCCAATAAAAAGATAAGGTAACAGACTAGATATGCAAACAGGATCCAACATTTTGTTGCATACAAGAAATACACCCCAATTACAAAGACAGACACTACCTCAAGTAAAAGGCTGGAAAAAAAGTCTTTTAAACACCTGTTCGCAAGACAAAAACATGTATTGTGATCATAACATCCAATAAAATAGACTTTCAGTTCAAAAGTAATCAAGTGAGCTGTGGAAGGATACCTCATATTCATGAAAGGAAAAATCCACCAAGAGAAACTGTCAATTCTGAACCACTATACCACAAATACAAGGCCACCAACATTCATAAAAGAAACTTTACTAAAGCTCAAAAAAATAAATAGAACTCCACACAATAATAGTGGGACACTTCAATACCCCACTCTCACTAACAGACATGTCATTGAAACAGAAATTAAACAGAGACACAGTGAAACTAACAGAGATTAAAAGCCAAATGGATTTAACAGATATCTACAGAACAATTCCCCTAAAACCAAAGAAATATACCCTCTACTTAGCACCTCATGGTACCTTCTCCAAAATTGACCATATAATGAATCACAAAACAAGCCTCAACCAATACAAGAAGATTTAAATAATACCATGCATCCTATAAGATCACCTTGGCCTAAGGCTGGTCTTCAGTAACACCAAATCAACAGAAAAACCACATACATGTGGAAACTGATACCTAAACCACACAAGGATTAAAAAACAAAAAGAGAATATCGACCAATTTTGCAAAATTACTCAATAAAACTCTAGCAAACTGAATCCATGCCATCATTCACCATGATTATGTAGGCATCATCCCAGGGATGCAAGATTGGTTAAATATACAAAATCCATTAACATAATCTATTATATAAACAAACTGAATGAAAAAAATCACATGGTTATCTTATTAGATGCTGAAAAAGCATTTGACAAAATATAACGCCCCTTCATATTAAAAGTAGTGGAGAAATCAGGAATTCAAGGCTTGTATCTAAACAAAATAGAAGCAATATACAGCCAACTCACAGGCAATATCAAATTAAGTTAAGAGATACTTGAAGCAATCCCAATAAAATAAGGGACAAGATAGGGAAGTCAACTTTTCCATATCTATTCAATAGAGTAATCAAAGTTCTAGCTAGAGCAATAAGAAAACAGAAGGAGATCAAGAGGATACAAATTGGCAAGGAAGAATTCAGGGTATCACTATTTTCAGATGATAAGATAGTAAACATAGGCAACCAAAATAGTTTTACTAGAGAAAAGTGGCTGGATATAAAATTAACTCAAACATATCAAATACTGTCCTTTATATGAATGATAAGCAGTCTGAGTGTGAAATAAGAAAACAATACCCTTCAGAACATTCAAAGATAGTATGAATTATCTTGTGGTAACTCTAACCAAACAAGTGAAATATCTGTATGACAAGAACTGCAAGTCTCTCAAGAAAGAAATCAAAGAAGACCTCAGAAAATAGGGAGTCCTCCCATGCTCATGGATCAGCAGGATTAACATAGTAACATTGGGCATCCTACCAAAAGTAATCAACAGATTCCTTGCAATTCCCATCAGAAGTAAAACACAAGTATTCAAAGACATGGAAAGAGCAATTCTCAAGTTCATCTGGAAAAACAAAAAACCCAGAATAGTGAAAATAACTTCTGGGAGGAATCACCATTCCTGACCTCAAGATGCAATAGTGATAAAAACTCCATGATACTGGTACAGAGACAGACACTTTGATCAGTGGAATAGAATTGAAGGCCCACAAATAAAACCACTCATTTAAGGACACGTAATCTTTGACAAAGATGCCAAAAGGATACATTGGAAAAATGAAAGCATCTTCAGTTGATGGTTCTATTCTAACTGACAGTCAGTATGTAGAAAAATGAAAATATATCCATATTTGCCACCTTGCACAGAGGTCAAGTCCAAGGGGATGAAGGACCTAAACATAAGGCAGAAACTCTGAATCAAATAGAAAAGAAATTGTGGAAGGGCCTTGTACTCATTGGCACTGGGACAAATTTCCTAAGCAGAACTCCAATATCTCATTCCCTAAGATGAAGAATTGATAAATGGGACCACATCAAACTGAAAAGCTTCTATATGGCATAGGATATACTCAATAGGAAAAATGTCAACCTACAAATTAGATAAAAATCTTACTTACCCTCCATTCAATAGAGGACTACTATCCAAAATATATAAAGAACTCAAGAAACCAACCACCACGAAACCAAAAAAACCTTATCAAATTGGATATACAACCTTATCAAATTGGAACTCAACAACAACAACAACAAATCACAAGAGAGGAATTCTTAGTGGCTGAGAAGCACGGAAAGAAATGTTCAAAGTCCTTAATCATCAGGGAAATTCAAATCAAAGTGACTCTGAGATTCTACCTTACACCAATCAGAATGGCTAAGGTCAAAAACTAAGGTAACAGCACATGTTGGCAAGAGTGCAGAGAGAGAGGAACACTCTTCCATTGCTTGAGATTTCAAACTGATAGAACCAGTGTGGAAATCAATCTGGATTTTCCTCAGAAATCTTGAAATAGATATACCTGCATATCTAGCTACACCATTCTTGGGCATATATATCCAAAAGATGTCGCAGCATGCCACAGGGGCACATGTTCTTCTGTGTTCATAGTGACCACATTTGTGGTAGCCAGAAGTTGGAAACAACCCAGATGTCCCACAACAGAAGAATGGATGCAGAAAATATGGTTCATTTACACAATGGAATACTACTCAGCTACTAAGATTGAGGACATCTGAGATTTGAAGGCAAATGGATGGAACTAGAAAATATTATCCTGAATGAAGTAACTCAGACCCAAAGGACAGGCATGGTATGTACTCACTAATAAGTGGATATTAGTCAAAAAAGTATGGATACAATCCTCAAACCACAAGAATATAAATAAGCTTAAGGGCCCAATTGAGGATGCCTTAGTCCCACCTGGGAGGGAGAGGAAAGCAATCATGGGTGGAAGGGGGAGGGAGGGACCTGAGTGGGAGAAGGGAAAAGGGGAACATGATCAGGTATGAAAAACATTCAGAGGGTGTAAATTGGGGGATAAGGACTGGAGTGTATAAAAAGATTTTAAAAAATCCATAAACAGAGAACCCAAATACAAAGTAACAAATGAAATGATAATAAATAACATACTAAAAATCTTTTCACATATAAATTATCTGAATAGTGAGATTTGATTGTTGGACTAGGCAGTATATGATTCTTTTCTTTTTTTTTGTTTTTGTTTTATTTGGTTTTGTTATTGTTGTTGTTGTTGTTTGAGACAGGGTTTCTCTGTATAGCCCTTGCTGTCCTGAAAAGCATGATGTAGACCAGGCTGGTCTTGAACTCAGAAATTTGCTTGCCTCTGCCTCTCAAATGCTGGGATTAAGAGCATGTGCCACACCAGGCTAATGATTCTTTATAGGAATGATTTAAATATGTCCATCTTAATATATAGTTCATATATAATAATAAATAATTGAGGTAAAATAGACAATTTCTGTGCTTGTACAGCTAAATTTAGCATGTACTCACTGAAAATTCACACATGTTGAATGCAACATGTAAGAAATAAAGAAAGCTAACAAATAAAATGTTTTTTCTCATATGGAGATATTCTATTACACTATATATTTACATTTGAAAATAATCATTTGGAAAATCTCTTCTCAAGCTTTACATAAATATTATGTTTATACATTTACATTTTAATAAATGAATGAATATCTTTAGTTGTAAGGTGATTCATTTCAACTTAGTAGCAATTGTTCCAGTAATCTGGTGCAAATTTGTTGAAAATTTCCACCATATTTCTTTATTATATTCACCCAAACTGTATCATTTCATTTTATTAAAAATGCTTCTCTTATCACTTTGGTAGTGAACTATCACTTAACAACTGTATCATCTCTCGAATGACCATGAGCTCTACACTGACTGGATGGCCAGGAACTGAAGATTGGATAGTTCAGACACCTAAAATGGGTGTCCTGTCAAGTTGTCATCAGGCAGGCTTTTTCTGGCAGCCGATGGGAGCATAAGAGAGAGTCTAAATTGGAGATTTTCATTGGATACCTTCCCTTGAAGATCAGGGAATTCTACAGAAGATGGCTGGTGAGCGGAATTTTGGGAGTCAGAGGGCATGTAGGACACCAGGAGAACTAGCCCACTGAATTAAATAAGCACTGTTCATATGGGCTCACAGAGAATTAAGCAGCAAAGAAGAGGAAGGTATGAATCTGCACAAGGTCTTCTGTGTATGTGATAGCTGTTAGCATGGTCTTTTTTGATATTCCTAACAGCGGAAGTAGTTGTACATCTGACTATTTCACTTGCTCTTGGGACTCTTTTACTCCTGTTAGGTTGCCTTGTCCAGCCTCAATATGAGAGGATTTTTAACTTGTCTTATTGTATCTTGTGTTGTCATGCTTGGCTGTTATCACTTGGAGAACTATGATTTTCTAAAGGAAAGCAGACGGCAGGGGATTTTGG
Organism: Mus caroli; assembly: GCF_978045245.1. Lineage (NCBI taxonomy): Eukaryota > Metazoa > Chordata > Mammalia > Rodentia > Muridae > Mus > Mus caroli. The sequence goes on from NW_028227256.1 coordinate 137,022,922, forward strand.
TAAGAGGTGCAGTTTGTGAAAGCTGAAAGAAGTGGAAGGGGAAGAAACTGACCAATTATAAAAAATAAAGTTAAAAAAAAAAAAACAACACCCTTAGTCATTAAAGAAATGCAAATCGAAACAACCCCGAGATTCTACCTTACACCATCCAGAATGGCTTCTCACATCATTCAAGTGATATTACATGCTGGCCAGGATGTGGAGAAAGGGGAACACCTCTCCATTGTTAGTGGGATTGTAAATTTATACAACTACTCTGGAAAACAATCTGTCAGTTCCTCAGAAAATTGGAAATCGTTTAACCTGAAGACCCAGTTATACCACTCTTGTGCACATACCCAAAAGATGCTCTACCATACCACAAGGAAAAGTGCTCCACTATGTTCATAATAGCCAGAAGCTGAAAACAACCCAGATGTCCCTTAACCGAAGAATGGATACAGAAAATGTGGTTCATTTACACAATGGAATGATATTTAGCTATTCATAACTAGGATATCATGAATTTTCAAGAAAATTGGTGAAACTAGAAAAAAAAATCATCTTGACTAAGGTAACCTAGACCCAAAAGGACATTAATGATATATACTCACTGATAAGTGGCTATTAGCCCAAATGAACAGAGTACCCATGATACACCCCACAGATCCTAAGAAGTTAAACAAGAAGGAAGGTCCAAGTGAGGATGCTTCAGTCCGACTTAGAATGTGAAATAAAATAATCATGGGAGGTAGAAGCTGGGTGTTATCTGGGTGAGAGCGGGGAGGGGAAGAGAAAAGGGGGCAGAGGCAGGATCAGGTATGGGGTAAAACATAAGAGAAGCTCAGAAGGCCAGGAAAATAAATGGAACCCTGAAGCTGCCAGGCACAAGGCATCAGGGGATCCTCCTTAAAGTCCCAGAGACCCACGATCTGGGAGGCTCCCAGATCTCAATGTGGGTGACCTTAAGCAATATCCTCAACAGTTGGAAGAGGGAACCTGAGGAAAGCACCTCCAATAGTTCAACTGGACCTCCAGTGGAGAGATGTAATATCAACCCACCTTCAGATTTTTTGACCCCAAATTGTTCTCAAAGAAATGCAGGGACAAAAATAGAATAGAGATTGAAGGAATTTCTGACCAACTTGAGATCTGTCTGTCCCATGGGAGTGCATCAAATAACTGACACTATTACTGGTGCTATGTTGTGCTTACAGACAGGAGCCGAGCATAGCTTTTCTCTGATAAACTTTACTAGCAGCTGACTGAGACAGGTGGAGATAGCATTGGATGGATGTCTGGGAACCCTATGGAAGAGAGAGAGGATGAATTGAAGGAGCTGAAGGGGATGGAAAGCCCATAGGAAGAACATGAGCTCACAGAGACTAAGCCACAATCCAAAGAGCATAAAGGGACTGGTTAGCTACTCCTGGCACATATCTAGCAGAGGACTCCCTTTTCTGGCCTAGAGGGAAAAGAAGCACCTAATACTTCATAGAATTGATGCTCCTGGGAAGATGGCAACCTCTCAGAGGTGAAGTAGAGGGAGCATGGGGGAAGTGCTCTGGGAGGGAGACTGGGGAGAGATAACATTTGGGACGTAAATAAATTAAATAAATTTAAAAATATTTACACTGCTTGTTTATTTCCAGTAATGTACAATAACTAAATTAAGTTGTCAAATAAACATTAGGGAAAATGATGCCCCATCTTTGCATTTTGGTGGTTCTGTCCAAATTCCATTTTGACACTTCATTTCCAGTTCCCCAAATAGTTCAAAAGCTTTATTACATTCATAATGTACTCTGTCACCAGGTGGATATTTAGCCTTGGACTTGTTACTATAGTAGCATTTGGCATGTGTGGTGGATCCACACAGTGCAAAATAAAGTATCACTACCAATTTGCTCATCTTGAGTGTCAAGTTATTACATAAGTTTCCAAATATATTTATGACTTGATGAGTGGATAAAAAATTGCTACATTATTTACACACAGAAAATAAAAACATGAATGTCACAGTGATGATGGGAAATAGATAAAAACTCATCCTGAGTGAGGTATCATCAGGTGATATCAGGTGTAAAGTCAATGGAAACCAAATTACAATCCACAGAACAACAGAGGTTAGGTACAGCATAAGGGACTGGGGGCAAGGTATTGTGTCCATAAGATGCTGAAATAGGGTTGGGAGTTATGGATTCCAGGAAGGGGAGACAAAAAACAGAATACAAAGAGGAACAACAAAAGTTAAATGTCATTTGAGGGATGTTATAGAAACCTAATACTTGTATTACCAATTCTGTATGTAGCTGTAATAGAAGGAAATGTTAACAAGCTAGATGTGTCATCATAAAGAAGGTAAGAAGTGCTTCCTTATACCACATTCTGTTATTTTGAATCTATTAAACAACTTCAAAGAATTAATAATCTCAGAAAATACCATATATTTTGGGATGAATGTAGGGAGCACATTATGGGAAAAAGAAATTTTGGACTTTACTACTCGGTGGCAAATCAAAAAAAAAAAATACAATTCACATGAGCTGATGAAGTCTGCAGACTGTATATCATATCTAAAAACATAAATGTGAGAGTAAAACTAGATTTCAATAGAAACAGTACAATCAACTAAAGCAGCATAGATTGAATTATGCAAGTAAAAATATATGGTTAAAATATATAATTGTGTATATGTGCCGATATAAATGATTCTGTCTCCTGACTTGGATGAGAGTAGACTACTGGTAATGAGTTGTTTAAAACCACTATTTTGCTTTCATGTCACTCTAACCAACACAATGAAATGGAGTGCTCCATTTCCCCATGTATAGGTTACCACATTTTTTTCAGGTATCCTGAAACCATCATCACAGACATAGCTGAATGTAGTTCCATGTTTATGACACCTGGACTCAATTGAATATCTCCTTTCTTCTGAAGATCTGGGTAATTTATTAGATTCATGTTCTATTGTAGGGGGTTGGGAACATGGAATTTTTTCTACACAAAGAAATAGTCAAGCAAAATTAAAACTTACATAACAAAATAAAATTATACTTTTTGAATTATGTGTCCAGAATATTTATAGTATGGCCTTGTTTTTCAGTACCTTTCCCCTCATCTGAGTTCTAATGGTATAAAGGAAGTCATAGATACTGACCAGTGCAGTGAGGTAATGACTGCCATCTTCCGTCTTTGCACACCATTTCCTCTGAGTCCTGAGTTAGGAAATTGTCTTGGCAAAGAACAGATAATTTTTCTCCATCCAAGTATTTCACGGTGGTTTCAATAACTTGGGAATTTGGAATCTGTGGTGGAGGAGGACAGGATATCCTGCCTTTTCATAGAAAACATCAAAAATCATAGATCTTTACTAAACCCAATATCTTACATTATGAAATAATAATTTTTATTAAATAGTAAATTAGTTATGACCATGTAATTTTTGTCCTTATATATCTCACTTGTATAGCAATTAAATATAGCAATTCTTCATCTCCTTTGAAATTTTCTCATTCTTTTTGAATGCAGTTTTATATTATTTTCTATAAAATTTGCTTCAATTATTTCTAGCCATTAAAATATCTTAACTGAATTATATACTTAAATATAATTTACTATGATTAAGCTCACATGAATCTTTCTCTAGAGCTGTCTATGGATATTTGTGGTCTAATGTGTTGTATTACATTAAAAATCTTCATAAAATATTTTATAAATAACAGTTGATTAGTGAAAGTTGTACTTGCATTTACTTATACTAATGTATAATTATATTATACTAATTATACTATAAGTATAATTATACTAATTGTACTTTTCTCAATGCTGTGATAAAATACCTGACAAAAGAAGCTTAGGAAGGAAGGAGGAGAACGGAAGGAGAAAGGAAAGGAAAGATGCAGAGAAATAAAGAAAGAAGGAAGAAAATGATGGAAAGAAGAAACAAAGGTAGGAAGAAAAGAAGGAAGAGTTTGTTAGCTTTTCATGTAGGGAAACAATGGCAGCAGAAATGTTAAGCTGATGTTCATATTGTATTTATCACCAGGATGCATTTCCCTTTGTATTTATGCCAGGAATCCTGCCCATAAAATGGTGTCACCTACACATGTAGTGGATCGTTCCCACTCAGTTGACCTAAATAAGAACTGTCATTACAGATATGCTCAGAAGTTGTTTTCCTAGGAAATGTGGATTCTGTTAGGTAGAAAATAAGTATTAGTCATCACAATTGATAATCAATTTAACGAAGATTCTTTGTCAATAAGAATATCGAGTATGATCAAAATTGGTTTGTATTATGTTATTCAAAATTTCAACTTCCCTGGACATTCCATTTAACTTGAACTAGCTAGAGAGGTGAAAACTGATGGTTCACAATCAGTATAATGTAGTTCTGTTATTAACACTCTTCTGACAAGTTTTTTTTTTAAATTACTACAAAATCAAAACACCTCAGATTCATCCCTCAGATTCAAAACGTGAAAGGCTCCTTTCTTAATGGTTACTAATAATTTCATTCTTTTATTATATTTCTGCTTAAGTAGAGTGGAATTATTAGAAATAAATCAACACAGTGTAGTAAATACGTTTCTCTATATTCTTTGGACAACTAGCTAGCCATGCAGGAAAGAAAACCAATTACTGACTTAATAGTATAATCAAAATGCTAACAAATGATGAAATAACAGAGACAATATGTGCACTCCATTAACACACATGTAGAAGGTTTAATTTTGAAATGGCATAGAAATACTTTCTGTGAAGTTTAGTCTTTAAGAAATATTTAAAATATCAAATGAAGCAGGGCCTCCAAACAACAGTGATAATACAAATAGGGAAGCAGAAATAGTAGTAGAATGACTGACTCTGGTGCCTACTGACATGGACTGGAAGGTGTCAAATAAATTGGAATTTTCCAGGTTAGCTGATTGTTAGAAGAGTTAAGTAAATTGTTAGGTCGACAGAGCACACAACCATACTGAATGACATAATGGTTCAGCATAAGCATAGGAGTGACAGCACATGTGTTGTGATAAAATAGTCATATGTAGTGAAACTATAAGGATAAGGGACCATTATGACACATAAGTAAAGCCATGTCGATCAATATTGTTTGTGTTTTACACTGCAGGTCACTAACAAATATGAGGCTGTAATTTCTAAATCAACTCCTAGGTTAAAAAGAATTTTGACAGAAAATGTGTTAGAAGATAATATCTTCGTATAGGGCAGGGTACCTGAACTCATGAAATCTCAAAAGTCACCTAACAAGATATGCATGGTGACAATACCAACTGACATATTAGTATGGATAGGGAAAATGCTATATGTCCCTTCCCCTAAATGAAGAGCTACAGGCAACTAATGGAGGTCTACAGTGGAATAGTCAGCCTCCTCTCTAGATGAGAGAGCAAACAAATAAGTTATCCAATCCCATGAACTTAGTCCTGAGCACACACCCATAGGAGAAATACTTAAAGCACGTCTCAGGTTGAGTTTATATATACAAGTTTTATTTGTATATATTATTCATATATGTATGTATACGTACACATATAGACCAACAAGAGATCATAAATTGGATATGAAATTGGGGAGCACAAGAAGAGTTAAGTTGGAGTGGGGAAAGGGAGAGGTAAAAATTGTATGAATAAGATTTCACACATAAAATTCTAGGAAAATTTTACTAATGAAACAAAGACTCTACTGCTATAGTTTTAAAAGGCTAGGACACTCATGAGAAGATAGTGCCAATAAGAGCTTACTTATGCTGGGCAGTGGTGGCGCAGGCCTTTAGTCCCAGCACTTAGGAGGCAGAGGCAGGTGGATTTCTGAGTTCGAGGCCAGCCTGGTCTAAAAAGTGAGTTCCAGGATAGCCAGAGCTATATAGAGAAACCCTGTGTCGAAAAACACAAAACAATAAACAAAACAAAACAAAAAGCTTACTTATACAGTTTGGTTCAGGATCCCATATTCCATTGATGCAGATTGAGTGTTCATACTCCTGCTTGTCTCTACATTTGTAATTCATGATGGAGTTATGATTAAATTCAATCCTATTTGGTATAATTGCTTCTATGGCAGTTGACTTCAATGCTCTACACTTCTCCAGTTGATTTGTTGCTATATGAAAATATTTCCATAAAAATAAAAACACATAAGAAATGAGTGAGCTCCTACATTCAAATATTTATACCGTAAATGCACGATGAAACTATGCCTAGCACTCTATATTCTGCCAACCAAAATGTTGAGACTTACCATGCAGAAGTGGCCTATAGTGTGGGAACTAGGTATACTGTCCACTCTTTCATGTCTCAGAGATAATTTGTGTCATGAAGGGACATGGGTACTAGGCAACTACAAAAGCATAAAAAAAATCAGTGTCTCAGATGTTCTACATAAGTTATGATTATGACATGATCAACTCTTGTCATAGCATTAAAAGCAGTGAAAATGTTCAAATTGTTGTTTTCCCATTTTTAAATATCAGTAAAATGTTACAAGTATCAAAATAAAAATGTGGGGATAGGATATAGAAATTTTCACTTCACATTTCCTTTTTTGATAGATGTGATACAAGAAAAGAACATCTAAGTTATACTATGTAGAGTACAAATATTTCAAAATATTTTATGAGAGAATTGGTATAAGAAATTAGATGCTTTTAGTCACCACCTTTCTCCTTTACATTCTCGTCATATGAGTCAATAAGAAATACTTTCACATTGTAGATTATTTCATAATATAGCAATATTAAGTTATGATAATAAATTGCTCTAGTTGTGTTATGAGTTAATTTATATATATATATATATATATGCTTTTTAATATGTTATGTATTATAATTATTTGGTAAATTGAGAGTGTGTTCTGAATTTGGTATTTCAGTATAGGCCCTGGATAACATTTTTAATAATTTGAAATCTAGAGTGAAATGTACATAGTGCAAATGAAAGTAAATAATTAGAAAAATTTGTATAACATTTAAAATGTTGATGAGAGTGATGCAAGCAGTAAAGATGCCTGAGTATTAACCCGGTCCTAAAGAAATCTACAAAAAGACAAAAACTGATGTTCTGTGAAAAAGAAGGTCAAAGGGGCATGGTGACTATGTGGTTGATTTGCTTCTGAATATATTATTTATTAGGAGAAAGCTAAGGATATGGAGGAAAGTAATGTATACAGTCAAGGTAAAAATATTTGACTCATAACATTAAGTCTGTAGCCCAGCAAGATAAAACTGGAGAGAGTCATATTAAGGTGGCTACAGGCAGATTAAGCAAATTTAACCTCTGATATCTGAACAAATAATAAAGTAGAATAGGGTATAGAAAAATACATGTAGAAAATTCATAATTAACAACTATATTTACCTTAAAGTAATGAACAAACTTTTATAGGTTATATTAATGATTTCTGTTCTTCTTAAGAAATTCATCAGATTATAAAGAACGAAAATTTGGATTCATATTATTTAAAACTACGCTTCCAAAAAGACTACTAACTTCAAAACTGTACAGTAGTAAATATTTCTAAAATACAAATATTAACCTTTATAAAGTATCCATTTTATGCATACATACTTACCAACACATTGAGGAAGCTGGGTCCACTTTCCACTAATGCAAGAAACTGACCCATGTCCAATCATTGTGAAGGTTTCTGCACAAGTGAACTCCACTGAATCTCCATGGTGGTAGGGAGGGGCAGAAAACTTGGCAGAGCCATGTTCAAGTTCAGGAATGTCTCCACATGTTCTCTCCTCCTCTGTAGATGTTTCACAAAAATGTACTTATGATCAATGCACCACTTCAAATACAAAATATCTTTGAAGTATTAATGTTTGTACTTACCAACACATACAGGCAAGGTGGTCCACTTCCCGTCAACACACTGGATTTTATTGGGTCCCTTCAGTAGAAATCTAGGTTTGCAATCATATTCCACCACCTCACCATGGCTGTATTCAACTCTTTTTGTTCCATTAATTTCCCCATTAGGAATTTCAGGAGGTTGTGCACATGATGCTACTTGACCTGCTGCAGAAATAGTGCATAAATATAAGTGAAGGTGTCCATCTCACAGTCTAAAATGTTAGGAAATGGAGAAATTTAAAGTTTACTCACCATATCACTTTTTATAAAACTTTTCTAAGTAAATGGTATTTACACTAGATTTACATTTCACAGCTATATTACATTTGTTGAAATAGTATTGCAAATGTACTGAAGGTGGAAGAATTTTTGGTAAACCTGACAGCTTGAAGATACATGCAAATCACACAGTAATTGTTATGTTGATTACAATGATTTTCCCATTGACTGGTACTATTTTATCATACAGTTATCACATTGTAGAAAACATCAGCACTGTATCTATTATCTATTTAATTTGTTTAATACCTGGTGTTGAATTAATTAAAATCTGCTTTTGCATGTTTGGGCATACTCTATGCAATATGAGGGAAGGGATATGCTATAAAAGCACCAGCTCTAATGATAATTCTGACAAAATGAAAGAAACCTCTTCAGTCTCAGGCATCATGTCTGCATGTGTAAACACATTGATAACACATTTAAAGGAGCAAGATAGCTTGGTATTCAAGTCATAAATATGTGGCTGTGTATTAGTCACGTAAAAAATGTCTTTCATGGATGTCAATTTCTCTGAGGATTTTTATATTATAAACATACTAGATAACTGGGGAATATTAAAAGAAGAAAAATAAACTTCTGATCCTAATTGTTCAAATATAAAACACATACTGACCTTTACATATTGGGAAACTAGGAGACCATCCAAAGTGGTAGCATTGCACTGAATCTGGTCCAACTCTGTGTCCTGAACAGCAGGAGAATTCCAACAAATCTCCAACTCTGTATTTTTCTTTTCTGGGAGAAACGACTAGTTTTGGGTCTAGAGGGGGAACGCTGCATTCTCTTTCTTGAAAAGTAAGATAATTAGAATATACAATTAATCATTGATAAGTAGGTTTATCTATCTCAAATACATTCACAGGGAAGCTTCGGTAACCCTTTTCCTTATAAAGAACGTTGCATACTAGCACTAATATAGCCTCCAAATCAATATGGTATTCTCTGAGAATTATAAGAAAGTGTAATATATTAATGACAAAACTGATTTAAAAAGTCAAATTATTTTTACTGGATATGATTTGCTGCAGATAAGTATTAATATTAAAGAAATAACTTCACTATTATTACAACATAAAACTGTTTCCCTCAGATTTGAAATTACTGTTATACAATATCTAAGTCACATATTAAAATAATTTCATTTTAATGTAATGGGAAAGTAAAATATATAAAATAATTTTTCAAGTAGGAAAATATAGTTGGTATATTTTCCAATTATTGGATGTATCACAGGGCTCCCAATGGAGAAGCTAGTGAAAGTACCCAAGGAGCTAAAGGGATCTGCATCCCTATTGTTGGAACAACATGATGTACTAACCAGAACCTCGGAGCTCTTGTCTCTAGCTGCATATGTATCGAAAGAAGGCCTAGTTGGCCATCACTAGAAAGAGAGGCTCATTGGACTTGCAAACTTTATATGCCCCAATATAGGGGAATGCCAGGGCCAAAAGAATGGGAATGGGTGGGTAGGGAAGAGGAGGGCGCTATGGGGGACTTTTGGGATAGCATTGGAAATGTAACTGAGGAAAATATGTAATAAAAATATTAAAAATTAAAAAAAAAAACAGAAGAAGCATGTACAACCTTTACATTAAACCATTTGTTATACTTCTAGTTCTAATTAATAATTAATTGTCAGTTATTTTATGCAAATTAGGAATATATAATGTTCTCCAGTATGATAAAATTTTTCTTCAATTTTTGAAATTGTTGAATGTTACCAAAATTAAGTAAGTAAACAATAAATAAATAAATACATACATAAATACATACATACATACATACATACATACATACATACATACATACATAATTCTTTTCTGCCTTAAAATCTCCCTTCTTCTAAAGTATAAATTAAAATAACAAATTTTATTTAAGGTCATTCATAAAAGATAATTGCTACTTTCCAAACCGAAGGGAAGGTAACAGGAGGAATCAGGTGGGTTGGAGTGAAAAAATTTTGGAAGAGGTGACTAGAATGTAGGGCATTTTGGGGGCAAGAGAGAACTCCAAGGAATTCAATGGAACTCCAAGGAATTTTTGAGGGTGAGCCTAGGAAAGACTCCTAGTAGTGGGGATTAAAGAACCTGAACCAGCCATCTTCTGTAACAAGGAAAAATTTACAGTAGAGGAATTGGGACACCAAACTAGTCATAAAATATTCCACCTACTATTTGTCCTGCCTGCAAGATGTGACTGTAGAATTTGTGGGAATGGCCAACAAATGGTTTGTACAGTTTAAGAGCCATACAGTGAGAGAGAGCCATGTCTGACACTACTTTGAAGGCCAGCAACCAGAGGCTGCATAGCTTAAAAACCTAGATGTCCCTCTACTGAGGAATGCATAAAAATGTGGTATATTTATAAAATGATATATTACACAAGTTACACAAGTTGTCAGAAAAATGTCATCATGAAATTTGCAGACAAATGATGGAACTAGAAAAAATAAACCATCCTGAGTAATGCAACCATACCTGGAAAGACAAAAAAAATGATATGAAAGGTTAAGTAGTTATTAAAGATTAAGTAAAGGATAATCATGCTACAGTCCACAGACCAAGTGAGGCTAAGTAAGAAGGTGCATTAAGTAAGAAGGAGATCCCCCTGGGAAGCAGCAATAGAATGAGTTTTGTGGGTGAACTGGGGACAGCAGGGAAATATGGTCCACAGAATCAACTAAGGAGGAATCATAGAGGCTACAGAGACTGGAGCTGCAATCAAAGAGCCTGCATGTGTCTGTGCTCCGTCCTCTGCATACATAGTGTTGTTTATCTTGGGCATTTTTGTGAGATTCCTAACAGGGGGAACGGGGAATGTCTGTAATTCTTTTGCCTGCTCTTGAGAACATTACCTATTTGTTTGCTTCATCCAGCCTCGAAATGAGGATTTATGTCTAGTCTTATTGCATCATGTTATGCCATGTTTGGTGGATATCAATGAGTCTCTTGCTCTTTCCTGAAGGTGAAGGGAGTAGCAGTAAGTAAGAAGGGAAGGTGGGAACTGGGAGGAGTTGAGGGAAGGGAGGCTGCAGTTGGGATATATTTTGAGAGAGAAGAACAAGTAAAAACAAAAGTAACCAAAAGTCAAACGAAAAGAAAAGGAGTTTGGGTTACTGGAGTTCCTGTTGTAAAATATCTAACAGTTTGTTTTTTGCTTTTGTTAGACAGGGATGAAGTGGTCGTTTTACTAGTGTACAATGGTAAAGATGAACAATTGGGAGTAAAACACTTTCTTTGGTTCAGCTGTAGATTCCATAGATAATTGTAATGCACACCTTTTGGTATCCAACTTTATAAATGCTCCCTTTATCCCTTTTCTGTGCTGCTAGCAGTAAGAATATATTCATTTAATCTAAACTTGAATTGAGTCTAAGTGTGTGCTCTTTTCCAGTGGAAAGAATGAATGCCATAATATAACCAGATATTATTGTAGTTTTATTTGTTCTATCCTGTTTATGTATTTTTGCTTCTTTTATACAAAGTATTTAATAAGTATACCATAATACTCTGTTTTAATGTGAAAAACAATCATTCCTCAGTTACTGTGTTTATACAGAGTGTGTCAGCCCATAAATTATGTCTGTTAAGTCTTGTGTGTGTGTGTGTGTGTGTGTGTGTGTGTGTGTGTGTAATGTAACACTATCTAATCATATCAGTTTGCATTGCCATCTCAGTCACTCCATTTCCTCTCCTCTGATTCACATTTCCTGTCTGGCCTGGAGACATTGAAAGTCCATGGGAATTTGTTGAGTAACAGTTTCTTTGAGATTTAAATACTCCATCCTTCAGGGAAGCTCCTTAAGCAGGGAGGTAAACAACTCAAAATAGCTTCAGGGAGTCCCTGAAACTGAGCAGATTCAGCAGGCTCCTCCCTACCAGAGTAACCAAGATAGTTAGATTGCTGAGAATCACTCAGACAAGCAAAGCTGCAAGGAAGGAGCTCAGACCACTCTACATGCAAAAAAGAAAAATGACATCATACCAACTTCCTGAAGAAGCAAGATCCTATCCAGCACCTGAAAGGTGTTTAGACAGCTGAGTCACTTCAACCTATTGTGCTGCATACAAGTTATGTAAGATACTCATCTGTGATTTTGTGAGCTGTCTGCCATAATGGGTAGGCTTTGGGGTGTAGCTGTCTATGAGTTATTTATTCTCCTATAAGAAATCCCTCCTCCATATTTCTGAAATTAATAAAATTAATAACATTAATAAAATTCTGAAGAGGCAAAAGGCAGTAGGAACTATTCCATCTTGTACTCTACATTCTATTTTAATCTGCTTCCATAGAGAAAACTGCTTTCCTTGGAGAAAGTTGCTGTGCTTAGTGTGATATGGTCCCCAGTCTTGGGCTCTGGGAAAGTGACCATCAAGCATTGAAAGCAAACAAAAATAGATATAACATCTATGGCCAGCTTACAGCAACAGGAAAAGATGGTCACAATAACAAGATAAGTTAAGAAAACATGAATCTTTTTCAAGACAAGCTGCCCCGTTTTAGATGTGTGTTACTTCCCTGATGATATCAGTTTGAATGGTAACATTCCTTTATTCATTTACCCAATCATGTCATGCGAGGCTTGAATGCTACAACTTGCAATTTTTTCCCTATACAAACTCTAAGCCCCTAGATCTGAGTGTCACTCTGCTTCCTATTGCATCAGGAAAGTTTGTGTCCCAAGCTAGAGCTTGAATAAAGACTTTCATGGGCTTGCATTGCAGTTGTGATTCCTGATGGTCTCTTTGATTTTTGTTCTGTTTTGTTTTTGTTTTTGATTTTTTCAGGCTGGGCACAACTAAAGTTTCATCAAGTTGGAATTTGCTGGTATCTCTACATTGGTTTGTCATAGGCTCCTTATCTGGGGTAAGTAGATATTTGTATATTGCCTCCAAGGGAAAAAATCTCACACATGAGAATGGTACATAAATAGTTTCATATTATATTTTATTTTATATTTGACATGCTAGCACTGACCCTCAGGTAAAGTACTATCTCATGGAAATAATATCCCTTTACTTATGGTCTATTTTAGTAATGTATTGTAGAAAGTCCTGATTTCATAATCTTGAACTGCTTATAATCGGAGAGAAATTAATGATCACCATTTGTTTAGTTTGATTTTTTTAAAAACATGCAAGTCACTTGTTGCTGTTTTTTCTGTTTATGAGATGTGTTCATTTAGAGTAAAAGATCTGAACCCATTTCCAGATTTAAAACCTACCCAAACCTACCAATCCTCAAATTAGAAACCTCACCAATTCTGAGCATGAATACACACCAATCCCTGGGTTTATCTTGAAATCTCACCATTCCCCACCCTGTAAATGTTCATCCTCCTAAACTCACTCTATCTACCCTCACCCACCTGCCCCCAATCTTATATTTACCTGCCTCCTGCTCAGTTTCCTGCAGCATTTTGGCCAAGCATAGGCAGCCACTCCCTTACTGTAAGCCCCTTGAGGTCAGACAAGTGACCAAGCCCCACCTCAAGAGACTACTATAATGGCTATGTTCCTTGAGATGCTAATGGCCAAGTTCCCTTCTACAGGGAGGGAAAGGATCCTAGATGAACTCAAAATCTCATCAATCACTGAGCTTGTTCTGAGACTTGGTTAAAAAAAAATCCCACCAACCCCAAGGTGCCCTTGAAATCATATGCACCTCCAGCCCCCCAAGAAACCCTATACAAATCAAACTACTGCTAACTCTTTGCTGCTTCACTCTGGAGCAGACACAGATTTCTCATGTCTCTTCTAAAAAAGCCTTGTGTGAGGTTTGCTATTTGTGGTATGACTTCGTGCTTTTCCTTGGCTCCTTGCAGCCAGTGTACATTTCTCTTCAGTGCTGTCACACCTCCAATGGGCTGCAGCAACATCATTGGGGAAGCATTTCCCTTCAGAGCTGTAACACAATTCCTATATAAACCAGTCTGGCCTGTACTTCAAGAATATCATACTTCTACCTCCCAAGATATCTTGACAAGGGAGGACATCCACATTTGAGTGCACCCTTGAATCTGCAAATCAGATTTCTCCGTATCTGCTACTAGTCTTTCAAAAAAATTTTTTTCTCAATTTTTTTGTCCTTTTTCCTCTGCCCTCACACTGTTCAAGTTTTCTTTTTTATTTCATTTTTCTTTTCTTTTTAAAGATGTATTTACTTTATGTCTGAGTCCTCTATCTGTATGGATACCTGTACACTAGAAGAGGGCATCAGAACTCATTGCAGATCTTTTTGAGCCATCATGTGGTTGCTGGGAATTAAACTCTGAAACTCTAGAAGAACAGCCCATGATCTTAACCACTGAGCCATCTCTCCAGCCCTCAAGATTTCATGACCTAGTTTCATACTTCAAGTTCTAATTTTGATAATGGAGACCTAGTTTACATGATTAAGAGCTTGAATAATAAAAGAATTGTCCTCTGATAAGAGATACATGATATACCAAGGCCACACAAAGGAATCACTAATTTAATGAAATTTTGGGTTTGTTTGCTTTTGGAAACAGAACTTAGTATGTAGTCTAATATACTTAAATTTAAAAATCACTTGATCCAGGGTCCTAATTGCTAGAACCCTAATTGCTAGAATCTGGTGGCATATACAACTGACAGATATATTATTTTAAAAACAGATTATCAGGCCAGAATGATGGCTCAATCAGAGAGAGTGCTTGTCTCTAAGCCTGGAGTCCTGAGTTCAATCCCTCAGACCCATATGATGAAAAGAGAGAGCTGACTCCCACAGCTTCTCTGACACCTACATGTGTATTGCAGTATACACACCTCCATAAACACACACATGTATGCATGTATACACACAGACTAAATAAGTGAATGTAATGAAATAATAAATGCAAATATCAACATCAATGGCTTTCAAAACAGTCCTTTTTCATTGGTTACATGAAATCATAAGGAAGATTCTAGGAATTTCTATTTTTAGCACATAAATTCATTATTTTCTTTAAAAAAATATTCCAGAGAAAATAGCACTCACCATAACATGAGGGCGTATCTGACCATCCATAATAAGTACACGTTATAGAGCCTTTGGTATGTTTATGTTCATTTTCATATCCAATGAGACATTCATAGTCTAATTTATCATTGAGCTTAAACCATGTCCTAGTATTCATAGTTACAGAATTCTCAAATACAGGCCTTTCACAAGACTCTAATGCAAAATTAAAGAGATAATGTTATTTCTAATGTGTCAATAGTCAATATGAGTAATTAACATGAGAATAAAAGTCTGTATAGATTAATATATGATAACAAATTAAATATAGTATTGAAGGAATCTAAGGAGACTAACAATATTTTCTTGCAAGTTATTGAAATAGGAGATAGCATTGATTTCCTTTCTAAAACTTTTATAAAATTTTAATTTAGCAATAGCTTCTCAGCTCAGTTTTTCATATACTTATTGCACACTCCAAAAAAATAGACAAGTGAAAATGTATATTTTCAGGGAAATATGATAGGATTTTGTCAATTAACATACTATGTTTAGGGATTAAAATGACTCGTAAAATAATGGAAAGTAGATTAGCTGAATTTAAAAGAGGTATTATATCAAGGATTTTCTTTTTCACAGTAAGAACATCCAATAAATCCTTGTCAATTGTTATTTAGCAGAAATGAATATTACATGGGTATAATTTTAATTGCCTTTTCTTTAATAATATCTTGTAAAATTACAATGGCTGAAAAATATTAGATATTATGAAATTAGTGTATATCTTAAATCAACTTATCATTTGAGATATGTTGAATACTTCTTAAAAATTAGCACTGGGTATTTTTCTAATAAATAAGATTAGATGAACTAATTGTTGATCCTAGAAAATACTCACTAACTCAATGTCCTAAAACAAGGGAATGTTTCCAAACCCCAAACTTTGCTGGTACCTGGAAGCATTTCTTTCTTTCCAATATCAATATATTTTAAAAGATCTTCTAAGAGGGAAATGTTCTGACATGAACCTTAACTCACAGTGTCAAATACATATTATAAGGTCATCACACTTTCAGGAAGTTGCAGCTCTTCAAAGGCTTCTTCACTAGATTTAAAACTATAGGATATTTTAAAGCATTGAAAAGGCAAATGAACGGATACTCTACAATGCAGGAACAAGTCAAAATAGAAAAAAAATGGTGTGTATTTTTTCTTGAAATTTTCAAATGAAAGAATAAAATTAAACTGCTATGCACCATCAGTATAACTGAAGGAATATAATAAAATACTCACTAATGCATGAGGGTTGAGGTGACCATCCATTCTGAAGGCAAGTTATTGATCCTGATGTTTCTCCAGTATTTGTCACATATCCCTGCTTGCATCTATAGGATGTTTCTCTATTTAGAGCATATGTATGAAATGACTCAGAAAAAAACCCATTCTCAATTTCTATATCTGATACTGAACATGTCTCTAAAATGGTAAAAAGTTAGGAAAAATTAGTGTATGCACAGCAGCTTAAGGATTTACAATATTAAAAAATACAAAAGTAGCCATTAGTCATTTGAATGTGAAGACCTGAAATAATCAAAAGTTGTTCACGTTATATAGGCCACAAAAATAAAAACAAACAGCAACAAACCTTATAGGTTATAAGATACATCGTCATAGTCATCTGAGAATGTTTGTTTTCCAACAAAGTAAAATTTAAAGGACTTATAGTATATTCTAAAATATACTTAATGTTATTGTCAAAATGAATCGATAATCTTACAGATTGTCAGAACTCTGGACAACATTGTCTTTGTTTGTGTTTGTTTGCTTCTTCCTTTCTTTCTTTCTTTTTTTTCTTTTTTCATTCATTTACTCCTTCACTCTTTCTTTCAGCTTAAGAATAATTGGATCTGATAGAAACCTAGAACCCATTTATCCCATTAGGGTTCCTGGAGTCGAACAATGATCTTAGAAAACATATCCAATATTATTATAGACACCAGTACCAATAATTTCCAATGTCATTGTAGCTGCATGCCTAAAATAGAATGGTTGTTCAAAGTTTAATGAAGGATAGAAAAAAAGTAATGTATTTTATTGTTGTAAAAAATATAATAAAAGTATAAAGAAACAAAAAGTAAAATAGAGTAGTAGACACAAAAAATAAGTAAATATATTTAGGTGAAAATTAACAATGCCACATTTTACAAAACAAAGAACACTGGACTACAGTTCCAGAGTAGCAAGATATGAGGTAGTTTTGTGTAAAAGAGAATTTTCTAGAAAATAGCAAACTGAGAACTAAAGAAGAAAATAATGGGTATTTTATTGAATTTAAGCAGCAAAAATTACTTTGCTCAAAAAGATTGGAGTCACTGGACTTGTGGCATAGAGAGACAAGAACAGAAAAAATATGGAGCAGAATTCTCAATTACTCAGTGGTCGTCCTCTAGCTCATCTGGCCAAATGTCAGCACACTAGCACATTACAAGACACTCTGTTAGAGAACATGAGAAGAAAAACTACCCCAAAAATTAAGGTCAAAGGTTCCCAGAGCACAAACTATTCAAGATAGTCAAAATAGAAGACAGTAAATATTCCTTTAATCACTATAATCATTTAGAAAGATATCCCCTTGAAAAGTTTTATTGATATTCTGATGACTCAAGTTGTACCATAAAAGGTCGCCAAACAAATCTAAATAACATCAAATGGAAATCAATCAAACTCAGTATTCCTATTCTGCAGTTTTTCAATCCCAACCACTACCAGTAAGTTTTCCCAGAGCACTGCTACTTGATTCAAGGGATTGTGATGGAGGTGAATGAAATTACATACATTTGTGGCGCCAAATTATTCCCCCAACGAAATAATTACAGATGCTCATTTTGTAATGTTTACCCACTATATACAAGTATCAATAAGAAAGCTACACATGCAAATCTGTGGAATGACAACAAAAATCTGGTTGCATTCAACATTCACATAGACAAGGCTAAAGGACCCATGTCAGTAACCTGATACACTACAGAGATTAGGCATGCCACATCCGGTTGAGGGATGGGGCCACCTACCCATTTCTAAAATTTTAACCCAGAATATCTAAAGGAAATACAGGGACAAAGAATGGAGCAGGGACTGAAGGAAAGGCTGTCCAGAGACTGCCCCACCTGGGGATCCATCCAACATGCAGACACCAACTCTAGACACTATTTTGGATGCTAAGATGTGCTTGCTAACAGGAGCCTGATAGTGCTGTCTCCTTAGAGACTCTGCCAGATCCTGACCAATACAGATGTGGATGCTCACAGCCAAACATGGGACTGAGCACTTGATCCCCAGTGGAGGAATTAGAGAAAGGGTTTGTCTTTCCCACAATTACTTTAAGAGGCTTATTCCCCTCTTCTTCTAGGTTGTCTATTATTTTCTTGTGCTTCAGTTGTTTTGAGGGCTTGATAAAGTAGGATACATGGGCTCTAGTAGTAACATGTTGCTCTATCTGTTGTTGGTTTTGTTTTTTGTTCTTGTACTGGTTTATAAACATCTGTGTTTAGAATGAATTTTATCTCTAGATGTTAATTTCTGTGTTTATGTTTGTCAGATAAGTCCTTTTTTGCTCTAGTTTCTGTTTCTTCTGTGGTCATTGGATCTCTGTGGATGGTTGAGCATGGGACCTCCACCAGAGATGGAAGATAGACTTATCGTTGGCTTGTGTGGACTCTGGTACATATTCATTTACTGAGTTGGAGGTTGGTCTTCTGATAAGAAGGACCTATAGTTGGTGAGTGGGTGTCTGGCCTAAGTGAAGCAATAGAGCAGGGAAGGTTTGTGAGTGGTGGCCTACCAGTCTACTGGTAGTCATCTTCTGTGTATCATGTTTTCTAACTTAATTCCATTTCTTTCAGTAGCATGTATGTATTGTTCTTCTACGTTATATCTTGTATCGTAACTGAATTTTATTTGAAAGATGGATTTATATAGATCTATAACAAACTATTTATACAATTAAAGGAATATTTTGGCTATTTTTAAATGTATTAAATATTGAGCTACTTATGAAAATTTGAACACAAGTCATTAAATTTTATAAAGAATTTATTAGAAAGCTATCTATAACTGAAATTAATAAGTAGTATGGCATTATGTATGATTCAGTCTAATAATCTAGCCCATGGTTGGGACATTTTGTATCCATAACAGCAATGAGCAAGGCTTCAAGTTGAATTGTTGAATGAATACCTTAAGGAACGTCAAAGAATCAAAAAAAAAGAAGGGAAAAAATAAAACTCAACAAGATCTAAAACTGGAAATAGAAGCAGTAAAGAAAGCAAAAAGTGAGGGAATTCTGGAAGTGTAAAAGTCTAGATAAATAAAGAAAACATCAGATGCAAGCATCACCAATAGAATAAAAGAGATGAGCTGTTGTAGACACAGTAGAAGAAATAGATACATTGATCGAAAGAAAATGCTAAATCTGAAAGTTTCTGAACACAAAATAGTCCAGAAAATCAGGGATACTATGAAAACACCAAACCTAAGAAAGACTGGAATAAAGGGAGAAAATCCAGCTCAAAGCCTTTACTGATTTGAGTATGCTTAGCCCAACGTGTATGGTCTTGTTGGAGAAAGTATGTCACTGTAGGCATGGATTTTAAGACCTTCATCCTAGCTGCTTAGAAGTCACTCTTCTTTTAGTGGCCTTCAAATGAAGCTGTAGAATTCTGAGCTCCTCCTGCATTATGCCTGCCTGAATGCTACCATGTTCCTGTCTTGATGATAAAGGATTGAACTTTTGAAACTGTAATCCAGTCCCAATTATATATTGTCCTTATAAGAGTTGCCTTGCCCATGGTGTCTTTTCATAGCAGTAAGATCCTAACTAAGACCATTGCCCAGAAAATCATTTCAACAAAATCATAAAAGAAAATTTTTCTTGCCTTAAAGAAACAATTACTTATAAGGATACATGAAGCACACAGAACACCAAATTAATGAGACCAAAAGAGAAAGTCACTCAAAACATAATAATAAAATTACTAAACATGCAGAACAGAAAAAGAATATTGAAAGCTAAAAGGAAAAAGGAGCAACTAAGGTATACATACTAGAATTACATCAGACTTCTAAAAGTAAAAATCCAAAGAAAAGCAGATATCATTCAGACTCTAAAATATTACAGAAGCCAGTCCAGACTAATATATCCAGCAAAACTTTTAATCACTCTATATTGAATAGGCAAGGTTTTACAATCTAAACAATATCTATCTACAAACACCACCCTCCAGAAGCTACTAGAAAGAAAACTCTAGCCCAGGGAGGTTAACTATACAGAGGAAACAGGTAATAAATACACTCCCACTAGCAAAACCGAAAGAAGTTAAACACACACACTATCACCACCAAAAATAAAATAATGAATAAAATGAATTAGTAATTACTAGTCATGGATATCTCTAAATATCAATGAGTTCATTTTTTCAGAAAAAGAAAAGACTAACAGAATGGTTGAGAAAGCAAGAAAAATCCTCTGCTACATATAAGATCTTACCACTTCAAAGATAAACATTGAAACAGAGTAAAGGATTTTAGAATATTTGTGAGCAAATTGATCTAAGAAGAAATATACTCAATTTAATACCTAAGAAAATATAATTCAAACCAAAATTAAGAAAAAGAGATGAGAAAGGACCACTGATTATTCATCAAGGAAATTATTTGCAAAGATTATGTTTAAATTTTTAACATCTATGCCCTGAAACAAAGGCTTCCACATTTGTAAAAGAAAGTTAGTGAAGCTTAAAAATGTCAACCCTCAGACAGTGATAGTGGAAGACTTGAATACCAGTCACTCTTACCAGGTGACTGATCATCCAGGGGAATACTAGAGCAAATAAATGTTACAGATCAAATGGAACTAACAGAAATCTACAAACATTTCAACAATCAACAAAGTGTGTGTGTGTGTGTGTGTGTGTGTAAATTCTTCTTATCATTTCACAACACTTTCTCTAAAACTGACCACTTACTTAGTCACAAAACAAATTCCAACAGATACATGAAAATTTAAATAACCCCCTCCATCCATCCTATCAGAACACAAGAAATTAAACCTGGATTTCAATAACAACAAGGACAACAAAAGACCTCCAAACCCCTGAATATTGAACAACTTTCTACTGAGGACTACAGGATCCTGACAGTAATGAAGAAAAAATTTAAATATTTTCAAGAAGTCAGTGGAAATGAATGCATAAAACACGAAAATTTGTGGGACACAATGAAAGCAGTACTAAGAAGAATGCAAATATACCCATATATATCACTCTACACAAAACTGAAGTACAATTGGACTGAAGACCTCAACATAAAACTGGATGCAGAATCTAATAAAAGAGAAAAGGCAGAACTGTATTGATCTCATTGGCAAAGAAAACAAATTCCTCCACAGAACACCAATAGCTCAGACATTAAGATCAACAATTAATAAATTGGACCTCATAAAACTGAAATTCTTTTGCAAGGATGAGGATGTCATCAACAGGACAAAGTAGCAGCCTACAGAATGGGAAAAGATATTTACCAATATTACATGTGACAGAGAACTAATATCTAAAATACATGAAGAATTCAAGGCAGGAAAACAAATAAGCCAATTTAAAAATGGAGTACAAAGTCAAACAGAGACTTCTGAACAGAAGAATCTTGAACTGGCTGGGCAGTAGTGACAGACAACATTATTCCCAAAACTTGGAAGGCAAAGGCAAGTGGATTTCAGAGTTTGAGGCCAGCCTGGTCAACAGAGTGATAATGAGGGCTATAGAGAGAAACCAGGTCTCAAAAATACCAAACCAAACCAAACCAACCAACCAAACTAATAAGAATCTTGAACTGTTCAGAAGCACTTAAAAGAAATATTCAATAGTTTTATCCATCAGAAAAATGCAAATTAAATGGACTCTAAGAATGCATATTATACCTTTCACAATGGATAAGATCAAAGACGTATGTGACATGACATCTTTTCGAGGATGTGCAGTGAAGGGAACACTCCAGCATTGCTGCTAGTCAGAGTCCAAATTGGTACAATCACTTGGCAATCAATTTTTCAGTTTCTCAGAAAATTGTGAATAGAACTATCCCAAGACCCACCTATATCACTCCAGAGCATAAAACAAAAGATTCCCTACTATATATAGTACAAGGACACTTGCTCAAATATGTTTCTATCAACCTTATTCATAATAGCCAGAAACTGCAAACAATCTACATGCCCCTCAACTGAAGAATGGATAATGAAAATGTGGTATATCTACACAATAGAAATACTACTCAGCTGTTTAAAAAAAAGTTATGAAATTTTCAGACAATTCGTTGGAACTAGAAAATATCATCTTGACTGTGGTAACCAATCTCTGGGAGTAGATGGAGACTTGGAATGAAGGAGGTTCTGAGAAGTCTATTGAGGTGATGCTAATATAATGCTGTAATGCTAACTGAGATTCCTAACAGTAGGGGATATGGAGACTGAAATGCCTACCTTCTGTAAACATGTGGAACTTCCAGTGGAGGGAGTGGGACACAAACACATGCACAAAACCTTCAACTCAAAAATTTTTATTAGATATTTTCTTTATTTACATTTCAAATGTTGTCCACTTTCCTAATTTCCCATCTGGAAAATCCCTATCCTCTCCCTCTGCCTCCTCCCCTTGCTCACCAACCCATGCACTCCCACTTCCTGGCCCTGGCATTGCCCTATACTGAGGCATAGAACCTTCACAGGACCAAGGGCCTCTCCTCCCATTGATGACTGACAAGGGCCATCCTCTGCTACATATGCAACTAGAGCCCTGAGTCCCACCATGTGTTTTCTTTGTTTGGTGATTTATACTCAGGGGCTCTGGGAGTACTGGTTAGTTTATATTTTTGTTCCTCCTATGGGGCTGCAAACCCTTTCATGTCCTTGGGTACTTTCTCTAACTCCTTCATTAGGGACTCTATGCTCAATCCACTGGAGGACTGTGAGCACTACTTCTGCATTTGTCAGGAAATGGCAAAGCCTCTCAGGAGACAGCTATATCAAGCTCCTGTCAGCTAGGATATCAAAAACTATTCTCAACAATAAAAGTACCTCTGGTGAAACCACCATCCCTGACCTCAAGCTGTACTACAGAGCGATTGTGAATAAAAACAAAACAAAACAAAACAAAACAAAACAAAACAAAACAAAACAAAACAAAACAAAACAAAACAAAAAACTGCATGGTACTGGTACAGTGACAGACAGGTAGGTCAATGGAATAGAATTGAAGACCCAGAAATGAAGCCACACACCTATGATCACTTGATCTTTCACAAAGGGGCTAAAACCATCCAATGGAAAAAAAGACAGCATTTTCAACAAATGGTGCTGGCTCAACTGGAGGTTAGCATGTAGAAGAATGCAAACTGATCCATTCTTATCTTATTGTACAAAGCTCAAGTCTAAGTTGATCAAGGAACTCCACATAAAACCAGATACACTTATATAGGAGAATATAGGGAAGAGCACAGGGGAAAAAATCTTGAACAGAACACCAATGGCTGGTTCTGTGAGATCAGGAATTGACAAATGGGACTCATAAAATTGTAAAGCTTTTGTAAGGCAAAAGACACTTTCAATAAGACAAAAAGGCAACCAACAGATTGGAAAAAGATCTTTATCAACTCAAAATTTGTCCTGCCTACTACATATGCAGATATAAAGATGGAGCAGAGACTGAGGGAATGGCCAACCAATGACTGCCCAACTTGAGACTCATTCCATGTGAGAGAGACAACCCCTGACACTTTCAATGATACTCCACTGTGCTTATAAGACAGAAGCCTGGCATAAATGCCTCCTTAAGGGCTGCATCCAGCAGCATCTGGAAACAGATACAGGGACCTGCAGTCAAACATTCAGCTGTGCTTGCAGTGCTTTGTGGAAGAGTGAGTCATAGAATTGAATGAATAGAAGGGGTCAAGGACACCACAGGAAGTCCTACAACATCTACTATCCTAGGCCCATGGGGACTCACAGATACTGAACTAAAAACTAAAGAGCATGTCAGCACTGGATCTAGTCACTCTATACTTTTGTAGCAGATGTGCAGCTTAGTTTTCTATATAATTCTGAAGGAGGCTGTTTCAGTTTCCTGACATTGTATCCCCTTCCCCTAACTTGACTGCCTGGTTTGGTCTCAATATTAGAGAATGCACTTGGCCCTTCTGCAACTGGATGTCCCAGAGTGTGGTTATAGCCAAGGGGAGCTTCTACTTCTCCTCAGAGAAGGGGAGAGGGTAATTTGGGGGGATTTGTAGTGCTGGGACTGGAAAGAAAGGAGGGATAAGGATCTTGATAAAGATTTAAGTTTATTAGTTAATTAATTAACTAAAAAAAAAGAATTCTGTTCCAGAATTATCACCAGTCATGATTTAAGCTTTATTACAGATATATAGAAATAAAATAGCATAGTATTGACATAAATACAGAAAACAGAAAGGATTACCAATGGAATCAAATTGAAGATCCAGTTGTTAATTCATATATTTATAAACACCTGGTTTTTTTTATAAGCAATCTAAAATTAAATAGTGGGAAATGGAAAGCATCTTCAAGAAATGGTACTTGTATGATCAGGTGCTGTATAATATCCTCCCACACCCAGAGACAACATAACTTCAAGAGGTCCATCATAAGTAGGCTCACAGTAAGTCTCACCAGCCCAAACACCTGGCATAACTGGGACCCCTACAGAGCCCAGTGGACATTGGACCTATTCACCCTGCCAGAGACACATCTTTGTTCCAGTCCAAAACCCTGCCCAGGGTAGACTCAGCATTCCATCCACCTTCACCTGCACCGCTCAGAAACAGCCTGATTTTCAGCAGGTTTGCCATAACCAAGGTCACAGAGATCTCCCATAGCCAGAGTGAAAGGAAGTCTTCCCTAAGTAGTGACACAGGAGACTCATCTTAACCAGAGAAAGCACACTTTGTCTCATAGAAAACCTGTTCTAATTCACCTCACAGATCTACACTTTCCTACAAGGAGGGACAGGCTCCAGGCAGAGACAGCAAAGCCAGTTAACTCTAGAAATAGCCGGATAGTGATAGGCAAGCACAAGACTATAAGTAACAAAAACAAATGTAACTTGGCAACATCAGACCCCAGTTATCTCACCACAGCAAGCCCTGGATACCCTAACAAACATGAAAAGCAAGATTCTGACCTACAATTCTATCTCATGAAAATGAGAGAAGACTTTAAGTAGAAAAAAATAACTCTCTAAAAGAATTGCAAGAGAACACTGGTAAACAGGTAGAAAACGTTAAAGGGAAAAAACATAAATCCCTGAAAGAAATACAGGAAAACACAATAAAACAGGTGAAGGAATTGAAAAACACAATTCAGGATCTACAAATGAAATAGAAACAATAAAGAAATCACAAATGGAGGCAACCCTGGAAATAGAAAGCCTAGCAAAAAGATCAGGTATTATAAATCCAAGCATCACCAACACAATACATGAGATAGGAGAGAAAAATCTCAGGTGTAGAAGATACCATAAAAGATCTTGAGAGAACATTCAAAGAAAATACAAGGTATAAAAAGTCCTAACCCAAAACATCCAGGAAACTCAGGATAGAATGAAAAGACCAAACCTAAAAAATAACAGGCATAAAATAGAGAAGATATCCAACTTAAATGGCCAGAAAATGTTCTCAACAAAATCATTTTGCTGACAGAACCTTAATATAGCTCTCTCTCGTGTGAGTCTATGCCAGTTCCTGGTAAATACAGAAGTGGATGCCCACCGTTATCTATTGGATGGATCACAGGGTCCCTAATGAAGGAGCTAGAGAAAGTACCCAAGGAGCTAAAGGTGTCTGCATCCCTATAGGAGGAATAATGATATGAATTAACCAGTACCCCCCAGAGCTGTGTCTCTTGTTGCATATGTAGTAGAGGATGGCCTAGTCAGCCATCAATGGGAGGAGAGGCCCTACATATTGTGAAGATCACATGCCTCAGTACAGGGGGATGCCAGGGCCAGGAAGCTGGAGTAGGTGGGTTGGGGAGCATGGAGCAGGAGGGTATAGGGGGGTTTGGGGATAGCATTTGAAATGTAAATGAAGAAAATATCTAATTAAAAAAAGAAAACTTCTGTAACTGACAGAAACAAAGAGATAGCCATAAACATACAAGAAGTCTAAAGAATACCAAATACCTTGGACTTGGTCCAGAAAAGAAACTCCTTCCATTGCATAATAATCAGAACACTATGTTTTAATTTCATTTATCTACATACAGACAGCCAGTTAGGCCAGTACCGTTTATTGAAGATACTTTCTTTTTCCATTGCATATTTTTACCATCTTTTGATGAGCAGCTTTATTTCTGGATCTTCAATTCTTTTCCATAGATAAATGCATCTGTCTCTGCACCAATACTAGATCAACATAAGATCAACAATTGATAAATGGGACAACATGAAAGGGAAAAGTTTCTGTGGGGTAAAGGACACAGACAATAACACAAAATGGAAAGCTACAAATTGGGAAAAAGATCTTCACAAACCCTATATCCCATAAAGAGCTAATATCAAAAATATAGAAGGGACTCAAGAAGCTAGACTCTAGAAAATAAAATAAACCAATTTTTAAAAATGGGGCACAGATCTAAACAAAGAATTTTCAACTGAGGAAACTTGAATGACAGAAGATCTAAAAAAAAAGTTCAACATCCTTAGTCTTCAGGGAAATGCAAATCAAAATGACCCTGAGATTCTAACTCACACTAATAAGAATGGCTAAAATCAAAAACTCAGGAGATAGCAGATGCTGGTGAGGATGTGGAAAAAGAGGAATACTCCTCCATTGATGGTGGAATTGCAAGCTGGTACAACCCCTTTGGAATTCTGTCTGCCAGTTCTTCATAAAACTGGAAATAGTTCTAAGTGAAGACCCAGGTATTTCCCTTCTGGGCATATGCCCAAAAGATGTTCTACCATATCATAAGGACAACTGCTCCACTATGTTCAAAACAGCCTTTTTTCTAATAACCAGAACCTGAAAACAACCAACATGCCTCTCACAGGAAAAATGGATACAGAAAATGTGCTATATTTATACAATGGAAAAATACTCCACCTTTAAAAACAAGGACTCCATGAATTTTGGTGGCAAATTTATTGAAAAGAAGATATTATGCTAACCAAAATATTCCAGGACAAAACCAAAATCAAACAGTATCATCTAACATTCCAACCCTACAGTGGATCCTAGAATAACTCCAACACAAAGAATATACCTATTTAAAAGGAAAGATAAGATGTTAATCATCTCACAACAATGCCAAAAGGATAGAACCACAAGCACATAAAGCCACTTACAAAACCAAATATAACAGGAACCAACAGTCATCTGTCTTAAATATCTCTGAATATTAATGGGCTTTACTCACCTATAAAAAAAAAACATAACCTAACAGACTGGATATGAAAACAAGATTCAGCATTTTGCTATATAAAAGATATCTCAATAACAAAGACAGATACTATATCAGAGTAAAAGGATGGTAAAAGGTCTTCCAAGCAAACCATCCTAAGAAACAGGCTAAAGTTGCCATCCTAATATACAATAAAATAGACTTAAAACCAAAAATATATCAAACATGATGAGGAAGGACAGTTGATATTCATCAAAGGGAGATTCCACGAAGAGAGACTCAATTCTGAATATCTATGCCCCAAATGCAATGGCACAAACATCCTTAAAAGAAACTTTACTGAAGGAAAGACTGTACAGAGCCTGTCCCATCTATATATCAATCATATACACAGTCACCAAACCCAGACATTATTGCTGTCTCCCGAGAGGCTCTGCTAGTGCCTGACAAATACAGAGGTGGATGCTCTCAGCCAACAATTGTACTGAGCACAAGGTCCCCAATAGAGGAGCTAGAGAAAGGACCAAGGGAGCTGAAGGAGCTTCCAGCCACAAAGGAGGAACAACAATATGAACTAACCAGTACCCCCAGAGTTTCCAGGGACTAAAGCACCAAACAAAGAGTACATATGGAGGGACCTATGGCTCCAGCTGCATATGTAGCAGAGGACGGCTTATTGGACATCAATGGGAGAAGAGAACCTTAGTCCTGAGGGTGCCCTATTCCCCAGTGTATGGGAATGTCACGACAAGGAAGCAGGAGTGCGTGGGTTGTGAGCAGGGGCAGGGGGATAGGAAAGTAGGTTTTCAGAGGGGAAACCAGGGAAAGGGGATAACATTTGAAATGTAAATAAAGAAAATACCTAATAAAAAAAAGAAACTTTAATAAAGTTCAAAATACACATTGAAACCCACACAATAATAGTGGGAGAATTCAACACCCAAATCTCACCAATGGACAGGTCATTGAAACAGAATCTAAAGAGAGACACAGTGAAACTAGTAGAGGTTATAAACCAAATGGATTTAACAGATATCTATAAAACATTTCACCCTAAAACAAATTAATACACCTTCTTCTCAGCACCTCATGGTTCCTTCTCCAAAGTCAAGCATATAATTGGTCACATAACAAGCCTCAACCAATACCAGAATATTGAAATAATTTCATACACCCTATCAGATCACCATGGCCTAAGACTGGTCTTCAATAACAGCAAAACCAGCAGGAAGCTCACATACACTTGGAATCTGCACAACTCTCTACTCAATGATAGCTTGGTCAGGCAAGAAATAAAGAAAGAAACCAAAGATTTCCTGGAATTTAATGAAAATATTGACACATCAAACCCAAACTTACAGGACACAACAAAAGTGGTGCTAAGAGGAAAATTCATAACATTAAGTGCTCTGGGAAAGAAACTGGAGAGATATTACACTAGCAACTTAACAGTACACCTGAGAGGTCTAAAACAAAAAGAAGCAAACTCACCCAAGAGGAGTACACAGAAGGAAAAAGTCAGTTTCAGGGCTGAAATCAAACAAATAGAAACAAAGAGAACAACACCAAAATGAAAAGCTGGTACTTTGAGAGAATCAACAAGATGGATAAACCCCTAGCCAAACTAACTAAAGGTCCCAGAGGCAGTATGCAAATTAACAAAATTAGAAAACAGGAGACATAACAACAGAAACTGAGGAAATTCAAAAGATCATCAGATCCTACTATAAAATTCTATACTCAAAAAAATTGGAAAATCTAGATGAAATGGATGATTTTCTAGACAGATATCACATACAAAAATGAAATCAAGAGCAGGTAAACTATCTAAAAAGGACCATATCTCATAAGGAAATAGAAAAAGTCATTAAAAACTTCCCAACCCAAAAAAGCCCAGGGCCAGATGGATTTACTGCAGAATTTTACCAGAACTTCAAAGACAACATGATACCAATATTTCTACAAATATTTCGTAAAATAGAAACAGAAGGAACACTACCTAATTCATCTAGGGAGCCATAATTACTCTAATACATAAACCACATAAGGACTCAACCCAAAAAAAGGAACTTCAGTCCAATCTCGCTTATGAATATTGATGCAAAAATACTCAACAAAATTCTTGCAGACCAAATACAACAACACCTCAAAAACTTAATTCACCATGATCAAGACAGCTTCATCCCAGAAATGCATGGTTGTTTCAATATGTGAAAATACATGAACATAATTCACTATATAAACAAACTCAAAGAGAAAATTCACATGATCATCTCCTTAGATGCAGAAAAATTACTTGACAAAATACAACACCCCTTCAAGATAAAAGTACTGGATAGATCAGGAATTCAATGCCCATACCTAAACATAATAAAAGCAATTTACTGCAAACTAACAGCCAATATCAAAGTAAATATAGACATACTTGAAGCAATCTCACTAAAATTGTGGACAAGGATGCGCATTCTCCCCATATCTATTCAATATAACACATGAACTGCTAGCTAGAACAATAAGACAGCAAAAAGAGATCAAGGGGATACAAATTGACAAAGACAAAATAAAGGTATGTTTTGATAGTATACATAAGCGACCCCCAAAATTCTACCAGAGAAATTCTGCAGTTGATAAACAACTTCAGCAAAGTGGCCAGATATAAAATTGACTCAATTAAATCAGTAGTCTTCTTTTATACAAAGGATAAACAGTCTGAGAATGAAATTAGGGAAACAACTCCTTTCAAGATAGCCATAAATAATATAAAATATCTTGGGGTAACTCTAACTGAACAAGTGAAAGATCTGTATGACAATAACTTCAGTTTCTCTCAAGACACTGAAGAAGATCAGAATGGCTAAGATCAAAAATTGAGGTGACAGTAGATGTTGGCAAGGACTTGGAAAGAGAGGAACACTCCTCCATTGCAGGTGGAATTGCAAACTGGTACAGCAATTCTGGAAATCAATCTGGATGTTTCTCAGAAAATTGGTAATTGATCTACCTGAAGACCCAGCAGTATATCTCTTGGGAATATACCCAAAAGTTGCCCCACCATGCCACAGGGGCATGTGTTCCAATGTTATGTTCATATAACAGCCTTATTTGTGACAGCCAGAAGCTGAAAATCCAGATGTCCCAAAACAGAAGAATGGATACAGAATATGTGGTTCATTTTACACAATGAAATGCTACACAGCTAATAAGAATGAGGACTTCCTGAGTTTTGTGAGCAAATGGAAGGAACTAGAAATTATCATCCCAAGTGAGGGAACTCAGACATACATGGTATGTACTCACTAATATGTGGATATTAGCCAACAAAAAGAGTATGCAATAATCAAGATACTGTCCATAGAACTCAATAAATTTAACAAGCTGAAGGACTCACCCAAGTTAGGATGCCTCAGTCCCACTTGGGAGAGGGAGAAGAAAGCAACCACAAGGGGGACTTGAGAGGGAAAGAGGATGGGGTAGGGAAGAGGGGAACCTGATCTGGTACTTGGTAGGAGCCCTGAGGGCCAGCAGAAAGAATGGAAACAGGCAACCTCCAGAGGTAGTAGTCTGGGGGAACTCTCCAGAATGTATCACAGACCTGGGAGGTGAATGACCCTAAGGACTCAAACAGAGGGACTCTAGATGAAATGCCCTACAGTGGGGGGACGGAACTTGTAGAGCCTACTTCCAATAGAAAAACAGGGCATAGAGAGTGATGGGGTTGCTATCCCACAGCAACATCTCTGACCCATAATTTTTCTTGTCTGAATGAATTATAAGGATGGAAATGGAGAGGAGCCTGAGAAAAAGGAGGTCCAGAGACAGGCCCAAAGTGGACTGAAGCTATGGAGCACTCACAGAAAGGGAACTATCATGACTGTCCTCTTAAAGACCCAACAAGCAGCTGAAAGTGTCAGATGCAGATAGTTGTAAGTAACCAATGGACAGAAGCTGCTGACCCCTGTGGTTGAATTAGGGAAAAGCTGGAAGATGCTGAGGAGGGGGCTACCCTGTAGGAAGACCAGCAGTCTCAATTAACCTGGACCCCCGAGATCTCTCAGACACCTGATCACCAACCAGGCAGCATACACCAGGTGATATGAGGCCACCAACACATATACAACAATGGACTGCTGGGTCTCAGTTCAGTCAGAAAAGATGCATCTAACCCTCAAGAGACTAGAGGCCCCAAGAATTTTAGAGTTCTGGTGGTATAGGGCTTGGGGGTGGTGGTGGGGACATCCTCATGGAGAAAAGGGGTTGGGAGGAAGTATGGGATGTGGAACATTCAGAGGGTGCACCAGGAGGGGAATAAAATATGGAGTATTTTACAAAAGGAAATATGAGAAATAAATAAATGAATTGAAATACAAAGGAAGAAAAGAAAGAAATTATCCTGCGTGAGCTAGGTCATACCTGAAAAGACATATGTGGTTTATACTCACTGATAAGTGGATATTAGTCTAAAAGCTCAGAACACCCACAACACAATTCACAGACCATATTAATCTTAAAAAGAAGTAAGACCAAAGTGTCAAATGTATATGCTTCGATCCTACTTAGAAGGGGCAACAAACTAATCATGAGAGTTAGAGGGAGGGAGGGACCTGGGAGGTAGAGAGAATAATTAGGGAAAAACCTGGGTGTATGTGTGTGTGGGTCAGGTATGGGAAGAGCCAGAAGAGAAGTCCAGAGGGTCAGGAGAATAAATAGAAATATGCAGCAGTGGGAAGGAGGGTGGAGGAACTAGAAAGTCTCAGATGCCAGGGAAGGGAGAGGTTCTCATGATCCAATGGGGAAGACATTAGCTGAGATACCCAACAAAATGGAGAGAGAACAACCTCCAATAGATAGACATGGCCACAGTTGACGGATGGAGCCACACACCCATTTCAAAAAAAATTTAGCATTTTTCCCGTCTAAAGGAATTGTAGGGAAAACAAAAAGAAAAAAAAAAAAAAAAGGAGCAGAGACTGACAGAAAGGCCATTCAAGGGCTGTCCCATGTTGGGATCCATGTCATCTACAGTCACCAAATCCCTACACTACTGCTGATACCAAGATGTGCTTGCAGACTGGAGGCTGGTAAGGCTGTCCTCTGAGAGGCAATGCTAGCACCTGACTAAAACAGATGCAGATATTCACAGTCCACTATTGGACTGAGGATGTGGTCCCCAACAGAAGAGTTAGGGGAAGGACTGAAGGAGCTGAAGGGGATTACAACTTTAAAGGAAGAACTGCAGTATCAAGTAACTGGACTCCTCAGAAGTCCCTGGAAGTAAACCACAAATGAAAAAATTATGCATAGGCTTCTTCATTCTAGTCGTATGTATATAGCAGAGCACTGCCTTATCTGGCATCAATGGGAGGGGAGGCACTTAGTCCTGTGGAGGTTGGATGCCCCAGAGAAGTTTGATGCTAAAGGGGTGAGGAAGGAATAGGTAGATGGGTAGGTGGGTGAGCAGTCTCTTAGAGGCAAAAGGGAGGGGGTGGGGAAGATTTAGTGGAGGGGAGACCAGGAAAGGAGACAACATTTGAAATGTAAATAAATAAAATAATTAATAAAAAAGAACTAACAAAAAATCAAAAATAAATGGTGCTTGTCTAAGTGTATGTCTTCATGTAGAAGACTACAAATAGATCCTGTTTATCATCCTGCACAAAACTCAAGACCACTGGATCAAAGACACTAACATAAAACCGGACAAACCAACCCTGATAGAACAGAAAGTAAGGAATAGACATGAACATAATGGCACTAAGAAATACTTCCTAGTGTGTAAATACTTTAGTGAAGGCACTAAAATCAACAGTTAATAAATGGGACCTCATAAAACTGAAAAGCTCTGTCAGGCAAAGGATACCATCTATAGGAAACAAACAAAATACAGGAGCCTACAGAATGTGAAATTATTTTCAGCAACTCCACATCTGATAAGGGCTGATATGCAGGACCTCTAACACCAGGAGAAGGGTCTGTCTCTGACTCTGCTGCTTGCCTTTTGATCCCATTACATTAATTGGGCAGCCTTGTCAAACCTCATTAGAATATGTGTCCAATAATACTACAACTTAATATGCCATGGTGTGTTTATATCTGTAGTACTTAGAAAATGCTTGGCCCGTGGAAGATGTTTAGGAAGTGTGGCCTTGTTGGAAGAAATGTTTCACTCTAGAAATGGTCTTTGATTTACTATGCTCAACTTCTGCCCCATGTGGAAAGTTGGTTTCCTACTGTCTGTCTCCGGATCAAGATACACAACTCTTGGTTCAATTAGCATCAATGCTTCTTATATGATGCCACGCTTTCCAAGATGATAATAATGAATGCATCTCTGAAACTATAAGCCACTTTCAATAAAATTTGTCCTTTATAAAAGTTGCCTTGGTCATGGTGTCTCTTTGCATCAATGAAACTCTAACTAATACAGAAGTTGGTACCAGGTAGTAGAGTATTGCTGTGATAGGGCTGGCCACATTTTTGCTTAGAGGAATGTAGATTTGGGGATTTTAGAAAACAATATAATCCTTTAAGTGGGGCTTAATGGGCCATATTAGTAGAAGCATTAAAGACCATGGTGCTGAGGGTGTTGAACTGTGGGAGACTGACTCTAGATGTTTCAGAGGAGAATTTTTGTATGCTTCCTAGAAACTGTTCTCGTGATATTTTAATGAAGAATATGACTGCTTTTGCCATTATCTGAGCCTAAAAAGAAGAGATTCAGATTAATTACATTTACAAAGGAAGTCTCAAATCAACCAAGCTTAGACTCTAACCTGTGATTCACTCTGATGAAGAGCATTTTGATCAAGCATAGCAAACCTAGAAGGGAAAAACACAAAATGTATGATTCAAGTACTAACAGAGCTATATCCTCTGTTCAAAGATATTCAACTAAATTATGGGAGTAGTGACACTGGGGCAAGATTCCACCCAGCTAAGCATATGGTTTATGTGTTTGAACAAGGGATAGTTGTATCATATTAAGCATTACTATTGCCTGGATATTTATTTCATTTAGACTTCTAATCTGAACTAAACTACAATCTAGGTATAAAGGGCACACTTATGTTCCAGATGTTGCGGCTGGGAGATATAGGCTTTTGATTTGAATCTTGACATGGGATGACACATGATTTTGATTGAGATATTGTGGCATAGTGGCCATGAAAAGCTTAAATCCAGGCATGGTGGTATATACCTTTACCAGGAGACAGGAAAAACAAACAGATCTCAGAGTTCAAGGTCAGTTTACAGAACAAATTCTAGGACAACCAAACCTAGGCAGTGAATAATAGAACAAGGGGACATGTTCCAGCTCCTGAAAGGCCAGAACTGAAGCAGTCATGCATCGAATTTGGGGCTTGGCACCATGAAGGGAGTCTGTCAGTAGTTATTAGTGAAGCCTAGTTGAAGCAGAAGATTCCAGTGAATTAGAAATGCCAGTAATGTGGGATGATCGCTAAGAACAGTGCCAAAGTAGAGTGGAGTCAAACAGAGCCTATGGTGCTACAGAAGACAGAGGTGGAGAAGTGACCACATACTTTGGAGAATATCAGAAGAGCATGTGTGCATACCAGACACTGTAACAAAGAAGTTTTAAAGTTGAAATTATCTTGGATACTCCAAGATATTAGAGATGCCAGAGCTGTGGGGATACTGTGAGGAAATACTAGCTAGGCTTTTCTCACCAGAGAGTTTACCCAGCTCAAAAGAAAAAATTGTTTTGCAGATCATCAAAGGTGAAAGGGATTCAACATCAGACATGGAGATGCAGATTTTGGCTTTTCCTCACTATGACATTTTGGAATGGTAATGTTTATGCTGTGTTACTGGAAGTATGTACTCTGCTTTTAGATTTTGATTTTATGGGGGATTAGAGTTAAGAGATAGCATGATTCTGAACTCATTTTGTTTCTCCCTTTTAAGCAAAACTGGAGTATCCACACATTGGTTTTCCCTCTTCTTGAGTTACATATTGTCTGTAAGTTGTATTGTGGGTGTCTTGAGCTGTTTGCCTAATATCCACTTATCAGTGAGAACATACCATGTGTGTTATTTTGTGACTGGGTAACCTCACTCAGCATGATATTTTCTAGTTCCATCCATTTGCCTAAGAATTTCATAAATTCATTGTTTTAAATAGCTGAATAGTACTCCATTGTGTAAATGTTCCACATTTTTGGTATCCATTCCTCTGTTAAGGGACATCTAGATTCTTTCCAGCTTCTGGCTATTAAAAAAGAAGGCTGTGATAAACATAGTAGAGCTTGTCTCCTTGTTACATGTTGGAGCATCTTTTGGGTATATGCCCAGGAGTGGTATAACTGGGTGATCAGGTAGTCCTATGTCCAGTTTTCTAAGGAACCACCAGACTGATTTCCACAGTGGTTGTCCAGCTTGCAATCCTACCAGCAATGGAGAAGTGCTTCTCTTTCTCCACATTTTCGCCAGTATCTGCTGTCACCTGAGCTTTTGATCTTAGCCTTTCTGAATGGTGTGTGGTGGAATCTCAGGGTCATTTTGATTTGAATTACCCTGATGACTAAGAATGATGAATATTTCTTTAGGTGCTTCTCAGCCATTCAATATTCCTCAGTTGAAAATTCTTTGTTTAGCTATGTACCCTGCTTTTTAATAGGATTATTTGGTTCTCTAGAGTCTAACTTTATGAGTTCTTAGTATATATTGCATATTTCCCCTCTGTTAGATATAGGATTGGTAAAGATCCTTTCCCAATCTGTATGTGGGAGGAGATGGGAGAGATGTACAGAGGGTCATGAAATTGAACAGAGGTGTGTAGCAATGGAGGATGGGGAACTGAGGGTAGCCACCAGAAAGTCCCAGATGCCAGGAAAGCAAGAGGCTCCCAGTACCCAACAGGGATGGAATTGACTGAAATACCCAAAAAAGGGGATCAAGAACCTGTAGAGACCATATCCAGAGGTTAGGCACCTGGTTGAGTGATGAGGCCACCTGCCCTTCTCAAAAATTTCAACTAAGAATTGCTCCTGTCTAAAGGAAATACAGGGACAAAGAGTGGAGCAGAGATTGAAGGAAAGGCCATCCAGAGACTGCCTGATCTGGGGATCCATCCCATATGCCTCCACCACACCCAGACACTATTGCTGATGCCAAGAAGTGTTTGCTGATAGGAGCCTGATATAGCTGTTTCTTGACAGGATCTACCAGAGCCTTACCAATACAGATGCTGATGCTTGCACCCAACCATCAGACTGAGCTCAAGGACCCCAATGGAGGAGTTAATGGCAGGATTGAAGTAGCTGAATGGGTTTGCAACCTCAGAGAAAGAACAACAATATCAACCAAACAGACCCCCCAACACACACATACCAAAACTCCCAGGGACGTAACCACCAACTAAAGAATACATATGGAGGGACCCATGACTCCAGCTACATATGTAGCAAATGATGGCCTTATCTGTCATGAATGAGAAGGGAGGCCCCTGGTCCTGTGAAAGTTCTATGTGAAGGGGAATGCTAGGGCTGGGAGGCAGTAATTGGAGGGAAGGTATCCTAATTGAAGCAGGGAGGGGTGATAGTATAGAGGGTTTGAGGAGGGGAGAAAGGGAAGGGAGATAATATTTGAAATGTAAATTAATGTAATTACCACTAAAACTTTTAAAAAATAACAAACAAAGATTGCTTGAATTGAAGAAATTTTGAACTTTAGACAAACATTATCAAAATTGTGATAGACTATTGGAAAAATTTGAAGTTGGACTTAATGTATTTGCATTATGATATGGCTAGTTATGTCCCTCATGTGTTTATGTCCCTTTAGACTCATGTGTTTGAACAAGCCTGTGAATGCCAGGAAGTGGCATGTGGTAGTTTGAATATACTTAGACCATTATTAGGGGCTATGTCCTTATTGGAGGAAATGTTTCACTGTTGGCGTGGGCTTTGCTCAAGGTCTGCATAGTATAGAAAGAATCTCCTTTTGTCTGCTTTCAGATTAAGGTATAGAACTCTTGGCTCCATCAGCACCAAGCCTGCTTGTACAATGCCATGCTTCCCACCATGATGATAATAGACTGAACTTCTGAAAGTGTAAGCCAGCCTCAATTAAATGTTGCCCTTAATAAAAGTTTCCATGGTAATAGTGTCTGTTCACAGAAATGAAACCCTAAGACAGTATCCATGGGAGGTCTCCCCTTAACTGAGGAGAAAGGAAGGAAGGCATAGGGGGATGGGAGGAGTGATAGAGGGACTGGGAAAAGAAAAAGGGATGGAGCTTTGATCAGAATGTAAAGTGAATTAATTAATAAGTAATTTAAAAAGAACTTAAAAAAACCTAGACATCTACAAAACAAATGAACAACATTATGAACTAACCAGTACCCCGGAGCTCTTGACTCTAGCTGCATATGTATCAAAAGATGGCCTAGTCGGCCATCACTGGAAAGAGGGGCCCATTGGACTTGCAAACTTTATATGCCCCAGTACAGGGGAACGCCAGGGCCAAAAGTTGGATTGGGTGGGTAGAGAAGTGGGGGGTCGGAGGGTATGGGGGACTTTTGGGATAGCATTGGAAATGTAAATGAGGAAAATACCTAATTAAAAAAAAACAAATGAGAAAAATTAAAGAATGGTGTCCAGATATAACAGAGAATTCTCAATGGGAGAATTTCAATGGCCTAGAAACCTTTATCTCCACATCCTTTGCCATCAGGAATGTGGAAATTAAAACTACTCTGAGACAACAATTTACAATTTTCTGAATGGCTACGATGAAAATCACAAGTGTCACCTCATAATGCTGAGGATGTAGAGCAAGGGAAAGACTCCTTCATTCCTTCATTATTGTTGAGAGTGCACACTCATAAAGAGTCACTATTCTAATCAATATGGATGCTGCTCAGAAATTTGGAAATCAATCTTTCTTAAGACCTAGCTATACCAATTTTTGGCTTATACTGAAAAGATGCTCTACAGGGATACTTGCTCAATTATGTTCATGGGGTTTCATTCATAATAGTCAGAAACTAGAAATAATCTAGTCTTCCTTGGACAAATGTTTCATGAAGAAATTGTAGAATTTTTACACAGTGAATTATTACACAGCTGTAAGAAAAAAGACATCATGAAATTCATAGACAAATAGATGGAAAGAGAAAAAATCATCCTAAGTAAAGCAACCCGGATCCAGAAACATAAATAGGGTATGAACTCACTTACAATACGGGGATATTAGCTGTAAAGTAAAGGATAACATGTTGTAACTCAGAGACTCAGAAATGCTAAGTAACAAGGAAGGCTTCAGTAGATACAAACAGATCTCCCCAAGAAGGAGAAATAGAATAGATTTTGTGGATGGATTGGGGGATGGCAACATTGAAAAAGGAGGAATCATATGAGAAGGAAGGGAGAGAAGGAGGGAAGTAGAGAGGACTGGGATAGACACATAGAATAGTTGAGCTTTAGGGACAATGTGGAAACCTAATTCAGTATAAACTTCTTGGAATCTATGAAGTGATGCTAGGGAGGACTCCTACTCATGGAAAATATGGAGCCTGAACAGCCCATATTCTGCAACCAGGAAAACCGTCCACTGGTAGGACTGGGAAACAAAGCAAGGCCTAAATCTTTTGAACCACTACCTGTCCTGTCTGCAAAATGTGCTAGGTCGATGATGTCTCAGTGTTTATGGGAGTGACCAACCAATGACTGGTCTAAAATGAGGCTCAAACCATGAAGGGAGTCCATCCTCAACAATGGCTGGATGGCCAGGAATGTGAAGCTCTACGGCTAAGAGAAATACAGTGGTACCAAACGTTACTGACCAAAAAAAAAAAAAATCAATGGTTGCTAATAATATTCTGCTTTACACATAGATTAGTGACTAGACTAATCATCTCCAGAGAGACTTTGTAGAGCACCTGAATGGAAACAGATGCAAAGACACAGAGACAAACAAAAGGCAAAGATAGAACAACCCAGAAAAAGATGAGAAGAAAGGATTGTAGGAGACAGAAAATTGGAGAACACTAGAAGAATATGGTCCACAGAATCAACTAAGCAGGGCTCATAGAGGTTACAAGATTGAAGCTGTAATCCTGGACTGAGTGGGTCTGATTATACACTGTGGTCTCTCTCTTATTTTTT
This sequence comes from Mus caroli, assembly GCF_978045245.1. NCBI lineage: Eukaryota > Metazoa > Chordata > Mammalia > Rodentia > Muridae > Mus > Mus caroli. Next base: position 137,062,623 of record NW_028227256.1, read on the forward strand.
TTTTCATTTAAATTTTTTTATATATTTTTATTAGGTATTTTCCTCATTTACATTTCCAATGCTATCCCAAAAGTCCCCCATACCCTCACCCCCACTCCCTTACCCACCCACTCCCACTTTTTGACCCTGGCATTCCCCTGTACTGGGGCATATAAAGTTTGCATGTCCAATGGGCCTCTCTTTCCAGTGATGGCCTACTAGGCCATCTTTTGATACATATGCAGCTAGAGACATGAGCTCCAGGGGTTACTGGTTAATTAATGTTGTTCCACCTATAGGGTTGCAGATCCCTTTAGCTCCTTGGGTACTTTCTCTAGCTCCTCCATTGGGGGCCCTGTGATCCATCCAATAGCTGGCTGTGAGCATCCACTTATGTGTATGCTAGGCCCTGGCATAATCTCACAAGAGATAGCTATATCAGGGTCCTTTCAGCAAAATCTTGCTAGTGTATGCACACACTGTGGTCTCTTATTTTGGGTATTTTGTGGGACTCCTAAAAGTGGGAGTGCGAGAATCTCTGACTCCTTTGCCTGTTCTTGGGACCCTTTTCTGCCTACTGGGTTGCCTTCTCCAGGTTTGATATGGTGATTTCTACCAAGTGTTATTGCATTCTGCTATGGTGTATTCAGCTGATATCCCTATGATGCCTACTCTTTTCTGAAGGGAAATGAAGAACAGCTTATATGGAGAAGATTGTAATGGAGGGGACTGGGAGGAATGGAGGGAAGTATGGCTGTGATCAGAATATATTGCATGAGAAAAAACAAACAAAGAAATAAGAATAAAAGAAAAAATTAAAAATATTAGAATGAAAACAAGAAGCAAGCAAACAAACAAACGAAGCCCCACAATGTATTATCAGTTGATATCATAAAACACAACAGTGACCAAAGGAAATTTTAATAACTAGAATACTAGAATTGAACTTAGGCTGAAGAAGACGGGGAAAAAATTCCTCATAAGACTGGTTCTATTGTGTAAATGTACAACATTTTCTGTATCCATTCCTCTGCTGAGGGGCATCTGGGTTCTTTCCAGCTTCTGGCTATTATAAATAAGGCTGGTATGAACATATTGGAGCATGTGTCCTTCTTACCAGTTGGAACATCTTCTGGATGTATGCCCAGGAGAGGTATTGCGGGATCCTCTGGTATGTTCTTTGAAGCCTGATGAACATTCCAGCCTGCAAGCTCTAACATGCTGTGGTCATCTAAGCCCAGCAGTCCTGAGCAACTTGGGTTGTCACTGGGCTCTAAGCTTCTGTCTGAAAATAAACATGGAGGATGTTTCATGAAGTCAAAACTGAATCTAAAAGAGTTTAAATGACTCTATATTTGTCTTCACCATATTGCTTCTAAAAATCACTGGGTTTATTAAATTGGGGAGTAGATGTGTCTTAAAATTTAATTATTATTTCATCTCTCTGTTTATTGTTTCTATGGTTTTCTTTGCTACATAGTACTATAATATTAAGACAAAAGTATCATTTGATAAAATATAATTAAAATAAAAATTAAAATTCATTATCCCCCCCAAAAAAAAGACTGGTTCTAGATGGGGTTCTAGTCATAGAATCACATGCATTTTTCTGAACCCTAAATAGTTGTGAACTGACTCATGAAGAAAGATGAATTTTTTCTTAGATAATTATAATTACTAAAGTGTAAATTAGAAAAAAAACTGAATTTGAAAAATGGTTAACTATAAATTGACTTAGGATTATATTTTAAAAACCCAAATGATATTAAAAGGAATGTATATGACACTATGATGTTGTTACATTTTATAGATGTTTATTTAAAAAAAAATAAAGGAGACAAAGCTCAGACATTTAGCCAGGTTGGTGGGGCACGCCTTTAATCCCAGCACTCAGGAGGCAGAGGCAAGCAGATTTCTGAGTTCGAGGCCAGCCTGGTCTACAAAGTGAGTTCCGGGACAGCCAGGGCTACACAGAGAAACCCTGTCTCAAAAAACAAACAAACAAACAAACAAACAAACAAACAAAACCTCAGACATTTTCAAGGATACACAAAAAGAACAAAATTGAGACAACATAAACATATTGGTACAAAGATTGGAGAAAAACATCAAAACTGGACTATGCACAGTATTTAAGAATATTCTTCCCAGTAACACATCACAGACAATTCATAATCAATTAGCAGTTCTGTAAAGTGTTTATATATGAATGATGTGTTTAGCTAATTTATTTTATTGTAAACTCCAATTTTATAATTGTCATGAGTCAAATCACAAAGAAATTTCAAAGCACATAGTACTACAAAATTAAGTTTGCTAAATGTTTTGTTGTATTATGGCTTAAGATCTACTAGGAGTGTTTACTGTGGTATATACTTATCAAATAACTTCAGTATTCACTTATCCACACTGGAAACAATGAAGCATGTTGCCACAGTTAATACAGAAGGGACAGAGAGTCATGAGAATCTTGTGATGTAAGGGCTGGTTACTTACTGATATGGATGCATTTGGGAGGAGGGGACCAGCCATTCTCTGTACATGTCATTGTGTCTTGACCATTTTGAAGACTATAGCCATTGTAACACTGGACTTTTACAGACTGACCCTGTATATATATTTTTTCCCAGTATGAAGATTGTCCATTCTCCACATAATGGAAAACACATTGCCCTAAGAAACATAAAAATTAAAAATTAAAAACAATTATAAGCTTTCATTTGTTCAAGTTGAAATGTTATCATTACAACTGTTTAATGAGCATTCATGGCATTCAGAAATAAAATTAACCACAAATGTTTAAATGAGTAGCATGTATCTTTAATTTGTATAGATAAAATATGCAAGTGATAAAGGCATTTCCATAGTCCCTATTGTGTGTGTATATTTCATGAAAAGCTGCTCCCAAAGGACAGAAACAGCCTTTTTGCTCACACGTTTTTTTCGTTGGTCTTATGTTTATCATGAGAAACTTAACTGTAACATTATGTATATGCTTTCTCTTTAAAAGAGTTAAACATAGTTAAATACAAAGACATTGGCTTACTTATGCATGGTACTTCAGGCTCCCACCCTTGTGCTGTGCAATAAAGGTAGTCCCAGGAATGCCCAGAAGGTGGTGAAAACCCGTTGTCACAGTAATATCTGTACTTATTTCCTGTAGGTACTGGGAAGTAGTGTCTCCACCTTTCTTCATCATATAGATGTCCATATTTGAATTGTGGAAAATCACAAAGTTGCCCTGTAAACCACTCAAGAATCTCGTCCTCCTCTTCAAAGAAAGCTTAAGAAGTTTGTCAAAAAATAAATAAATAAATAAATAAATAACCAGAAAAACACTCATATCAGACATAAAACACTTGATTAGTAAATTACTTTTGATGAATTGAAAGAACAGTGGAGGTGTGGGACAAGAAAATAAAACAAGAGAAAACATTGGTTTGTGAGAATGTCATTTCATATGAAATCAAGTTATGGCTGATACCCCAACAGAGAAGAGGATTAGAGACATTTGTTAATATCAAATATGATAACTGCTTATTTATAATTTTCACTGAAACTAAAATATAGCATGAGTATGGAATCATATGGAGCTATTCTCTTACCTTTAATTGAAATGATCTATTGTTCATTATATTACATTTATATGTAACATATGATTACTTTTATTATATATGTAATTATTTGTGATTATTACTTATAATTTGTACTATAGCATGAGAATAATATCACTATTTCAGGAAGTATGTTTCTGCTTCAGGAAAACTCATGCAATATATTAAAAGTAATTTCAACAAATATGTATAAAAACAAATTTCCTTAAGCTTCCTCATTCATTTTAGTTTTTATTTTATGAGAGAAATTTTTTGAAAAAAATTTTTGTACATTGTCACATGGTTTAAAAATTGTAATTCCTTTTACACTAAATGATCTTCTTTAACAAATTTGAGAATTATATTTTTCTTTTCTTTTTTTAGAGGGCAAATTTCATTATATATATATATAATTAGATATTTTCTTCATTTACATTTCAAATGCTATTCCCAAAGCCCCCTATACACTCCCTACACTCCCCCTGACCTGCTCTCCAATCCACCAACTTCCACTTCCTGGCCTTGGCATTCACCTTTACTGGGGCATATGATCTTCACAATACAAAGGGCCTCTCCTTCCATTGATGGCCAACTAGGCCATCCTCTGCTACATATGCAACTAGAGACACATCTCTGGGTGGTACTGGTTAGTTCATATCATTATTCCTCCTATAGGGATACAGACCCCTGCAGCTCCTTGGTTAATTTCTCTAGCACCTTCACTAGGGCCCTCTGTTCTATCCAATAGATGACTGTGAGCATCCACTTCTGTATTTGCCAGACATTGGCATAGACTCACAAGAGAGAGCTATGCCACGGTCCTGTCAGCAAAATGTTTCTGGCATATGCAATAGTGTCTGGGTTTGATGGTTGTATATGGGATGGATCCCCGTGTGGGGTTGTGTCAGGATGGTCTTTCCTTCCATTTCAGCTCTGAACTTTGTCTCTGTAACTCCTTCCATGGGTACTTTTGTTCCACATTCTAAGAAGGGGCGAAATATCCAAACTTTGGTCTTCCTTATTCTTGAGTATCATGTGCTTTGCAAATTGTATCTTGGGTATTCTAAGATTCTGAGCTAATATCCACGTATCAGTGAGTGCATATCATGTGTGTTCTTTTGTGATTGGGTTACCTCAAACAGGATGACATCCTCCAGATGCATCCATTTGCCTAAGAATTTCATGAATTTATTATTTTTAATTGCTGAGTAGTACGCCATTGTGGAAATGTACCATATTTTCTGCATCCATTCCTCTGTTGAGTAATATCAGGGTTTTTTTCCAGATTCTGGCTATTATAAATAAGACTGCTATGAACATAGTGGAACTTGTATCCTTATTACAAGTTGGAACATCTTCTGGGTATATGCCCAAAAGAGGTATTGCTGGATCTTCCAGTAGTACTATGCCTAATTTTCTGAGGAACCGCCAGACTGATTTTCAGAGTGGTTGTACCTACTTGCAATCTCACTAACAATGGAGGAGTATCCCTCTTTCTCCACACCCTCGCCAGCATTTGCTGTCACCTGAATTTTTGATCTTAGCCATTCTGAATGGTGTAAGGTGGAATCTCAGGGTTGGTTTGATTTGATTTCCCTGATGACTAAGGATTTTGAACATTTTTTCAGGTGCTTCTCAGCTATTAGGTATTCCTCATTTGAAAATTCTTTGTTTAGCTCTGTACATTTAAATAGGGTTTTTTAAATAGGGTTATTTGATTTTGTGGAGTCCACCTTCTTGAGTTTTTTGTATATATTGGATATTATTCCCCTATCTGATTTAGGATTGGTAAAGATCCTTTCCCAATCTATTGGTGGCATTTTTGTCTTATAGACAGTGTATTTTTCCTAACAGAAGCTTTGCAATTTTATGAGGTCCCATTTGTCGATTCTCAATCTTACAGCACAAGCCATTGCTGTTCTGTTCAGGAATTTTTCCTCTGTGCCCATATCTTCGAGGCTTTTCCTCACTGTTCCTCTATAAGTTTCAGTGTCTCTGGTTTTATGTTGAGTTCCTTGATCCACTTAGACTTGATCTTAGTACAAGGAGGTAAGAATGGATCAATTCACATTCTTCTATATGATAACTGCCAGTTGTGTCAGCACCATTTGTGGAAAATGTTTTCTTTTTTTCCACTGGATGGTTTTAGCTCCCTTGTCAAAGTTCAAGTGACCCTAAGTGTGTGGGTTCATTTCTGGGTCTTCAATTCAATTCCATTGGTCTACTTGTCTGTCTCTGTACCAGTACCATGTGTTTTATTTTGTTTTGTTTTGTTTTTTTTTTACCACAATTGCTCTGTAGTACAGCTTTACTTCAGGCATGGTGATTCCAACAAAGGTTCTTTTATCATTGAGAAGAGTTTGGTACCCTAGGTTTTTGTTATTCCAGATGAATTTGGTGTGACTTTAACTAAGGAATTGAAAGATCTGTATGATAAGAACTTCAAGTCTCTGAAGAAAGAAATCAAAGAAGATCTCAGAAGATGGAAAGATCTCCTATGATCATGGATTGGCAGGATCAGTATAGTAAAAATGGCTAGCTTGTGGAAAGCAATCTACATATTCAATGCAATCCCCATCAAAATTCCAACTCAATGCTTCAATGAATTAGAAAGGGACAATCAGACTTTTCCTAGGATATCAATGAGTTAAATTAGCTCACTGCGATTTCATTTAAGAAAGTAACAAAAGGAGGCATGGTTCAGGGTAGGAATATCTTTACTACTTCAGTCCTCAGACTTTTACATAATCTTCATTTTCCAGTGGGCACAGGTGAATATGTTTACCGCTTTTAAACAAGATTCTTGAAATGAACATAATGTTCTTTAAGTACACAGTCACTTGAGGTGGTTAGTACCTAAATGAGCCTCCTTTGGCATCTTACACTTTTCAGAGCAGGTTGTGGCTGCATTAGCAATGATTGTTAGATCATTTATCACAGTGTTTATGCAGTCTACTCAGACTGTTGATCAATATCTTTACCAATTTTGCACCTGTTCTAAATGAGCATAGCACAAAATCCTCTAGTTTTTATTGATTTTCAAACCCAAGATCTCCTATTCTGCTTTTCTTTTTTTTTTTTTTGATTTTTAATATTTTTATTACATATCTTCCTCAATTACATTTCCAATGCTATCCCAAAAGTCCCCCATAGCTCCCCCCACTTCCCTACCCACCCATTCCCATTCTTTTGGCCCTGGTATTCCCCTATATTGGGGCATATAAAGTTTGCAAGTCCAATGGGCCTCTCTTTCCATTGATGGCCGACTAGGCCATCTTTCGATACATATGCAGCTAGAGACAAGAGCTCCGGGGTTCTGGTTAGTACATCATGTTGTTCCAACAATAGGGTTGCAGATCCCTTTAGCTCCTTGGGTACTTTCTCTAGCTTCTCCATTGGGAGCCCTGTGATACATCCAATAGCTGACTGTGAACATCCACTCCTGTGTTTGCTAGGCCCCGGCATCGTCTCACAAGAGACAGCTATATTTGGGTCCTTTCAGCAAAATCTTGCTAGTGTATGCAATGGTGTCAGCGTTTAGAAGCGGATTATGGGATGGATCCCTGGATACGGCAGTCTCTAAATGGTCCATCCTTTCATCACAGCTACGAACTTTGTCTCTGTAACTCCTTCCCTGGGTGTTTTGTTCCCAATTCTAAGAAGGTGCACAGTGTCCACACTTTGGTCTTCATTCTTCTTGAGTTTCATGCGTTTATCAAATTGTATCTTATATCTTGGGTATCCTAAGTTTTGGGCTAATATCCACTTATCAGTGAATACATATTGTGTGAGTTCATTTGTGATTGTGTTACTTCACTCAAGATGATGCCCTCCAGGTCCATCCATTTGGTTAGGAATTTCATAAATTCATTCTTTTTAATAGCTGAGTAGTACTCCATTGTGTAAATGTACCATAATTTCTGTATCCATTCCTCTGTTGAGGGACATCTGGGTTCTTTCCAGCTTCTGGCTATTATAAATAGGGCTGCTATGAACATAGTGGAGCATGTGTCCTTTTTACCGGTTGGGACATCTTCTGGATATATGCCCAGGAGAGGTATTGCTGGATCCTCCGGTAGTACTATGTCCAATTTTCTGAGGAACGGCCAGACTGATTTCCAGAGTGGTTGTACAAGCTTGCAATCCCACCAACAATGGAGGAGTGTTCCTCTTTCTCCACATCCTCGCCAGCATCTGCTGTCACCTGAATTTTTGATCTTAGCCATTCTGACTGGTGTGAGGTGGAATCTCAGGGTTGTTTTGATTTGCATTTCCCTGATGATTAAGGATGTTGAACATTTTTTCAGGTGCTTCTCTGCCATTCGGTATTCCTCAGGTGAGAATTCTTTGTTCAGTTCTGAGCCCCATTTTTTAATGGGGTTATTTGACTTTCTGGAGTCCACCTTCTTGAGTTCTTTATATATATTGGATATTAGTCCCTTATCTGATTTAGGATAGGTGAAGATCCTTTCCCAATCTGTTGGTGGTTTTTTTGTCTTATTGATGGTGTCTTTAGCCTTGCAGAAGCTTTGTAGTTTCATGAGGTCCCACTTGTCAATTCTCGATCTTACAGCACAAGCCATTACTGTTCTATTCAGGAATTTTTCCCCTGTGCCCATATCTTCAAGGCTTTTCCCCACTTTCTCCTCTATAAGTTTCAGTGTCTCTGGTTTTATGTGAAGTTCCTTGATCCACTTAGACTTGACCTTAGTACAAGGAGATAGGAATGGATCGATTCGCATTCTTCTACATGTTAACAACCAGTTGTGCCAGCACCATTTGTTGAAAATGCTGTCTTTCTTCCACTGGATGTTTTTAGCTCCCTTGTCGAAGATCAAGTGACCATAGGTGTGTGGGTTCATTTCTGGGTCTTCAATTCTATTCCATTGGTCTATTTGTCTGTCACTATACCAGTACCATGCAGTTTTTATCACAATTGCTCTGTAGTAGAGCTTTAGGTCGGGCATGGTGATTCCACCAGAGGTTCTTTTATCCTTGAGAAGAGTTTTTGCTATCCTAGGTTTTTTGTTATTCCAGATGAATTTGCAGATTGCACTTTCTAATTCGTTGAAGAATTGATTTGGAATTTTGATGGGGATTGCATTGAATCTGTAGATTGCTTTTGGCAAGATAGCCATTTTTACAATGTTGATCCTGCCAATCCATGAGCATGGGAGATCTTTCCATCTTCTGAGATCTTCTATAATTTCTTTCTTCAGAGACTTGAAGTTTTTATTATACAGATCTTTCACTTCCTTAGTTAGAGTCACGCCAAGATATTTTATATTATTTGTGACTATTGAGAAGGGTGTTGTTTCCCTAATTTCTTTCTCAGCCTGTTTATTCTTTGTGTAGAGAAAGGCCATTGATTTGTTTGAGTTAATTTTATATCCAGCTACTTCACCGAAGCTGTTTATCAGGCTTAGGAGTTCTCTGGTGGAATTTTTAGGGTCACTTATCTATACTATCATATCATCTGCAAAAAGTGATATTTTGACTTCATCTTTTCCAATTTGTATCCCTTTGATCTCCTTTTGTTGTCGAATTGCTCTGGCTAGGACTTCAAGTACAATGTTGAATAGGTATGGAGAAAGTGGACAGCCTTGTCTAGTCCCTGATTTTAGAGGGATTGCTTCAAGCTTCTGACCATTTACTTTGATGTTGGCTACTGGTTTGCTGTAGATTGCTTTTATCATGTTTAGGTATGGGCCTTGAATTCCTGATCTTTCCAAGACTTTTATCATGAATGGGTGTTGGATCTTGTCAAATGCTTTTTCCGCATCTAAGGAGATGACCATGTGGTTTTTGTCTTTGAGTTTGTTTATATACTGGATTACGTTGATGGATTTCTGTATATTGAACCATCCCTGCATCCCTGGGATGAAACCTACTTGGTCAGGATGGATGATTGTTTTGATGTGTTCTTGGATTCGGTTAGCAAGAACTTTATTGAGGATTTTTGCATCAATATTCATAAGGGATATTGGTCTGAAGTTTTCTATCTTTGTTGGGTCTTTTTGTGGTTTAGGTATCAGAGTAATTGTGGCTTCATAGAATGAGTTGGGTAGAGTACCTTCTGTTTCTATTTTGTGGAATAGTTTGTGAAGAACTGGGATTAGATCTTCTTTGAAGGTCTGATAGAACTCTGCACTAAACCCATCTGGTCCTGGGCTTTTTTAGTTGGGAGACTATTAATGACTGCTTCTATTTCTTTGGGGGATATAGGGCTGTTTAGATCATTAACCTGATCTTGATTCAACTTTGGTACCTGGTATCTCTCTAGGAACTTCTCCATTTCATCCAGGTTCTCCAGTTTTGTTGAGTATAGCCTTTGGTAGAAGGATCTGATGGTGTTTTGGATGTCTTCAGGATCTGTTGTTATGTCTCCTTTTTCATTTCTGATTTTGTTAATTAGGATGCTTTCCCTGTGCCCTCTAGTGAGTCTGGCTAAGGGTTTATCTATCTTGTTGATTTTCTCAAAGAACTAGCTCCTTGATTGGTTGATTCTTTGAATAGTTTTTCTTGTTTCCACTTGGTTGATTTCACCCCTGAGTTTGATTATTTCCTGCCGTCTACTCCTCTTGGGTGAATTTGCTTCCTTTTGTTCTAGTGCTTTTAGGTGTGTTGTCAAGCTGCTAATGTGTGCTCTCTCTAGTTTCCTTTTGGAGGCACTCAGAGCTATGAGTTTTCCTCTTAAAAATGCTTTCATTGCGTCCCATAAGTTTGGGTATGTTGTGGCTTCATTTTCATTGAACTCTAAAAAGTCCTTAATTTCTTTCTTTATTCCTTCCTTGACCATGGTATCATTGAGAAGAGTGTTGTTCAGTTTCCACGTGAAGGTTGGCTTTCTATTATTTATTTTGTTATTGAAGATCAGCCTTAGTCCATGGTGATCTGATAGGATGCATGGGACAATTTCAATATTTTTGTATCTGTTGAGGCCTGTTTTGTGACCAATTATGTGGTCAATTTTGGAGAAGGTACCATGAGGTGCTGAGAAGAAGGTATATCCTTTTGTTTTAGGATAGAATGTTCTGTAGATATCTGCCAGATCCATTTGATTCATAACTTCTGTTAGTTTCACTGTGTCCCTGTTTAGTTGCTGTTTCCATGATCTGTCCATTGGTGAAAGTGGTGTGTTGAAGTCTCCCACTATTATTGTATGAGGTGCAATGTGTGCTTTGAGATTTACTAAAGTTTCTTTAATGAATGTGGCTGCCTTTGTATTTGGAGCATAGATATTCAGGATTGATAGTTCCTCTTGGAGGATTTTACCTTTGATGAGTATGAAGTGTCCCTCCCTGTCTTTTTTAATGACTTTGGGTTGGAAGTCAATCTTATCAGATATTAGAATGGCTACTCCAGCTTGTTTCTTCATGCCATTTGCTTGGAAAATTGTTTTCCAGCCTTTCATTCTGAGGTAGTTTCTATCCTTTTCTCTGAGATGAGTTTCCTGTAAGCAGCAAAATGTTGGGTCTTGTTTGTGTAGCCAGTTTGTTAGTCTATGTCTTTTTATCGGGGAGTTGAGTCCATTGATATTAAGAGATATTAAGGAAAAGTAATTGTTGTTTCCTGTTATTTTTGATGTTAAAGTTGGCATTTTGTTCTTGTGGCTGTCTTCTTTTAGGTTTGTTGAGGGATTACCTTCTTGTTGTTTCTAGGGCGTGGTTCCTGTCCTTGTATTGGTTTTTTTCTATTATTATCCTTTGAAGGGCTGGATTCGTGGAGAGATAATGTGTGAATTTGGTTTTGTCGTGGAATACTTTGGTTTCTCCATCTATGTTAATTGAGAGTTTGGCTGGGTATAGTAGCCTGGGCTGGAATTTGTGTTCTTTTAGTGTCTGTATAACATCTGTCCAGGATCTTCTGGCTTTCATAGTCTCTGGTGAAAAGTCTGGTGTAATTCTGATAGGCTTGCCTTTATATGTTACTTGGCCTTTTTCTCTTACTGCTTTTAGTATTCTATCTTTATTTAGAGCATTTGTTGCTCTGATTATTATGTGTCGGGAGGTATTTCTTTTCTGGTCCAGTCTATTTGGAGTTCTGTAGGCTTCTTGTATGTTCATGGGCATCTTTTTTTTTAGATTTGGGAAGTTTTCTTCTATAATTTTGTTGAAGATGTTTGCTGGTCCTTTGAGTTGAAAATCTTCATTCTCATCCACTCCTATTATCCGTAGGTTTGGTCTTCTCATTATGTCCTGTATTTCTTGGATGTTTTGAGTTAGGATCTTTTTGCATTTTACATTTTCCTTGATTGTTGTGCTGATGTTCTCTATGGAATCCTATGCACCTGAGATTCTCTCTTCCATCTCTTGTATTCTGTTGCTGATGCTCGTATCTATGGTTCCAGATTTCTTTCCTAGGGTTTCTATCTCCAGTGTTGCCTCATTTTGTGTTTTCTTTATTGTGTCTACTTCCCTTTTTAGGTCTAGTATGGTTTTGTTCATTTCCATTATCTGTTTGGATGTGTTTTCCTGTTTTTCTGTAAGGACTTCTACCTGTTTGATTATGTTATCATGTTTTTCTTTAAGGATTTGTAACTCTTTAGCAGTGTTCTCCTGAAATTCTTTAAGGGATTTTTGTGCTTCCTCTTTATTGTCTTCTGCCTTTTTAGCAGTGTTCTCCTGCATTTCTTTAAGTGTGTTATTAAAGTCCTTCTTGAAGTCCTCTATCATCATCAGGAGATATGCTTTTAAATCCGTGTCTAGCTTTTCCGGTGTGTTGGGGTGCCCTGGACTGGGCGAAGTGGGGGTGCTGGGTTCTGATGATGGTGAGTGGTCTTGGTTTCTGTTAGTAAGATTATTACGTTTACCTTTCGCCATCTGGTAATCTCTGGGGTTAGTTGTTATCGTTGTCACTATTTAAAGATTGGAGCAGAAGCTGTGTTCCACTCACCAGCAGTCTCTAAATCCTGTGGCGGGGGTCGTGGGTAGCTGATGGTACCCCGGTGCTGGTCCAGCCGGAAGAGGCCTGTGGTCCTACTCAGGCCGTTTTTCTGCTTCCCTAACTAATGCAGTCTCTGGTCCCGCGTGCAATTGGATTGGAGCAGAAGCTGTGTTCCACTCTCCAGAAGTCTTAAGATCCTGTGGTGGGTGTTGTGGGTAGCTGGTGAGTGTCAGCAGACCCTGCGCCCCAGCTGCCCCGATGCTTTTCTGACCGGAAGAGGGTTGTGGCCCTATGTAGGCCGGATTTCTCTCTCCCCAACCAGAGCAGTCTCAGGTCCCACGTGATTGGACTGGAGCAGAAGCTGTGTTCCACTCACCAGCAGTCCCAAAATCCTGCGGCGGGGGTCGTGGGTAGCTGGCGGGTGTCAGGCAACCCTGCGCTCCTGCTATCCCGGAGCTGATCCAGCCGGATGAGGCCTGTGGTCCTACTCAGGCCGGTTTTCTGCTTCCCTAACTAATGCAGTCTCAGGTCCCGCGCAATTGGACTGGAGCAGAAGCTGTGTTCCACTCACCAACAGTCCCAAAATCCTGCGGTGGGGGTCGTGGGTAGCTGGCGGGTGTCAGGCAACCCTGCGCTCCCGCTACCCCTGAGCTGATCCAGCCGGATGAGGCCTGTGGTCCTACTCAGGCCGGTTTCTGCTTCCCTAACTCCCTATTCTGCTTTTCAAAAATTTATTGCCAGTTTATTTGCATTTTTGTTTTCCAATGGAAAAGTGTATGTGTGTGAGAGAGAGAGAGAGAGAGAGAGAGAGAGAGAGAGAGAGAAAGAGAGAGAGAGAGAGAGAGAGAGAGAGAGAGAGAGAGAGAGAGAGAGAACCAAGGAATACTGGAGGTGAGTAGGATCTGGGAGAAAGTAGAAAAGAAAAAATTATAATGAGACTATATGCATTAAAATATTATTTTCAATTTAGAATATGGAAAATTAACAAGCCTGGTTCTTTTGCTGTTAATTATTTTATAGGTTCAATGGTGTCTATAACTGATGTTACATTTTAAGCCACAATTAACATTAAGTATACTTTGCATGACAAAGTAACTTCAGAACTGTAATTAATGATTTTGAGATAGGATTTTTTTTTCATTGTCTCCATTGACAGTAGGAAAGACTATGATGGCAGTAGGGAGATGGAAGGGAAATGCTAAAATACAACACAACACACTATTAAACTTGAAGTTGGAAGACAATGGTCCTCAGTCACCAAACCAAGTAGCATTTTGCAACAGGGACTAGGCCTGTGAATGGTCCCTGATGGAATAAATAAAGAATCCAGCCCTGACAGTATTCTGCAGTCCTGTGATATTATGTTTGAATCTCGGGTCTCCAACAGTGCAAGGGCAAAATTTCCTACTTTCCACTACTAATTTTGTGGTAATCTGTCATGACAATCATAGAAAAAAACTGCAATGACAATAGGCAAATAAAAAACCATTTTGTTGTTCTAATTCTAGGCAGGGATGGGGAGTTGCTTCCTTGTTTTCCATTCCAACAATGTTATCAATTGATGTCTATGAACATATTGATGCAAGCAAACCTGACTGCTGTCTTTTTTCAGCAAGAACAAAAGCAAAGCTGAAAATCCATTATAGTGAATATTTTTTATTTATTTTTAATCTCTATAGAATTATTTTCCTGAAACGGCGTCTGGACACCACCTACATGCATAATGCCCTGAGATGTCAGAAGATGGCAGTGGAAACTTCAAACTGGAGATGCAGAGGATTCTAGGGGGGAAATCATTCTTTTGAACTGGAATGTGAGAGCAGGGTACTAAGACCAGGTCCCCTGAAAGAGCAGCTAATGTCCGTATTTGCTGGCCCACCTCCAGCCACTCATTTCATTCTTGAAGCTTTAAAGGATTTCAAGTGAAATCATGAATGTTTTATAAATTTAGATTTTGGTTTGGTTTTAAACATCTTTTTTTCCCTCGATTTTATTATGTTATACAAATAAATGAAAATACAAAAAAAAAAAAATTAACCTGGTGGTAGTTGGAGGAGAAATTATTGCCAGAGTATCTTGGGATCAAAAAGAGATTTAAAGCTGAGAGAATATTTGGAGACTCCTATGTATATTTAATAATTCCAAAAGTGTTTGAAAAAACCCTTCACATGTGATATTAGTATCTAACAGTAAAACAGACAGCAAAACAAATGAAAATATTCAACAGTTATATTAACTAATAGTCTCATTTCGGAATCAAAAACCATGACGGAAAGTCATGAAAGATATAATAGAAACATGTTGGGAGAAAGATCACTGTAGTAATGGCAGGGACAATGAGCAACATCACAAGGGCACTGTGAGAACAACATGTTCAGGGAGGACAATGTCCAGCAGAGGAGAAAGTGTGAATGGGACAATCTCATCAGGCTCCGCTTATGAGGGTAATAACAACCTTCTGATAGATTCTGACAACCTGGCAATGGGACTGACTGTCTCAGAGCTCATGTGGGTTAAATACCTAGACATGTAAAAACAGCCTTGTTACAGTGAAGACATCTATGAAACATTTGATGATAATAACTTAGACAATCTAGGACAAATCCTGAACATCTAAGACCTACTACACTTGAACACAGGGTGCAAAGAATTATGAATGGACAAGAGGTTCTGATTGAAAATTAAGACTAACTTGGAGGACACTGTGATAAAGGGGAGTCAGTGCTTGATTCTATTGAACTTGTAAAGAAGGATTCATGTTTCTTCTCAGATTTCCCAAAATCTTGGAGAAAGAGCTCAGAAGTTGTCATTTATAAATGTGCAGATATCTATTCTGAAGCAAACTATATTTTTTAATTGTTAGTTTTTGTACTGGCGGTAAGATTGCTATGACACACAAAAATAATCCAAGGTACAGTATAATTGTATGCAACTCATACTGTTATTTGAAGACTTTATTTCCATGAAGAGTTACTTGAAAGGTATTTGAAGTATACGATGGTAACTTGTCTGACATCTCAGCATTTTGGTGTCTGAAAGAAGAGTATCTTCAATGAGTTCAAGCCAGGGCAGTCTGCATGAGTTCTCGGTCAGCCCTGGCTGATATTAAGTTTGTTAAAAGCAGAAGGGAAACAGGTGGCTAATTGCAGAACTTCAGTTCTCTCTCTCCTTCCCCAAATCTACTTTCACAGTCTCATCTTAGGTTCTATAGTAGAAAACATGCTCTTGTGTCTCTTTCTTCTCTGAACCCATCCCTAAAATATAAAAAATATCTTCTAATCCAACTTTTGTATTCTCAACACATCTTATTTTCAGCCTCTGACATTAGGACGCAATCACTATGAATATAACAGCTGATCAAGGTAGAAGATCAGGTAAGCTAACTGAATACCCTCACCATCACTCCCTCCTCTGTTCCTAATCCAATCTCAAGTTATCATTCCTGGATCTTCAATAGAATCTTTACAAAATATTTGATGCAGCTTTCCTCCACATAATCTTGCACACATTACCAGTGAATCCAGTCAAGTCTCCCTCTTTACTTCCTTTTTATTATTATTTTTAAAAGATGCTTAATAACTGCATTGCTGCTTTTTGCTCCCAGCACCAACCCAAAAACCAACCAACCAAAAAAAACAACAACAAAAAACTGCATTGCATTTATATTCATTATTTATAAAAAATAAGAATTGGTAGCAGTTTTTATACT
Source organism: Mus caroli (assembly GCF_978045245.1). NCBI lineage: Eukaryota > Metazoa > Chordata > Mammalia > Rodentia > Muridae > Mus > Mus caroli. The sequence goes on from NW_028227256.1 coordinate 137,078,790, forward strand.
ACAGTCTTATTGTGTAATTATAAGGATATTACAGGTTTTGTAGAGCTTTAGGCTTTGTGAACAGATGTGTGCTTAGCTTACATGATTTATTCATCTCATATTCAATTAAGTAATACTGTATACAGAAAGTTATACTTTATTGCTGAACTTCAGGAGGCCCATTTTTATGCAACCTAGATCAGAGAATATGAGGATATTATTTTATATCAAGAGGAGTTAGACCATCTGCAATTTGGGGGTTGGGAAAAAACCTGACCAGGCATACCAATTATTATATTTTCTGAAAACACTCTAAAGCTAAAATCCTGGGTTAGCATCTTATGGTAGAGACAAATACACAGGCTGAGGTGGTAGTCCTGGTCAGGGAAACAGTACTTAAGAACAGTGTAGTGGCTATTCCTGGTTGTCAACTTGACTATATTTGGAATGAACTACAATCCAGAATTGGAAGGCTCACCAGTAACCCTAATCTGTAGGCTGGGAGATAGAAGTTTCTGACCTGGATCTTGATATGGAGATCGTGAGGCATAGTGGCTATGGATTCCAGAAGATTAAGACAGGGAGATCTCCTGAGTTCAAGGTCATCTGGGATTAAAGGTGTGGTGGTACACACCTTTAATCTGGGCTACACATTCTGCTGGAGACCATATAAGGACATTGGAAGAAGGGAGTCTGGCTCTAGCTCCTTCTCCTCCTTACCCTGTGGGACTGAGTAACTGCTAGATCCTTGGACTTCCATTCACAGCTACTACTAAACAATTGTTGGGAATTGGACTGCAGACTATAAGTCATAAATAAATTCCTTTACTTTATTTTATAAAATTCTTTTATATAGAGACTATCCATAAATTCTGTGACTCTAGAGAACCTTGACTAATACAAACAGTTAGGAGAAACAAACTACAACAGTGCCTTCCAACTTCTGGGTCGCAATTCTGTTGGTAAACTTCTATCTCCAAAAATATTTACATTATTCATAATTCATAATTTTAGCAAATATAGTTATAAAAGTAGCAATGAAATAATGGTTGGTGGCCACCAAAACATAAGGAACTATATTAAAGCTAGGAAGGTTGAGAAACATTAAACTGTAAGGTCTTTATAAACTATAGATGAGTTAGATGTTGCAGAACATGGCTTTTATTTCACTATCTGGAATAGAGAGGGAGATTGAGAGAGCTCTGTAATTTTAGGGCAACATTGTCTACATAGTGAGTTCCGAGATAGCTAGTGCTGCAGGGTGAGATCCTGTTTCAACAAAAGCAAAACAAAACAAAACACATTTCCCAACCCTCTTAAATTCTTTACTGACACATGTTGCCTTTTTGAGGACCCCTAACTCCTTCAGGCCTTCCCTGCTAAGACACAAGTCATGCCAGTCATAGAAACAGGTTAGATGACTAAGATCTTCACTTCTCCCTCTGTTCTTCCAGATAAAACTCCAGAATCTCATCAGCAGCTTTGCACCAGAACCCTTGTAGCAACATGCAACCACTGTGCTTCTAGTAGATCTCAGAGATCTTCCCTCTCCTAAACTTCCTCCCTCTGCTCATTCTTTTATTCTAGAAACAACTCAGCAGGCATTTCCTGTTAACCCACAATTCACTCTTACCTGGGAAATAGGTAAACTAACTATAGATTTTAACCTTTTCTTCTGTTTCTCCAGATCTAATCGACTAATTTCATCAGTGCCTCTAAAGTGGTCCTTCTGGAGTAATATCTCTTTATTCTCTGCACATATTCTGAAACTCTATAAATACACCCTGGTGGGACACACTATATCCTTGTTCCCTCCCCCAGACAATTAGTGTATTCCCATTCCTAGGTGTCATCTCCATAAAGCTAGAAACACATTATAAATGGAACCCCCCCCCCAGTGGTCCCACTTATAATCTTCATAGAAAAATTCACACTAAGCAACATACAATCACACTATTCTAAAATCCAGAGAAGAAACAGAAACAAAGGAACAAAGACAAAACAGAATAGAAACTACAGCCAACCAAGATAAAAACAAAAGCAAAAACAGAAATCAGAACACAAGCCTATAATCTTTGAAATCCCACAACCTAAATGCCAGCATAAAATAAATACATACATACATACATACATACATACATACATACAACAATCAATAACAGCCAGGATGGTATGTCTCCACTAGACCACAGCAACCCAACCACAACAGAACCTTTTTATTATAACATAGCTAAAGAGTAAGAAAAAGACTGGAATGGAATAGGGGTGGTTCCGGGGAAAACCACGAAAAAGAATAACATTTGAAATGTAAATTAAAAAAAAATCCAAAAAAAAGAAAAAAGAAAAGGAAAGCCTAGGAATGTAAGCAAATGAAAGGATAAAAACAAAGATTAATATACAAACAAGATAAAGGTCATAATAAAGGACATGAAGAAACCCTAAAAAGTCAAATAAAAGTGGGAGAAAAAATGAACAAAAGAAGTAAAATCAATTTTAAAATAGTAGGAGAAAAAAATGAACAAAAGAAGTAAAATCAATTTTAAAATAGTAGGAGAAAAAAATGAACAAAAGAAGTAAAATCAATAAAGAAAATCCAAACTGAGGCGATTATGTAAATGAAATATATTGGAATATAAGCATGAATTCCTGAAGCATGTTTCACTAACAAAACCTAAAAGATGGATGTGATGGGGAAAGACAGTGCTATACTAGAGCAGAGGAAATCCAGATGGGTCATTTCCATCTGCCCTGGGGCCTGTCTCTACAACTGTGCCACACTCCCTGAGGTGGGGGGTGTGGGGGGAAGATGGATGGGAGAATTTCAGATGTTTAAGATGTAATAGTAGAAATGGATCTATCAGACAAGGAAAATGATAAGTCTAAAATTTCCTGGCACCAATCTTAGAGAAAATCTGGGACATTATAAAAAGACCATATCTAAAAATAATAGGAATAGAGGAAAGAGAATAGACCCATGTCAGAGGTACGGAAATTATTTTGAACTATAACATAGAAAAATTTTTTCTTAACCTAAAGAAGGACATGACTGTGAGAGTAAAAAAAAAAAAAAAATACAGAAAACCAGATAAATTGTACCAGGAAAGAAAGTCCTATTGGCACATAATAGTCAAAACACTAAACATACATTGAGAGAATATTTAAAGCTGCAAATAAAAAAGAGCTAGTAACATATAATGGCAACCCTATTGCAAATACACCAAACTTCTTGACGGAGATGGAGAATCTTAAAGCAAGAAGGGCCTGTGGACTCAACATCCCTTAACTCAAGCTGTACTACAGAGCAATTGTGATAAAAACTGCATGGTACTGGTACAATGACATACAGATAGATCAATGGAACAGAATTGAAGACTCAGAAATGAACCCACATACCTATGGTCACTTGATCTTTGATAAAGGAGCTAAAACCATCCAGTTTAAAGAAGACAGTATCTTCAACAAATGGTGCTGGCTCAACTGGCAGTTATCATGTAGAAGAATGTTAATTGATCCATTCTTATCTCCTTGTACAAAGCTCATGTCTAAGTGGATCAAAGAACTCCACATAAAACCGGAGATACTGAAACGTATAGAGGAGAAATTTGGAAAGAGCCTTGAAGATATGGGTACAGGGGTAAGATTCCTAAAGAACTTCATAAAATTGCAAGCTTCTGCAAGGCAAAAGACACTGTCAGTAAGACCAAAAGGCAGCCAACAGATTTGGAATAGATCTTTACCAACCCTAAATCTGATAGGGGGCTAATGTCCAAAGTAAAAAAAGAACTCAACATGTTGGCCTCCAGAAAAACAAACAACTCTATTTAAAAATGTGGTAGAGAGCTAAACAAAGAATTCTCAACTAAGGAATACCAAAAGGCTGAGAAGCACCTAAAAAAATGTTCAACGTTCTTAATTATCAGGGAAATGCAAATCAAAACAACCCTGAGATTCCACCTTACACCAGTCAGAATGGCTAAGATAAAAAAAACTCAGATGACATCAGATGCTGGTAAGGATGTAAAGAAAGAGGAATACTCTTCCATTGCTGATGGGACTGAAAGCTGGTAATGAAAGACCCCCGGAGGGCAGACCCTCACTCAAGCCTCGGGACAGCCGCATACCCAAGAAGACACTGAGTCCGAACTTAAGATGTAGAGAGTAAGATTTAATAAAGCAACAACAAGAAAGCACATAAAAAGCACATAAACCAGAGCTCTGGGGTCGAAACTCATACACCAGGCATGGTGTAGAGGAGAATCGACCCCGACCCAAATTTTTCTCAGGCTTATATAGGAAAAAGCCAAGGGGAAGCAGGGTAGGAAAAGTACAAGTTTGCGTAACTAAGGGGTTTTGCCAAGGGTTTTTCCAAGGGGCTTTCCAAGGGGCTTTCTGTAACCAAGGGGTCGTGTCCTATATTTTGGCAATGTACCCGATCTATTGGAACATTCTGGGGTTGTACCAGGAGGCCCTTATCTCAAAAATGTTCTTGGAACAGTCCTCAGTTAGGAGGGGTAGGACTCTGGGGCGAAGAGTTCAGGAATGTACTCTGGGGTGAAGAGTTCAGGAATGTACTCTGGGGTGAAGAGTTCAGGAGTGTTCCGGGAACAATCTCCAGATGGGAGGGGTAGGACTCTGAGTTGAAGAGTTCAGGTAATTTTCCTCCTTCAGTATGACAACTCTGGAAATCAGTTTGGCAGTTCCTCAGAAAATTGGACATAGTTCTACTGGAAGATCCAGCAATACCACTCCTGGGCATATACCCAGAAGATGCTCCAACATGTAGTAAGGACACATGTTCCACTATGTTTATAACAGACTTATTTATAATAGCTAGAAGTTAGAAAGAACTCAGATGTCACTCAACAGAGGAATGTGGTACATTTACACAATGGAGTACTATGCACCTATAAAATAATGAATTTATGAAATTCTTAGACAAATTGATGGAGCTGGAGGATATGATGCTAAGTGAGGTAACTCAATCACAAAAGAGCACACATGATATGCACTCACTGATAAGTGGATATTAGCCCAGAAGCTCAGAATCCTTCTTAGAAGGAGGAACAAACTAACCATGGAAGGAGTTACAGAGACAAAGTTCAGAGCAGAGACTGAAGAAACGACCATCCAGAGACTGCCCAACTTGGGAATCCATCCCATAAACAACCAGAAAATCCACTCACTATGGCAGATGCCAAGAAGATCTTGCTGACAGGAGCCTGATATAGCTGTCTCCTGAGAGGCTCTGACTGTCCTGGCAAATAAAGAAGTGGATGCTCACAGCCAACCATTGGACTGAACACAAGGTCCCCAATGAACGAGCTAGAGAAAGTACCCAAGAAGCTGAAGGGGTTTGAAGCCCCATAAAAGGAACATCAATATGAAGTTACCGGTATCCCCAGAGCTCCTTGGAACTAAACCACCAATCAAAGAAAACAAATGATGGATCTTGTGGATCTAGGTGTATATGTAGCAGAGGATGGCCTAGTCAGTCATCAATAGGAGGAGAGGCCCTAGGTCCTGTGAAAGTTCTATGCCCCAGTATAGGGAAATGCCCCAGCCAGGAATGGGAGTGGGTGGGTTAGGGAGCAGGGGGATGGGGGAGGGTATACGGGATATTCAGAGGGGAAACTAGGAAAGTTGATAATATTTGTAATGTAAATAAAGAAAATATCTACTAAAAAATAAAGAAAAAAAAGAAAATAATAAAACACCTGGAGAAATATCACACTAGAACCAAAACAACACACCTGAACACTTTGATCAAAAAGGAGAGATCACAACTAAAGGAAACAGTTGGCAAGAAATAAACAATTTTGTGATTCATGTTCTTCTGACCATCTATTCAGTACTGAAATCAATAAAGTAAAAACAAGGGAAACAATACAAAGAATTAATGAAACAAAGATTTGGTTCTTAGAAAATTTAATAAGATTGACAGATAATATGTCAATTTATCTAAAAGGTAAAGGTAAGATATCCAAATTAAAAGAATCAGACATGACCCCATTAAAAAATGGGGCTCAGAATTGAACAAAGAATTCTCACCTGAGGAATACCGAATGGCAGAGAAGCACCTGAAAAAATGTTCAACCTCCTTAATCATCGGGGAAATGCAAATCAAAACAACCCTGAGATTCCATCTCACACCAGTCAGAATGGCTAAGATCAAAAATTCAGGTGACAGCAGATGCTGTGGAGGATGTGGAGAAAGAGGAACACTCCTCCATTGTTGGTGGGATTGCAAGCTTGTATAACCACTCTGGAAATCAGTCTGGCAGTTCCTCAGAAAATTGGACATAGTACTACTGGAGGATCCAGCAACACCTCTCCTGGGCATATATCCAGAAGATGTCCCAACAGGTAAGAAGGACACATGCTCCACTATGTTCATAGCAGCCTTATTTATAATAGCCAGAAGCTGGAAAGAACCCAGATGCCCCTCAACAGAGGAATGGATACAGAAAATGTGGTACATTTACACAATGGAGTACTACTCAGCTATTAAAAAAATGAATTTATGAAATTCCTAGGCAAATGGATGGACCCGGAGGGAATCATCTTGAGTGAGGTAACCCAATCACAAAGGAACTCACACAATATGTACTCACTGATAAGTGGATATTAGCCCAAAAACTTAGGATACCCAAGATATAAGATACAATTTGCTAAACGCATGAGACTCAACAAAAACGAAGACCAAAGTGTGAACACTTTGCCCCTTCTTAGAATTGGGAACAAAACACCCATGGAAGGAGTTACAGAGACAAAATTTGGAGCTGTGATGAAAGAATGGACCATCTAGTGATTGCCATATCCAGGGATCAACCCCATGATCAGCTTCCAAACGCTGACACCATTGCATACACTAGCAAGATTTTGCTGAAAGGACCCAGATATAGCTGTCTCTTGTGAGACTATGCAGGGGCCTAGCAAACACAGAAGTGAATGCTCACAGTCAGCTATTGAATGGATCACAGGGCCCCCAATGGAGGAGCTAGAGAAAGCACCCAAGGAACTAAAGGGAACTGCAACCCTATAGGTGGTACAACAATATGAACTAACCAGTACCCCGGAGCTCTTATCTCTAGCTGCATATGTATCAAAAGATGGCCTAGTAGGTCATCACTGGAAAGAAAGGCCCATTGGACTTGCAAACTTTATATGCCCCAGTACAGGGGAACGCCAGGGCCAAAAAGGGGGAGTTGGTGGGTAGGGGAGTCCGGGGGGGGGTTGGGGGACTTTTGGGATAGCATTGGAAATGTAAATGAGGAAAATACCTAAAAAAAAAAAAAATCAGACATGAAAGGGCCAAAAAATAGACATCAAGGAAATCCAGAGATTCCTAACATCATACATTAAAAACCTATACTCCATCAAACTGGAATCTCTGAAAAAATGGGTAATTCTTTCATAGGTACCACTTCCCCATGTTAAGTCAAGACCAGATAAACAAGTTAAACAGACCTATAACCCTATGGAAATAGAAACAATCATTTAAATACCCCAATCAAAATAATCTCAAAGCCAGAGGATTTTAGAACAGATCTGCCATTGTTTCAGACAAGAGTTAACTGCAGTACTACTCGTACTTTTCCAGAAACTACAAACAGAAGGAACGTTGCTCAATTTATTTGATTTGGCAACCATTACTCTGGCATCCAAATCGCATAAAGAATAAATTAAAAAAAGAAATAAAGAACAACTTCCCTTATGAATATGATTTAAAGGTATATTCAATATAATACTTGCAAACGGAATTGGAAAGCACATCCAACACATCGTCCACCATGAAGCCATCAAGTGCGCTTCATCTGAGAGAGACAAGGATGGTTCAACATGTGTATATCAGTAGTTATAATAGCTATAATAGTAAAGTAAAAGAAAGAAACCATGTCAACATCTCATTAAGTGGTTGAAAAATTCTAGCACCCCTTCATTATAAAAGTTCTGGAGCAGGTAGGGACCAAAGGGACCTGAGACAACATGATAACTCAGGTACAGCAAAACAATAGTCAGCCTCAAGTTAGATGGAACAGCAAGTCCACTAAAATATGGAACAAGACAAGGCTGGGCATGATTTCTCTATTAAATATACAACTTCAAATCTTAACTAGATTGGTAAAATGGGATTATCTGAACTAGATTATCTCCTTAACTGAAGAAGATAATGGGGACTCACACTAGAAAGAAAGAAGTCCAATTATCTTTCTTCCTAGGTGGTATAATAGTCTACATAAATGACTCAAAAAACATTCCACAGGGAGGTGCATCTAATAAGCCCTTTGAGTAAAGTAGCTGTATATAAAATTAATTCAGAAAAGAAGCACCTTCCATATATACAATGATAAATGAACTGAGAAAGAAGTCAATGAAATAATAGCATTTACAATTGCATTACACAATGTAAACTATGTTGAAATAATTCTACTAAAGCAAGTGAAAGGCTTATATGATAAAATATTTAAGTCTATCAGGAAAAAATGAATCAGATATCAGAAGCCTGATTTAGAACTTCCATGCTCACTGGTAGGTAGTATTGGCATCCTATCAATGGTAATATACAGATCCAATGCAATCCCCATGTAAATTCTAACAATTTTTTTCACAGACCCTGGAAGTTAAATATGCTATGTATTCACTCATATGTGGAGATTAGTCATTAATTAAATGATTATCAAGCTATCATCTATAGGCCAATGGGAATTAAGTATAAAGGAAAGGACTAGGGGGACACATGAAACTCCTTTAGAGAGGAAATAAAATAGTTTTTCTAAGTGAATTTTGTTGCAGAGTCAATGAGGGCTGACAGTGATCAGGAGAGAATGCAGGAAGAGAAAAGTAGGATTGAGAGTCACTTGAGGGGGAGCATGAAAATTTGTTGCAGTGTAATCTTCCTAAATATATATGAAGGTGTTCCTAGTGAAGTCTTCAAATAATGGATAACATGGAGTCCCAACTGGCCATCTCTGGTCAACAAATAAACCTTACAGTCCTGGGATTGGATTATATCTGATTGAGTTATTGGACAAATGTGGTCACAGAAATCTCTTAAAAACCCAGGCTATTGCCAAGGCAATAGCTTCTTTTCCCCAAGCTGCCAAGGTCCCATTTGTGAAGATGACACCCACATAACTCACTGAACAGGGAAAAGATAAACTGCTGAATACATAACTTCTACCCCTATGTTCTAGAGACATGAGTAGAGGAAAGTACTCTGCATGCTATGAAAAGAAAAACTTATTCACCCACCCAGCCCCCAAACCTTTAATCTACAATGCTGTTCTGCTTGTCAAATATGACAGGGCAATTGTGAAACTGGGCTTTTTGGTCTAACAAATCAATGTCTGATTTGACTTAAAGTCCACACCATGAGATGAAACTCATATTCAATATGACTTGGGTGACTGAGAACAAGAAACTAGAGTCCAAAGAGCTAGTGTAAAAACAAATAATACTTTTGGAAATGTCTTGGAAAAAAGGAATAAAATTATTCCTAATTATATTTGGCTATACTGGTCGACCAGCACTTTCTTCAGTGATGGCCAGAGAGGATTCCTCCTACAAACGTGGGAACTATTAGATATACCCACAGATACATATTTCACACACACACACACACACACACACACACACACACACACACAAACACATGTGGCAGAGGCATGAAGAAAGCTTGAGATGGAAAAGAGAGACCTTGGGACACTGGGCTCCAAATGGGGTCTATCCATCAAACCCATTCCCTCAAATGTCAGCAAGCTGCAAGAAGAGGTAGCAAGAACATAAAGAGTCCAAGAAGATAAAAGACCCAGGAAAAAAAAAGCCCTCCAAATCAACTGAATAAATCTCATATGAACTCCTATAGACGGAAGCATCATTCATACATAAGCCCTGAATAGTTCTGTCCCACATCCTCTGTGTATGTATAGTAGTGTTAGTATAGTATTTATATGGGATTCCGAAGTATATGAATGAAAGGTTTTTTGATTCTTGTGCATTCTCTTGGGTTCATTTCCTTCCATAGTTCTCTTGTCGAAATTCAATGCAATAGTTTATGTTTTATTGTATTATATTTTATTTATTTATATTTTCTTGTTATGACTTAGAAACCTACTCTTTTTTGTCATGAAGAGGATAGATCTGGATGGGAGTGGTAGGAGGGACAAACTGGGAGGCATAAAGGAAGAGGACACTTGTAATCACAATATATTGCATGAGATAAGAATCTCTTTTCCACAAAAGAACACAAAAGGAATGCACTCACTGATAAGTGGATATTAGCCCAAAAGCTCAGAATACCCAAGATAGAATTCACAGACCACAAGAAACTCAAGAAGAAGGAAGAACAATGTGTGAGTGCTTTGTTTCTTCTTAGAAGAGATAACAAAATACACACAGGAGCAAATACAATGTGTGGAGCAGAAACTGAAGGAAAGGCCACCCAGAGACTGCCCCACCTGGGGATCCATCCCATATTCAGTCACCAAATGCAGACACTATTTTGGATGCTAAGAAGTGCATGCTAATAGGAGCATGATATAGTTGTCTCCTGAGAGGCTCTGCCAGAGCCTGACATATACAGTGGTGGATGCTCACAGCCAACCATTGAACTGATCACGGGTTCCCCAATAGATGAATTAGGGAAAGGACTGAAGGAGCTGAAGGGGTTTGCAACCCCATAGGAACAACAACAGTATCAACCAACCAGATTTCCCAGAGTCAAAACCACCAACCAAGGAGGACACATGGAGAGACCCATGGCTCCAGACTTATATATAGCAGAGGATGGTCTTGTTGGTCATCAGTGGAAGAAGAGACCCTTGGACTCATGAAGGATCAATGTCCCAGGGTAAGGAAATGTAAGAGCGGGTAGGAAAGTAGGGATGCATGTGTGGGTGGGGGCACACACTCAGAGAAGCAGGAGGAGGAGGGATGGGAGAGGAGGATTCTGGCGGGAGATTGGGGGAGGGGATATTATTTGAAATGTAAATAAATGAAATATCCAACAATAGGGACAATAAAAAGTCTCTCTTTTTCCATAAATGAGAAAAAAGAATCAAGATTCTTTTATAATTGCAAGATTATAGAAATGATATAGATGATAGATAGATAAATGTATAGATACATAGATAGATGATAGATAGATAGATAGATAGATAGATAGATAGATAGATAGATAGATAGATAGATAGGAGAACAACAAAATATCATCAAATTGGCTACTGATAATAACCTAAAGAAATAAATGAGGCAAGCTATTTTATTTCAGCCAATTGAAGTTTGAAGGGCAGAACTGTGTTCCAAAGCATGAAGCTTCCACACAAAAACAAAAATAACAGAAAGGTAACATCATTATCACTGCTTGCAGATAACCCCCCAGAGGAAGGATGTTCAGGCAGCTAGCCTGAGTTCTCCATCTGGATTCCCAGGAAGAGTAAGAAAGAACAACTGAAATATCAGTCATAGCAAATTTATCTACATGAGGTGGGGGTGGGAAACACAACTGGAAACTTCAGCTTATTGTTTCAACTTTTCTAGTCAGTTATTGCTGGAAATAGAGAGCACCTGGTTTGATTATGCAATCTCTACTGTTGTTCTCTGTTCTATTACTTACAAGTATCATGCCAGAAGAGCTTCAGAGGGGAAGCCCAGATAGCTGCAATAAGTTAGCTGCCACAAGTTAGCTACCTTAGAAGATCAGTGTTGGACTTAGTAGATCCTGAAAGAATGTTCTGCATCTGTTCGTCTGTCTATCATTGTTCAGTCTGTCCTTTGTCACCTATCTATCTACCTCTTTCTCATTACTTGTTCTTTTGCTTTTCTTACAGTATAGTTTGTAAACTCACTCATTCAAAAGGAAAAGTGTGACTATTATTCTCCACACTGTACAGAATATCAGTCATACAGTATTTACAAATCATATGGAATGGACTAAGCAGGTTTAATTTAGGGATAGATATATATGTATATAGGTATAGATATATTTATGCAATAATAATTAGAGAAAAAAGAATGCCTGAGTTAGAGAACAAGGGGGGGGAGGACTATGGGACAGTTTTGAAGAAGAAAAGCAATGTAATTATATTAAATATTAAAATTATAAAAGTACAAAATAATTGAAAGCAAACATATTCTGTCATTTCACAGATGACCTTTTCTCTCATTGAATGACTGCTTTCCTGTGACAACAATTCAAAGTGAATTCACAGTTAGAGCATAAGAACATGAGCATAAATCTCAGAAATGATTCAAAATGAGAAAGGGTGGATCTTAAAACAAATGTAATGTGAGGACTGAAGAGTTTCATAAATCACCCCTCATTATGCAGAAACATTAGCAAATAACAAATAGGAAAATAAATATTTCATGAAACCAGATTCAGTGACTAAATTCCAGAATCCTACTCCATCTTTAAAGCATTATTTGCTAGCCCATGGATGTAGTATCTTTATGAATCACTCAGGATGGTTGTTAAATCCTCTTCATACACAGTGTTAATACAGTGGTAACATGATCTCCCACTTTCTACATACATTGGAGAAATCAGAAAAGAAAATGTTAACATTGTGGTGGCTCACTTACAAAGTAACATAATTCTTTTTTATCTTCTTAAAGACATGTCCATTTGCTGCAATATGACTTGTTTGAAAAAGGAAAAGTTACTCATTTTAATGACTATGAAATTAAAATTTATCCAATTTGTGGAGATGAATGCCACATCGACCCAGATATATTTAGAGTCTGTCAGGTACTTTTCCTCTTCAATGGCTGTATTTCTTTAGGTGAAATTTCATTTTGAAATTTAATCTTCTTATATGTACTATTTACACATTTACAAGATGAATTTCTTTTACCTCTCCAAATTATAATTTAGAGGCTATTCACACTTTTCAAATTAGAGAACTGAGAATATCTGTTTATTCAAATTTTTCCTCTTATTACTTATCAGAAACTATTTCCAAAAATACATTTATTTTTACTATCAATATATTTTGTGTTTTTACTTAAAATAGTTTATAATTTAGTTTCTATTAATATTGTTTTACTAAAGTTAAAATAAATTTAAATATTCTCATATACATACAGGAGTTATAAATATTTGGCTAGAAATTGAATGTTTCAAATCTGCTTCCACTTACCACTCCCTTTAGCAGTAGAAAGACATGCAATTAGAAGGATATTGGATAAGAGCAACATGAAACTGAACCCCATGTTCTAAAGCTTAAAGCTCCAGAGTGGTGGTCCTTCTGGAAACCCTGTCATTAACAATGCTGTGTATGACATTGAACTTCAGTGTATTACTGGCATCTAGTTTGGTAAATATCAAAGTTCAAAAAGGAGGAGCAAAACAAACAATATTCAATCAATTATTTCACAATGATAAGTTAATAATTTTACATTTATGAAGCAAGGTAATATCATTCAATTTTTAGTGCCAGTTTCCTGGTCAGTCAAATTGTTATGCAGAAAGGAAGATGAGAAAATAAATTACTTTTGCCTTCTTATAGGCGTGATAGCTGGTTAGGACAGTTGGTGATTTTCTTCTTTGTAAGCTTACATGGCTACTTCTAGTAAAATGATTGCTGGTCCTCAGGTAGGAATTTTCAGAACAGTGAATCTATTCTTAGTGTCATTTGGGCCTTATGATATGGAATATACAATTTAGAATTATCTTTATCTTGGGGACAACAAAGAGGAGAAAGTGGGGAAAAGCTTTGAAGATAAGGGCACAGGGGAAAAATTCCTGAACAGAACAGCAATGGCTTGTGCTGTAAGATCGACAGTTGGGACGTTATAAAGTTGCAAAGCTTCTGTAAGGCAAAAGACACTGTCAATAAGATAAAAAGGCCACCAACAGATTGGGAAAGGATCTTTACCAGTCATAAAACTGATATGGGATTAATATCCAATATATATGAAGAACTCAAGAAGGTGGACTCCAGAAAATAACCCTATTTTAAAATGGGGTACAGAGCTAAACAAAGAATTCTCAATTGAGGAATACCGAATGGCTGAGAAACACCTGAAAAAATGTTCAATACCCTTAATCATCAGGGAAATGCAAATCAAAACAACCCTAAGATTCCACCTCACATCAGTCAGAATGGCTAAGATCAAAAATTCAGGAACAGCAGATGGTGATGAGAATGTAGAGATTGGGGAACACTCCTCCATGGCTAGGTGGATTGCAAGCTGGCACAACCACTCTGGAAATCAGTCTGGTGGTTCCTCAGAAAATTGGACATAGGACTACCAGAAGATCCAGCAATACCTCTCCTGTGAATATACCCAGAAGATATTCCAACATGTAATAAGGACACATGTTCCGCTATGCTCATTGCAGCCTTATTTATAATAGGCAGAAGCAGGAAAGAACTCAGATGTCCCTCAACAGAGGAATGGATACAGAAAATGTGGTACATTTACACAATGGAGTACTACTCAGCTATTAAAAACAATGAATTTATGAAATTCTTAGACAAATGGATGGATCTGGAGGGTATCATCCTGAGTGAGGTAATCCAATCACAACAGAAGTCACTTGATATGCACTCAATGATAAGTGGATATTAGAATACACAGGAACTTAGAATACCCAAGATACATTTTGCGAAACACATGAAACTCAAGAAGAAGGAAGACCAAAGTGTAGATATTTTGTCCCTTCATAGACTGGAGAACAAAATACACATGGAAGGAGTTACAGAGACTAAGTTTGGAGCAGAGCCTGAAGGAACGACCATCCACGGACTGCCCTACTTGCGGATCCATCCCATAAACAACCACCAAACTCAGACACTAGACGATGCCAAAAAGAGCCTCCTGACAGAAGCCTGTTTTAGTTTTCTTCTGTGAGGCTCTGCAAGTACATGGCAAATACAGAAGTGGATCCTTATAGTCATCCATTTGATAGAGCACAAGGTCCCGAATGAAGGAGCCAGAGAAAGTACCCAGGGAGCTGAAAGGGTCTGAAGTCCCATAGGAGGAACAACAATATGAACCAACCAGTATGCCCAGAGCTCCTTGGAACTATACTACCAATAAAAGAAAGCACATGGTGGATCTTGTGGCTCTAGTTATATATGCAGTAGAAGATGACCTTGTCGTTCATCAATAGGAAGAGAGGCCATTGGTCCTGTGAAGGCTCTCTGTCCCAGTATATGGGAATGCCAGGAGCAGGAATGGAACCAGGACCAGTTGGGGAGCAGGGGGAGAGGTGAAGGGATGGGGGATTTTCAGAGGGGAAACTAGGAGAGGGTGTACTATTTGAAATGTAAAAAAAGAAAATATCTTTTAAAAATAAAAATAAATAAAGAAAGAATTAATCATCACAATTGATAACCAATTTGACATTGACTCTTGGTCAATGAGAGTATAGAGTGTGTTTACAAATGTTTTGTAGTATGTTATTCAAATTGTCAACAACTGTGAATATCCCATTTAAACTGAACTGGTTAGATATGTGAAAACTGATGGTTCACATCCAGGATTATGTAATGCTGTTACTAAGAACCTCTGCCAAGTTTCGTCTAAGTAACTCCAGATATGTTGTTTAAATTAATAACATGAAATTATGCTTTCTTAGTGGTTATTAATAACTTCAAGTGTTTCTTTTTCTGCTTAAGTAGAAAAGAATGCATAGAAAGAAACTAACACTGTATAGTAAATATTTTTTTTTTTCATATTCCTTGAACAACTAGCTGTCCGCACAGCAAAGAAAAATCAGTTAGCTCATAAGTAACTTTAAAACAACATGTGATTTTCAAGATCATGTATATAGTAATTCCATTGTAGAGTGTCAAGAATATTGTTCTGTGAATTTTAGTCTTTAAGAAATTTATAATGTCATGTTAAGCTGGGCCTCTAAATGGGAACAAAAATAGTGGAATGAACTCATTAGTATTTATTTGGAATAGGAGATATCATATGAGTCAGTTTTCTTTTGTTTTGTTTGTTTTTTATTTGTTTTTTTTTTTGTTTGTTTGTTTGTTTGTTTTGAGACAGGGTTTCTCTGCGTAGCCCTGGCTGTCCTGGAACTTACTTTGTAGACCAGGCTGGCCTCAAACTCAGAAACCCTCCTGCCTCTGCCTCCCAAATGCCAGGATTAAAGGTGTGCTCCACCACGCCCAGCTTATGAGTCAGTTTTCTAGATAAACTGATAAATTCTTATAAGAATTAATAGATTATAAGGTTAAGAGCATACACATGTGTTTCATACAGAAACATGTGATGTTTATGCATAGGCATCAGAATGGCAAAGCACATTTGTTGTGAAAAAGAATTAGAAGTAATAGAACTCTTAAGAGTAAGAGACCATTAGGACACAAAGGAGAATTCATGTTGATCACAATTGCTTTAGTCTTTTAAATTACAGGTCACTAACAAATGCAATACAATAATTTCTAAACCATTTTCCATATTAAAAAGTATTTTTCTAGTATGTTGGCTAAAAGACTGTCTTCATGTATGACAAGTTATCTGTGACGAAGAAATATCAAATGTGTGCTCTCCTAAACAAAACCTGAATGATGAAAATACTAGTTGGCATGTCAACATTGACAGACAACATATTACAAGGCTTTTTCCTTAGATGAAATCAAACAGTTAATTTATGGCTCTCTAAAGAGGTGGAATCTAACTTCTTGAGGCATGAATGAGCCAATAAATAGGTTGTCCAATCTCAAGCATTTAGTCCTAAACACATACACATAAAAGAAACATTGAATGTACTCATCGAGATCAATTGTGTGTGTGTGTGTGTGTGTGTTGAAGTAGAAGAGAGCAAGGTGGAAAAATATAAATACAAAATTCACATATGAAATTCACAAAAAGCCAAATCACTTTAAGAACTCATAGATCCATTTTTTAATGTTTTATTTTTTTCTTAGATATTTTCTTTATTTACATTTCAAATGTTATTCCCTTCCAGTTTCCCCTCCAAAAATCCCCTATAATTATGGGTGAGAAAAGACCAGAATATTCACTATAAGACAGAGTAAATGAGGACTTGTACAGGTTGGGTAAGGTTCCCATCTTCCATTAATGCAGACTGAATATCCACAGTTTTGTTTGTTCATTTGTTTTTGTTTTTTGTTTGTCTGTTTGAGATGGGGTTTCTCTGTATAGCTCTGGCTATCCTGGAACTCACTTTGTAGACCAGGCTGGCCTCAAACTCAGAAATCTGCCTGCCTCTCCCTCCCAAGTGCTGGGATTAAAGGCATGTGCCACCATGCTGGGCTTGAATACCCATACTTTTGCTTGCCTCTACATTTGTAACTGATGCTAAAGTTATGATTAAATTAATTCTTCTCAGGTTTATTTTTTCCCTACTATAGCTAATATTGGTGCATTATACTTCTCAAGTGGCTCTGTTGCTATATGAAAATATTTTCATGAAAAATAAAAACAATTACCAGATTGAGTTACTACATTAAAAATATTAAAAATAGCTACATAGTCAATGTACAAGGAAACTATGATTTATATTTATAAATTCTGGCTGATAGGCACCAATCAGAAGCAGTTTATGGTGTGAAACTAGGTCTTGTCTCCAGTCTTTAAAATCTTGAAGAGTTTGGGTCATGTATGGATTTTGGCAAAAAAGAAGAGTATAGGAAATAACTATCTCATACACTTTACACAAGAAATGATTATGACATCACAAGCTTTTGTTCCATACTAAAAAGCTGTGGAAAAAGTTTACATTTGTTGCTGTCCCATTGTATTATCTTTTGATCTTAATTTAATATATTAAAATAAAAACAATATGGATACAATATAAGAAGTTTCTAGTTAAATTTTCTTTTTAAGAGAGTTTTTAATTTGAGAAAAATTCAGTTCAGTTCCTAGATATGTAGAGTGAAGTGATTGTAGATAGAGCCAATAAAAGTAAGTGATTAGCACAAGTATTGCAATTGTTGTATAAAACAGTATTGACTGCAGTAACTTAACTTCTCATGACACCTAAGAACTAGTTCATTCCTTAAGATTGGTTCCCAAGAAGACAAAGTTGATATTCTTCAAGGTAGGAAGAAATAGAGTCAAGGGAGAATGGTGACTGTGTGGTGTGTTTATAAAAGAATCTCATATTTGTTAAAAGAAAGGTAGAGATATTAATAATCGTAACAATGTAGCAGGCTGACTGTAGGGCAATGGGCTATACACAGACAGCCTGGTCTCCAGATGAGCTTAGGACTTGAACTCCGGTGGGACCTGGCATGTGGTAATTTCCACTTACATGGGGCAGAAGGTGTTTGATCATGTCTCCTGGACCCCTGGCTCCTGGTGAAGTTACCTCCCCACAGCCCTCACAGGAGAGGCAGGTGGCTGTCAGTCATGTAGACAATGTCCCAAGCTTCTGGCATTCTGGCTAGACTCCTCCCCACAGTTACCTAGCAACAGCAAGATAGCCCAGCCCCACCTTTTTCTCTCTAAGATTTTACCTCTCTTACTCTCTATTTTTCCTTTTCTCTCTCTTTCCCTCCCCTCCCCTCATGTTGCCATGGCTGGTCTTTCTATTTCTACCTTCTCTCCTTTCTCCTTGCCTTTCTACAGTAAAGCTCTAAAACCATAGACTGTCTCTGACCATCAAGGTCAGCCATGGTTGAATGATGGGATAGGCTTTCTCCTAATGAGTGGTAATCTAACCTCTCCCCAGGAGGCATTCTAGACTCTCACCTGTGTGGGAACCTCTCAATGCCCCCCTCTTCCCCTGCCCTCTCTTCTCTTCCTCCCCGGAGTTAGGTACACAAGTGCCACCCTAGGGCCCCTATTCTGTTCTCTACTCCTCCACCATATCGAACATGGGATGCTGGAGGCTGAGAACCTGGTACCTGGGGCTGACCTTTGTCTACCACCCGCTTTGTGGGGTCAGTAGCTTAACACAGCCAGCTGCCCATCCTGGGTTGCATGGAAAGTGTGCATATTCCTCCCACATCGGCCTGCCCAGAGCACCAGAACTCTGGCGGGACTCAAGTTCTCTCCAACTCCCTTCTTTTCCACACACCTGCAGCCCCGCAGCTGACAGTTTTTATATGGTAGGATTAGGTCTGTAGCCCATCTTGAGATAGTTGGAGAGACTCAGATGAACGTGACAACAGTCATATTAACCTGTACCCAAAGCACTGAAGTTTGAACAAATGATAAAGCTGAACACTGAACACTAGAATGCAGAATAGATTTTTATGCCTGACATGTGTCAGATGATGTCCCATATGAAATTGTTTAACAGTTTTAGGAGAGTGAGGAGCATAGAGAGACTGCCCCATCTGGGGATTCATCCCATATACAATCAGCAAACACAGACACTATTGTGGATGCCAAGAAGTGCTTGTTGACAGAAATCTCATATGTCTGTTTCCCAAGAGGCTCTACCAGTGCCTGATAGATGGTGGATGCTTGCAACCAAGTACTGGACTGAGCACAGGGTCCCCAACGAAGGAGCTAAAGAAAGGACCAAAGGTTCTGAAGGGGTTTGGAGCCCCAAAGGAGGAACAAAAATATGAACCAAGCAGTACCCCCAGAGCTCTCAGGAACTAAACCTGGTGGATTATACATGGAGTGGGTCATCATTCTAGCTGTATATGTAGCAGAGGATAGCCTGCTCGTTATCAATGGGAGGAGAGGCCCTTGGTCCTGTGAAGGCTCTATGCCCCGGTGTAGGGGAATGCAAGTGCCAGGAAGCAGGAGTGGGTGAGTTGGTGATCAGGGGGAGGGGGAGAGGGAGGGAATAGGGTGTTTTGGGAGGGGAAATCAGCAAAGGGAATAACATTTGAAATGTAAATAAAGAAAATATCTAAGAAAAATGGGAAAAAAGCAGTGCTTTGAAATAATGTGTTTGAGGAATAATAAACAGAGGTGCTGATTTATATGTCAAAAGTTTTCAGAGTTGGTTGGCCTTCTGGATATGGAGAGTGTATAATAAACAAGGTGGGTATAACTGCCATTTTCAAAGGAACTTTATGTTTCCCTGACATTACTCAACACCTAAAATTGCAATGAATAATAAGACTGACACCAGAGATCAATTTTTTTGAAGGAGCATCCCAGAAAAACTTTAGTTTTAGGAAAATTGAATGTAAGCAAGAAGTTTTCAGCTATTCATTAAAGATAGAATCACCAAAATAACTTACTTATTGCAGACTGAACTCATCTATGGGATAGTGTTCCCCATCCAATTTAAGACGTTTGGTATAGCTGAGTTCTACAGCTGATGACAATGACTATGGTCCAAACATAAACAAATTGACTTCAGCTGGCAGCATGTAGTACAGAAAGAAGCATCACAGATGCCCTGAAAAAGCAAAATAGTTATGGGAGTAGAAAATGTGTTATTTGCAGACTTTATTTAATAGCTTTTTAAGACTTGGAAGGAGAGTGTCATATAATAACAGCAACTATATTTTTGTAAGTCATATATTCTTGGGTATTAGTGTTCAACTTTCACATTTCAGTCACATGAACATTTATAACTAAAAACTAAATTTGGCAGGATAGGTAACAAATATTTACAGATGGTAGTATTAATTTCTATTTATCTGTGGACATGCAACAAAATATAAACTCTAAGTCTGGGTTTATATCAAAGCTAAATGTTTCTAAAAAGATTACTAAATACAAAAAATATGATAGGAAATAGTTCTTCAGTAAAAATTTCAGACTTTATAAGGTGTTAATTTGAGGCACACAGAGTTAACAACTCTTTCAGGAAATTGCATAGACCTACCACTAATGCAAGAAATTGACCCATGTCCAATTATTGTGAAGGTGTCTGCTCAAGTAAACTCCACTGAATCTCCATGATGTTATGGAGGGACAGAAAACTTGACAGAGCCATGTTCAAGTTCAGGAATGTCTCCACATGTTCTCTCCTCCTCTGTAGGAATTTCACATAAGTTACTTATAATTAAAGCATCTCATGAGATACAAAATATTTTTAAGTCTGTATTTGTAATTACCAACATATATAGGCAAGGTTGTAGACTTCTCATCAACATACTGGATTTTATTGGGTCCCTTCAGTAGGAATCTAGGTTTGCAATCATATTCCACCACATCACCATGGCTGTATTCAACTTTCTCTGGTCCCTTAATTTTCCCATCGAGTAGTTCAGGATATTGATCACAGGATCTTACTTGACCGACCTATTGCAGAAATACTGTGTAACTATAAATTCATCTTACAATCTAAAACTCTAGTAAATAGAGAACACTACTTTTAATAACACTCTATGAATAAAAATTATTTACACTAGACTCACATTTCACAGTTGTAATGCACTTATTGAAATAAGGTTACACTCATATTGAAGGTAGAACATTAATTGGTAAACTTGATACCTTGAAGATACACGCAAATCATTCAGCAATTGAGTTGTGTCAATTATAGGGATTTTCACTTTTGCCAGTAATATTTTAACACACAATTATTATTTTGTAAGAAATATATGCACTGTATAAAATGTCTAATAAGTCAATTTATTTAATATCTGCTACTGAATTAATTAAAATCTTCATAAATACTGTTTGGACTCTATGCAATGTAAGGTTATGCATACTCTTTGAAAATGCCAACATTAATGATAATGTAAACAAAATGTAAGAAGTGTCTTCTGGCTCAGCAGCTATGTCTGCATGTGTTAACACATTGAAAACACATTTTAAGATGCAACTTGTCCTCTTATTAATCTTGTAAATAGGTGACTGTATATTAGCCATATAACACAGGGCCTTTGTAGATGTCTATATCTCTGAATTTGTTTTAGACCATAGACATACTGCAAAACTGAGGAATACTACAAGAGGGAAAATAGACTTTTGAATCTCATTGAAAAAATATAAAGCAGATACTGACCTTTACATGTAGGGAAACTAGAGGACCATCCAACTCTGTGTCCTGGTTGGCAAGAGAATTTCAACAAATCTCCAATTGTATATTTTTCTTTTTTGGGATAAACAACTTACCATGCGTCTAGTTTGGGAATGCTGCATTCTATTTCTGGAAAATAAGATAATTAGAATATACAATTAATCAGTGATATGTAGGCTTATCTCTCTCATATACATTCATGGACAACAGTAACCATCTTCCTTATAAATAATGCTGCATATTAGCTTTAGTATAGTCCCTAAATCAATATGGAAACCTTTGAGAATATAAAATGGTGCAATGTATTACTTATAAAACTAATTAATAAAATCAACTTAATTGTACTGGATATAATCAGCTGGAGAAAATTATGAATATTAAAGTCATAACTCACAACTCTTTTCATATCTGAATTTAGTGTGGTCATGTATCTAAATCACAAAATTATTTTAGTTTTATTTATGAGAAAGTTGATCTCATAATTTATTTCTCATGCATCTGTGGTTAGTAAAATGTAATTAATCTATCTTAAGTTAAAAATAACCAGGACTGCTGGTTTCCATTGGCTTCTGGAGCAAGCCTTCCAGGAGTGCAGACAAGCCTGTGAGCACAGGTAGGACAGTCTCTGCTGCTCAGAGGAACTCTCCCAGGACTCTCAAGCCACAGGAACCAAGGAGCTTCCTGTGACAGGAATCTTCCATTTTCCCATCTGTGAACAGAGCTGATCCTCGGCCACAGAGCTACAGACACAAATACCACCAGGAGAGAGCTGGTCTCCCAGGCATGCCTACACATCTGTGAGCACAGGTAAGACCACCACTTCTATTCAAATTCCTAGCCCAAGAGGGACCCTCACAGAGCCATGAGGACACAGGAATCAAGGGTCAGCTGGGGGCAGGATACTTCTGGTCTTTTCACTACAGAGCGTAACCAGTACCAAAGCTCTCCATACCTAAATTCCTCCCAGAGAGAACTGGTATCTCAGGACTACTAAAACAAAGCCTTGTAGGACACAAAAGCCACAGTTGGAGACAGCAAAACCAGCCAACACCAGAGACAACCAGATGGCAAAAGGCAAGTGCAAGGACAAAAAAAAACAGAAACCAAGGCTACTTGGCATAATCAGCACTCAGGTCTCCCACCACAGTGAATAATGGTTACCCCAACATAAAAGAAAAGCAAGACTCTGATTTAAAAATCACATCGCATAATGATGATAGAGAAATTTAAGGATATAAATAACTTCTTTAAAGAAATACAAGACAATACAGGTAAACATGTAGAATAACTTAAAGAGGAAATACAAAAATCCCTTAAAGAACTACAGGAAAACACAACCAAACAGGTGAAGGAGTTGAACAAAACCATCCAGGATCTAAAAATAAAAATAAAAACAGTAAAGAAATCACAAAGAGAAAACTCTTGATATAGAAACACTTAAAAAGAGATCAGGAGACATAGATGCAAGCATCACCAACAGAATACAAGAGATAGAAGAGAGAATCTCAGGTAGAGTAGATAACATAGAAAACAATGAAACAACAGTCAAAGTAAATGCAAAATGCAAAAAGCTGCTAACCCAAAACATCCAGAAAATCCAGGACACAATGAGAAGACCAAAGCTAAGGATAATAGTTATAGATGAGAGTAAAGATTCCAAACTTAAAGGGCCAGTAAATATCTTCAAAAATTATACAACAGAAGTTCTCTTACCTAAAGAAAGAGAAGCCCATAAACATACAAGAAGCTACAGAACTCCAAATAGATTCTACCAGGAAAGAAATTTCTCCTGTCGCATAATAATCAAAACACCAAAAGTACAAAATAAAACAAGAATACTAAAAGCAGTAAGGGAAAAAGGTCAAGTAACATATAAAGGCAGACCTATCAGAATTACACCACACTTCTCCCCTGAGACTATGAAAGCTAGATCTTGGACAGATGTCATACAGACCCTAAGAGAACACAAATGCCAGCCCAGGTTACAATACCCAGCAAAACTCTCAATTTCCATAGATGGAGAAACCAAGATATTCCATGACAAAAACAAATTTACACAATATCTTTCCACAAATCCAGCCCTAAAACAAGTAATACATGGAAAATGTCAACACAAGGAGGGAAATTACACTGTAGAAAAAGCAAGAAAGTAATCTCTTTTCAACAAACCCAGAAGAAGATAACCACACAAACATAAAAATAAAAACCAAAGTAACAGGGAGCAACAACCACTATTCCTTAATATCTCTTAACATCAATGGACTCAATTCCCCAATGAAAAGACATAGACTAACAGACTGGATATGTAAACAGGACCCAGAATTTTGATGCATAAAGGAAACGCACCTCAGTGTCAAAGATAAATGTTATCTTAGAGTAAAGTGCTGGAAAACAATTTCACAAGCAAATGGTCCAAAGAAACAAGTGGGAGTAGCCATTCTAATACTGGATAAAGTGGACTTTCAACCAAAAGCCATCAAAAATGATAAGGAAGGACACTCCATACTCATCAAAGGAAAAATCTACCAAGAAGAACTCTCGATTCTGAACATCTATGCTCCAAATGCAAGGGCACTCACACTGATAAAAGAAACTTTACTAAATCTAAAAGCATACATTGAACATCACACAATAATTGTGAGGGACTTTAACATCTCACTTTCATCAATGGACAGATGAGGGAAACACAAACTAAACAGGGACACAGTGGAACTAACAGAAGTTTTGGACCAAATGGATTTAACAGATATCTCTAAAACATTTCATCGTAAATCAAAAATTATAACTTCTTCTCAGCACCTTATGGAACCTTCTCCAAAACTGACCATATAATCGGTCTCAAATCAGACCTCAGCAGATATAAGAATATTGAAACAATCCCATGCCTGCTAACAGATCACTACAGATTAAGGCTGGTCTTCAATAGCAACAAAAATTACAGAAATTCCACATACATATGGAAGCTGAACAACACTCTACTCAATGATAACTTCATCAAGGAAGAAATAAAGAAATAAATTAAAAGCTTTTTAGAATTTAATGAAAATGAATGTACAACATACCCAAATTTATGGGACACAATGAAGGCATTCCTAATAGGAAAACTCATAGCTCCTAGTGCCTATAAAAAGAAAGTGGAGAGAGCATACACTCAGTTTAACAGCACATCTGAAAACTCTAGAACAAAAAGAAGCAAATACACCCAAGAGGATTTGATGGCAGGAAATAATCAAATTCAGGGCTGAAATCAAACAAGTAGAAACAACAACAACAACACAAATCAATACAATGAATCAACAAAACCAGGTGCTGGATCTTTGAGAAAGTCAACAAGATATTTAAACACTTAGCCAGACTAACCAGAAGGCACAGAGACATTATCCAAATCAACAAAATCAGAAATGAAAAGGGAGATATAACAACAGAAATGGAGGAAATTAAAAAAAAAAATCACCAGATCCTACTACAAAAGCCTATACTCAACAAAACTGGAAAATCTGGAAGAAATGAACAATTTTCTAGACAGATATGAAATTCCAAAGTTAAATCAGGATAAGATAAACCATGTAAACAGTCCCATAATCCCTAAAGAAACAGAAGCAGTCATCAAAAGTCTCCCAACCAAAAAGAAGTCCAGGACCAAATTGTTTTATTGCAGAATTCTACCAAACTTTGAATATCAATACTCTTTAAACTAGTTCACAATACAGAAACAGAAGGAACACAGCCCAATTCTTTCTATGATGCCACAATTACACAAGTACCAAAATTTTACAAAGACCCAACAAGGAAATAGAACTTCAGAACAATTTTCCTTATGATTATTCATGCAAAAGTACTCAATCAAATAGTTCCCAAATGAATCCAAGAATACATCAAAATGGTCATTCACCATGGCCAAGTAGCCTTCATCCTACGGATGCAGTGATCGTTCATATATGGAAATCCATCCACTACATAAACAAAACCCAGAAGATGTCCCAACCGGTAAGAAGGACACATGCTCCACTATGTTCATAGCAGCCTTATTTTTAATAGCCAGAAGCTGGAATGAAACCAGATGCCCCTCAACAGAGAAATGGATGCAGAAAATGTGGTACATTTACACAATGGAGTACTACTCAGCTATTAAAAAAAATGAATTTATGAAATTCCTAGGCAAATGGATAGACCTGGAGAGCATCATCCTGTGTGAGTTAACCCAATCACAAAGGAACTCACACAATATGTACTCACTGATAAGTGGATATTAGCCCAGAAACTTAGGATACCCAAGATATAAGATACAATTTGCTAAACCCATGAAACTCAAGAAGAACAAAGACCAAAGTGTGGACACTTTGCCCCTTCCTAGAATTGGGAACAAAACACCCATGGAAGGAGTTACAGAGACAAAGTTTGGAGCTGTGACGAAAGGATGGACCATCTAGTGATTGCCATATCTGGGGATCCATCCCAAAATCAGCTTCCAAACGCTGACACCATTGTACACACTAGCAAGATTTTGCTGAAAGGACCCAGGTATAGCTGTCTCTTGTGAGACTATGCTGGGGCCTAGCAAACACAGAAGTGGATACTCACAGTCGGCTATTGGATGGATCACAGGGCCCCCAGTGGAGGAGCTAGAGGGATCTGCAACCCTATAGATGGAACAACAACTAACAACTAACCAGTATCCCTGAGCTCTTGACTCTAACTGCATATGTATCAAAAGATGGCCTAGTTGGCCATCACTGGAAAGAGAGGCCCATTGGACTGGCAAACTTTATATGCCCCAGTACAGGGGAATGCCAGGGCCAAAAAGTGGGAATGGGTGGGTAGGGGAGTGGGGGGAGGAGGGTATGGGGGATTTTGGGATAGCATTGGAAATGTAAATGAGGAAAATACCTAATAAAGATAAAAAAAAAAAGAAAACCATATGATCATTTAATTAGATGGCGAAAGAACATTTGATCAAATTCAACATCCCTTCATGTTTAAAGTCTTTGAGAGATCAGGAATTCAGGCCCATACCTAAACATAGTAAAAGCAATATACAGCAAACCAGCAGCTATCATCAAACTAAATGGAGAGAAACTTTAAACAATCCCACTTAAATCAGGGACAAGACAAGGGACAAGGCTGTCCTCTCCCTCTCCTTATCCATTCAACATAGTACTTAAAGTTCTAGCTAGAGCAATTAGACAACAAAAGGAGGTCATAGAGACACATATTGGAAAGGAAGAAGTCAAACTATCACTATTTACGGAGGATATGATAGTATAAGTAAGTTACCCCAAAAGCTCCACCAGAGAACTCCTACAGCTGAGAAAAAAATTCAGCAAAGTGACCGGATATAAAATTAACTCAAACAAATCAGTAGCCTTCCTATACTCAAAGGATAAACAGGCCGAAAAAGAAATTACAGAAACAATGCCTTTCAGAATAGTCACATATAATATAAAATATCTTGGTGTAACTCTAACCAAATAAGTTAAAGATTTGTCTGACAAGAACTTCAAGTCTCAGAAGAAAGAAATCGAAAAAGATCTCAGAAGATGGAAAGATCTCCTATGCTCATGGATTGGCAGGATTAATATAGTAAAAAATTACCATCTTGCTGAAAGCAATATACAGATTCAGTGGAATCCCAATCAAAATTCCAACTCAGTTCTTCATCAAGTTAGAAAGAGCAATTCTCAAATTCATCTGGAATAACAAAAAATCCAGGATAGCAAAAACTATTCTCAACAATAAAAGAACCTCTGAAGGAATCAGCATTCCCGACCTCAGATGGACGTCAGTACTACAGAGCAATAGTGATTAAAACTGTATGGTATTGATATAGTGACAAGAAGATCAATGGAACAGAATCGAAGACCCAGAAATGAACCCATAACCCCATGGTCAGTTGATCTTTGACAAAGGAGCTAAAACAATCGGGGGGCGGGGGGGGAGACAGCACTTTCAACAAAAGATGCTCTTGGTTAGTATGCAGAAGAATACAAATTGACCCATTCTTATCTCCCTGTACAAAGCTCAAGTCCTAGTGGACAAAGAACCTCCACATAAAAACAAATACACTGAAACTAATAGAAAAGAAAGTGGGGAAGAGCCTTGAGCACATGGACATAGGGGGAATTTGGTGAACAGAGCACCAATAGCTTATGCTCTAAGATCGGGAATCGACAAACGGGACCTCATAAAATTACAAAGCTTCTGTAAGACAAAGGACACTGTCAATAGGACAAAATGGCAACCAACAGATTAGGAAAAGATCTTTACCAACCCTAAATCTGATAGAGTGCTAATATGCATTATATACAAAGAACTCAAAAAGTTAGACTCCAGAAAACCAAATAACCCTATTAAAAATGAGGTACAGATCTAAACAAAGTATTCTCTACTGTGGAATATCAAATGGCTGAGAATCACCTAAAGAAATGTTCAATATCCTTAGTCATCAGGGAAATGCAAATCAAAACAACTCTGATATTCTACCTCACACTAGTCAGAATGGCTAAGATCAAAACCACAGGTGACAACAGATGCTGGAGAGAATGTGGAGAAAGAGGAAGACTCCTCCACTCTTGGTGGGATTGCAGGTTGGTACAATCACTATGGAAATCTGTTTGCTGGTTCCTCAGAAAATTGGACATAGTACTGCCTGAGGACCCAGTGATACTACTCCTGGGAATATACCCAGAAGTTACCCCAACACGTAATAAAGTCATGCTGCATTTTGTTCATAGCAGCTTTATTCATAATAGACAGAAGCTGAAAAAAACCCAGATGTCTCTCAACAGAGGAATGGATATAGAAAATGTGATACATTTACACAATGGAATGCTACTCAGCTATTAAAAACAATGAATTCATGAAATTATTAGGCAAATGGATGTAACTAGGAAATCTCAACCTGAGTGAGGTAACCCAATCACAAAAGAACACACATGGTATACACTCACTGATAAGTGGATATTAGCCCAGAAGTTCAGAATACCCAAGATACTATTCATAGAACAAAGGAAGCTCAAGAAGAAGGAAGACCAAAGTAAGGATACATCGGTCTTTCTTAGAAGGGGAACAAAATGCCCATGAGAGGAGATACAGAGACAAAATGTGGAGCAGAGACTGAAGGAAAGGCCATCCAGAGACTTCCCCAACCTGGGGATCCATCCCAAATACAGTTATGAAACCCAGATACTATTGTGGATGCCAATAAGTTCTTGCTGATATTTGCCTGTTATAGTTGTCTTTTGAGAGGCTCTGCCAGTACCTGATAAATACAGAGCCAACCTTGTGCTTAGAGCTTACAGGGTCTAAGCACAAGGTATGCAGTTAAGGAGCTAGAGAATTGACCAAAGGAGCTGAAGGACCTTGCAGCCCCATAGGAGGAACAACAATATGAACCAACCAGTACCCCTAGAGCTCTCAGGGACTATATCACCATCCAAAGAGTATACATGGAGGGATCCATGGCTACAGCCACTTATGTAGCAGAGGATGGCCTTGTTGGACATCAATGGGAAGAGAGGCCCTTGGTTCTGAAAAGGCTTGATGCCCCATTGTAGGGGAATTCCAGGACAGTGGAAGTGGGTGGGTTGGTAAGAAGGGGAAAGGGAAATGGGATCAGGGATTTTGAAGGGGAAACCAGGAAGGGGATAATATTTGAAATGTAAATAAGAAAATATTTAATATAAAAAGGATGTGCTAAGCATTTACATTAAACCACTTTTGTACTTCCAATTCTTATTAATAACTAATTGTCCATTATTCTGATTTATATTAAGAGCATGCAAAAATCTTCATTATATTAAATTTTTTGTCAATATTTGGCACTTTGATGGGGTTACCAAAAGCTAAACAAACAAACAAAAATGTCTTAAAAATATTTTTATTTGGAATTTCCTTTCTTCATAACTTAAAAATAATAAATTAGAATTTTAAAATTAGGGTGATACATTAAAGGTAATTCATTCTTTCAAACTCAGTGTTAGTAAATAATCAGGAAGAAATTTGAATGACAAACTTTAAAACTAGTATCTAAGGAACAAAAACTCCTTTCCTTGGGCTTTCTGATTGAACTTAGAGGAATAGATTTGCTAGGTGCCTGAGACACTCTGGCAATACTCTCCATGTGATTCCTTTGTTTTAGTATGGAGTTGGTGGGTTGGGGATCATGGAGGGGAGGAGGGTATAGGGGACTTTGGGTATAGCATTTGATATGTAAATGAAGAAAATATCCAATAAAAAAAGAAAAACAAAATATTGAGTTTCAGATTGATTGGAAAATATTATACTAAGGAATACTCAGAACAATTCTTCTATAAAACTATTATAATCATCTGTAGCTTGTGTTTCATTTGGTCTTTTTTTCCTATTTATGTATTTTTGCTCATTTAACATAAATACACTTATTAACATACCATAATATTCTGTATGAATATGAACAAAATTCAGCTTTCCTATAGACTTTAATAACCTAGTTGGCAAACTCATGAGATATGATTTAATGACCTGTGTGAGCTGATGTACACTGAGAGAATTTTTTCTCTTTCAAAGGATAAATCCTAGTGCTGATGAATGGAAATGTGATTATCAATTTATACTCTGTATTGTTTTTAAAGTTTTCTGTAAATACTACTTAACTTGAGTAGACTCGATGAAGATGATGAGAAGGGTAATTATTATGATGAAGGTGAAGATGATGATGATAATAATTTGGTCACATCTCATCATAATGGAAAATTCCATGATTATTTGAAATAAGCCTGGATAGTGGTCAGTTTTGTCCAGTTTTCCACTGCATGGTTGAGGCTAGAACACTTAACCACCAATCTGCATAATGTATTAAATTTTTGGAGACATAGTGTGCCAACAGGCTCCTTCTATCTGTGTGTTCACATTTTCATAAGTCTTAATTAAATTTGGAATATAACAACATCAGTACATCAGTTTGTCCTGTTCTCTCCCTCACTCCCTTATACTTTCCTATGGTTCACATTTCCTTGTCAGACCTGGAGACATTGAAAATTCTGTGCAAATTTGGTGGGTAACAGGTTCTTTGAGATTGAAATATTTCATCCTTCTGGAAAGCAACTTAAGCAGGATGGTATACAAATCAAAACATCCTCAAGGAATCCCTGAAACTGACAAAATTCAGCAGTCCTCTCCTTTCCAGAGTAAATAAGCTAGTTTGGTTGTTGAGAGTTACTCTCAGGCAAGCAAAGCTGAAAAAAAAAAAAAAGACACTCAGACCACCCTAGATTCAAAATTAAAAGACAGACCATACCAGCTGCTTGCAACAACCAGGAACCTTCCAAGCTTTCTTGAAAGGGTAACTTGAAAAAGATACTCTCCAATATATTTTTGCTACTTGTGCAATGTGCTCCAGGGACCCAGATTTTGTAAACTGTCAACTATGCAGAGGGGACCTTGGTGGAACAGCTGTCTTTGAGACATTTCTGCTCCTCACCAATATTTCTATAAGTAACTCTTTAAAACTCATGTATCACAAATTTGGAATTTGGTAGTATTCTGTATTTTGGAGTGTCATGGCCTTCTCTGGAGAGAGGCTGCAACTTTAAGTCTCAGTGTAACATATCCAAATATGTCCTCTGATGTAGGTGCGAAATGGAGGACTCCATTTTCCAGAATGGCTTCCCTTTCTCTGACCTTATCTAAGGAGGTTAACCCAAAAAGGGCTCTACCCGGGGAAGCTTGAATAGTCCATGGCTCACCCAGAAGTTCAAATACCTTTTTCCTGATAAGAACCCACCCAGCAAGTACCTGGGATTCTTGGAATGCCTCTAGATACCAAGGAGGCATTCACAGAAATTTAACCTCTAGCCAGTGGTTTCACAATCATCCTAAAATTCCCTTTCTAATCTCCAGTGTTTATATATAACCCTTATCCACACTGAATAACATGTATGCATATAAACTCACCCAGAATGAAGGTATGTGCACAAGGTAAGATCATCTAAGGATCTGATTCATTAAAATCCTCAGAGAAAGCCTTCTATTCCCATGCACTCACTCCCCACTAAACTGGGATCCTGCAGACTCCACTGATTCCTGACTGTATTTCATCCTTCCAGCCTGGTGTGCAGTGGTGCCTGGACACACTAAGGGAAGAAACTGAGGACAGGAACCATGGTTTCCCTAGTTAAGGTGTGTAAACACTTGTGTATCATCTCCACTGAAAAAATTTGTTACCCAACAGAATTGTATGAAAATGCTTTCTGTTTTGATCACTTTATATTTGCAATGCTAGAACTGACCTTACAATTATTTAATCCTAACCAATAACTTATGAGCTGATACTCTTGTGAAGACAAGCAGAGCAAATTACCAGTAAAAAAAAAAAAAAAAAAAAATGAAGAGGCTACACTTAGACTAATCAGAATTTTAATTTTTCTAGCTATAATTATAAAATAAAAAGCATGTTGTCATTAGCTAAATGCAATAATCACGAATACAGAGAAATTTCTTAGGAAAAAACATCTATCAGCTTTTTTGTCCCAAAACCATGAGGCTGCAGACTCCCTTTCTTAAAAAAACAGTTTTTCCAGCAGGGGCCCTGGTGCTGTGACTAATCCTGGCTAAAGCATGTGGCCATTCTCTTGCTAAACTAGCAGATAAAGTTTTAGCCATCTTTATTTTCCAACATGAAACACAGAACATTCAGCCATTCAGACAACTAGACACGAACACACATGAATTGAACACATGAACAGACCAGTGCACCAGACATTAGATGTTAGACAACACAAAGAGAACAGAGAACTTCTGCTGTAAGGGCTAGAGGGAAAAAGGCAGGACATCCCCCAACATTTCTCTCTGCCTCTGGGAGAGTTTCAAAATCCACTTTCCTCCCACCTGATGCAGTTCTCGACTGCGGCCATCGCCTGATTATTTCATAAAAACCCTTTTATTTCTCTCGCCTAAAAAGCAGCTTCTGGAAGATGCAGCCGACTGCCTGCTGCATTCCTAGGTCCTGGTATCACTGCTGAACCTGAGCGGGTCCAGCGCAGGCCAGCGCTGTTACTGCTCAGACCGTACCACACCCTTAGCAACCTTTTACCCGTTGCTTCTCCATGTCCCTGTATGAATTTTCTAATTCTTTCCTAGCTCCATACCAGCAGTGTTTCTTCCAGCTTCTTCTGCCATTCTCAGACCCCACGTTGAGCACAAAATTGTTGTGGCCAGCCTGCAGCTCTCATGTCTGGGTTTGAGTCTGGGAGGCAACCTGGAGCTGAAAGAGAAGAGGGAATCTAGGCGGGTCCAGAAATAATGGAACCAAGACATACTAGTCTGCGCAAGGTTCGAATGTTTAATAAAAAAGTGTGCACTTACAAAGAGGGAAACCCATCCCTAGTCATGCCAAGTTTCTTGATGTAGAGATGTGAGGTTGTCAGAAGAGCCTTTTAGCAGAAACTCACCAAATTCACAGTTTGCAGTTAACTCCAGAAAATCTTGGAGAACCGTTCAGCCTCACAGCAGGTGCTTATGGGCTGAACCAGCCTGCCTAGACTGAAAGAGTTTACATAGAAGTATTTTAATTTCTGTTACTTTAACTACATCATGTAAAAGCACAACAGATAAAAAAATTACAAATTTTAGAATGTAGTGAATATCTTAAATTGCCTTGTCATTTAAGGTATGGTGAATAATTCTTGAAAAATAGCAAGGTGTAACTTTCTTCTCAATAAGAGAACTAATTATTATTCTTAGAAAACCTTCATTAATCTTTGATTTTAAAACAAGGAAAACTATAAATACAACAAAATTTGCTGCTTTCTGGAAACCTTTCTTTTTTTCTAAAATCAAGATATTTGGGAAGAATTTCTATGGGGACATGTTCTGTGGTAGACCTTAATTCAGTATCAAACACATAAGGCTATCACAAATTCAGATATTTAAAACGATATAGATCTTGGTAAGAAACTTTTCATATTGAAACAAAGCCTTTGTTATTCCAATAAGAAGACGTTTAGAAACAGCAACTAGTTAAAGAATCTTTCATGAGACATAACATTATGTGATATTTTTAAGGTTTTGAAAAGGGAAATGAACTAATAGTCTACAGTACAGGAATGACTCCACAAGAAAAAGCAAATATCCATACCTATTTTTACTCGAAGTCTTATACTTAACTTTCAAATGAATGATCACAATATATCTCAAAGAACAATAAAACTCTTACATGTCATCAGTATAATGGCAACAATATAATGAAATACTCACTAATACATGAGCATTGAGTTGACCATACATTTTGTAGACCAATAATTGATCCTAATGTTTCTCCATTTGCTGTTATATATCCTTTTTTACAAATATATTGTGTTTTTATACATTTAGAACATGTTAATTCAATTTCAGAGAAAAATTCCATTATCAATTTCTATGTCTGACTTTGAGAATGTCTCTAAATGGGGAAACATATTAGAAAAATGTAAGTGCCTGTATAGCATCTTAAGGAGTCACAATATAAAAAAAAATATTTAAAAATGCATTAGTTATTTGCACATGATTACCTGAAATAATTAAAAACACTCATATTTCTGGACCTAGGAAAATGGCTTCTAGGTTTAAATATACAACACAGTCCTCTGTGAAATAGTCTATGGCAAATTATTCATATATATTATATATATATTTGTCCAAGTGGATCCATAATCATAAGGAATACAGGAAAAGTTTAATGTATGTTTTTTCAAGTACCTCTTTTAAACCTGAGAATTAATTTGTATAGATAGATGATAGATAGATAGATAGATAGATAGATAGATAGATAGATAGAGGTATAGGTATAATTATAGATGCAGATATATAAAACGTATTTACCTAACTAGGGTTCCTGAGGTTTGGTGATGGTCTTGGAAAAGCTATCCAGATATGTGCTACAGATTCCAGTACCAAGAATATTAAATGTCATAGTGACTATATGTCTAAAACACAATGGATGCTAAAAGTTCAAAGAAGTTCAGAACAAAATGTAAGTTTATTCAGTGTTCTTGGTCCAAGCTCTTCGGTTTATAAAGTATTTACAGCAAAATCATAGAAGAATGTTTCCCCAAACTAAACAAAGAGATGCCTATAATCATACAAAAATCTAACAGAACACCAAATAGGTTGGTACACGCGAGAAAATCCTCTCACCACATAAGAATCAAAACACCTTATAGACAGAAAAATAACAACAAATAGAATATTGAACCATCAAGGATAAAAGCCCAAGTAACATTTAAAGACAGACCTATCAGAATTACACCTGATTTATCAAAAGAGTCGATAAAGATCAACAGCCAGGGTAGATGTCTTGCATTCTCAAAGAGACTGAAGATGACACCCAGGACTATTATACCTTCAATCACCATTGATGTAAAAAATATATATTTCAAAACAAAAAACAAATTTAAACATAATCTAGCCACAAATCCAGCCCTACAGGAGAAACAAGAAGGAAAAATCCAAACCAAGGAAGTTAACTACACCTCAATATCAGGAAATAAATCTAAACCAGCAAAACCAAAATAAAGAACACACACACACATACACACACACACACAAGTGAGCACACACACACACACACAAACAGGCATACATACACACAAACTAACATCCCCATTATTATAACAGAAATTAACAATCATTTGTCATTAATGTCACTAAATATCTGTGGTCTAAATTCCAAAATAAAAAGACACAGCAAAAAGACACACACATACCTCAGACTAAAGAGCTGGATAAACAGTTTCAAAGCTAATGGACCTAAAAAGCAAACTGGAGTAGCCATTCTAAAAATCTAATAAAATAGACTTTCAACCAAAACTAATAAAAATAGATGTGAAAGGACACTTTATACTCATCAAAGAAAAAGACCAACAAGATGATGTCTCAAATCTGAGTAACAATGTTCTAAATGCAAAAGCCCCCACACTGCGAGAAGAAACATTACTAAAGCTCACATAACACTTTGAACCTCACACATTAATAGTGGGAAATGTTAACACTCCACTTTTACCAAAAAAAAAAAAAAGTCATCAAGGCATAAACTATAAAAAGAAATAATAAAAATGATAGATATTAAGAATAAACCATCCCTAACAGATACATACAGAACATTTCAACCAAACACAAAAGAAGGTGCTACCGTTTTCTCAGCACCTCAAAATCCTTCTCAAAAATTGATCACAATGTTGAGCACAAAGTCTCAAAAGATATCAGAAACCTGCAAAAGCTACTTGCATCTTATGATAATACCATGAATTAAAGCTGGACTTCCACAACAAGAGAAACACTGGAAAGCCTACACACTCTTGGAAACTGAACAACTCTCTTCTGAATGAGTCAGGAAAAAAATAAAGGAAGAAATGAAAGACTTTGTAGAATTCAATGGAATTAATGAAACTTATGGAACACAACAAATACAGTGCAAAGAGGAAAATCCATAGCACTAACTATCTTCATAAGGAAATGAGTGAGATGTCAGTATACCAGCAACTTAACAGCATGTCTGAAAGCTGTATAATAAAAAGAAGCAAACACACTCAAGAGGAGTAAAGGGCAGGGTATACTCAAAATGAAGGGTAAAATTAATCAATTAGAAACAGAGAACAAAACAAAGATTCACAAAACAGATGAGTTGGTTCTTTGAGAAAATCAATAAGAAAGACAAACAGCTAATATAATGAATAGACAGGGTGACAGTATTCAAATTAACAAAATCAGAAATGAAATGGGGGATGTAACATCAGACACTGAGGAAATCCAAATGAATCATTTGGTCTTTCTTCAAAATCCTGTATGTAGAAAATTGGAAAATCTAAACAAAATTAATGATTTTCTTGGTATATGCTACTTCTCAAAGTTAAATCAAGATGAGATAGACAATTTAAATAGACTTATAACCCATAAAGAAATAGAAGCAATCTTTAAAACTATAAACCAAAAACAGCCCAGGGCCAGATGGGTTTAGATCAGAATTTACCAGACTTTGACTGAACGACTCATACTTGTACTCCCCAAAGTTTGCCTGCTTATGTGAGCACTGAGAGAGCCAGTCCAAAGCAAGGATGAGCTGTAGACATGTCTAATCCTCAAAGGTCTCATCTTAAGACTTGCAGGAGTACAACTAGTCCCTCCTTCTACTTGGGCCTGCATGTCCAGATGCATGTAGTCTGTGAGACTCCCCAAATCTGCCATCATATAGGTAGTCACGTGGCCTGGTGGCCAAATTACTGGACTAACTTGCTTTCTTCCTTTAATGACATGTACAGAAAGCACCTGTAGTTCCTCTTTATGCAAATGAGCATTCTCAGCACCTCAGATTTAGGCAATTAAGTATATTCACCCCCCTCAATTTCTACCCTTTCCCCAAGGCTAATATATCTTTTGCTATCCCCCACCCAAAACAAAGTCCTTTCACTCTAAAGCATCTCAGAGAATGTCATTTTTCCCCACACTTACTGCTATGCAAGATCCTGGAATGCAGCAACATGCTAAACTTCATTCCTTTTAGTGTGGCAGGTACACAATGGTAGCTGGACAAAATGAGGGAAGAAGCAGAACTGTGCCAGAACTTCAAATTATTCCATAAAATAAAAGCAGAAGGAATATGACCAAACTCAGTCCAAGAGGTCACAAACAACCTGATACACAAACCTCATGAAAATGTAACCAAGAAAAAGAATTTCAGCCCCATTTCCCTCATTGATGCAAATTATTTCATAAAATAATATCAAACTGAATCCAAGAATATCATTCACCATGATGAGGGAAGCTTCATCACAGGGATACACAGATTTAACAATATACAAAAATCCAAGAATACAATGTACCATATAAACAAACTGAAAGAAAAAAGAAAAAAAAAACATGATCATATCATTAGAGGCAAAAGCTTGGAGAGATCAGGGATACAAGAAAGCATTCATAAACAAAATAAAGACAATATAGCAAGAAAAAAATCAAGTTACATAAGGAGAAATTTAAAGCAATTCCACTAAAATCAGGCTATCCATTCTCTCTGAACCTATGCATATAGCACTTGAAATTTTAGTCAAAGCAACAGGACAACATAAGGAGGTCAAAGGGATACAACTTAGAAATGAAGAAGTCAAAGTACTGCTATTTGCTATAGAATATGATAGTATACATAAGTAACTCCAAAAATTTACTAGAGAACTCCTATAGCTGATAAACACCTTCAGAAATGTGATTGCATAAAAAAATTTACCTCAACATCAAAAATCAGAAGCCCTCCTTCAAACAAACAATAAATGGGCTGAGAAAGAAATGGAGAAAACAAAGCTCTTCCCAATAACCACAACTAATATAAAATATCTTGTTGTAACTCAAACTAATCACATGAAAGACCTTAATGTCAAGAACTTCAAGCCACTGAAGAAAGAAACTGAAGAAGATACCAGAATATGGAAAGATATCCTATAATCACAGATTGGGAGTATTAACATAGTAAATGGCCATCTTAACAACAACAACCTACAGATTCAATGCAACTCCTGTCAAAATTCCAAAACAATTCTTTTACAGATGTTGAAAGAACAATACTCAACTTCATATGAAAAAGAAAAAAGACAACAAAAGCAATCCTGTACAAGAAAAGAACTTCTAGACCTAATATCATCCCCGATTTCTGTTCTACAGACCAAGCATAATCAAACCTGCATAGTAGTGGTTTAAAAACACAGTTTCTCAATGAAATCAAATTGAAAAAAAAAAGAAGTAAAATCACACAGACACTTGATTTATGACAAAGAAGCCAAATCTATACAATGTGAGAAAGATTATCTTCAACAAATGGTCTATTTAGGTTTCAGAAAGTAGAAGACTGCAAATAGATTCATATCTATCACCCTGCACAAAACTCAAGTGCAAGTGGATCAAAGAAATCTACATAAACACCTAAAAACTGTAGATTACTGCGAGGAAGCAGTATTTTCCATAGCCAGCAAAGAAGATGCACATATGAATTCAGAGGGTAGTGCACGTATTCCCAGGACTGCAAGTTGGTCCAAGGTGGAGCAACTCTAGCACAGTGAGGGAAGATGGACACAGAATCCCATT
Source organism: Mus caroli (assembly GCF_978045245.1). Taxonomy (NCBI): domain Eukaryota; kingdom Metazoa; phylum Chordata; class Mammalia; order Rodentia; family Muridae; genus Mus; species Mus caroli. Next base: position 137,117,716 of record NW_028227256.1, read on the forward strand.
CTAGATGAGGGGCTTTTCTCTCTTTCATTCCTGACCCCATATCTGGTGGATCACAAAGATCTTCTAGTCCAACTTTTCTTTCCTCAAAACCTCTTATTTCTCAGCCTCTGACATTAGGAGGCATTCCTGGGAATACACCAGCTGATCAGGCCAATGAAACAGGTAAGCCTAACTAAATACACTCACTACTCAGTCGTCTGTTATGTATCCAATCCCAAGTTTTCATCCCTAGATTTTCAATAGAATTCCTACAGTGTACTTGATGCAGCTTTCTTCCCCATCACCCTGCACATATTGCCAGGTAATCCAGTTGAGTTTTCCCTTCTTACTTCTCTTACATATTGCTGCCCTTTTGAAGACCACAAAATCCTATAGACCTTCATTATTAACGTAGAGGGCACTCCTTTCATGGAAGCAGGTGAGATGACTAAGATCTTCATTTCTCCCTCTGTTCTTCCAGATATACTTCCAGAATTCCATCATCAGCTGTGCATTGGAACACTTGCATCCATCCACTGCACTTCTACAGATTTCACAGATCTTCCTTCCCCTTCCTAAACTTCCTCCCTCCACTCATTGCTTTTTTCCACCCCCACCCCCAACTTCACTATGAATTCCCTGCTAACCCACAATGCACTACTACTAGGGAAGCAGGTAGGCTAACTATAGAACTTCACCTTTACTTATGTTTTTCCAGATCCAATTCCCTAATTCCCTATAAAGTAGCACTTCTGGGATAGCACTCTTTATTTTTTGCACATATTCTAAGGACACTAAATAAGGAGATCCTGGTGGGACATACTGAGTTTCTTCTTTCTTCTGTCCCCATCACCAAACACTTAGTCTATTCCCATTCCTAATTGTCATCTCTGTACACCTAGAAACACATTATAACTGGAACCCCTAGTAGCCCCACTTATGATGTCCATAGAAAATATCCTACCAGGTAAAACATAACAGTCACACTCCACACTTTTCAAAAATCAAGAGAAGAAACAAAAATCAAAGAGTAAAGACAAAACAAAACAAACAAACAAAAACCCACAAAAACAAAACAAAAGCTACGTGCAACAAATACAAAGCAGATATTCAGATATAATCTCTGAAATCACAAAGCTAGGTGCCAGCATAAAAACACAACCAATAACTGCAAGTAAAATATGTCTGCACTTGATCCTAACAAGCCTACTACAACAGGACCTAGGTATTCTAACATAGCTGAGTCATAAGGGAAAACTGTTCAAGGAAGAATAATCAATAGAAAAATACTAAAAAATGGAATTTTATGAATGAAAAACTGTGGAATTTGAACACAATCTCCAGAGAGAAGTTTCAGTAACAAAACCTAAAAGATGGAAGGGTGAATCTCAGATGTTGAAGATACAATAGAAGAAATGGATACAGTTGTAAAGAAAATGTTAAGTCTAAAATTTCCTTGCACAAAATATAGAGAAAATCTGGGATACTATAAAAATAGCCTATCTAAGAATAGAAGAAGAAGAAGAAGAAGAAGAAGAAGAAGAAGAAGAAGAAGAAGAAGAAGAAGAAGAAGAAGAAGGAGGAGGAGGAGGAGGAGGAGGAGGAGGAGGAGGAGGAGGAGGAGGAGGAGGAGGAGGAGGAGAAGGAGAAGGAGAAGGAGAAGGAGAAGGAGAAGGAGAAGGAGAAGGAGAAGGAGAAGGAGAAGGAGAAGGAGAAGGAGAAGGAGAAGGAGAAGGAGAAGGAGAAGGAGAAGGAGAAGGAGAAGGAGAAGGAGAAGGAGAAGGAGAAGAAGAAGAAGAAGAAGAAGAAGAAGAAGAAGAAGAAGAAGAAGAAGAAGAAGAAGAAGGAGAAGAAGAAAGAAAGAAGAGACCCAGGTCAGAGGCACAGAAATTATTTTGAGCAGGACAATAGAAGAAAATTTTTCTTTTTTTTAAATTTTCATCCATTTATTTATTTATTTATTTATTTATTTATTAGATATTTTCTTTATTTACATTTCAAATGTTATCCACTTTCCCAGTCCCCCCACCAAAGATCCCCTATCCTTTCCCCCTACCCCTTGCTCCCCAACCTACACACTCCTTTCTGAAGCTAAAGAATGCCTGTCTGATGGAGCTGGACGGTATCATCCTGTGTGAGGTAACCCAATCACAAAAGAACTCACATGATATGTATTCATTGATAAGAGGATATTAGTCCAGAAACTTAGAATACCAAAGATACAATTTGCAAAACACATGAAACTCAAGAAGAATGAAGAAAAAAGTGTGGACATGTCGCCCCTTAGAATTGGGAACAACACACCCATGGAAGGAGTTACAGAGACAAAGTTTGGAGCTGAGAAGAAAGGATGGGCCATCTAGAGACTGCCTCACCCAGAGATCCATTCCATAACCAGCCACCAAATGCAGACACTATTGCATACGGCAGTAAGATTTTGCTGAAAGGACCCTGATATAGTTGTCTCTTGTGAGGCTATGCCAGTGTCTAGCAAACTCAAAAGTGTATGCTCACAGTCAGCTATTGGATGGAACACAGGGCCCCCAATGGAGGAGCTAGAGACAGTACCCAAGGAGCTGAAGGGGTCTGCAACCTTATCGGTGGAACAACATATGAACTAACCAGTACCCCCAGACCTCATGTCTCTAGCTGCATATGTAGCAGAAGATGGCCTAGTCGGCCATCATTGAGAAGAGAGGCCCCTAGGTCTTGCAAAGTTTATAAGTCCCAGTACAGGGGAACACCAGGGCCAAGAAGTGGGAGTGGGTAGGTAGGGGAGCAGGGTGGGGGGAGGGTATAGGGGACTTTCAGGATAGCATTTTAAATGTAAACAAAGAAAATACCTAATAAAAATTGGAAAAAAAAAAAGAATAGCTATCTGTAACTGTACAAGAACCATACCAAGAATCAGATACATTGTACCAGGTAATAAAGTCCCCTTGGCACATAACAGCCAAAACGCTAAACATACAAGGAAATAATATTAAAAGGTGCAAATGAAAAAGAACCAGTAACATATAAACAGACATCTATTAGAATTAAACTTGACTTTTTGATGAAGATAGAGACACTAAAAGCAAGAAGGGCCTGGTCAGATGTGCTGCAGACTCTTTATGAAATCACAGATGCACTATTATACCCAGCAACACTTTTAGGCACCATTGATGGAGAAAAAAAGGCATTCCATGATATGACAAATTTAAGCAGTATTGGTCTACAAATACACTCCAGTAAAAGGTACAAGATGGAAAATTTCAACCTAAAAATGTTAACTCTAACCATGAAATAAAAGAATTATTTGCACAAAGTCTAGGAGTGGATTCCTGTGAGGAGAATCTGAGTGCTCAGATATAGCACTTGTCAGAATAGCAATTTTCCTATGACCTGTTTCTTCAAAACATTGAGTGGTTGTTGGAATGTTTTACTATGTTCTTCTACAGAGGAGCAAGCTTACTTCATACTACTCATTACTGCTTGTGAGTTGCTCAGTTAATTGTTTAAATTATTCTTGATATGTCTCTATGGAAAAAAAAACATGGTTCCTGAGGTGGGATTTGACTTTGAGATTTTATACAGCTTGAATTCATGAGAATGTTACACATATGACTTATATTAATACCCAGAGTATTAATGGTTTACATTCTCCATAAAAGTGGCAATTACATGAGCCTTACTCTGCCTCATGTATCAGTGGAATTTTTTCAGGGCTCACTGCTATTAGCAAAATGACACAAAATAAATGATTTCAACAAGCAAACACACACATGTAGGAAAACACACACACACATACATACACACACACAAACACACACACACACACACACAAACACAGTTAAAGAGGGAGACCACAAACACAGTTAAAGAGGGAGAGAGACAGAGACAGAAAGACAGACAGGATGATCCAGAGAAAGACAGAGACAAAGAGAAAGACACTGAGTCTAGTACTAGTATTAGCACCTACACCAAAACCAAACCACATCCACCACAGCAACAAGATAACATGCAGAAAAATTATTAGTCATTGCTGTCTCCTAATATTAGTGGATTCCAGTAAAGAGTCACAGACTAACAGCCTGGATATGAAATCCAGGATCCATGCTTCTGCTTATGTAAGAAACACACCTCAACATCAAATATGAACATTACCTCAGATGAAAAGGCTAGAAAATATTTTAGACAAGCAAATGGACCTATGAACCAAACTGGTGTAGTTATCCTAATATCTATCAAAATAGACTAAGACCAAAATTATTAAAAAGAAAAAGGGAAGGACACTTTGTATTCATCAAGAGAAAGATCCATCAAGATCTTAATATCTACACCCCAAATAAAAGTGCACCCACATTTATAAAGGAAACAATACTAAAGGTTATACAAACTGGGCTGCCATATTTTGATAGTGGGAAACTTTGGTACTTCATTCTCACCAATGGACAGGTTATCCAGACAAAAGTTAAACAGAGAAATAATAGAATTAACAGGTGTTCTGAATCAAATAAAATTTATGGTTATCTATAGAACATTTCACCATAACACAAAAGAATATACCATCTTCTCAACACCTATAGAATTTTCTCTGAAATTGATCATATACTTGGTCACAAAGCAAGTCTTTACAGCCAGAAGGAGAGGCAGTAGATCCTGTGAAGGCTTGATGACCCAGTGTAGGGGAATTCCAGAACAGGGAAGCAGGAGTGGTTGGGTTGGTAAGCAAGGGGAGGGAGGATAGGATAGGGAGTTTTCAGAGGTAAAACCAGGAAAGGAGATAGCATTGGAAATGTAAATAAATAAAATATCTAATAAGATGTATATTAAAATAAATTTTGTTTAAAAAAAGAAAGAAAGAAAATTGAAATGACAACCTGAAGCCACCTGCAGCCATGGGTTACAGGGTTCCTGAAAGGAAAGCTGAGGCTATAAGGAATAGGCAAAAAGAGAAGAATGAGACCAGGAGAAAGTTCCTGATCAAGTCCCAATATTTACTTATGACTCTGAGCTTATAAAGAGTGGGAACACAACCCCCACTTTGCCAGGATCTCTTTCCTATGTCTGGAGATCATCAGGAAAACAGGTTCAGCCTCTCAGCAGGTAGTGGCCTCTTAGAGGAAGCAGCAGATGTTGCAGGACAATAGACTTTACCTAGGTTGGAAAACTCCATCCTAAGTGAGCTAGCAATGTGGCAAACAAGGTCTGAGCCAGCCTGCTAAGTCTGGGGGTTGAGGAGAGCATATTTTCTCCCTTTATATTTATTAAAATTAGCTGGACTGGGGCATAGAATTTACTTATGCTCCAGGGTCTTCCCTGGGAATTATGGTAGCTGGCCACTAGGTCTATCTTAGGACTGAATCTATTTGACATTCTCTGACCTGTCTCAGAGGACAAAGGCAGCTTATTTGTATTTATTTGTGCAAATGCAGCCTTTTTGTGTTATTATGAACAAACAAGGCCTCTTGGCACATGCCTCTGTCTTAGGTTGATAAGAGCCATAGACTAGTGGCCTGGCCTTGATTGACAGGCCTCATACCACACCCTTTTCCCATTTAGACCAAAGCCATGATATGCACTCAATGTATTTTTTCATAGAGATAAATAACTTCCATCTGAGCTTTGCTAAAGGTTAGTCTGTATGAAGGTAACTGACCTGCTTGAAATATAAAGTCAAAAGTTGGAAGGAACAGGATTAAGTTTGTCTGTGGGGATGTCCCAGGCACTCTAATCAGTTGCAAATTAGTAATGATTAGACCCAGGTTCTGGCCTCCCCATGTGGGGGTTTGGGGGAAGTGGCTTTGAGAATCAACAGAAAAACGGTTACTTCTCATGTAAATAATGGAGGCTATGCTCCAAGTTAACTTAACTGGTTAAAAAGATTTTTAGCTATCTTCATAATAGGAATCCCAAATATTGGATTTATTTCTATACCAGTCCATGATGGAGTCAGGATAAGTGGTCACATTAAAGGAAAGAGAAAGGTCATTATAACTCCTCCTTTTGATTAATTTTTCTAAGTCCATTTCCATAGTCTCTATGTTCTCTGTCCTACAAGGTCTAAAAGACTGAAGCAAGGCATAGGCAAGCAGAGGTGGGTCAAGAACATATACACAATACAGCTTTCCTTTCACCATTGTCAGCACACTCAGCAAGTTCACAGGTCAGCATTATCCTTTAGTGTCAGCATGTCACACCAATCACTATGGCAGCTAGCAAGCTCCTGCAGCATTCTGTGGAAAAAAACCCACAAATATGCTCTCTTCCCTACATTAAATAAATATGTGATCAGGATCATGTCATATGCCAATAAGTGGATCCTCCCATCTCACGTAGGCATGAGTATGCCTAGTTGTGGGATAATATAGACACTCAGCAAAGAGTTCGTTGGCATCCTATTTTTAAAATTTTACAAATAAAAAATGTGATTTTAAATAATGTGCATAGGCATATAATTCCTCCCTTTTTTGTTTTTTAAGATTTTATTTTAAAGTTCCACAATACCTTGTCCTTGAGAATTATAAAAAAAATCCTAATAACATGAATAACATTAAATTGTTGCTGACAAAACATCTCAAATGCTTAACTGTAATAGCTAATTCCATTATCTGTTTTAATCTGGTTTAGAACAACAAGCATAAAAAAATTTAACATAGTCAATGACTAATTACATTTTTAGTTGCTTCTCTTGTTAGAGCAGTTGAAACTAGAAAGCCTGAAAAGGTATCAATAGTCAAATGTGCATATTTTATTTTTCAAAAACAGAAATATGAGTATCCATTTACAATAATTGACTAAGTAAATGCCCTTGAGAATTAACACCATTATGTTATAGAGGTAGAAACTGAGCACACTGAGAACAAGTCTTGACAAGTTAACATGCATATTCTCTAACACTAATATTATTATCTCCAGCCATTACTATCTTGATGATGTAAAGAATGAGATCATATGGCCAATTGTTCTTGTGTAAGTCCTATAATCTGTCTGGGATAAAATATGGTGTAGAATTGTCATAAGGGATCTTGTCCAGGCAGTCCAGGATGAGTTCTTAAATGTCCAAAAACAGTCCTTTAAAGGAACTGTGTTTTCTCTTAACTTGAATTGTATATGCATAAACAATTGCAAAATTTGATAATTAGCAGTTTCTAAAAAAAGGAACAAGTTCAAGCAATTGTAAACCCTGAGATTTTATATATATATATATATATATATATATATATATATATATATATATATATATATATATCATGGCTATCATTATACAAATTAAAGCTTGATTTTTTTTTCCATAGAAGGGCAGTTTTAAAATATAGTAGGTGTATTCTCTATAGGATGCATGCATAAATTTACAGGAAATACAAAAACATGCACAGACCCAAATTTAACAACTTATTTTTGGGTAATGATTATCAATTTTGCCTACAAATTTTGCTATGCAGTAGGCCAAATACCAATATTCTGCAATAACCAATTTAGTTGCTGCTTGAAAGAAGGAATAGATGCCTCATCAGACTTTTAAGACATTCTTTCCAAAATACCTTCATGATTCTATCCTACGATTCTTTATTAACACTGTAACAGCTTCATAATAGGATGTTAAAACTTTTCTTGGGGATGAAGAGAGGTGAATCCACATTAATGCTCTCTTTTGCCAAAGAATTGTTGTGGGCCCATTGAGTAACAATAACTAGAATATGCAGTTAAGGATTGATTACAGAAGCTGCCTCTACTTTCTGCAAAAGATTTGTCTCTCACCAGTTAGTTTTGCATCTCCCTTGATAACATCCAACAAAGGCTTAAGTTCTCCTCTGGTAAGATTAAGGTGAGGTCTTAGACAATTAACATCTCCTGGAAACTTTTGAAAATAATTTGAAGTGAGCCAATCATCTTTTCTTTCTTGAATTTTTTGAGCCACGTTTTTTTTTAGAATACAACTGGGGCACCAAATATTGAAAGAGATATCACCTCTGAATCTTTTCTGTAGCAACAACTATTCCACTGAACTTTAAACTCCTTGTATAAGAGCAAAGATTTATAGAAAATTTCCTTTGAGAGGCCTTAGCTAATAAAATACTTTCAATATAATAAACAATTTACACTGAAAGATTCAAAATTCATAGCTTCTTGTATTGAAGCAGAGACAATATATATATATATTGTCTTACTATATATAATATATATAATATAATAGCCTTACTATATATACATATATAGTAAGGCTATTAGCCATTTCTAGAGGCAAAACCTTTCAGTTATTACAAGGTCACTAGAAGCAAATGCTCTACAATTATCAGAATGGAAAGGAAAAAACAACGTTCTAAATCCATGATAATTCTATATGGAGTAGGCAGACCAGACTATAACACCTTTAGAAGTTCCATAAACTCCTTATCCTCTCATAAATCTTAAGTTTAAACTTTATTTTGAACAACACCTGGATAAATCTGTAATAATGTTGTTTTAGCTTAAAAATAATTCCCAGGAGACAAGCAGAGGCAAGATCACAAAAACTTCCCTATGTAGGGTTTACAAAACAGAAGAAAGCAAACAAACCTAGTTGAGGCTACTCTGAGCTTTGCATTAACTCAAATGTAAATATTTCTTAACCTGAGCATACTCCTGAGTCCTGGCCCAAAGAATACACTTCCTGCAGTAAGAACAGATTCCAGGGGAGCAATTCTACTATCTATCTTTTGCTTTGCATGGGCATATGGCAGGAGTGAGCTGCATTAGTGTTCTCATAAGATAAAAGGAACCCTTGCTTGAGAATCTCCAAAAATTCGACTAGCTGTTTTTAGTAGCATATCCACAAAGTCCTGAAAATGTTCATCAGTGGCCTGTTTGATACCAAATAAATTTCCACTGAGATCTCCTTTCCATTCATGGGGATTTAAACTTTGCTTCTACCACTGTATTCAATAAAGCTTGTGTAAAGGGGGCAGCAGACCCATACTGGTCACAGCTGTTTTTAACTCTTATTACCTTGTAATCTTCCTAATTACAATATATGGATGAGTTAAGAATCCTAAACTGTGATCAAACTATAAACTGCAGCCAATGGAAAACTGGCAATATAATCCTAATTTTAAGTTTATTTTGCAATACTAGAGAACATAACCATAACTTTTGGGAAGCAAAACCCAACTTTAAACAATCCATTCTCTGTAAAAATCTATACCAAAAGCATCACTTTCATGTTCCAACGTTTGGCTGCCAATTCGTATGTATGAATGCATGACAGTGCAACTTTTAGGGCTTTATTAAAGAGACATTGTTTTAAATTTTATCCCTTATAAGTCAAGTTTCTAGAATAAGAATTACATAAAATACCATCCCAATTTAGAAGTATCTTTAGAGGCCTGGTTTTCCTGGGCTTGTTCATGCCATGTGTTGTTGTTTAAAATGACTCCAACCCTGAGTTACCAATTGTCTTAGCCAGGGTTTCTATTCCTGCACAAACATCATGACCAAGAAACAAGTTGGAGAGGAAAGGGTTTATTCAGCTTATACTTCCATACTGCTATTCATCACCGAGGAAGTCAGGACTGGAACTCAAGCAGGTCAGAAAGCAGGAGCCATGGAGGGATGTCCTTCACTGGCTTGCTTCCCTTGGCTTGCTCAGCCTGCTCTCTTATAGAACCAAGACCACCAGCCCAGGGATGGTCCCACCCACAAGGAGACCTCCCCCCTTGATCACTAATAGAGAAAATGCCTTACAGCTGGATCTCATGGAGGCATTTCCCCAACTGAAGCTCCTTTCTCTATGATAACTCCAGCCTATGTCAAGTTGACACAAAATTAGCCAGTACCCCAGTTTTAAGCTAAGTTTCTTGTTGCCAATTTTACACCTTTTTAATCATACCCAATAACTTATAAGCTAATACTGTATGACCAAGACATGCAGAGCATATTTGTAACTTTAAGACCAGTTAGAAACCAAGTAAATTGGCTACATGCATCTTATAAATTTAGACCAAACAAAGAATTTTTACTTTTCTAGGTATAATTTCAAGAGAAAAACTACTCTGTCATTTGCTGAACCCAATAACCACAATTGCAGAGATTTTTTTTTCTTTTTTTTTCTTTTCTTCTTTTTCTGATTTCTTTTTTTAATTAGATGTTTTCTTCATTTACATTTCAAATATTATCTCCTTCTCTAGTTTCTATAAAAAGCCAGCTATCAGCTTATTTGCCTTAGATCTAAAATGCTGTTGACCCCTTTTAAAAGAAGCTTTTCATCAGGGCCTCTCTTGCTGTGCTTGACTCCTGGCTAAGGGTGCAGGGCAACCTAAATCAGCCTCCACTGTGCAAACTGAGACAGAGTCAAGAGATGTATAGTCAGCAAATAAAGTTTTAACTATTTTTCTTTTCAACATGAAACATAGAACGACAGTTATTCAGACAACGAAACAAAAACAGACACAAATTGACACATGGACAGATTGGTGCAACAAACACAGACAATACAGAGAGGGTAAAGAACTTGATCTAACCAGAACAAAGGATGTCTCCTGTTGGGGCCATAGAGAAGGCAGGATGTCTCCTGATTTCCTTCTGTTTTTAGGAGAGCTCAGAAATCCATTTTCCTTCTCTCTTAATCTCTCTTTCTCATGTCATTTGTAAAGCTAGCATCTCCCTGTTTTTGTTTGTTTGTTTGGGGTTTTTTGGTTTGTTTGTTTTTTTGCTTATTTTATTTATTCTATTTTAAGCCCTACTCCTCTCATCTGATGCACTTCTTGAATGAGGACAAATGCCTGTTGAGAATTTTCCAGTCCATTTTTCACTGTCAACCCCTAGCTGACAATAGCATTGGGCCCACACCTACTCTGACTTGCCTGTATCCTTTCTGTACCCTTGTAATCAACAGCCTTCAAAAGATGAAATTTATAGTGCTAACATTAATGTTTTATGTTGCTTTCCGTGCAGGATACATCTTCTGTTTTCTGTGGAGCTCCAAGACAGTGTACCCTCAGACGTACTTTCTGTATTCAGGCCACTCATTCCAGCACTACCTGAAGCTGCCTGCTCCACATCCCACACCTCCTTCCCACCTTCATGTGAATGTCCCCACACCCCACCTCACCTGACCTCTAAACTCCCTGGGGCATCCAGTTTCTTGAGGTTTATTCCTCTTGAAATGAACACAGCCTGGAAATCATCTACTGTATGTGTGTTGGGGACCTCATATTAGCTGGTCTATGCTGTTTGTTTGGTTGTCCAGTGTTTGAGAGATCTAGGGGTTCCAGATTAATTGAGACTGCTGGTCCTCCTACAGAATCCCCCTTCTCCTCAGCTTCTTACTGGATTCTGTAATTCAACAACAGTGGTGAGCCTCTTCTGTCCATTTGTTGGGTACAAATATCGGCAACTGACTATTTCAGCTGCTTTTTGGGTATTTTGGAGAGCAGTCAATGCTAGGTCTCTTTTTGTGAACACTCTATAGCCTTAATAATAGTTTTAGGCCTTGGGACCTCCCCTTGAGCTGGATCCCACTTTGGTCCTGATGCTAGACCATTTTCATCTCTATAATTCTTTCAGACAGGAACAATTATGGGTCAGAGATGTTACTGTGACCTGCCAACCCCATCATTTACTTGATGCTCTGTCTTCATGCTGGAGATGGTTTATAAGTTCCTTCTCCCTACTGTTGGACATTTCATTTAAGCGCCCCCCCCCCTTTGACTCCTGAGAGACTCTTACCTTCCAGATCTCTGGTGCATTCTGAAGAGTCCCCCAACCTCCTATTTCCTGAGGTTGCCTGTTTCCATTCTTTCTGCTGGTCCTCGGGGCGTCCGTCCTTTTCCCTCACCCAATACCAGAGCAGGTTCTGCTCTCCCTGCCCACTCCCCCACTTGCGGCCACTTTCCTCCCAGGTCCCTCCCTTTCTCTCCACTTGTAATTGCTTTCTTTTCTCTCCCAAGTGGGACTAAGGTGTCCTCACTTGGGCACTTCAGCTTAGAGACCTTTTTGAGTTCTGTGGACTGAATTTTGGGTAATCTGTACTTTTTTGTGGGGTAGCAGGGTAATATCCACTTATTAATGAGTACATACCATGCATGTCATTTTAGGTCTGAGTTACCTCACTCAGGATGATATTTTCTAGTTCCATCCATTTGCCTGCAAAACTGAGGATGTCTTCATTCTTAATTGCTGAGTAGTATTCCATTGCTTAAATGAACCATATTTTCTGTATCCATTCATTTGTCATGGGACATCTAGGTTGTTTCTAGCTTCTAGCTACTATCACAAATAAGGCTGCTATGAACATAGTGGAACATTTGCCCCTGTGGCATGGTGGGGCATATTCCAAAGAGTGGTATAGCTGGGTCTTGAGGTTGATTTTTTTCATTTTCTGAGGTACCTTCAGATTGATTTCCAGAGTGGTTGTACCAGTTTGCAATCCCACCAGCAATATAGGAGTATTCTTCTTTCTCCACATCCTTTCCAACATGTGTTGGCACCTAAGGTTTTGATCTTAACCATTCTGATTGTTGTTAAGGTAGAATCTCAGGATTGTTTTGATTTGTATTTTTCCTATCACTAAGGACTTTGAACAATTCTTTAGGTGCTTCTCAGCCATTCTAGATTCTTCAGTAGTGAATTCTTAGTTTAGTACTATACCCCATTTTTTGATTGGGTTGTTTGGTTTTTTAGTGATTAACTTTGGTGAGTTCTTTATATATTTTGGATATTAGCCCTCTACCAGAAGTGGGGTTAGTGAAGATTTTTTCTCAATTTGTAGTTTGTCAATTTATGTCCTTTGCCTTACAGAATCTTTCCAGCCCATATATGCCTATGGTTGGTGATGTATTCCCTGGAAGCTCTGAGAAATCCAGTTAGTTGATACTGTTGTTCTTCCTATGGGGTTGCAAGCCCCTTTAGCTTCATCAATCCTCCCCTAACTCTTCCATAGGGTTCCCCAAGCACAGCCCAATGGTTGGTTGTAAGCATCTGCATTCTCAGTCAGGTGCTAGTAGAGTCTCTCAGAAGGCAGTCACACTAGGTTTCTCTGTGCAACCACATCTTAGTATCAGCAATAGTGTAGGGTCTAAGTGTCTGTGCATGGGATATATCCCAAGTTGGGAAATGGTAATTTCCTTTCTTTCTTTCTTTCTTTCTTTCTTTCTTTCTTTCTTTCTTTCTTTCTTTCTTTCTTTCTTTCTTTCTTTCTCTCTTTCTCTCTTTCTCTCTTTCTTTCTTTCTTTCTTTCTTTCTTCTATACTCCAGATTTTATTCCCCTCCTGGTCCACCCTCTGATTGTTCCACATTCCATATCTCCTCCCCACCTGTACTGGCTAGTTTTGTGTCAACTTGACACAGCTGGAGTTATCACAGAGAAAGGACCTTCAGTGAGGAAATGCCTCCATGAGATCCAACGGTAAGGCATTTTCTCAATTAGTGATAAAGGGGGAAAGGCCCCTTATGGGTGAGACCATCTCTGGTCTGGCAGTCTTGGTTCTATAAGAGAACAGGCTGAGAAAGCCAGGGGAAGTAAGCCAGTAAAGAGCATTCCTTCATGGCTCCTGCATCAGCTCCTGCTTTCTGACTTGCTTGAGTTCCAGTCCTGACTTCCTTTGGTGATGAACAGCAGTATGGAAGTGAAAGCTGAAAAAACCCTTTCCTCCCCAACTTGCTTCTTGGTCATGATGTTTGTGCAGGAATAGAAACCCTGACTAAGACACCACCCTTTGTTTCTGTGGGACCATGAAAGATGGCCTGTTTTCTACTTGAGCTTTGTTTAAACCCTGGAGACCTAGCAGGTATTCCTGCAAGGAATGGAAGGTCATTTACCATGCCCCCAGACATCAAGCTCCTAACATGAGGCCTCAGTTCCCATAATTCTGTGGCCATCAGTCACATAGGGCATTTCCCCAAGCCACTGGTATTCTGTCTGGACTCTACTCCCACAGCTACCTGGCAACAGCCAGGTATTGCCTCCCCACAGTCAACTGACAACAACCAGATAGGCCTGGCCCACCATCAAAGGGGTTGCTTGCCCCCTCCTTTCTCTCTTATGCTTTTACTCTTGCCTCTCTCTCTCTCTCTCTCTCTCTCTCTCTCTCTCTCTCTCTCTCTCTCTCTCTCTCTCTCTCTCTCGCCCTTTTGCACCTCCTCTCTCCTCATTCCCTTCCCCAAACATTCCATGTGGCCATGGCCAGCCTCTATTTCTCTACTCTCTCCCTCTCTCTGCCTTTCTATACCTCTACTACCCTCATGGCTCCCCTTCCCAGACACTCCTGTCTGCAACAATAAACACCCTAAAACCATGGACTGCCTCTTCTCATCTGGATCCATGGTGGTGGAGCAATGGGGCAGGTCTTCCTCTAAAGGTACATGTGTCTAATCTTCTGCAGCAATCCTTTCTATGTTTTCAGGCATGAACACCAAGCCAAGCAGTCAGCCACACCTTCCCAGGAAGCCAAAGGCTCTCCAACCCATGAGACCCAGCTGGAGAGCTCTCCTGCCCTTTTTCTTCAGCCCCAGGCTAGAGCCAACCCACAGTCTCCCCAATCCTTTCTCAGCAATTCTGGGGCATTCAGTGGTATCTGTGGTGCCTGAGAATCCAAACCGAATTCTGTCAGTTTCATGGGGACCCCAGAGTATGGCCTCTACCCCTGGAATGAGATCCTGCAGCTTCTTAGAGAATAAAGCTCCCCTTGTGGCAGCAAGTGGTGCATGCAGTTAAATTCGTGCACCTTGGCTCCATGGTCAGACCTAGCCTTGTTGTAGGCCAAATGTGAGACTCCATTGTAATCCACATGTTTCCACAAAGATATTCCCCCCACTACCCCCACCCCCACACACCTGACCTTTAAACTCCCTGGAACCTCCATTCTCTTGAGGGTTAGGTGCATCATCTCTGATTGAACAGAGACCGTGCAGTCCTCTGCTGTATATGTGTTGGGTGCCTCATATCAGCTGATATATGCAGCCTGTTTCGTGGTCCAGTGATTTTTGATAGATCTCAGAGATCCAGATTAATTGAGATTGCTGGTCCTCCTACAGATTCACCCTCCTCCTCAGCTTCTCTCCACCTTTCCCTGATTCAACCAAGGGGATCAGTAGTTTCTGTCTATTGGTTGGGGGCAAATATCTGCATCTGAATCTTTCAGCTGCCTGCTGGATCTTCTGGAGGGCAGTCATGATAGACCCCATTTTGTAAGCAATCCATAGCCTTAGTAAGGTGTCAGGCTTTTGGAACTGCCCTCAGCTGGATCCTACTTTGTGCCTGTCCCTGGATCTTCTTTTCCTCAAGTTCCTCTCCAATTCCATCCCTGTAATTCTTTCAGACAGGAACAATTATGGGTTGACTATGAGTGGCAACACCATCTCTCACTGATATTCCACCTTTCAGCAATCAGAATGGCTATGATTAAAATCTCAGGTGACAGTGCATGTTGGCAAGGAGGAGAAGAAATAGGAATACTCTATTGCTGTTGGGATTGTAAACTAGTACAATCACTTTGGAAATCCATCTAGAGTTTCCTCGGAAAATTGGAACTAGACCTACTTGAAGACCCAGCAATACCACTCTTGGTAATATGCCCAAAAGATGCCCAACCATGCCACAGGAGCATGCATTCCACTATGTTCATAGCAATGTGGTTTGTGATAGACAGAAGCTTGAAACAACCTAGATGCCCCATTGATACAGAAAATGTGGTTCATTTACACAACAGAATACTACTCGGGTATTAAGAATGAGGACATCCTGAGTTTTATGCATGGTATGTACTCACTAAGAAATGTATATTAGCAAAAAAAAAAAAAAAAAAAAAAACAAAACAAAACAAAAAAAAAGTGCTAAATACCCAAGATATACCCCACAGAAGTTAAAAAGGTTAACAAGCTGAAAGGCTCAAGTGAGGATGTCTCAGTCCCAATTGTAAAGGAGTAGAAAGCAACCACAATGTGGGGAGGAGGGACCTGTGAGGAAAAGGAGTATGGAGAGGCAGAGAGAGGAACATGATCAGGTGTTGGGCAGGGGAAAAACACTGAAATCCCTGAGGGCCAGCAGAAAGAATGGAAACATTCAACCTTAGGAGGTAGGTGTGTTTAGGGGCAGGAGGAACCTCCAGAATGTACCAGAGACCTGGGAGGTAAGAGTCTCTTAGGACTCAAAGAATGGACCTTAGATGAAATGCATTACATTGGAGAGATAGAACTTGTAGAAATGGTAATTTTTTTAGATTGGTATCACTTCTCCATGTTAAATCAAGATCGGATGAACTATGTAAGTAGACCTATAGCCCATAAGGAAATGGAAGCAATCATTAAAAATATCCTAATCAAATAATCCCAGAGCTAGGTGGTTTTAGAGCAGATTACTGCCATTCTTTCAACAAGAATTAATGCCAATAGTTCTCATACTAATCCAGAAAACAAAAACAGAAGAAATATTGTTCAACTTATTTGAAAGACATTTAGCTTGTTTACATTTCTTATCTATTGTGGAAAGAGCAGCAATGAACATAGATCAGCAAGTATATGTAGGTTAAGATGTCAACAGATTTGGCATATATCAAGGCATGATGTTGCTGTATCATGAGGTACATTTATTTTAGACATATTTGCATTATCCCCATTGATTTCCATTGAAGATTCACCAGTTTGCAACACTGATAAATGTCTCATGAGTTTTCCCTTTTCTCACCCCCCCACCTCCTCCAGCATTTATTGTCAGGATTTTGGTGCAGTTTTGGTAATGGTGGTGGTTGTTAAACTTTACTATGCTGACAGAGTCAGATGAAATCTCTAAGTTGTTTTGATTTACATTTTCTTAACTACTAGGGTTCAAGTTCCTTTTTTGAGAAATTTATTATTTTCCCTCTTCTTTTATCTCTATTCTTTTTATTACTCTTCTTTCATTTAATTCATTCCAACAACAGTCTCCTCTCCCTCAACTCTGCCCTATTCACCCTCTAAATCCCCTTTCCCCAGATCCATTCCTCCTCCATTTCCCTTGAAAAAATGAACAAGTATCCCAGAAATATCAACCAAACATTCCATCACATGATGCAATAAGACTTAAAATAAATCCTCCCATTTTTCTTCTGTAAAATCTCTGTGCCGATTCTGAGCCTGTGTTTTGAATGGGACATTTATTTTTGTTTTGTTGATTTCTTATATTTTGAGTTCTTTATTTATTCTGGATGTTAAAAAATTAAATTAGAAAAATAATTTACTTTTATCATTTAATGCTGACATTAATGGTAGAAATAATGATATATTAAAAATAAATTTTAATTTTCATGTTCTACACTGGTGTTACTTCCTACTTGTCAAGTGTGATGACTATTCATCATTGTACACTTGACTGCCTCTGTAAGTAAGTAAAATCCAGAGATAGAGGACTTAACTGTGTGAAATTTTTAGCTTGATTTTAAGTGGGTGAATTGTCTTCTAGTCAGGACCATTTAGGTAGGAAAATAAACACCTTTGATCTGGAGCTTGAGACAGAAAGACATATGTCTTTAATATCTTGAGGACGGAAGGCACACCTTTAATCTGGACCACAGTTCTGCTGGAAGCCTGTGTAAGGACATAGTGGAAGGAAACCATTGCTCTTTACCTAGCTAAAACATCTATTTCTTCAGAGATATTAGAACATAATTCTTTTAGATTTCAGAGTATATTAAATACAGAGACATACAATCTTGTGGACTAAGTAACTACTATGACTTTCCATTCATAGACAGCCTTTGTTGGATTAGCTGGACTGTAAAACATTCTATTAAATCTACTTTTCTCACACAGATATAAAGAGACATACAGACAGACAGACAGAGAGAGAGAGAGAGAGAGAGAGAGAGACAGACAGACAGACAGACAGACAGACAGACAGGGACAGAGACAGAGACAGAGACAGCACAAAAAATGTCATGAAACTGTCATGAATAGGGATTGAAGACAGAGACAAGAAGGGAGCCTCAGACTAGGTGGTTAGGTTACAACAGCTAATTTATTTATAAACAGCAATAAACAAGTAAAAGGCAAAATGGGATTGAATTCATTCACATTCAAACACAGACACATACACACAAACACACACGCAGTGCTTTTGGGTCTCACTGGGGCACAGTTCATGGTGTGAGCTTCTCTCTTTTGTCCAGGTCATCTCTCAGCATGACAGCCTCTCCTTAGGGTTTTGAGAGAACATGAGTTGCAGTGCCACATCTGGGGTTTTAAAACTATTTTTAGCCAATCATAATTAAAGCATTCACACATTAATTCACCAGGCTTCAACTTTATCACACTCACTCACACACTCTAGGCTTGGTTTCCATTTCAATTTTCTTATGTTATACCTTAGGGAGAGAGAGAGAGAGGTAGAGAGAGAGAGAGACTCATCCTAGTTCTGTTACTAGGATCTCTGTTAGAGATCCTTGGCTAATAAAGATTTTGATATAAGAAGTGAATCGAGAACAATAGAAATGTAAGGAGGAATCATTTAAATACCTGGAATAAGGTTTTCCATATTTTAAAACTTAAAAGAACTGAAGCCTATCCAATTATCCCCTTTCCTGGGATCTCAGAGAGTCCTGAAAATCTATGATTTAATGTATATTACAAACTTGAAGAGAAATGTGTATTTGATTCACCAGTTGTGATTGGCAATTGTTAACCTTGAATATGAAACTTTTGACAGTTGCGGGGAAGATGAGAAAAATGATGTGGGTTGGTTACTTTTACCAATTCGTGATCAGTTGGCAAAAGATAGGGATTCGTTTCATGGTAATATAACTAACATCTCAGGATATAGTGAAGAGCAACAAAGAACTCAGTAATAAAACCAACTGGCCCCAGGTGCACATAAATAGCCTAAAGTTTTCTGCACATGCTTGAAAAGAAAATCACTTTTCCAGCTACACAGCTCACATTGTGGTAAGTCAAACTCAAGTCCTCCTTATAAGTTTTGCTGAATTACAGTGTCAGTCTCTGAAAGTGTGGCTAGCTAAACTGAGGGCATTAATTTGTAAAGAATGGATAAAATGTAAGGATATGTAGAAAAACCATGTTGAAACAGAGAACTTGGAACCTTATATAATCAAGGTGTACTTTTTCTACTTAGGAAGCAGTACCTTCATCACCAAACGCTTACATACTGCCCTTTTCTCCTTTGACTGAAGAAATTAATCTTTCATTGTCCACTAATCTAGTAGTGACTGTCTCTGAAGGAAATGAGAGTTAATATCCACAATATCCCTCAGGGATAACCAATAGTTTCCCCAAGATTTACAACCAGACTTAAAGCACAGTAGACTCCTAGAAGGGAGGTAGAAAGTGTAGTCTAAGAGGAGATACAGCATGCTACTAAGGATCTTACTCAGATTGCTAGTTTATTCAAGCATCATAAAATAGAAACCTAGGGAACAAACTATAAAGTTGTGGCATAATGGTGGAAGGAACATGAAACTGAATTATGGTGAGGTTATTGATATAGGCCCATTGTGTTGAGACTTCAAGTTTAATATGGAAGCCTGCACAGTTTAAAAAATGTCAAAAGTTTGTTTTAATGATTGGATGAATGATTTATCAAAAGATTACCCACAAAAAAGGAGTTAGAGGATGTCTGATGTTCCCTGATTAGTGTCGATGAAGAAGTTTCAAGGGTCATGAAATGTGTAAAACTAGAGTTGGTATTCTAAGTAAAAAGTAACCTCCATAATTAGAATGCCCAGAAGACATTCCCTTTATGAATCCTATGACATACAAAATGGTGAGAGGGACACAAACACATTCAAAGAGTTTTGTTGTCAATGTTTTCCTTGTGGCAGAACTTAGGGTTGGAGACATTGCTGGTCAGTTGCTTGAATTAAAGACAATGGGTTTAATTGTGTCCAGAAGTACTAGAGGCTAGGTAAAGCACTGAATCAACAAAGGCAAGTCGATTGTATTTACTCAGTGGGCAGCATAGGCAAATCAATGTGCATAATGGCCTAATCATAGTGATAAGCATAGGCAAAACAAATTGTTTGGTGGCATGAATATGGACCTGTAGTACTGGCTTATCAATCATAGTATTTTCAGACATGATATAGATAAGAGACCAGTGAGTGTGGTCTCCCTTCCCCCAGCCTGGAACCTGCCTGCTCTAGGGTGGAGCTACCGGCTCATTCGTCCTGCCACGCCCACCGCTGGAACCTGACCTTGCTGCCTGGAGGCACACACGTGTTCGTCCTGCTACTGGACCCTGAGTTACTTGGTGGGAAATTGGGTTCCCTCCCCCTTCCTTTATAAACTGAGTGTCTGGAAATATTAAATTGAGTCTTGATCCGAATGTTGTCTTGACTCCATTGTTTCTTCCGCCCTATCTAGTTACCTCTCTTTGCAGGGAACTGCCATTCTCAGTTGAACCGTTCGTGTTGTGGACCGCGGGCGGGCCGCAACAGTTGGCGCCAGAACTGGGACCTGAAGAATGGCAGAGAGATGCTAAGAGAAACGATTGCTGTGTGGAGCTCCACAAGAAAGGAAAGAATCGTCGTATCGGAGGAGCATCGGAGCAACGGACAGGTACACATGCTAGCGCTAGCCTAAAAAATTTCAGTTTTGTAAAATGTTGCTGGGGATGCAGTAGGATACGAGCAAGTTTGAAGCAGTGCTGACCCAACACTGGTTCTGCTTGGGGTCAGCAGTTCGTAAATCGGAACTAGATACGGAGACAGGCGGTGTGCCGCAGTTTTTTTTTTTAGAAAACTGCTTAGGTGGAGGAAAGAAGGGTTCAAAATCATGGATCAGGCAATTGTTTTTAGTTTTCAGGAGTTGCTTAAGGAAAAAGGAGTAAGGCTTGAAGTACAATTAGTAAGAAATTTTTTAGATAAGATAGATAGCTGTTGTCCATGGTTCAAAGAAGAAGAAACGATAGATTGTGGAACCTGGGAAAAAGTTGGTGAGGCCCTGAATATCGCTCAGACAGATAATTTTACCCTAGGTCTCTGGGCGCTTGTAAATGATGCTATAAAAAATGCAACTTCCCCAGGGCTAAATTGCCCTCAGGCGGAGCTTGTGGTATCTCAGGAGGAGTGCCTATCAGAGAAGGCCTCCTCAGGAAAAGATCTTCTTAACTCAAAAATTGATAATTGTGGAAACTCTGATGATGGACTGAATTTTAACAAAAATCACTCAGATAGAGGAATGGCCCATTACCCTAATGAGAATTGGTCCTCTTGCGAATCTCCCGCTCCACCCACAGTCACCACTTTGGGAGGTGCTACGCATAGGGACACACGGCTAATCGAGTTAGAATTTGAAATTAAGCTTCAGAGGCTGACTAATGAGCTTCGGGAACTAAAAAAGATCTCAGAAGCGGAGAAGAGTAACTCTTCTGTAGTTCACCAGGTGCCGCTAGAAAGAGTTGTTAGTCAGACTCGTGGGAAAGGACAGAATTCGTCTAATACGCTGGCCTTTCCTGTGGTCGAGGCAGTTGATCAGCAAGATGCTAGGACCAGACATTACCAGATCTTAGATTTCAAGTTGTTAAAAGAGTTAAAGGCAGCTGTTGTGCAATATGGTCCTTCAGCCCCATTCACTCAAGCATTACTGGACACAGTGGCGGAGTCAAACTTAACCCCCTCAGATTGGAAGACTCTGTCCAAGGCTACCCTGTCAGGAGGAGATTTCTTGCTTTGGGATTCTGAATGGCGAGACGCCAGTAAGAAAACTGCTGCTTCTAATGCTCACGCTGGTAACCCAGACTGGGATAGCAACATGCTTTTGGGAGAGGGTCCATATGAGGGACAGACAAATCAGATTGATTTTCCCGTTGCAGTGTACGTGCAAGTTGTGACAGCCGCACGCCGTGCTTGGGGAAAGTTGCCAGTTAAAGGAGATGCTAGTGGAAGTTTAGCTAGCATTCGGCAGGGTTCTGATGAACCATATCAGGACTTTGTGGACAGGCTGTTGATCTTCGCTAGTAGAATCCTTGGAAGTCCAGACACAGGTAGTCCCTTTGTTATGCAGCTGGCTTATGAGAATGCTAACGCAGCTTGCCGAGCTGCAATTCAACCGCATAAGGGACAGACAGATTTGGCGGGATATGTCCGTCTTTGCGCAGACATCGGGCCTTCCTGCGAGTTCTCGCAGGGAACCCACGCGCAAGCAATGTTCTCGAGGAAACGAGAAAATAATGCATGCTTTAATTGTGGAAGTTTGGATCATTTTAGAAGTAATTGTCCTAAGAACAAGGGCGCCAAGGGTAGACAAACAGGCCGTACCCCAGGAATTTGTCCCAAGTGTGGGAAAGGCCGCCACTGGGCAAAAGATTGTAAGCATAAACCAAGGGTTTTGAGCCGCCCGGTGCCGGGAAACGAGGAAAGGGGTCAGCCCCAGGCCCCGAGTTACTCAAAGAGGACAGCTTATGGGGCCATAAATCTGCTGCCCAGCCAACAAGATCAGTTCTTGAACTTGTCAGGTCAAACCGAGGAAATGCAAGACTGGACCTCTGTTCCACTGTCCACGCAGTATTAACCCCAGAAATGGGAGTCCAAACTCTGCCTACCGGAGTCTTTGGACCACTGCCCACAGAAACCTGTGGCTTTCTCTTGGGACGAAGCAGTTCTATTGTAGAAGGCCTGCAGATTTTTCCAGGTGTTATAAATAATGATTATGAGGGAGAACTTAAAATCATAGCCGCTTGCTCTCGTGGTGTTATAACTATACCTGCTAATCAAAAAATTGCTCAACTTACTTTGATCCCTTTACGCCAGTCACTGTATAGATTCCTTAAAAGTGAGGAAGGACAAAATAATTTTGACTCCTCGGGCGTAAATTGGGTGAAATCCATCACAAATCAGAGACCTAACCTTAAATTGACTCTTGATGGAAAAGGCTTTGAAGGATTAATAGATACCGGGGCCGACGTAACAATTATTAGAGGGCAGGACTGGCCCTCAAACTGGCCCTTGACTGCTTCCTTGACTCATCTTCAAGGAATTGGGTACGCCAGTAACCCAAAACGTAGTTCCAAATTGCTAACCTGGAGAGATGAGGAAGGGAAATCAGGAAAGATTCAGCCGTATGTTATGTCAAATTTGCCTGTGACCCTGTGGGGAAGAGATCTGTTGTCACAGATGGGTGTTGTTCTGTGCAGTTCTAAGGAGATGGTGACTGGACAGACATTCAGGCAGGGACTCCTGCCTGCTCGTGAACTAGTAAAAAAAGGACAGGGAATTAAGACCTTTAAGGATCTTAAACCCCACTCTAACATGAGAGGTTTAAAGTATTTTCAATAGCGACCACTATCTTGCCTGCATCCCACGCGGAAAAAATTCAATGGCGTAATGATATTCCGGTGTGGGTAGATCAGTGGTCTTTACCCAAAGAGAAAATAGAGGCCGCTTCTTTGCTAGTGCAGGAGCAGTTAGAAGCAGGACATTTGGTAGAGTCTCACTCTCCCTGGAATACACCCATTTTCATTATCAGAAAGAAATCTGGAAAATGGAGACTGTTACAAGATTTAAGAAAAGTTAATGAGACCATGGTACTTATGGGAACCTTACAACCGGGGCTCCCCTCCCCAGTGGCCATTCCTAAGGGATATTATAAGATTGTTATAGATTTGAAAGATTGTTTCTTTACCATCCCTTTGCATCCAAAGGATTGTGAGAGGTTTGCTTTTAGTGTTCCTTCTGTAAATTTCAAGGAACCCATGAAAAGATATCAATGGACAGTCCTTCCGCAGGGGATGGCTAATAGTCCCACATTATGTCAAAGGTTTGTGGCGAAGGCAATTCAGCCTGTTAGACAACAATGGCCAAATATTTACATCGTTCATTTCACAGACGATGTCTTGATGGCGGGAAAGGACCCCCAAGAATTGCTTTTGTGTTATAAAGGTTTACAAAAAGCCCTAGCTGATAAGGGATTGCAAATTGCTTCTGAAAAGGTACAAACTCAGGATCCTTATAATTATTTGGGTTTTAGACTCACTGATCAAGCTGTTTTTCCCCAAAAGATCGTTATTCGTAGAGATAACTTAAAGACCTTAAATGATTTTCAAAAATTGTTGGGTGATATTAATTGGCTTCGCCCCTATTTAAAGCTTACTACAGGGGAGTTAAAACCTTTATTTGATATTCTTAAAGGGAGTTCTGATCCCACTTCCCCTAGATCCCTAACCTCAGAAGGATTGCTGGCCTTACAACTAGTGGAAAAGTCTATTGAAGAGCAATTCGTTACCTATATAGATTACTCCCTGCCGCTGCACCTGTTAATTTTTAATACAACTCATGTGCCTACGGGACTGCTATGGCAAAAATTTCCTATAATGTGGATACATTCAAGGATTTCTCCCAAACGTAATATCTTGCCATATCACGAAGCAGTGGCTCAGATGATTATCACTGGAAGAAGGCAGGCATTGACTTATTTCGGAAAAGAGCCAGATATCATTGTTCAGCCTTACAGCGTAAGTCAAGACACTTGGCTGAAACAGCATAGTACAGATTGGTTGCTTGCACAAATAGGGTTTAGTGGAATTATAGACAACCACTACCCTCAAGATAGGTTAATAAAATTCTTAAATGTACATGATATGATATTTCCTAAGATGACTTCTTTACAGCCTTTAAATAATGCTCTATTGATTTTTACTGATGGCTCCTCTAAAGGGCGAGCTGGATATCTTATTAATGATCAACAGGTTATTGTAGAGACTCCTGGTCTCTCGGCTCAGCTAGCCGAATTAACAGCAGTGCTAAAGGTCTTTCAGTCTGTACATGAGGCTTTTAATATTTTTACTGACAGTTTATATGTTGCTCAATCAGTACCCTTATTAGAAACCTGTGGCACGTTTAACTTCAATACGCCATCAGGATCCTTATTTTCAGAATTGCAAAACATCATTCTTGCCCGGAAAAATCCGTTTTATATTGGCCACATACGGTCTCACTCTGGTCTTCCTGGGCCTCTGGCCGAGGGTAATGATCGCATTGACAGGGCTCTAATAGGAGAAGCCTTAGTTTCAAATCCTGTGGCTCTGGCCCAACGTGATCATGAAAGGTTTCACCTCTCTAGCCACACCCTAAGGCTCCGACATAAAATCACTAAGGAGCAAGCAAGAATGATTGTAAAACAATGTCCTAGATGTATTACATTATTCCCAGTGCCACATCTAGGAGTCAATCCTAGAGGCCTTATGCCTAATCATATTTGGCAAATGGATATAACCCATTATGCAGAATTTGGAAAACTAAAATATATACATGTTTGCATTGATACCTGTTCAGGATTTCTCTTTGCTTCCCTGCATACAGGGGAGGCTTCAAAAAACGTAATTGATCATTGCCTACAAGCCTTTAATACCATGGGGTTGCCTAAGCTTATTAAGACAGATAACGGGCCATCTTATTCTAGTAAAAACTTTATTACATTCTGTAAAGAATTCGGTATCAAACATAAAACTGGAATTCCTTACAACCCCATGGGACAAGGAATAGTTGAACGTGCTCATAGCACCTTAAAAAATTGGCTTTTTAAAACAAAAGAGGGGCATCTATATCCCCCAAGGTCACCAAAGGCTCACCTTGCCTTTACCTTATTTGTCCTAAACTTTTTGCAAACTGACATTAAAGGTCAGTCTGCAGCGGAACGCCACTGGCACCCAGTTACTTCTAATTCTTATGCATTGGTAAAATGGAAGGACCCCCTGACTAATAAATGGAAGGGTCCAGATCCAGTCCTAATTTGGGGAAGAGGCTCGGTTTGTGTTTTTTCACGAGATGAAGATGAAGCACGGTGGCTACCAGAGAGATTAATTCGTCAGGTAAACACAGATTCTGTCTCTCCTCGTAAGTATCATTCTACAAACTAAAATTCCTCTTGAGCTGGGAGTGGAAGCTCTCAAAAAACACTGTTTCCTCTGAGCCAATTCCCCTACAAAAGGCTGGAGATAAACTTTAGCTTTACAATTTGCATCCAAATAAAGTACCTTGACTTCTCCAAACAGAAAATTTACATTACTACACTCTAATTGTTTAGTATTCTTCCTTCTCTCAAGCAGGTCAATCTACATTCTCCGGTTCTCCGCCCCGCCCCTAAGAGCAAACAGGTGGTTCTGCTAATCTCCCTTCCAGGGACATCCCAGCATGTGGCTTTTCAGTCTAAGATAAGATTTAGATTTACCAGGAGAGCTAGGGAAGTAGAAATTTCATATATATTTACAAAGATTAGTTCTTATTTTGATAGATATAGGCTTAGTCCCTTAGCTAGCCTCTGGCTTTTCACCCTTGCTGTTACTGCAAGGTGTCCTTAGTTCCTCAGGCTACTGGGAATAACAGGGATGAAGAGGAAAGACTTTCAGCTCCTATTTTAACCAAAATTAATGGTGTTAATACTGACATAATTCTTGTCTAGGCCTTGCTAAATCTGAGGTTGACAAGTCTCACATAGAGGCCTCGCAATAACTCAGAATTGCGATACTGATTCATAATCATATGAATACGGTATGGGTACCGCTTGGCGCAGGAGATCACTGCGGAGGGAAGGTCCAGTTTGACCGTTTCTGAGTTCCCTGTGCGACACACCTGATTTGAAAGAGGTTGGTATCTGACTCCAGCTAAAAACCAAAATACTTACGGCTCTGCCTCCCCTCCCCAAAAGATACCAAGAGCCACAGATGTGAGTTGTTACAATACTCACGGGAGGAATCAGGTTAATGTCCACCCAAGTCAAGGTTAAAGGCCCACTCATCTACGGATGAGAAAATCATTTGATCACCTCTGTTAAGCATTGCCTATTTAAACTTAATTAATAGGGGGGAGAGAGATTGGAGACCTTGCTGTTGTAAGAGCAGGCCCTTCACTGCCTCCCACCCAAAAAATAAAAAAGCCAATTGGCCTTGTACTAGGAGCCAGCCAGTCTTAATCGCTTCTCACTGTTTCCCCTGCCTGTCACCCAAAATTGTGGTTAATTATCAGTTCAGTGTTATTCTAAAATTGTTTAGCTAAACTCAGCCAGGGTTCCAACGCCCTACTTAAAAGGCAAACAGGTAGCTACCTATTCAGCACTAATTAGCATTATAAAGTCAGAGCCTACAGCCCAGTGCTGGTATTTCAGTCAGTGCTTTTAAGACAGTCTCAGCCAGATACAGTTTACCATTAGAAAAGTTAGGGAATCCCACGGAAATAGGTTTTTTCTTTAGCCCTAGGAACTCAGGCAGAACTATTGAACATAGATAATTTTTCTGCCACAGGCCACCCCTTTTATTTTATTTTATTTTTGTTATCTAATGGGGGGAAATGTGGTCTCCCTTCCCCCAGCCTGGAACCTGCCTGCTCTAGGGTGGAGCTACCGGCTCATTCGTCCTGCCACGCCCACCGCTGGAACCTGACCTTGCTGCCTGGAGGCACACACGTGTTCCTCCTGCTACTGGACCCTGAGTTACTTGGCGGGAAATTGGGTTCCCTCCCCCTTCCTTTATAAACTGAGTGTCTGGAAATATTAAATTGAGTCTTGATCCGAATGTTGTCTTGACTCCATTGTTTCTTCCGCCCTATCTAGTTACCTCTCTTTGCAGGGAACTGCCATTCTCAGTTGAACCGTTCGTGTTGTGGACCGCGGGCGGGCCGCAACAAGTGAGTATTTGTTTGATCTGTATAAGCAGAAAATTTGTCAAGCAAATAAAAAAAGATTCCACTGGATCCTGGCAAAAGCTAATCTCAGCCAGTTAATCAATTACCAGACTTGAAGCAGTTTGTAAACCCAAAATTCCTTGAATGAAGGGACAGACAGATACCCCTAAGTAATTTTATTGTGGGAGAAAAGAAACAGTCAGACTTTCCAGGGTTTATTTGATGCTAGTTCTGAACTGATGCTTCTTAGGGAAGATTTTAAGAATTATTGTGACCTTTCAGTTAAAGTGGTGACTAATGGAGTTTTCATTAATTAGCTTGGCTTAACCCTGACTTTCAGTATGTCCAGCAGGCCCCTGAACTCATTCTGAGATTATCTCCTCCATACAAGAATGTGTTAGTGAGGTTGGTATACTTAAATGTTCACAGATTTTTTACACTGGTTCCCTGACATAAACAGTGAAGGCCCCTGTGGTTGGGGAAGCTAAATGACCTTTAGGGTTGTAAATATAACAGTATAATATCCCTAGGGAAATTAGTGCCAACAATAATGACTTAAAAGTTGTGTGGGTGATGGTTCCTATCATATCTCCTTTAATTCTCCTATCTGGCCAGTGCAGAAGACAGATGAATAATGAAGTATAACAGTTGATCATCGACAAATCCATCAGGTAGGAACTGCAAATATGGCTGTTAAACTAGATATATTGTCCTTATTTGGGCAAAATTAACGAGTCTCCTGGCACATGCTATACAGCTATTGCTCTGGAAAATAATTATTGTTTACTGTTACTTCTCTATAAGGACCACCAGAATCAATTTTCTTTCAGTTTTCAAGAGCAGCAGTAGACTTCCTCAGTTTCACAAGGATATATTAATGCTCTGGATTAGTGTCATAACTGACTTAAAAGGTGCAATGTTTTGAATGTGAATGGCCCCAATAGGCTCAGAGATTTGAGTGCTTGATCACCAGGAAGTATAGCCTTATTGAAACAAGCATGTGTTTGTTGGAGGAAGTGTGTCGCTGGAGGTGGGTTTCAGAATTTCAAGTACTCATGCCATTTCCAATGTCATTATTCTCTGTTGAATGCTGATATGCATGAAAGATTCTCAGTGACCACTCCAGCAGCATGAAAGCCTGCATGCTACCATGCTTTCTATCATGACAATAATGGACTAAACCTCTAAATATAAGCAAGCCTCAATTATATTCTTTTTTAAAAAGAACATGATGGTCTGGTGTTTTCTTTTTTTTCACATAAACAGAATACTTTCTCAGAAACAGAATCTTGATTATCTATAAATTCTTCAAAGTATCATGTTGATGAAGTATAATGATGGCATACTGATTGAACCAGGTAAGCAATAGGTAGCAACCATTTTTTTTAACATCTTTAAAAATTATATAATTTTTTTATCTTCTATGGTATCTTTTTTATTATTTTTAATATTTTTTATTACATATTTTCCTCAATTACATTTCCAATGCTATCCCAAAAGTCCCCCATAGTGCCCCCCACTTCCCTTCCCACCCATTCCCATTCTTTTGGCCCTGACATTCCCTATATTGGGGCATATAAAGTTTGCAAGTCCAATGGGCCTCTCTTTCCAGTGATGGCCAACTAGGTAATCTTTCGATACATATGCAGCTAAAGACAAGAGCTCCGGGGTACTGGTATAGTTCATCATGTTGTTCCAACTATAGGGTTGCAGATCCCTTTAGCAACTTGGGTATTTTCTCTAGCTTCTCCATTAGGAGCCCTGTGATACATCCAATTGCTGACTGTGAACATCCACTCCTGTGTTTGCTAGGCCCCGGCATAGTCTCACAAGAGACAGCTATATTTGGGTCCTTTCAGCAAAATCTTACTAGTGTATGCAATGGTGTCAGCGTTTGGAAGCTGATTATGGGATGGATCCCTGGATACGGCAGTCTCTAGATGGTCCATCCTTTCATCACAGCTCCAAACTTTGTCTCTGTAACTCCTTCCATGGGTGTTTTGTTCCCAATTCTAAGAAGGGGCATATTTTCCACATTTTGGTCTTCATTCTTCTTGAGTTTCATGCGTTTAGCAAATTGTATCTTATATCTTGGGTATCCTAAGTTTTGGGCTAATATCCACTTATCAGTGAATACATATTGTGTGAGTTCCTTTGTGATTGTGTTACCTCACTCAAGATGATGCCCTCCAGGTCCATCCATTTGGCTAGCAATTTCATAAATTCATTCTTTTTAATAGCTGAGTAGTACTCCATTGTGTAAATGTACCATAATTTCTGTATCCATTCCTCTGTTGAGGGACATCTGGGTTCTTTCCAGCTTCTGGCTATTATAAATAGGGCTGCTATGAACATAGTGGAGCATGTGTCCTTCTTACCGGTTGGGACATCTTCTGGATATATGCCCAGGAGAGGTATTGCTGGATCCTCCGGTAGTACTATGTCCAATTTTCTGAGGAACCGCCAGACTGATTTCCAGAGTGGTTGTACAAGCTTGCAATCCCACCAACAATGGAGGAGTGTTCCTCTTTCTCCACATCCTCGCCAGCATCCAATTTGAACTCAATAGTAACACATATGGGTAGCAGAAGATGGATTTCTAAAAATTGTATGTGGTCTCTCTCACGAACAAAAGGAAGTAAAACTTCTAGTGGGCCTATTTAGACTCTGGAGAAATCACATTCCTCACTCAGGCGTATTACTCTGGTGCATATACAAAGTGACTGCTAGTTTTGGGTCAGGCCTAAACAGGAGAAATCTCTTTCAAAGGTCTAGGCTGATGTGCAGGCTGATCAAATACTTGGACAATATGATCCAGAAGACTCTATGGTACTTGAGGTGTCAATGGCAGATAGGAATGCTTTTTGGAACCTGTTGCAGGCCCCCTTAGGTGAATTACAGAATAGACATTTGGGATTTTGTAGAAAAGCTCTACTGTCACCTGCAAACAAGATATTCTCCATTTGAAAAACAGCTTGTAGTTTGCTCTTGGGCCCTAGTTATCATTTGACCTGGGAAGCATAAATGAGTTAAGGGTTACCTGACCCACGAAATCATAAAGTAGGAAGTACACATAACTGTAGTTTATTCTCAAATGAAGGTTCTGTATAAACGATTGGGTCTGAGAAGCTCCTCAAGGCTGGAAAAAGTCAATTACATGAAGTCTGCCTAATGATTTTTACTCCTGTTAAAATTCTCTCTGCTGAAAATGGTGTACCTAGAGCCTCATGGTCTGTTCTTTATGATTTATTGACTGATAAGAAGACTGGGGCCTGGTTTACTAGTGGTTCTGCATGTTATACAGGCACCAAACAGAAATGTACAGGTGAACTATTAAAAACCCTTTTGGTAATGCTGAAAGTCATGGGTTAAGAAAATCTTCTCAATGGGCAGAAGTTCAGACAGTATATGTGGTGATATATTTTATTTGAAATGAGAAATGGTCAGATTGTTCACTGATTTATGGGTGATAGCTAATTTGTTGGTTGGATGGGGCTTGAGGAACATCATGACTGGAAAATTGATGATAAGGACCTTTGGGTAAAAAGATCTATGTGGATAGATCTTTCCAAATTGGCAGTAGGTGTAGAACTTGATTGAAAATTGATTCTCATGGAAATGTTCATCAATAAGTGATTGTTGCTGAGGAAGATTTCAATAAGCAAGTAGCCTAAATGCCTCATTCTGTGAATAGTCAACTTCTTTTCACAGACATCCTTGTAAATGTCCAATATTCCTGTGAACAATGTGGAGATGGTGAAGTGATGAGGTATATACATGGACTTGACAAAATGGACTTCTCTTCACCAAGGCAGCCTTATTCTTAGTGTCAAATCTGCCTACAGCATAGAACAATACTGAGCTCCTGATGTGGCACCATTCTCTTAGAGACAAGCCAGCAAACCGGTGACAAATTGCCTGATATTGGACCACTCCTTCTGTGAAAAGTATACCTTTTTGTTTTTCTGGAATGGATACATGTTCTAATTATAGATTTGCCTCTCCTGCAAACAATGCCTCTGGCAAAATGCTTATCTATGGACTTAAATAATGCCTCACTCACCACCGTGGCATTGCACAAATTTTGCATCTAACAAAGACTCATGATCATAGAATCCACTGATCTTATAATGTTGCCCATTATTCTGCAGCAACTAATCTGATGGAGAGATCAAAAGGCCTTTGCAGACACAGCTATAGTGTGAAATTACATGGCAGCAGCTGGAAGAGCTGTTGCACTGTATTCACACACTATACAGTATGGTCTCTCCTGTAGCCATGATCC
Source organism: Mus caroli (assembly GCF_978045245.1). NCBI lineage: Eukaryota > Metazoa > Chordata > Mammalia > Rodentia > Muridae > Mus > Mus caroli. Next base: position 137,149,537 of record NW_028227256.1, read on the forward strand.
ATGGGTCAAGGATGAAGGGGTAGGAAACAGAAACCCACTATCACCCCTAGTGATACACTAGAAAAAGAATTGCTTCCTTTTCCTGAGACCTAAAGCTCAGCTACACCAGAAGTTTTGTTTTCATAATAGAGAACGTTCCTGCAAGGAGCCACAACAAACATTCTATTGACATAAAAGATAAGACTTTCATCTGGTGACTTTGGGCATCAAATGTTCTTTAACAAACAGGCTAAGAAAGAAATAACGATTTTAAGAGAGGTGATAGACCCAACATCACATTGAAAAATTGGATTGCAACTGTACAATGGATGTAAAAAAGGTTATGTCTGGCATGCAGAGAATACTTATACAATGTATATATGTATATATTATATATAATATATGTGTATATAATAGATATGTATATATGTATTGTTTATATAATGTATGTGTATATGTAATGTATGTGAACAAATGTTTATATATATGTATATATACATATATATAAAATCAAAAAATAAAGACTCGTTTGCTGAATAAATGTCACATTTTCAATATCAAAAGATGTATAAGTCGATCCTCTGTAAATAACTATCTCCTTAAAGATAATGACTAGAAACACTTTACAATACTAATTCTAAAGACAACTATAGTTTTTATGAATTATGTTATTTTTAGTTTTAGTTTTATCTTACTTTATTAATTTGGTTACAGTTTATGTATGTGTATGTGGTAGTCTCAATAGCTATGATACTCAAAGACTCATGTGCTTGAATGGTTGTCCATAGGACATGACACTATTAGGACGTGTAGCTTTGTTAAAGTAGGTATGGATATGTTGGATGAAGTGTGTTACTGTGGAGACAGGTTTTGAAGTTTTCTATGCTGACATTATGCTCAGTGCGAGACATTTTCTTCTGCTGCTTGTGAATTAATATGTAGAGATGTCAACCTTTTTGTCAGCATCATGTCTGCCTGGACACTGTCATGCTTTCCACCATGATGATAATGGGCTAAATATATTAACTTGTAAGCCAAACCCAATTAAATGTTACTCCTCTTAAGAGTTGCGTTTTGATCTTGGTTCTGGGACTCCGCTGAACTTAGGAACTTAGTCTGCACAGGTGAGAGTGTGCACCACACAGGCAGACAGCTTTTGGGACAGGCAGGAGCCACAGAGCCGCTGAGGCAGCACCCTTTTTGGGCCGCAGACATCCGGCCACCCTCCCAGCCGAAGGAGGACAGGAGTCCGCCTGGCACAGGAGCCCTCTGTCTCAGGAGCAGGGAGCGCCATCTTGGTTCCAGGACTCCGCCAAACTTAGGAACTTAGACTGCACAGGTGAGAGTGTGCACCACAGAAGCTGACAGCTTCTGTGACCTGCCAAAGCAACACAGCATCTGGGAAAGGTCCTGTTTTGGGCCTTCTTCTTCAGTCAGGAGGAGGTCCAAAGACCAGATATCTGTGCACCATCCCTGTAATAGTAGAGCTTGCCAGCAGAGAGTGCTCTAACCACTGAAACTCAGAGGAGAGAGCATGTCTCCCAGGTCTGCTGATAGACAGTAATCAGAATCACCAGAAGAACAGTCTCTCTAACAGAGATAACTATAATAACTAACTCCAGAGATTACCAGATGGCGAAAGGTAAACGTAAGAATCTTACTAACAGAAACCAAGACCACTCACCATCATCAGAACCTAGCACTCCCACTTCGCCCAGTCCAGGGCACCCCAACACACCCGAAAAGCTAGACCTGGATTTAAAAGCATATCTCATGATGACGGTAGAGGACATCAAGAAGGACTTTAATAACTCACTTAAAGAATTACAGGAGAACATTGCTAAAGAGTTACAAGTCCTCAAAGAAAAACAGGAGAACACAATCAAACAGGTAGAAGTCCTTAAAGAAAAACAGAAAAAGACAAACAAACAGGTAGAAGTTCTTAAAGAAAAACAGGAAAACACATCCAAACAGGTGATGGAAATGAACACAACCATACTAGACCTAAAAAGGGAAGTAGAAATAATAAAGAAAACCCAAAGTGAGGCAACGCTGGAGATAGAAAACCTAGCAAAGAAATCTGAAACCATAGATGTGAGCATCAGCAACAGAACACAAGAGATGGAAGAGAGAATCTCAGGTGCAGAAGATTCCATAGAGAACATCGGCACAATAATCAAAGAAAATGGAAAATGCAAAAAGATCCTAACTCAAAACATCCAGGAAATCCAGGACACAATGAGAAGACCAAAACTACGGATAAAAGGAGTGGATGAGAATGAGGATTTTCAACTCAAAGGACCAGCAAACATCTTCAACAAAATTATAGAAAAAAACTTCCCAAATCTAAAGAAAGAGATGCCCATGAACATACAAGAAACCTACAGAACTCCAAATAGACTGGACCAGAAAAGAAATACCTACCGACACATAATAATGAGAACAACAAATGCACTAAATTAAGATAGAATACTAAAAGCAGTAAGAGAAAAAGGCCAAGTAACATATAAAGGCAAGCCTATCAGAATTACACCAGAATTTTCACCAGAGACTATGAAAGCCAGAAGATCCTGGACAGATGTTATACAGACACTAAAAGAACACAAATTCCAGCCCAGGCTACTATACCCAGCCAAACTCTCAATTAACATAGATGGAGAAACCAAAGTATTCCACGACAAAAGCAAATTCACACATTATCTTTCCACGAATCCAGCCCTTCAAAGATAATAACAGAAAAAAACCAATACAAGGACAGGAACCACGCCCTAGAAAATACAAGAAGGTAATCCCTCAACAAACCTAAAAGAAGACAGCCACAAGAACAGAATGCCAACTTTAACAGCAAAAATATCAGGAAGCAACAATTACTTTTCCTTAATATCTCTTAATATCAATGGACTCAACTCCCCAATAAAAAGACATAGACTAACAAACTGGCTACACAAACAGGACCCAACATTTTGCTGCTTACAGGAAACTCATCTCAGAGAAAAAGATAGACACTACCTCAGAATGAAAGGCTGGAAAACAATTTTCCAAGCAAATGGTATGAAGAAACAAGCGGGAGTATCCATTCTAATATCTGATAAGATTAACTTCCAACCCAAAGTCATCAAAAAAGACAGGGAGGGGCACTTCATACTCATCAAAGGTAAAATCCTCCAAGAGGAACTATCAATTCTGAATATCTATGTTCCAAATACAAAGGCAGCCACATTCATTAAAGAAACTTTAGTAAAGCTCAAAGAACACTTTGCACCTCACACAATAATAGTGGGAGACTTCAACATACCACTTTCACCAATGGACAGATCATGGAAACAGAAACTAAACAGGGACACAGTGAAACTAACAGAAGTTATGAATCAAATGGATCTGGCAGATATCTACAGAACATTCTATCCTAAAACAAAAGGATATACCTTCTTCTCAGTACCTCATGGTACCTTATTCAAAATTGAACACATATTTGGTCATAAAACAGGCCTCAACAGATACAAAAATATTGAAATTGTCCCATGCATCCTATCAGATCACCATGGACTAAGGCTGATCTTCAATAACAAAATAAATAATAGAAAGCCAACATTCACGTGGAAACTGAACAACACTCTTCTCAATGATATCTTGGTCAAGGAAGGAATAAAGAAAGAAATTAAGGACTTTTTAGAGTTCAATGAAAATGAAGCCAGAACATACCCAAACTTATGGGACGCAATGAAAGCATTTCTAAGAGGAAAACACATAGATCTGAGTGCCTCCAAAAAGAAACTAGAGAGAACACATATTAGCAGCTTGACAACACACCTAAAAGCTCTAGAACAAAAGGAAGCAAATTCTCCCAAGAGGAGTAGACAGCAGGAAATAATCAAACTCAGGGGCGAAATCAACCAAGTGGAAACAAGAACTGTTCAAAGAATCAACCAATCAAGGAGCTGGTTTTTTGAGAAAATCAACAAGATACATAAACCCTTAGGCAGACTCACTAGAGGGCATAGAGAAAGCATTCTAATTAACAAAATCAGAAATGAAAAAGGAGACATAACAACAGATCCTGAAGAAATACAAAACACCATCAGATCCTTCTACAAAAGGCTATACTCAACAAAACTGGAGAACCTGGATAAATTGGACAAGTTTCTAGACAGATACCAGGTACCAAAGTTGAATCAAGATCAGGTTAATGATCTAAACAGCCCTATATCCCCCAAAGAAATAGAAAAAGTCATTAATAGTTTCCCAACCAAAAAAATCCCAGGACCAGATGGGTTTAGTGCAGAGTTCTATAAGACCTTCAAAGAAGATCTAATCCCAGTTCTTCACAAACTATTCCACAAAATAGAAACAGAAGGTACTCTACCCAACTCATTCTATGAAGCCACAATTACTCTGATACATAAACCACAAAAAGACCCAACCAAGATAGAAAACCAGACCAATATCCCTTAAAAATATTGATGCAAAAATCCTCTATAAAGTTCTTGCTAACCGAATCCAAGAACACATCAAAACAATCATCCATCCTGACCAAGTAGGTTTCATCCCAGGGATGCAGGGATGGTTCAATATATGGAAATCCATCAATGTAATCTAGTATATAAACAAACTCAAAGACAAAAACCACATGAACATCACCTGAGATGCTGAGAAAGCATTTGCCAAAATCCAACACCCATTCATGCTAAAGTCTGGAAAGATCAGGAATTCAAGGCCCATAACTAAACATGATAAAAGCAATCTACAGCAAACCAGTAGCCAACATCAAAGTAAATGGTGAGAAGCTTGAAGCAATCCCACTAAAATCAGCCTTGTCCAACTCAATTCTTCAACGAATTAGAAAGGGCAATCAGCAGATTCATCGGGAATAACAAAAAACCAGGGATAGCAAAAAGTCTTCTCAAGGATAAAAGTACCTCTGGTGGAATCACCATGCCTGACCTAAAGCTTTACTACAGAGCAATTGTGATAAAAACTGCATGGTACAGGTATAGTGACAGACAAGTAGACCAATGGAATAGAATTGAAGACCCAGAAATGAAGCCACACACCTATGGTCACTTGATCTTCGACAAGGGAGCTAAAACCATCCAGTGGAAGAAAGATAGCATTTTCAACAAATGGTGCTGGCACAACTGGTTGTTATCATGGAGAAGAATGCAAATTGATCCATTCCTATCTCCTTGTACTAAGGTAAAATCTAAGTGGATCAAGGAACTACACATAAAACCAGAGACACTGAAACTTATAGAGGAGAAAGTGGAGAAAAGCCTTGAAAATATGGGCACAGGGGAAAAATTCTTGAATAGAACAGCAATGGCTTGTGCTGTAAGATCGAGAATTGACAAGTGGGACCTCATGAAACTGCAAAGCTTCTGCAAGGCAAAAGACACCATCAATAAGACAAAAAAAAACACCAACAGATTGGGAAAGGATCTTTACCTATCCTAAATCAGATAAGGGACTAATATCCAATATATATATAAAGAACTCAAGAAGGTGGACTCCAGAAAATCAAATAACCCCATTAAAATATGGGGCTCAGAACAGAACAAAGTATTCTCACCTGAGGTATACCGAATGGCAGAGAAGCACCTGAAAAAATGTTCAACATCCTTAATCATCAGGGAAATGCAAATCAAAACAACCCTGAGATTCCACCTCACACCAGTCAGAATGGCTAAGATCAAAAATTCTGGTGACAGCAGATGCTGACGAGGATGTGGAGAAAGAGGAACACTCCTCCATTGTTGGTGGGATTGCAAGCTTGTACAACCACTCTGGAAATCAGTCTGGAGGTTCCTCAGAAAATTGGACATACTACTACCTGAGGATCCAGCAATACCTCTCCTGGGCATATATTCAGAAGATGTCCCAACCGGTAAGAAGGACACATGCTCCACTATGTTCATAGCAGCCTTATTTATAATAGCCAGGAGCTGGAAAGAACCCAGATGCCCCTCAACAGAGGAATGGATATAGAAATTGTGGTACATTTACACAATGGAGTACTACTCAGCTATTAAAAAGAATGAATTTATGAAATTGCTAGCCAAATGGATGGACCTGGAGGGCATCATCTTGAGTGAGGTAACAAAATCACAAAGGAACTCACACAATATGTATTCACTGATAAGTGGATTATAGCCCAGAAACTTAGGATACCCAAGATATAAGATACAATTTGCTAAATGCATGAAACTCAAGAAGAATGAAGACCAAAGTGTGGACACTGTGCCCCTTCTTAGAAGTGGGAACAAAACACCCATGGAAGGAGTTACAGAGACAAAGTTTGGAGCAGTGATGAAAGGATGGACCATCTAGAGACTGCCATACCATGGGATCCATCCCATAATCAGCTTCCAAACGCTGACACCATTGCATACACTAGCAAGAATTTGCAGAAAGGAACCAAATATAGCTGTCTCTTGTGAAACTATGCTGGGCCCTAGCAAACACAGAAGTGGATGCTCACAGTCAGCTATTGGATGGATCACAGGGCTCCTAATGGAGAAGCTAGTGAAAGTACCCAAGGAGCTAAAGGGATCTGCAACCCTATAATTGGAACAACATGATGAACTAACCAGTACTCCGGAGCTCTTGTCTCTAGCTGCATATGTATCGAAAGATGGCCTAGTTGGCCATCACTGGAAAGAGAGGCCCATTGGACTTGCAAACTTTATATGCCCCAATACAGGGGAATGCCAGGGCCAAAAGAATGGGAATGGGTGGGTAGGGAAGTGGGGGGGGGGTATGGGGGACTTTTGGGATAGCATTGGAAATGTAATTGAGGAAAATACGTAATAAAAAAAAATAAAAAAAAAAAGAGTTGCCTTGCCTAATATGTCTCTTTACAGCAATAAAGTCCTGCCTAAAACAATGCTCATTGCCTGTTTATAAGTGATACCATATATTTATAGTTTTTAATGTCAATATTATTACAGTGATAGGATCATACATCTTGTGAAAATCTTAATCTCTTTGTAAAATTGTTTGAATCTTTTCTTAATTCAATGTACCAAATATTAGAAGTTCATAGGCAAGAAGTTTCTTAGATTCTTTTATTTGAAAGTATCATATAGTAATTAATTGTATGCATTAGTGATATAATATATGATAGTTTGGTTGTTACATGCTTTGGGAAATGGTATTAATTTGAAGAATCAGTCAATATGTCTTTTATTATTTGTAAATCAGAACCTTACATCAAAAGGTATCCAGGAAAATCTGAGAAAGTTCTGAATAGAAACAGATGTTGAAGAACTTACATCTACTTTCTTGATTGAAATAATGTGTCCTTGGACATATCATATTTTGGTTTAAGAGTTTTGAATTACTGCTTTTGCATTTTGGCAATAGTCTTTAACGTTACAAATTAATCACCATATAACAAAAATGTTTATATTTATGTGAAGACATGAGTTAAACAATATTTCAAATGCAAATTGAAAGTATATTAGTGACATGCATGTGCATTTCTAAACAATAAAATCAACTAATAAATGTATTATGATTTTATACACAAGTGGGATAATTGATGGTGCCATTAATGCACTGTGTATGAAATGGTGGTGATCCTTTTGCTTTAAGATATCCATATTTACATTCAAATTCAACATTCTCCCCTGAATGAGTATAAATCTTTTCAGTGTCTCTCCATTTGAACATAATATTGTGTTTTTCCATAATGTTTTCTGTTATTACACATGCACCTGAAGGAAAAAAAATCACCAAATTTCTTTAAGTAATACATAAACCAACAGAAATTATCCCTATCTATAGACCAATTCCATTTATTTTTCTGAAAATTATCTATAAATGTAATTTCATTATCAGTAACTTCAAAAATTAAATTTTGCTTTGATAACTACTCTATGTATCTGCAGTTAACTCATCTTGATAGACTTTCCAAAACATTTGTTTAGAACTGATATAATATTCAGTAAATGACATAAGGATAATTGGGAGATGACTAAAATTTGATACTGTCTGTAGTTGGTCAATGACAGCGATGTAAGAAAAATCATCAAACATCAAACAAACATGTAAGAAAGTACAAGGAAACACAACAGGGAAACAGTTCATTGGTTTTGGACACTGAATGTTTGGAAGGGTCTCCAAATTGTAAGGCAAAAAGCAAACCTTGACCCCTGGAATTCATCAAAATGAGGTACTTGTGCATAGCACAGAGAATAATCAATACAACTAAGAAATAGGCAGCAAGTTGAATCAGAGTAAATGGTTGACTATTATTTGTTTTTAGGTATTTACATATCTTTTTTCGGGGTGTCTTATGTCAAGAAAACATAAACTGAAAATTAATTGTGTTGGTTTGGTTTGGTTTGGGTTGGGTTTGATTTGATTTGATTTGATTTGATTTGATTTGATTGATTTTGTCCTGGTTGGAAGTTATAACACCACTTGCCCTAAATCGACCATAACTTTTTTGAAAACATTTTGTACTATATTTGTCTTACATTATACTTAAATAATTCATCAGGATTTTAGTTTCTGGATAACTTTTAAATGAACTGTCATTAGTCTGTGGTAAAATGCATTTTAAAAGAAAAATAAGCCAAGCAAAATTATATAAATGAGTAGATACTTCTCAAAAAATATCTATAAAAATCTGAGTAGGAAAAAAAAAACTTAATATAATTTGCTGTCATTTTTTAACCAAAGCCATGATAAGTTACCTTGCCACTCAGTTAGAATAGCATTAGAGAAAGGAGCCCTTAAAATTATAAATGCCAATGAATGTGTGGTGAAAAATTCATAAGCTGTTGCTGGGAATTTAGCTAAGAGAAGTTACTATAGATGACAACTGAGATTTCTTAAAAATTTAAAAATAGATTTTACATATATTGTTGCATATAGCTTCTTTTGCTATATACTCAAAGGAAATAATATGAACCTCCTAAAACTGCTTGTATATGATTATTGCAAACTGCTACATTACTGTAGATAAGATGAAAAAACTTCCTGAGATAATACCATTTGATGAATTTATAAAGACCACGTGGTATACTTAAATGTGGAATTTGATTCAGTCAGTAAAGATACATTTTATTATTTTAGCTAGTAAAAGGCATTGGAGGACATTATGTGAAATAAAGCAAACACAGGAAAACAACTACTTTGTGTTCTTTCATTCTGAATGAAAAGATAGAGAAAACTATCTCTAGAATGCATGACAGTGATTAATAGAAGTTTGTTGTCTTATCGAAGAGCAGGGGATGTGGTATGGATTTAATAAATGAAGGACGTATATAGGTGTGATTTGAAAAAGAATGGCTTTCATAGGCTCACATATTGCTTATTCATTGGGGATTGGTAACACTCAAAAAGGATTAGGAGTCTTGTTGGAGTTGGTATAGCCTTGTTAGAAGAAATATATATATATCTTACTGCTGTCTGCAGATTCAGCTGTATAATGCTCAGCTACTTCTCCTCCATCATGTGCCACCTTTGTGCCACCTTTGTTCCATCATGCTTCCAAACATGATGATAATAGACTAAATCTTGAAATTATAAGCTATTCCCAACAAATGCTTTCTTTTTTAAGAGTTGTCATGATCATATTGTGTCTACACAGCAATAGAACACTGACTGAGTCAATAGGTATAGAATGTCATGCTGATGCCCAGTTTTGTGGACATTAATACATGTTAGTAAAACCTTAATTGTAAAGAATAACATGCACAATTTTAGGTGACAGGTGGGTTTTATAAAAAGTATCTAATAATCTTATTTTTATCACATGCTAATGTTTGGCACTGGAGATAAAACAAAATAGTACTTGTATTTTGTGAATTTTCTATTATTAACAGAAAAATATCCATAATATAAAACAAAATCTCCTATAATCTATGAGAATAAGGTACTTACGTAAGCAGGTTGGTGGCTCAGACCACTTTCCATTTCTACATGTTATTGTCTTCTTTCCGTTAAGGACATAATACTTCTGGCATTGATAGTCAACTGATGAGAATGGTTCATATACTGGTAATGACAAGGAGGTGATGTCTCCATTGTCAATAGGTGGAGGAGGCCCACATTTCACTGTTGAGTCTAAGGAGAAAACATTTGAAGGTTTGAGACTCAAGTCAAATTACAGACATAAGCAAAACCAAAAATAATACAATATTAAATAAGACTTTAGTGTTTTCTAGCTAAATAAATGATTTCTTGAAGAAAGATCATATAAACTGAGAGTTGCAAGTTCTTCCTTCCTTTTCACCTAAAGCCCAACTTAACTACAGCAAACATGTCTGTTCTGAAGTCTTCAAGTACTAGTAAATATCTTAACAGCTTCTGAGCACACAGATGCCAATGTAGATAGGCAACTTTTAAAAGAAACTTGATAGTACATGACCCTATATATTCCCACTCTTTATCATTTTTTGTAGAAAGACATTTTAAATAAGATTTTAAAGTTGATAATGTTTCAGAAGGCTAATGAGGCTTTCTGGGTTTCTGATAGGGTCAAAATAAGCAAAGACATCTATATGTTATACTTTTGCTAAGTATATCTGAAATGCTTGGACATAGTATTTGTAGTAAACATTCCATGAAGAGATGAGACATTGAAAATTCTAGCAAAGAAATCCAGAACGCATCTAACTGCATAATACTGTGCTATATGTTTTTCTTTTTGACTACTGAGTGCCCTCGTGAGGACATAGGAAATGTCTAAAATCAAAACTACTAATTCTATTCAGTAAGATCTTAAGAGGAACATCATGAAACTGAATCAAATGCCAATACTTTTAATATTAAAATTAAAACATTCAAGAGTCAAACAAAATTAATGTTTTAGTGTAAAGGAAAATGAAAACAATTGGTCATTAGGTATGAATGTTCATATTCAAGAACTGAGTAAACTCAAATAGGACAAGTCCCATGAAGCTCCTGGAAATCCATCTACTGGAAATGCTTAAAGAAAACATCTTGGAAAAAAATCAGTAGAAAGTCATCATCAACCATGCTGTACCAACATTCCAAAAAAGTTACCCCTATCTATGGCCACACAGACCATAGGAAGTTAAAAAAAAATGAGTGTCAGCCTTAAGTTCCATATCCTGTGGTCGTAGCCTTTTGAATAGAGACATCAATGAAGACATTGTCCAATAAAAGAAGATAAAGGGGATTTATCTCCAGCAGAATTCTTCCTAGAGAATAACAACCAGAATTCATTGCATAAGTAAATAAAAATTAACAATAGGCGAAATTTAACTGTAAAATTAGGGATATATAGTAGATGATCTTTGTAACTCATAAAATTATGCTTGTGTTTCAAGTGAAACATAGCATTTAAGGATAGTGGTAAAAAACATAATCATAGGAGGAAGAGGGAGGAGGGACATGAATGGGAGAAGGGAGGAAAAGGTAAAAGAAGAAGGGAAGCATCAGATATGGGGGAGACAGGACAGAATCCTAGAGGGCCAGGGAATGAATAGAAATATGGACCACTGTTGTTTGGGGGACTGAGGAATCTCAAGAAAGTGCAAGACAGCAAGGATATGAGAGGCTCTGGAGATCCAATGGGGATAAGCTTAGCCAAACTATTCAACAGTGAGGAGATCGAACCTAAATAGACCACCAATAGGTAGGCATGGACCCAAGTTGAGGGATGGGATCACCCACTCTCTTAAAAATGTTTGAGCAAGAATTGTTCCTCTCTAAAGGAAATACAGAAATAAAAGTGGGGCAGATCCCAACTTGGGCATGATGTGTGCTGCTGGTTTGCTGTATATTGCTTTTACTATGTTTAGGTATGTACTTTGAATTCCTGATATTTCCTAGACTTTTATCGTGAAGGGATATTGGATTTGGTCAAATATTTCTCAGCATCTAATGAGATGATAACGTGGTTTTTTCAATATTGTTTGCATAGTGGATTACATTTATGAATTTCCATATATTGAACCATCCCTGCATCCCTGGGATGAAGCCTACTTGATCATGATGGATCATCATTTTGATGTGTTCTTGAATTTGGTTTGCAAGAATTTTATTGAGTATTTTTGCATCAATATTCATAATAGAAATTTGTCTGAAGTTCTCTTTCTTTGTTAGGTCTTTATGTGGTTTATGTATCAGAGTAATTGTGGCTTCATAGAATGAATTGGGTAGTATTCCTTCTGTTTGCATTTTGTGGAATAATTTGAAGAGTATTGGTATTAGGTCTTCTTTGAAGTTCTACTAGAACTCTGTACTTAGTCCATCTAGTCCTGGGATTTTTTGTTTTTGTTTTTCTGTTTTTTGTTTGTTTGGTTTTTTTGAGGGGTGCTCTTTGGAGGCTTTTTTGGGAGACTATTAATGACTGTTTATACTTCTTTAGGTGTTATGGGACTCTTTAGATCGTTTGGATTAATGAGCAAGGGCAGGTGGTTGTAGTGGGGGATTTTCGGTGGGGACTTGAGGAAAGGGGGTAACATTTGAAATGTAGATACAGAAAATATCTAATAAAAAATGAAAAATAGGAGTTATCAAGCCATCATTTCTGTTGTTCATAGACGTCATCATTGAATATAGCTGTTGGTTCCTCCCCTCTTTTGGAAGTTTTCACGGTGCATTCTGGTATGAAAGCCAATTCTCCAGGAGGAAGCTTTCAAGTCAATACCAGCTCAAGATTCTCTAGGCCCTGTATGTAATGTGTGTGGTATATTCAGCTATAGAAATTTCTCAGATTCTAGTTTGAGTAATTGTCCTTATACATACTGCCAAGAAACTCTTGGAAAACTATGACTAATATTTCGAAAGTGGTTTCTCATGCTTAATGTTGGGTTTATTGTTACATGGTCTATTGTTCTTAGGATAGAGCACTATCAACACAGATGGAAATTTTTCATTTAAACTTTTACTTAACAAAAATTTCATTTTAAAAAAGTAAACTATTAGAGATAGAATTTTTGCATTGTATATTCAAAAGCAATTAAAAATCCATGCTTCAATTCTTGAGAACCACTCCTCTAAAACAAGATGAAAAAGGAGAAAAAAGACATGACCAGCTTTGCTGCTCCTCTGAAGATATCACAACATGAGGGCCTCCCATATATTCTAAGAAAGAGATGGTCATAAATGTACAAGAAGCCTATAAAACACCAAATATATTGGACCAGAAAAGAAAATCCTCTCATAACATAATATTCAAGGCATTAAATGCAAAGAACAAAGAAAATATTAAAAGCTGTGAGTGAAAAATGTCAAGTAACATGCAAAGGCAGACTGATTAGAATCACACCAGACTTCTCAACAGAGACACCAAAAGCCAGAAGAGCCTGGACAGAGGTCATACAGACACTAAGAGAAAACAAACACCAACACAGGCTATTATACCCAGCAAAACTCCCAATCAACATAGATGAAGACATCAAAATATTCCAAGACAAAAATAAATTCAAACAATATCTATCTATAAATCCAGCCCTATGGAGAATTCTAAAAGGAAAACTCCAACACACAGAGGGTACCCTCATCAAAAAAGCAAGACATTAATAATCTCAAAAAAAAAAAGAGAATCATATCCACATAATGCCTCCTACAACAACAAAAATCACAGGAACTAACAATCATCTGGTTTAATATCTCTCAATATCAATGGACTAAATTCTCCAATAAAAAAACATAAGCTAACAGACTGGATATGTAAACAGGATCCAACATTTTGCTGCATACAAAAAACACACTTCAATAACAAAGACAGACACCACCATGAGTAAAAGGCATGAAAAAAGTCTTCTAAACAAATGGTCCCAAGAAACAAGAAGGAATTGCCATCATAATATCCAATAAAATAGACTTTCAGTCCAAAAGTTATCAAGTGAGTTGAGGAAGTATAGTTCGTAGTCATGAAAGGAAATATCCACCAGAAGAAAGTGTCATTTCTGAACATCTATGCCCCAAATATAAGGGCACCAACATTCAAAAAGGAAACTTTACTAAAGCCCCCCCCTAAAAAAAAACAACCACACACATTGAACCCCACACAATAACAGTGGGAAACTTCAAAACTCCACACTCACTAATGGACAGGTCATTGAAACAGAAACTAAACAGAGGCATGGTGAAACTAATATAGGTTATCAATCAAATGGATTTAACAGTTATCTACAGAACACTTCACCCTAAAACCAAAGAATATACCCTCTTCTCAGCACCTTGTGGTACCTTCTCCAAAATTGATCATATAATGGTTCTCAAAATAGTCCTCAACCAATAGAAGAAGATTAAAATAATCCTTGCATTCTATCAGATCACTGTGGCCTAAGGCTAGCCTCCAATAACATAAAAAACAACAGAAAACCTACATACATGTGGAAACTGAACAACACTCTATTCAGTGATAACTTGGTCAGAGAAGAAATAAAGAAATTAAAAAAAAAAAAACTTCCTACAATGCAATGAAAAGAATGATACAGCATACCAAAACTTATGGGATATAATGAAAGCAGTGCTAAGATGAAAATTCATAAAACTAAGAGTCCTGGTAAAAGATTCTAAACATTCTACACTAGCAACTTACCAGCACACCTGAGCGCTCTAGAACAAAAAGAAGCTAACACATCCAAGAGGAGTAGAGGACAGGAAATAGTCAAACTGGGCAGAAGTCAACCAAATAAAAACAAAAGGAACTATATAAAGAATGAGCAAAATCAAAAGCTAGTTCTTTGAGAGTATCAACAAGATAGATAAACCCCTAGCCAAACTAACAAAAGTGCCCAGAGGTAGTGTCTAAATCAACAAAATAGGACAGGAAAAGGGAGACAGAACAAGAGAAATTTAGGAAATACAAAAGGTCATCAGATCCTACTACAAAAGCCGATTTTCAACAAAACTGGAAAATCAAGATGAAATGGAGGATTTTCTAGACAGATACTCTGTACCAAAATTAAATTAAGAGCTGTTAAACTATCCAAACAGGCACATCCCATAAAGAAATAGAAAAAAATCTCATTAAAAACCTCCCAACCAAAAAGAGCCCAGAGCCAAATGGCTTTAGTGCAGAATTATACCAGACCTTCAAAAAAGAGCTAATACCAGCACTCTTAAAATTATTCCATAAGACAGAAATGAGAAGAACACTACCTAATTCATTCTATGAAGCTACAAGTACTCTGATACCTAAATTACATAAGGATCCAAGAAAAAAAAGAGAAAAATCAGACCAATTTCACAAATAAATATCAATGCAAAGATAATAAAATTCTAGCAATCCGAATCCAAGAATACATCAAAGCCATCATTCACCATGATCAAGTAGGCATCAACTCAGGGATGAAAGGTTGGTTCAATATACAAAAATCCATTAACATAATCCACTATATAAACAAACTCAATGAAAAAAAAATCACATGGTTATCTCATTAGATGAGGAAAAAGCATTTGACAAAATACAACACCCATTCATGTTAAAAGTATTGGAGAAATCATGAATTCAAGACTCATACCTAAACATAACAAAAGCAATATACAGCAAAAACACAGACAATATCAAGTTAAACAGCGAGATACTTGAAGCAATCCCAATAAAATGAGGGACAAGATAAGGATGCCAACTCTTCTTATATCTTTTCAATATTGTACTCGAGCAATAACACAACAAAAGGAGATCAAGGGAATACAAATTGGCCAGGAATACTTCAGGATATCACTATTTGCAGATGATATGATACTAAACATAAGCAACCCCCCCCCAAAAAAAATGACCAGAGAACATCTACAGGAGATAAAGCACTTCAGCAGAGTGGCTGGATATAAAATTAACTCAAATAAATCAGTAGCTGTCCTTTATACAAATGATAAACAGACTGAGGAAGAAATTATGGAAACATTGGGCAGTGGTAGTACATGTCATTAATTCCAGCACTTAGAAGGCAGAGGCAAGGTAGATTTCTGAGTTCGAGGCTAGACTGGTCTACAAAGTGAGTTCGAGGGCAGCCAAGGCTATACAGAGAAACCGTGTCTCGGAAAAAAAAAAAAAGAAGAAGAAATTTGGAAAGCAACACCCTACACAAGAGTCACAGATAATGTAAATTCTCTTGGGGCAACTTTAAGCAAACACGTGAAATATCTGTATGATAAGAACTTCAAGTCTCTGAAGAAAGAAATTGAAGAAGACCTCAGAAAATGGAGAGATCTCCCAAGTTCATGAATCATCAGGATTAACATAGTAGAAATGGCCATCCAACCAAAAGGAATCTACAGATACAATGCAATCCCTATCAAAGGTCCAACACATATCTTCAAAGACATGGAAAGAGCAATTCTCAAATTCATCTGGAAAAACAAACAAACAAACAATCAAAAAACAGAATAGTGAAAACAATTCTTAACAATACAAGAACTTCTGAGGAAATCACCTTCTCTGACTTCCAGCTGTACTACCCATCAATTGTGATAAAAACTGCATGGTACAGAGACTGACACACTGATCAGTGGAATAGAATTGAAGACCCAGAAATAAAACCACTCATTTATTTGACAAAGATTAAAAAAATATATACATTGGAAAAAAGAATCTCCAGTAAATGGTTCTGTTCTGACAGTCAGTATGTAGAAAAATGAAAATAGATCCATATTTGTCATCTTGCACAGAGGTCTAGTCCAAGTGGATGAAGGACCTAAACATAAAATAGATATACTGAACCAAATAGAAAAGAAATTTGAAATGAGCCTTGTACTCATTGAGACGGAGGGAAATTTCCTAAACAGAACTCTATTGACTCAGGTTCTAAGATCAAGAATTGATAAATGGGACCTCATGAAACTGAAAAACTTCCATATGGCAAAGGATATAAACAGTAGGAAAAATTGGCAACATACAGATTGGGAACAAAAAAAAACAAAAAAAAAACAAAAAAACAAAAAAAAAACTTTACTAACCCTACATTCGGTAGAGGACTAATATCCAAAATATACAAAGAACTCAAGAAGCTGACCACAAAGAAACCAAACAACCCAATCAAATGGAATATAGAACTCAACAACAACAACAACAACAACAGAAATCATGGGAGGAATCTTGATGCATTGAGAAGCACTTAAAGAAATGTTCAAATTCCTTAGTCATCATGGAAATTGAAATCAAAGTGACCCTGAGGTTCTCCCTTACACCAATCAGAATGGCTAAGGTCAAAAACTCAAGTGACAGCACATAGAGACATGAATTCAGGGAAAGAGGAACACTCTTCCATTGCTTGTGAGATTAAAAACTGGTAGAACCACTCTGGAAATCAATCTAGAGTTTCCTCAGAAATTTGGAAATAGATAAACCTGAAGAAACAGTAATACCACTCTTGGACATATATATCCAAATGATGTCCCAGGGCATGCCACATAGGAACATGTTTCACTGTGTTCATACTGACTATCATTTGTGATAGCCAGAATTTGGAAACAACAGAAACGTCCCACAATAGAAGAATGGCTACAGAAAATGTGGTTCATTTACACAATGGAATATTACTCAGCTATAAAAAATTAGGACATGCTGAATTTTGAAGTCTAATGGATGGAACTCAAAAATATTATCCTGAATATGAAGTAACCCAGATCCAAAGTACATTCATGGTATACTCACTAAGTGGATATTAGCCAAAAAAGTATGGTTACAATCCTCATAACTCAAGAAGTTTAACAAGCCATAGGGCCCAATTGAGGATGCCTCAGTACCACCAGGGAGGGAGGGGAATATGATCAGGTATGAAGAACAGTTGGAGGGCAGCCCGGTTGGGAGATAAGGATTGGACTGTAAAAAAAAAAGAAAAAGATTTAAAAAGTAAAATCAAAAACAAAAAACTATAAACAGAGAACCCAAACACAAAAGTAACAAATGAACTGATATACAAAACATATTAAAAATTATTTCACATGCAAATGATCTGAATATTGAGGTTTGATTGATGGATTAGGCAGTTGATGTTTCTTTATAGGTATGAGTTAAATACATCCATCATAAATATATAGTTCATATTAAATAATAAATAATTGAGGAAAATTAGAAAAATCCTGTGCTTATAAATCTAACTTTTAGCATGTAGTCATTGACAATTCATATGTGTTGAATTCAAAATGAAAGAAATAAGAAAAGATAACAAATAAAATATATTTTCTCATATAGAGATATTCTGTTAAACCATATATTTACATTTGAAAATAATTATTTGGTAAATCTTTTCTCAAGCCTTACATAAATATTGTTTTATTTTTTATTTATTTATTTATTTATTTTTTTATTTCTATTGGATGCTCCCCGAACCCCCCCACCAATAGGCCCAGTGGTGGCCTGTGGAGACCAAATACCAGCCATTAACTGGTAGCCACTTTCACATAGTAAAAACAAACAGGTGACATTAATTTTAACAGTATATTTTATTGAGCTAAATATATCCCAAATATTATCATCTCTACAGGCAAACAATATAAAAATATTTAACTTTTTCTCTTCCCACTGAGTCTCCAAAATCTGGAAGGCGTTTTACACTTGGCACACATCTTGGTCTAGACTAGCCACATCGCCTAATGGCTCCTGGCACTGGGGCTAGTCTGCCCTGCAATACCTTTCTAACCTCTCCTGATGTCGCAGTTTCCCAGAGCACTAGGCTCCCCAAATCCTGTGGGATTTCCATATCCCTGTGCCCAAGTCTCAGCTCTCACCATTCTGGTTGCTCGGCAGTCATTTCTCTAAGTGGCCTTGAGTTAATCTTTTAAATGCCATGATGTGAATTTTCATGTCACTTCTCCAGGACTCTCTTCTGCACTCCCCCAACTATCTTTTTTTATCTCTGGGATGCAGCTCAAGTCTGTATCACAGCTCATAAGGTCTTCTCTGTTACAGGAGCAGGGGTCAGAACAAGCATTGGCCTCACATCCTGGCCATTTGGGGGTCTCCCCAAGAGTGTTTGCCTATATGAGTGAGGATGCTAGAGATAGGATCCTGCTGTCACTCTATACCACTGCTATTTTTCCTCTTCCTGTACCTCAGTGGGCAAGTGTGGCCCTAGGTAGACATTCCATGTCTTTCCGTGTTTTCTTTTTTTTTTTTTTTTTTTTCACAAAAGGCAATGAACTTTTTATGGTTAAATACTAGCCTCTATTACAGCCACAGCATGAACACATAATCATAGATTAGTGATTGGATTTCTTTTACTTTCTTAATTGCTCAGGCTAGGCTGGCTGGGCAGCAAGTTCCAGGAATCCTGAATATCTCCAGCACCAGAGTTCCATACAGGCCCAGGCTGCTGTGCCTAGCTTTTATGTAAGTGTGGGAGATTTGAACTCAGGTCCTCTTGTTTGAACAGCAGGCACTTTAGTCTTTACTTTTTATGGACAATTTAAGTCAGTATACAAAGTACAAAGTAATAGGTTTCTTTTTTTTTTTTTAGGGATTTATAGGTTCTTATATTTCTTTTTTTTTTATTTTTATTACATATTTTCCTCAATTACATTTCCAATGCTATCCCAAAAGTCCCCCATAGCGCCCCCCACTTCCCTACCCACCCATTCCCATTCTTTTGGCCCTGGCATTCCCCTATATTGGGGCATATAAAGTTTGCAGTCCAATGGGCCTCTCTTTCCATTGATGGCCTACTAGGACATCTTTCAATACATATGCAGCTAGAGACAAGAGCTCCGGGGTTCTGGTTAGTACATCATGTTGTTCCAACAATAGGGTTGCAGATCCCTTTAGCTCCTTGGGTACTTTCTCTAGCTTCTCCATTGGGAGCCCTGTGATACATCCAATAGCTGACTGTGAACATCCACTCCGGTGTTTGCTAGGCCCCGGCATCGTCTCACAAGAGACAGCTATATTTGGGTCCTTTCAGCAAAATCTTGCTAGTGTATGCAATGGTGTCAGCGTTTGGAAGCTGATTATGGGATGGATCCCTGGATACGGCAGTCTCTAAATGGTCCATCCTTTCATCACAGCTACGAACTTTGTCTCTGTAACTCCTTCCCTGGGTGTTTTGTTCCCAATTCTAAGAAGGTGCACAGTGTCCACACTTTGGTCTTCATTCTTCTTGAGTTTCATGCGTTTATCAAATTGTATCTTATATCTTGGGTATCCTAAGTTTTGGGCTAATATCCACTTATCAGTGAATACATATTGTGTGAGTTCTTTTGTGATTGTGTTATTTCACTTAAGATGATGCCCTCCAGGTCCATCCATTTGGCTAGGAATTTCATAAATTCATTCTTTTTAATAACTGAGTAGTACTCCATTGTGTAAATGTACCATAATTTCTGTATCCATTCCTCTGTTGAGGGACATCTGGGTTCTTTCCAGCTTCTGGCTATTATAAATAGGGCTGCTATGAACATAGTGGAGCATGTGTCCTTTTTACCGGTTGGGACATCTTCTGGATATATGCCCAGGAGAGGTATTGCTGGATCCTCCGGTAGTACTATGTCCAATTTTCTGAGGAACCGCCAGACTGATTTCCAGAGTGGTTGTACAAGCTTGCAATCCCACCAACAATGGAGGAGTGTTCCTCTTTCTCCATATCCTCGCCAGCATCTGCTGTCACCTGAATTTTTGATCTTAGCCATTCTGACTGGTGTGAGGTGGAATCTCAGGGTTGTTTTGATTTGCATTTCCCTGATGATTAAGGATGTTGAACATTTTTTCAGGTGTTTCTCTGCCATTCGGTATTCCTCAGGTGAGAATTCTTTGTTCAGTTCTGAGCCCCATTTTCTAATGGGGTTATTTTACTTTCTGGAGTCCACCTTCTTGAGTTCTTTATATATATTGGATATTAGTCCCTTATCTGATTTAGGATAGGTGAAGATCCTTTCCCAATCTGTTGGTGGTTTTTTTCTCTTATTGATGGTGTCTTTAGCCTTGCAGAAGCTTTGTAGTTTCATGAGGTCCCACTTGTCAATTCTCGATCTTACAGCACAAGCCATTACTGTTCTATTCAGGAATTTTTCTCCTGTGCCCATATCTTCAAGGCTTTTCCCCACTTTCTCCTCTATAAGTTTAAGTGTCTCTGGTTTTATGTGAAGTTCCTTGATCCACTTAGACTTGACCTTAGTACAAGGAGATAGGAATGGATCGATTCGCATTCTTGTACATGTTAACAACCAGTTGTGCCAACACCATTTGTTGAAAATGCTGTCTTTCTTCCACTGGATGTTTTTAGCTCCCTTGTCGAAGATCAAGTGACCATAGGTGTGTGGGTTCATTTCTGGGTCTTCAATTCTATTCCATTGGTCTATTTGTCTGTCATTATACCAGTACCATGCAGTTTTTATCACAATTGCTCTGTAGTAGAGCTTTAGGTCCGGCATGGTGATTCCACCAGAGGTTCTTTTATCCTTGAGAAGAGTTTTTGCTATCCTAGGTTTTTTGTTATTCCAGATGAATTTGCAGATTGCACTTTCTAATTCGTTGAAGAATTGATTTGGAATTTTGATGGGGATTGCATTGAATCTGTAGATTGCTTTTGGCAAGATAGCCATTTTTACAATGTTGATCCTGCCAATCCATGAGCATGGGAGATCTTTCCATCTTCTGAGATCTTCTATAATTTCTTTCTTCAGAGACTTGAAGTTTTTATTATACAGATCTTTCACTTCCTTAGTTAGAGTCACGCCAAGATATTTTATATTATTTGTGACTATTGAGAAGGGTGTTGTTTCCCTAATTTCTTTCTCAGCCTGTTTATTCTTTGTGTAGAGAAAGGCCACTGATTTGTTTGAGTTAATTTTATATCCAGCTACTTCACCGAAGCTGTTTATCAGGCTTAGGAGTTCTCTGGTGGAATTTTTAGGGTCACTTATATATACTATCATATCATCTGCAAAAAGTAATATTTTGACTTCATCTTTTCCAATTTGTATCCCTTTGATCTCCTTTTGTTGTCGAATTGCTTTGGCTAGGACTTCAATACAATGTTGAATAGGTATGGAGAAAGTGGACAGCCTTGTCTAGTCCCTGATTTTAGAGGGATTGCTTCAAGCTTCTGACCATTTACTTTGATGTTGGCTACTGGTTTGCTGTAGATTGCTTTTATCATGTTTAGGTATGGGCCTTGAATTCCTGATCTTTCCAAGACTTTTATCATGAATGGGTGTTGGATCTTGTCAAATGCTTTTTCCGCATCTAACGAGATGACCATGTGGTTTTTGTCTTTGAGTTTGTTTATATACTGGATTACATTGATGGATTTCCGTATATTGAACCATCCCTGCATCCCTGGGATGAAACCTACTTGGTCAGGATGGATGATTGTTTTGATGTGTTCTTGGATTCGGTTAGCAAGAACTTTATTGAGGATTTTTGCATCAATATTCATAAGGGATATTGGTCTGAAGTTTTCTATCTTTGTTGGGTCTTTTTGTGGTTTAGGTATCAGAGTAATTGTGGCTTCATAGAATGAGTTGGGTAGAGTACCTTCTGTTTCTATTTTGTGGAATAGTTTGTGAAGAACTGGGATTAGATCTTCTTTGAAGGTCTGATAGAACTCTGCACTAAACCCATCTGGTCCTGGGCTTTTTTTAGTTGGGAGACTATTAATGCCTGCTTCTATTTCTTTGGGGGATATAGGGCTGTTTAGATCATTAACCTGATCTTGATTCAACTTTGGTACCTGGTATCTGTCTAGGAACTTCTCCATTTCATCCAGGTTCTCCAGTTTTGTTGAGTATAGCCTTTGGTAGAAGGATCTGATGGTGTTTTGGATGTCTTCAGGATCTGTTGTTATGTCTCCTTTTTCATTTCTGATTTTGTTAATTAGGATGCTTTCCCTGTGCCCTCTAGTGAGTCTGGCTAAGGGTTTATCTATCTTGTTGATTTTCTCAAAGAACCAGCTCCTTGATTGGTTGATTCTTTGAATAGTTTTTCCTGTTTCCACTTGGTTGATTTCACCCCTGAGTTTGATTATTTCCTGCCGTCTACTCCTCTTGGGTGAATTTGCTTCCTTTTGTTCTAGTGCTTTTAGGTGTGTTGTCAAGCTGCTAATGTGTTCTCTCTCTAGTTTCCTTTTGGAGGCACTCAGAGCTATGAGTTTTCCTCTTAGAAATGCTTTCATTGCGTCCCATAAGTTTGGGTATGTTGTGGCTTCATTTTCATTGAACTCTAAAAAGTCCTTAATTTCTTTCTTTATTCCTTCCTTGACCAAGGTATCATTGAGAAGAGTGTTGTTCAGTTTCCACGTGAAGGTTGGCTTTCTATTATTTATTTTGTTATTGAAGATCAGCCTTAGTCCATGGTGATCTGATAGGATGCATGGGACAATTTCAATATTTTTGTATCTGTTGAGGCCTGTTTTGTGACCAATTATGTGGTCAGTTTTGGAGAAGGTACCATGAGGTGCTGAGAAGAAGGTATATCCTTTTGTTTTAGGATAGAATGTTCTGTAGATATCTGCCAGATCCATTTGATTCATAATTTCTCTTAGTTTCTCTGTGTCCCTGTTTAGTTTCTGTTTCCATGATCTGTCCATTGGTGAAAGTGGTGTGTTGAAGTCTCCCACTATTATTGTATGAGGTGCAATGTGTGCTTTGAGATTTACTAAAGTTTCTTTAATGAATGTGGCTGCCTTTGTATTTGGAGCATAGATATTCAGGATTGATAGTTCCTCTTGGAGGATTTTACCTTTGATGAGTATGAAGTGTCCCTCCCTGTCTTTTTTAATGACTTTGGGTTGGAAGTCAATCTTATCAGATATTAGAATGGCTACTCCAGCTTGTTTCTTCATGCCATTTGCTTGGAAAATTGTTTTCCAGCCTTTCATTCTGAGGTAGTGTCTATCCTTTTCTCTGAGATGAGTTTCCTGTAAGCAGCAAAATGTTGGGTCTTGTTTGTGTAGCCAGTTTGTTAGTCTATGTCTTTTTATCGGGGAGTTGAGTCCATTGATATTAAGAGATATTAAGGAAAAGTAATTGTTGTTTCCTGTTATTTTTGTTGTTAAAGTTGGCATTTTGTTCTTGTGGCTGTCTTCTTTTAGGTTTGTTGAGGGATTACCTTCTTGTTGTTTCTAGGGCGTGGTTCCTGTCCTTGTATTGGTTTTTTTCTGTTATTATCCTTTGAAGGGCTGGATTCGTGGAGAGATAATGTGTGAATTTGGTTTTGTAGTGGAATACTTTGGTTTCTCCATCTATGTTAATTGAGAGTTTGGCTGGGTATAGTAGCCTGGGCTGGAATTTGTGTTCTTTTAGTGTCTGTATAACATCCGTCCAGGATCTTCTGGCTTTCATAGTCTCTGGTGAAAAATCTGGTGTAATTCTGATAGGCTTGCCTTTATATGTTACTTGGCCTTTTTCTCTTACTGCTTTTAGTATTCTATCTTTATTTAGAGCATTTGTTGTTCTGATTATTATGTGTCGGGAGGTATTTCTTTTCTGGTCCAGTCTATTTGGAGTTCTGTAGGCTTCTTGTATGTTCATGGGCATCTCTTTCTTTAGATTTGGGAAGTTTTCTTCTATAATTTTGTTGAAGATGTTTGCTGGTCCTTTGAGTTGAAAATCTTCATTCTCATCCACTCTTATTATCCATAGGTTTTGTCTTCTCATTGTGTCCTGTATTTCATGGATGTTTTGAGTTAGGATCTTTTTGCATTTTACATTTTCCTTGATTGTTGTGCCGATGTTCTCTATGGAATCTTCTGCACCTGAGATTCTCTCTTCCATCTCTTGTATTCTGTTGCTGATGCTCGTATCTATGGTTCCAGATTTCTTTCCTAGGGTTTCTATCTCCAGTGTTGCCTCATTTTGGGTTTTCTTTATTGTGTCTACTTCCCTTTTTAGGTCTAGTATGGTTTTGTTCATTTCCATCATCTGTTTGGATGTGTTTTCCTGTTTTTCTGTAAGGACTTCTACCTGTTTGATTATGTTATCCTGTTTTTCTTTAAGGATTTGTAACTCTTTAGCAGTGTTCTCCTGCAATTCTTTAAGGGATTTTTGTGCTTCCTCTTTAGTGTCTTCTGCCTGTTTAGCATTGTTCTCCTGTATTTCTTTAAGTGTGTTATTAAAGTCCTTCTTGAAGTCCTCTACCATCATCAGGAGGTATGCTTTTAGATCCGTGTCTAGCTTTTCAGGTGTGTTGGGGTGCCCTGGACTGGGCGAAGTGGGGGTGCTGGGTTCTGATGATGGTGAGTGGTCTTGGTTTCTGTTAGTAAGATTATTACGTTTCCCTTTCGCCATCTGGTAATCTCTGGGGTTATTTGTTATTGTTGTCACTGTTTAAAGATTGAAGCAGAAGCTGTGTTCCACTCACCAGCAGTCTCTAAATCCTGCGGCGGGGGTCATGGATAGCTGATGGTACCCCGGTGCTGGTCCAGCCGGAAGAGGCCTGTGGTCCTACTCAGGCCGGTTTTCTGCTTCCCTAACTAATGCAGTCTCTGGTCCTGCATGCAATTGGATTGGAGCAGAAGCTGTGCTCCACTCACCAGAAGTCTTAAGATCCTGTGGCGGGTGTTGTGGGTAGCTGGCGAGTGTCAGCCAACCCTGCGCCCCAGCTGCCCCGGTGCTTTTCTGACCGGAAGAGGCTTGTGGCCCTATGTAGGCCGGATTTCTCTCTCCCCAACCAGAGCAGTCTCAGGTCCCGCATGATTGGACTGGAGCAGAAGCTGTGTTCCACTCACCAGCAGTCCCAAAATCCTGCGGCGGGGGTCGTGGGTAGCTGGCGGGTGTCAGGCAACCCTGTGCTCCAGCTACCCCGGCGCTGATCCGGCCGGATGAGCTAAATATTGTTTTATACATTTAATATTGAATGAATAAATGAATATCTTTTGTTGTAAAGTCATTCATTTTTCCTTAGTAGCAATTGTTCCTCTAATCTGATTCAATTTTTTAAAACATTTCCACCATATTTCTTTATTATATTCCTCAAAACTGTATCAATTTCTTTTCTTTTTTTTTTTTTTTAAGAAAATGCTTCTCTTATCACTTTGGTAGTGAGCCTAGTCTTTAACAACTGTATCATCTCTTGAATGACTGTGCTCTACATTGACTGTATGGCCAGGAACCAAAGACTGGACAACTCAGACACCTAGAATGGGTGTTTTGCCAAGTTGTCATTAAATAGGCTTTCTCTGGCAGCCAATGGGAGTAGAAGAGGGAGTCTAAATTAGAGGTTTTCATTGGGTACCTTCCTTCGGAGATCAGGGAATTCGACAGAGATGCCACTTGAGCAGAATTGTGGGAGTCAGAGGGCATGGAGGACACCAGGAGAACCTAGTCCACTGAATTAACTAAGCAAAGTTCACATGTGCTCACAGTGACTGAAGCAGCAAAGAAGAGGAAGGCTTGGATCTGCACAAGGTCTTCAGTGTATACGTTATAGTGTTAGCATGGTGTTTTTGTGATATTCCTAACAGTGGGAGTGGTTTTACATCTGAGTATTTTGCCTGCTCTTGGGACTCTTTTATTCCTGTTAGGTTGCCTTGTCCAGCCTCAATATGAGAGGATTTTTAACTTGTCTTATTGTATCTTGTGTTGTCATGCTTGGCTATTGTCTCTTGGAGGACTATTATTTTTTAAAGGGAAGCAGAGGGCAGGGGATCTTGGGGAGAGGTGAAGTTTGAGGAAGTTGAGAGGATTGGAGGGAAAAGAAACTGTGTTCAGTTAAAAAAAAAAGATAGTTAAAAAAATCAACATCTTTTGTCATCAAAGAAATGCAAATCAAAACAACCATGAGATTCCACCTTGCACCAACCAAAATGGCTTCTCAAGTCATTCAAATGACAGCACATGCTGTTCAGGATGTGGAGAAAGGGGAACACTTCTCCATTGTTGGTGGGATTGTAAATTTACATAACCACTCTGCAAATTAATCTTGCGGTTCCTTAGAAAATTGGAAATCACTTTACCTCAAGACCCAGTTATACCATTCATGTGCATATAACCAAAAGATGTTCTACCATACCATAAGGAAACATGCACCACTATGTTCATAATAGCCAAAAGCTGTAAACAACCCAGATATCTCACAACAGAAAAATAGATACAGAAAATATGGTTCATTTACACAATAGAATGATATTCAGCTATTCATAACTAGGATATCATGAATTTTCAGGCAAATTGGTGAAACTAGAAAAAATCATCTTGACTAAGGTAACCTAGACGCAAAAGGTCATTAATGGTATATACTCAGTGATAAGTGGCTATTAGCCCAAATGTACTGGGTACCCAAGATACACCCCACAGATCCTAAGAAGTTAAACAAGACGGTAGGTCCCAATGAGGATCCCACTTAGAATGTGAAAGAAAATATTCATGGGAGGTAAAGGATGCTCATTATCCATGTGGGAGAGGGGAAAGGAAGGGAAATGGGGGTGGGACAAACCAATGATTGGTTCAAAACTGAAGGGATGGTAACAGGAGGAATCAAGTGGAGTAGAGTGAGAAAGTTTGGAAGAGATGACTAGAATTTGGGGCATTTCAGGGGCAAGATGGCACGTTAGTTCAATGGAACTCCAAGGAATCTTTAAGGATGTTCCTAGTAAAGACTCTGAGTAGTGGGTTTTAAAGAACCTGAACCAGCCATCTTCTGTAACCAAGCAAGACTTCCAGTAGAGGAATTGGGACACAAACCTAGTCATAAAATATTCAACCTACTATTTGTTCTGTCTCCAAGATGTGGCTGCAGAATTTGTGAGAATGACAAACCAATGATTGGTTCAGGTTTTTTTTTCCTCCAATGTTCTATTAGGTATTTACTTCTTATACATTTCAAATGCTATCCTGAAAGTCCCCTTTACCCTCCTCCCCACTGGTTCAGTTTAAGAGCCATGCAGTGAGAGAGAGCCATGTCTGACACTACCTTGAAGTCCAGAAACCAGAGGCTGCATAGTTTAAAAACCTAGATGCCCCACAACTGAGGAATGCATAAAAATGTGGTATATTTATAAAATGATATATTACACAAGTTGTTAAAAAAATGTCATCATGAAACTTGCAGGCAAATGATGGAACTAGAAAAAAGAAACTATCCTGAGTAATGCAACCAGACCTGGAAAGACAAAAATTATATGAACGCTTAAGTAGTTATTAAAGATTAAGTAAAGGATAATTATGC
This sequence comes from Mus caroli, assembly GCF_978045245.1. Classification (NCBI taxonomy): domain Eukaryota; kingdom Metazoa; phylum Chordata; class Mammalia; order Rodentia; family Muridae; genus Mus; species Mus caroli. Next base: position 137,177,543 of record NW_028227256.1, read on the forward strand.
TACAGTCCACAGACCAAGGGAGGCTAAGTAAGAAAGTGAATTAAGTAAGAAGGATATCCCCCTGGGAAGCGGCAATAGAATGAGTTTTGTGGGTGAACTGGGGACAGTAGGGAAATATGGTCCACAGACACAACTAAGGAGGAATCATAGAGGCTACAGAGACTGGAGCTGCAATCAAAGAGCCTGCATGTGTCTGTGCTCCGTCCTCTGCATACAGACTGTTGCTTAGCTTGGGCATTTTGTGGGACTCCTAATAGGGGGAATGGGAAATGTCTCTAATTCTTTTGCCTGCTCTTGAGAACATTATCCTACTTCATCCAGTCTTGAAATGAGGATTTGTGTCTAGTCTTATTGCATTTTGTTATGCCATGTTTGGTGGATATCAACGAGAAGCACTTTTCTGAAGGGGAAGGGAGGAGAAGTGAGTCTGGTGGAGAAGGGATGGTGGGAAATGGGAGGAGTTGAGGGAAGGGAGGCTGCAGTGGGGGTATATTGTAAGAGAGAAGAATAAGTAAAAAGAAAAATAAACAAAAGTAAAGAAAACAAAAAGAAAAGAAATTTGGGTTACTGGAATTCCTGTTGTAAGATATCTAACAGTTTGTTTTTTGCTTTTGTGAGACAGGGATGAAGTGGTCGTTTTACTAGTGTACAATGGTAAAGATGAACAATTGAGGAGACTAAAACGCTTTCTTTGGTTCAGCTGCAGATTCCATAGATAATTGTAATGCACACCTTTTGGTATCCAACTTTATAAACGCTCCCCTTAACCCCTTTCTGTGCTGCTATCAGTAAGAATAAATTCATTTAATCTAAACTTGAATTGAGTCTAAGTGTGTGCTCTTTCCGAGTGGAAAGAATGAATGTCACAATCCAACCAGCTATAATTATTGTTTGATTTGTTCTATCTTGTTTATATATTTTTGCTTCTTTTATTCAAATTATTTAAGTATACCATAATACTGTCTTAAAGTGAAAAAAATCATTCCTCAGTTACTGTATTTATACAGAGTGTGTCAGTCCATAAATTATGTCTGTTATACCCATGTGTGTGAGTGTGTGTGTGTGTGTGTGTGTGTGTGTGTGTGTGTGTGTGTGTAATGTAACACTATCTGATCATATCAGTTTGCATTGCCATCTCAGTCACTCCATTTCCTCTCCTCTAATTCACATTTCCTGTCTGGCCTGGAGACATTGAAAGTCCATGGGAAATTTTTGGGTAACAGTTTCTTTGAGATTAAAATACTCCATCCTTCTGGGAAGCCCCTTAAGCAGGGAGGTAAACAATTCAAAATAGCTTCAGGGAGTGCCTGAAACTGAGCAGATTCAGCAGGCTCCTCCCTACCAGAGTAACCAAGATAGTTAGATTGCTGAGAATCACTCAGACAAGCAAAGCTGCAAGGAAGGAGCTCAGACCACCCTAGATGCAAAAAAAGTACTGTGTCGTGGAACTAATATCCCTTTCCTTACATTCTATATTAGTATTGTATTATAGAATGTCCCAATTTCATAATCTTGAACTGCTTATAATCAGAGAGAAACTAATGATCACCAATTGTTTAGTTTGATTTTTTTTAATATGTAAGTCACTTGTTGCTATTTGTCTGTTTATGAGATATCTTCATTTAGAGTAAAAGATCTGAGCTCATTTCCAGGTTTAAATCCTACCTAAACCTACCAATCCTTAAATCAGAAACCCCACTAATCCCTGAGCATGAATACCCGCCAATCCCTGGGTTCATCTTGAAATCTCACCATACCCCACCCTGGAAAAGTTCATCCTCTTAAACTCACACTATCAACCCCTTCCATACTCCCACCCCCACACAAATCTTATATTTACCTGCCTCCTGCTCAGTTTCCTGTAGCACTTTGGCCAAGCATAGGCAGCTACCTCCTTACTGTAGGCCCCTTGAGGTCAGACAAGTGACCAAGCCCCACCTCTAGACCTCTATAATGGCTATGTCCCTTGAGATGCTAATGGCCAAGTTCCTTCCTACAGGGGGCAAAATGATCCAAGATGAGCTCAAAATCTCACCAATCAATGAGCTTGTTCTGAGACCTGGTTAAAAAAACAAAACAAAACAAAAAACAAACACAAAAACAGAAACAAAAACAAAAACAAAACCCACCAATCTAAGGTGCCCTTGAAATCATATGCAACCCCTAGGCCCCCAAAATATCCTATACAAATCAAACTCCTGCTGTCTTTGCTGCTTCACTCTGGAGCAGACACAGCTTTCTCATGTCTTTTCTAATAAAGTTCTTGTGTGAGGTTTGTTATTTCTGCTGTGACTTTGTGCTTTTTCTTGGCTCCTTGCTGACAGTGTACCTTTCCCTTCAGTGCTATCACACCTGCACTGGAAAACTCATAGCTGCAGCACCTCCATTGGGGAAGCATTTCCTTTCAGAGCTGTAACACAATTCCTACATGGCCCAGACTGGCCTGGATTTCAAGAATGTCCTATTTCTACCTACCAAGACATCTTGACAGGGGTAGAAATCCACATTTGAGTGGATCCTTGAATCTGCAAGTCAAATTTCTCAGTATCTTCTACTAGTTTTTTAAAAATATGTTTTTCAACTTTATTGTCGTTTATCCTCTACCCTCACACTGTTCAAGTTTTCTTTTTTATTTATTTTTTCTTTTCTTTTTAAAGATTTATTTACTCTGTGTATGATTGCTTTATCTGTATAGACACCTGCATACTAGAAGAGGGCATCAGAATTCTTTATAGGTCATTGTGAGCCATCATGTGGTTGCTGGGAATTGAACTCATAAACTCTAGAAGAACAGTCCATGATCTTAACCACTGAGCCATCTTCCTAGCCTTCAAGTTTTCATGGCCTAGCTTCATATTTCGGTTCATAATTTTGATAGGGAGACCTAGTCTACATAATTACAAACTTGAATAATAAAAGAATTGTCCTCTAATAAAAGATACATGATATACCCAGGCCACACAAAGGAATCATTAATTTAATGAAATTTTGGGTTTGTTTGCTTTTGGAAACAGAACTCAGTATGTAGTCCAATATACTCTCAAACTTAAAATTTCTTGATCCAGGGTCCTAATTGTTAAAATAATAACCTGATGGCATATACAACTGATAAATATATTATTTAAAAACAGATTATTAGGTCAGAATGATGGCTGTTAGTGAGAGTGCTTGCCTCTAAGCCTGAATCCTGAGTTCAAACACTCAGACATATATGATAAAAAGAAAGAGCTGACTCCCACAGGTTCTCCGACACCTTCATGTATAATGCAGTATACATACCTCCATAAACATACACATATATGCATGTATACACACAAGATAAATAAATGAATGTAATGAAATAATAAATGCAAATATAAACTTCAATGGCTTTCAAAACAGTCCTTTTTCATAGGTTATATTAAATCATAAGGAAGATTCTAGGAATTTCTAATTTTAGCATATAAATTCTTTTTTTTTTTCATAAAAAATATTCCAGAGAAAATAGCACTCACCATAACATGAGGGTATATCAGACCAGCCATAATAAGTACATGTTATAGAGCCTTTGGTATGTTTATATTCATTTTCATATCCAATGAAACATTCATAGTCTAATTTGTCATTGAGCTTAAACCATGTACTGGTATTCTTAGTTACAGAATTCTCAAATACAGGCATATCACAAGACTCTAATGTAAAATAAAAGAGAAAATTTTATTTCAAATATGTCAATAGTCAATATGAATAATTAGCATATGAACAAAAGTCTTTATAGATTAATATATGATAACAAATTAAATACAGGATTGAAGGAAACTAAGGAAACCAACAATAATTTATTTTCTTGAAAGTTATTAAAATGAAAGATACAATTTTATATAGCATTGATATCCTTTCTTAAACATTTATAAAATATTATTTTAGAAATAGTTTCTTAGCTAATTTTTCATAAACTTATTGCACACTCCAAAGGAAGAGACAAGTGAAAATGTATATGTTTAGGGGAATATGATAGCCTTTTGTGAATTAACATCCTATATTTAGTAATTAAAATGACTCATAAAATAGAGAAATAGATTAGGTGAGCTTAAAACAGGTAGTATATCAAGGGTTTAATTTTTAGCAGTAAAAATCCAATAAATCCATGTCAATTATAACCTAATATAAATGAATATTACAATGGGTATAATTTTAATTGCCTTTTCTTTAATAAGATCTTGTAAAATTACGGTGGTTGAAAAGTATTAGATATTATAAAATTAGTGAATATCTTAAATCAACTTATCATTTGAGTTATGTTGAATACTTCTTGAAAAATAGCACTATGTATTTTTCTAATGAATAAGATTAGATGAACTAATTGTTGATCCTAGAAAATATTCATTAACTAAAACAAGGGAATGTTTCCAAACACCAAAATTTGCTGGTACCTGGAAGCATTTCTTTATTTCCAATATCAAAATATTTAAAAAGATCTTCTAAGAGGGAGCTGTTCTGACATGAACCTTAACTCACAGTGTCAAATACACATTACAAGGTCATCACACTTTCAAGGAGTTGCAGCTCTTCAAAGACTTCTTCACTAGATTTAAAAGTACAGGATATTTTAAAGTATTGAAAAGGTAAGTGAAAGGATACTCTAAAATGCAGGAATAAGTCAAAATAGAAAAAAAATGGTGTGTATTTTTTCCTGAAGTTTACAAATTAAAAATAAGAGCCATATAAAAGGAGAATAAAATTAAACTGTTATGCACCATCAGCATAACTGCAACAATATAATAAAATACTCACTAATGCATGAGGGTTGAGGTGACCATCCATTTTGAAGGCAAGTTATTGATCCTGATGTTTCTCCAGTATTTGTCACATATCCCTGCTTGCATCTATAGGATGTTTCTCTATTTAGAGGATATGTACGAAAAGATTCAGAAAAAAACCCATTGTCAATTTGTATATCTGATGCTGAACATGTCTCTACAAGGGTAAAAAGTAAGAAAAAAAGTGAGGGTTGCACAGCTGCTTAAGGATTTACAATATTAAAAAATACAAAAGTAGCCATTAGTCATTTGTACATGAAAACCTGAAATAATCAAAATCATTCACATTACTAGGCCACAAAAAATAAAAATCAACAACAACAAACCTTAAGATACATCGTCATAGTCATCTGAGAATGTTTTTTTTTCTAACAAAGTAAAATTTAAAGGACTTATAATATTTCCTAAAATATTCTTAATGTTTTTGTCCAAATGAATCCATAATCTTACAGATTGTCAGAACTCTGGACAATGCTGTCTGTCTTTCTTTCTTCCTTTCTTCCTTTCTTCCTTCCTTTCTTTCTTTCTTTCTTTCTTTCTTTCTTTCTTTCTTTCTTTCTTTCTTTCTTTCTTTCTTCATTCATTCTTTTATTATTATTATATCTAACTACACTGTAGCTGTCTTCAGATGCACCAGAAGAGGACATCAGATCTCATTATGGATGGTTGTGAGCCACAATGTGTTTGCTGGAATTTGAACTCAGGACCTTCAGAAGAGCAATCAGTGCTCTTAACTACTGAGCCATCTCTCCAGTCCCCATTCATTCTTTTATTCTTTCAGATTAAGAAAAATTGAATCAGTAAGGAACCTAGAACTCATTTATCCCATTAGGGTTCCTGGAGTTGAACAATGATCTTAGAAAACATATCCAAAGTTACTACAGACTCCAGAACCAATAATTTCAAGAGTCATTGTAGCTGCATGCTTAAAGTAGAATGGTTGTTCAAAGGTTAAAAAAAATAATGTGATTTTATTGTTGTAAAAGAATATAATAAAAGTATAAAGAAACAAAAATAAAATAGAGTAGTAGACTCAAACAATAAGGCAACATATTTCAGTAAAAATTAGCAACATCACATTTTATAAAATGAGGAACACTGGACTAAAATTCCAGAGTAGGAAGAGATTAATGATGTTCATTAGAGGTGCATTTGTGTAAAAAGAAAATTTTTCAGAAAATAGCAAAATGAGAACTAAAGAAGAAAAAATGGGTATTTTACTGAATTTTAGAAACAAATATTACTTTGCTCAAAAAGATTGGAGTCACTGGACTTGTGGCATAGAAAAGCAAGAAGAGGGAAAATATGGAGCAGAACTCTCCATTTCTCAGTGGTTGTCCTCTACCTCGTCTGGCCAAATGTCAGCACACTAGCACATAACAAGACACTCTGATGGAGAACATGAGAAGAAAAACTATCCCAAAAATTAAGGTCAAAGGTTCCCAGAACACCAACTGTTCAAGATATTCAAAATGGAAGATAGTAAAGATTCCTTTAATCACCACAATCCTTTAGAAAGACATCCCCCTGAAGTGTTTTACTGATATTCTGAACATCCAAGTTGTACCAAAAATGGTCACAAAACCAATCTAAATAATTTCAAATGGAAATCAACCAAACTCAGTATTCCTCTTCTGCAGTTTTCCAATCCCAAGCACTAGCAGTAAGCTTTCCCAGAGAGCTGCTACTTTATTCAAGGGCATGTGGGGGAGGTGAAAGAAAATGCATAAATTTGTGGCAGCAATTTATTCCCCCAACAAAAAAAATGCAGACACTCATTTGTTAATGTTCACCCATTATATGCACATATCAATAAGATAGCTACATACAAAAATCTGTGGAATGAAAACAAAAATCTGGGTGCACTCAATATTCACATAGATAAGGAGCACAGACCTATGTCAGCAACCTGAGACACTTCAGAGGTTAGGCATTTCCCCCTGGTTGAAGGATGGGGCCACCTACCCATATCTCAAATTTTAACCCAGAATTGCTCCTATCTAAAGGAAATACAGGGTCAAAGAATAGAGCAGAGAATGAAGGAAAGGCCATCCAGAGACTGCCCCATCTGGGGATCCAGCCAACATGCAGCCACCAAACCCAGACACTATAGTGGATGCCAAGAATTACTTGCTAACAGGAGCCTGATACAGCTGTCTTCGAAGAGGCTCTGCCAGAACCTGATGAATAAAGATGTGGATGCTCAGAGCCAAACTTGAGACTGAACACAGGGTCCCCAAAGGAGGAGTTAGAGAAAGGGTTTGTCCTTCCCTTAATTTCTTTAAGAGACTTTTTCACCTCTTCTTTTTGGACCACGATTGTCTTCATAAAGAAGGTTTTATTGTCATTTTCTCGTGCTTCAGTTGTTTTGGAGTACTGAGGGCTTGATGAATTAGGATACATTGGCTCTTGTAGAAACATGTTGCCCTATTTGTAGTTGGTTGTGTTCTTATACTGGTTTATAAACATCTGTGTTTAGAATGAATTTTATCTCTAGATGTTGATTTCTAGGTTTATGGTTGTTCATTCCCCACTCCCCTGGTTTCTGTTTCTTCAGTGTTCTTTGGATCTCTGTGGATGATTGAGCATGGGGCCTCCACCAGAGATGGAAGATAGACTTCTGTTGGCTTGTGTGGACTCTGATCTGGTACATATTCATTTTCTGAGTTAGAGGTTGGTCTTCTGATAGGAATGACCTATAGTGGGTGAATGGGTATCTGGCTGAGGGAAGCAAGAGAACAGGGAAGGTTTGTGGGTGGCCTGCCTACTGGTCTACTGGTAGTCATTGGCTGTGCATCATGTTTCTAACTTAATTTCATTTCTTTCAGTAGCATGTATGCATTGTTCTTCTATGTTATAGCTTGTATGGTAACTGAATTTTATTTGAAAGATGGATTTATATAGATCTATAACAATAAACTATTTATACAATTAGAGGACTATTTTGACTATTTTAAAATGTGTTAAATAGTGATCTATTTGTGAAAATTTGAATGTAAGTTATTAAATTTTATAAAGAATTTATCAGAAAAATTTCTACAACTAAAATTAATAAGTATGATGACATTGTGTATGATTCAGTCTAATAATCTAGCCTATGGTTTACAAGTATGGTTGGGATATTTTGCACCCATGACAGCAGTGAGCAAGGCTTCCAGTTGAATTGTTGAATGAATACCTTAAGGAATGTCAAGGAATCAAAAAAAAAAAAAAGTTGAAGGGAAAAATGTATGGCAAGAAGATCTAAAACTGTAAATAGAAGCAATAAAGAAAGCAAAAAGTCAGGGAATTCTGGAGGTGTAAAAATTTAGATAAATAAAGTAACATCAGATGCAAGCACCACCAATAGAATAAAATATATGAAAGAGCTATTGTAGACACAGTAGAAGAAATACATACATTGATCCAAATAAAATGCTAAATCTGAAAATTTCCTAACACAAAATAGTCCAGGAATACAAATTGGAAAAGATGAAGTCAAAATATCACTTTTTGCAGATGTAGTAGCTACACAATAGAAATACTACTCAGCTATTTTCTAAAAAGGTATGAGATTTTCAGACAATCCAATGGAACTAGAAAATATCATCTTGAGTGTGGTAACCCATCTCTGGGAGTAGATGGAAACTTGGGATGAAGGAGGTTCTGAGAAGTCTACTGAGATAACACCAGTTGAGATTCCTTCCAGTAGGGGATATGGAGACTGAAGTACTCAACTTTTGCAAACATGTGGAACTTAAAGTGGAGGGAGAGGGACACCAATTCACCCACAAAACCTTCAGCTCAAAAATTTTTTATTAGATATTTTCTTTATTTACATTTCAAATGTTGTCCCCTTTCCTGGTTTCTGCCTCAAACCCCACCAGCACCCTCCCCACCTCCTGCTCACCCATTCCCACTCCCAAGCCCTGGGAATCCCCTATTCTGGGGCATAACACCTTCCCAAAACCAAGAGCCTCTCCTCTGATTGACAACCAACTAGGCCATCCTCTGCTACATATGCAGCGAGAGTCATGAGTCCCACCATGTGTTATCTTTGGTTGGTGGTTTTGACCCATGGAGTTCTGGGGGTATTGGTTAGTCCATATTGTTGTTCCTCCTATGGGGCTGAAATCCCATTCTACTCCTTGGGTACTTTCTCTAGCTCCTTCATTGGGGACCCTGTGCTCCATCCAATGGATGGCTGTGAGCATCCACTTTTTTATTTGTCAGGCACTGGCAGAGCTTCTCAGGAGACAGCTCTATCCAGCTCCTGTCAGCTAGGATAGCAAAATCTATTCTCAACAATAAAAGAATTTCTGGTTGAATCACCATACCTGACCTCAAGCTGTACTACAGAACAATTTTGATAAAAACTGCATGGTCCTGGTACAGTGACAGACAGGTATATCATTGGAATAGAATTGAAGACCCAGAAATAAACCCACACACCTATGGTCACCTGGTCTTTGAAAAAGGAGGTAAAAGCATCCAGTGAAAAAAAGACAGCATTTTCATCAAATAGTGCTGGTCAACTGGAGGTTAGCATGTAGAAGAATGCAAACTGATCCATCCTTATCTCATTATACAAAGCTCAAGTTTAAGCGGATCAAAGACCTCCACATAAAACCAGAGACATTGAACCTTATAGAGGAGAAAGTGGGGAAAAGCCTCAAACTTGTGTGCACAGAGCAAAAATTCTGAACAGAACACCAATGGCTTGTGCTGTAACATCAAGAATTGACAAATGGGACCTAATAAAATTATAAAGCTTCTATAAGGCAAAGAACACTGTCAATAAAACAAGAAGGCAATCAACAGATTGGGAAATATCTTTATCAACTCAAAATTTGCTCTGTCTTCTAGATATACAGGTATAAAGATGAAGCAGGGACTGAGTGAATGTCCAACCAATGACTGCCCAACTTGAAACCCATGACATGTGAGAGCAACAACCCCTGACACTTTCAATCATACTCCGCCATACTTACAGACAGAAGCCTAACATAAAAGCCCCCTGAGAGTCTGCATACAGCAGTATATGGAAACAGACAGGGACCTTCAGTTAAACATTAGGCTGTGCTTGGGGTCCTCTGTGAAAGTGTGAGGCATAGAATTGAATTGGAGAAGTCAAGAACACCACATGAAGTCCTACAACATCTACTAACCTAGACCCATGGAGACCCAGATACTGAACTAACAACTAAAGAGCCTGTCAGCACTGGATCCAGTCAATCTCTGCATTTGAAGCAAATGTCCAGCTTAGTTTTCATGACTTCTGTCTAATTGTAGAGGAGGCTGTTTTGGTTGCCTGCCATTGTATCCCCTTCCCCTGACTTGACTGTCTGGTCTGGTCTCAATGCTACTGAATGTACTTGGGCCTTCTGCAACTGGATGTCCCAAGGAGGGCTTCCTCTTCTCCTTAGAGTAGGGGAGAGGGTTGTTTGGGGGTTTATAGTTCTGGGACTGGAAAGAGATGAGGGACGAGGGTCTTGATCAAGATTTAAGTTAATTAATTAATTAACTAAAATACAAACTCTGTTTCAGAGTCATCATCAGTCATGATTTAAGCTCTATTACAGATATGTAGTAATAAAACTGCAGTATTGGCATAAATACCGAAAACAGACAGGATTGCCAATGGGATTCAATTGAAGATTCAGATGTAAATTAATATAATTATTAATACCTGGTTTTTATAAGTAATCTAAAATTAAATAATGGGAAAGGGAAGCATCTTCAAGAATGCTGCTTATAAGATCAGGTGCTCCATAATCCCCTCCCACACCTAGAGACTGCATAACTCACAGGAGTTCCATGATAACCAGGCTCACAGTGAGTCCCACCAGCCCAAACACCTGGCCTAACTGGGACCCCTACAGAGCCCTGTATTGGACCTATTCACCCTGCCAGAGACACATCTTCATTTCAGTCCACAACCCTGCCCAGGGCAGACTTGGCATTCCAGCCCCCTTAACCTGCACCCTTCAGAAACAGTCTGACTCTCAGGAGGTCTGCCATAAACAGGATCACAGGACATCTGCCATAGCCTGGATTACAGGAAGCCTTCCATAACTAGTGACACAGCAGACCCCCCCTCTAACCAATGAAAGCACTCTTTGCCTCCCAGAATACCTGTTCTAATTCAGCTCACAGATCTACACCAAGACCCAGCCATACCCCTTCTGGAAATATACCTAAAAGATGTTCTACCATATCACAAGGACAAGTGCTCCACTATGAACATAACAGACCTTTTTCTAATAACCAGAATCTGAAAACAACCAACATGCTGAAAACACAACTGGAAACAACCATTGGAAGAAAGGATACAGAAAATTTGCTATTTTTATGTGTTCCATTTACACAATGGGAAAAATACTTAGCCTTTAAAAACCAGAACTCCATGAATATTTCTGGCAAATTGATTGAACAAGAAAATATCATGCTAAACAAAATGTTCCAAGACAAAACCAAAATCAAATGGTATCTAACATTCTAGCCCTATAGTAGATCCTAGAGGAAAACTCCAACAAAAGGAAGGTACCTATACCAAAGAAAATATAAGATATTAAGCATCTCACAACAAGGCAAAAGGAAAGAACCAAAGCACATAAAGCTACCTACAAAACCAAATATAACAGGAACCAACAGTCATCTTAAATATCTCTCAATATTAATGGGCCTTACTCACCTATAAAGGGGCATAAGTTAATATACTGGATATGAAAACAAGATCCAGTATTTTGCTGCATACAAAAAACATACCTCAATAACAAAGAAAGACACTATCTCAGAGTAAAGGGATGGTAAGAGGTCTTCCAAGCAAATGGTCCCAAGAAACAAGCTGGAGTTGACATCATAATAGCCAATAAAATAGACTTTTAAGCAAATGATATCAAACATGATGAAGGACAGTTGATATACATCAAAGGGAAAATCCTCAAGGACAAAGTCTCACTTCTAAACATCTATTCCCCAAATGCAATGGCACAAACATCCTTAAAAGAAGCTTTACTGAAGGAAAGATCATAGAGAGCCTCTCCCACCTGTATATCAATCAAATATACAGTCACCAAACCCAGACACTATTGTAGGTACCAACAAGTGCTTGCTGACAGAAGCCTGATCTAACTGTCTCCTGAGAGCTCTGCCAGTGCATGTCAAATACAGAGGTGGATGCTTTCAGCTAACAATTGGACTGAGCAAAACGTCCCCAATGGAGGAGCTAGAGAAACAACTGATGCAACTGAAGGAGCTTGCAGCCCCACAAGAGGAATAACAATATGAACTAACCAGTAACCCCAGAGCTCCCAGGGACTAAACCACCAACAAAAGAATAAACATGGTGGGACCCATGGCTCCAGTGGCATATGTAGCAGAGGGTAGACTTGTTGGACATCAATGCAAGAAGAGGCCCTTAAGCCTAAGAATGCCTGATGCCCCAGTGCAGGGGAGTGGCAGGACAGGGAAGAAGGGTTGTGTGGGTTATGAGCAGGGACAGGGGGATTGGAAAGTGGGTTTTCAGAGGGAAAACTGGGAAAGGGGACATTTGAAATGTAAAGAAAGAAAATATCTAATAAAAAAGGAAACTTTACTAAAGCTCAAAACACATATTGAAACCCATATAATAATCGTGGGAGATTTCAACACTTGGCTCTTGCCAATGGACAGGTCGTTGAAACAGAAACTAAACAGAGACACAGTGAAACTAGTAGAGGTTATGAACCAAATAGATTTAACAGATATCTACAGAACATTCCACCCTAAAACAAAAGAATGAACCTTCTTCTCAGCACCTCATGGGTCCTACTCCAAAGTCAAACATATTATGGGTCACAAAACAACCCTAAACCAATACCAGAATATTGAAATAATTTCATGCATCCCATTAGATCACCATTGCCTAAGGCTGGTCTTCAATAAAAGTGAAAAAGGCAGAAAGCATACGTATACTTGTAAACTGAAAAACTCTCTACTCGATAGCTGGGTCAGGCAAGAAACAAAGAAACTAAAGCCTTCCTGGAATTTAATGAAAATCTTGACAAATCAAATTCAAACTTATGGGACACAATGAGGGTGGTGCTAAGAGGAAAATTGATACCATTAAGTGCCCTGGTAAAGAAACTGGAAAGATATTACATTATCAACTTTACAGCACACCTGAGAGCTCTAGAACATAAACAATCAAACTCACCCAAGAGGAGTAGACAGAAGGAAAAGGCCAGATTCAGGGCTGAAATCCAACAAATAGAAACAAAGAGAACAATACAAAGAATCACCAAAATGAAAAGCTGGTTCTTTGAGAGAATCAACAAGATAGATAATCCCTTAGCCAAACTAATTAAAGGTTCTAGGGGCAGTAACCAAATTATCAAAATGAGAAATGAAAAGGGAGACATAACAACAGAAACTGAAGAAATTTTTAAAAAATCAGATCTTACTACAAAATCCTGTATTCTACAAAACTGGAAAATCTAGATGAAATGGATGGTTTTCATCACATACCAAAGTGAAATCAAGAGCAGGTAAACTATCTAAACAGGCCCATATGCCATAAGGAAAGAGAAGCCATTGAAAACTTCCAACCACAAAAAAGGCCAGAGTCAGATGGATTTACTGCAGAATTCTACCAGAACTTCAAAGATGACATGATACCAATATTTCTCGAAATATTTCATAAAATAGAAACTACCTAATTCATTCTAGGAAGCCATAATTACTCTGATACCTAAACCACACAAGGACACAACCAAAAAAACAAAAACAAAAACAAAAAAACTTCAGACCAATCTCCATTATGAATATAGATGCAAAAATACTCAATAAAATTGGACTTGCAAACTTTATATGCCCCAGTACAGGGGAACTCCAGGACCAAAAAGTGGGAGTGGGTTGGTAGGGTAGTTGGGTGAGGGTATGGGGGACTTTTGGGATAGCATTGGAAATGTAAATGAGGAAAATACCTAATTAAAAAAAATTCTTGCAGATTGAATCTAAGAACACATCAATACCTTCATTCACCATGATCAAGAAGACTTCATCCCAGAAACAAAAGGTTGCTTCAATATACAAAAATACATGAACATAATCTACTATATAAACAAACTCAAAGAAAAAATTCACATCATCATCTTAGATGCAGAAAAATTATTTGACAAAATACCACACCCTTTCATGTTAAAAGTATTGGAGAGATCAGAAATTCAAGGCCCATACCTAACCATACTAAAAGCAATTTACTGCAAATTAACAGACAATATCAAATTAAATGAACACATACTTGAAGCAATCTCACTAAAATTTGGGGCAAGACAAGGATGCCCATTCTCCCCATATCTATTCAATATAGCACACAAAGTGATAGCTAGAACAATAGAAAGAATTTCAAGGTTGGAAATGGAGAAGAGCCTAAGGAAAAGAAGGTCCAGTGACAGGCCCACAGTGGGATCCAGCTCAAAGGGAGGCCACAAGGCCTGACACTATTACTGGAGCACTCACAAAAAGAAAACTATCATGACAGACAAAAGAAGAAAATAAAGAATATATCCTGAGTGAGGTAACCCATAGATGAACGGACATATGTGGTTTATACTCACTGATATGTAGATATCCCAAAAGCTCAGAATACTCACAATACAATTCATAGACCATATGATGCTTAAAAAGAAGTAAGACCAAAGTATAAAAGTATGTATTCAATCCCACTAAGAAAGGGCAACAAAATAATCACAGGAGGTAGAGGGGTGGAGGAACCTGGAAGATAGATTAATTAGGTAAAAATGTGTGAGTGTATATGTGGTGGTGGCTAGTAAGGGGAAGAGACAGAAGAGAAGTAAAGAGGGTCAGGAGAATGAAGAGAAATATGCAGCAATGTGGCGGGTAGAGGAACTAGAAAGTCCCAGATGCCAGGGAAGGGAGAGGTTCTGAAGATCCTATGGGGGAAGACATTACCCAAGATACCCAACAAAGTGGAGAGAGAACAACCTCCAATAGATAGACATGGCCCCAGTTGAGGGATAGAGCCACCCACTCATCTCAAAAATTTTAACCTAGAATTGTTCCTTTCTAAAGGAATTGAAGGGGGTCAAAAGGAGCAGAGACTGAAGGAAAGGCCATTCAGAGACTGTCCCATGTTGGGATCCATGCCATCTACAGTCACCAAATCCCTACATTATTGCTGATACCATGATGTGCTTGCAGACTACAGCCTGATATGGCTGTCCTCTGAGATGCACTGCCAGCACCTGACTAAGACAGATGCAGATAGCTTCAGTCAACCATTAGACTGAGACTGTGGACCCCAACAGAAGAGTTAGGGGTAGGACTGAAGAAAATGAATGGGATTGCAACTTCAGAGGAAGAACTTCAGTATCAACTAAATGGGCCCCTCAGAACTCCCAGGAACTAAACTATAAATAAAGAAGTTATACATAGGCTCTTTTATTCTAGTGCTACATATGTAGCAGAGGACTGCCTTATCTGACATCAATGGGAAGGGAGGCACTTAGTCCTGTGGAAGCTTGATGCCCCAGATAAGGTTGATGCTAAAGGATTAGGCAGGAATGGGTAGATGGGTAGGTGAGTGAGCAGCTTCTTAGGGGCAAAATGGTTGGGGATGAGGAATGGGTAATTGGAGGGGAGATGAGGAAGTGAGACAACATTTGAAATGAAAATAAATAAAATAGTTAATTAGGAAACAAACTGACATTCCCATGATTCCCAGAGTACTCTCTACACACCAGTTGCCATAGCATGCCCAGGGTCTTAGGATCTCTGGTGAGTGGAATACAGCATCTGTTCCAAAAGAACCATGAGTGCCTGGGGCCACCAGGAATAGGGACACAGGAACCCTGCTCGACCAGTGGCTTGGGTTCCTTCAGGCGGTGCTGGTCTACCATGGTTTTAAACTCAGTGGAAAGCCCTACCCAGGTTCCCCAGAGGAAATATGACTTCCAGGTGCCATAGCATGCCCAGGATCTTAGGACTGTAGGATCCCAGAATCCCAGGAGCTTGGTCACACCAGGATCTCAGCATCTCAGGGGAAGCTTTGACTGCTAAGAACTCTGGCACACCCAGAATCTCAGGATCACAAGATCCCAGAATCACAGGATCACAGAGAAAGCTGAACTCTGAGGAGTTCTTACAGAAAGGACAGGCTTCAATAAGATATATTGTGGACAGGGAACACTGGAGATAATCTGATGGTGGGAGGCAAGCATAAGAACATAATCAAAAGCAACCAAGGTTACTTGGAATCATCAGATCCCAACTTTGATACAATATCAAGTCCTGGATATACCACCACGCCAGAATAGCAAGATATTGATATAAGGTCACTTTTCATGATAATGATGGAGGCCTATAAAAAGGACATAAATAACTACCTTAAAGAAATACAAGAGAACATAGGTAAATAGGTAGAAGCCCTTAAAGAGGAAACACAAAAATCCCCTAATGAATTATAGGAAAACACATCCAAACAGGTGAAATAATTGAATAAAACCACACAGGTTCTAAAAATGGAAGTAGAAACAATAACGTAATCACAAAGGGAGACAACTCTGTAGATTGAAAACCTAGGAAAGAAGTCAGGAGGCATAGTGGGACTTCCACTGGTGGGACTGGGAAACAAAGGCCTAAATCTTTTTACCCACTAACTGTCCTGTCTGCAAAATGTGCTAAGGTGAAGGAATCTCAGTGTTTATGGGAGTGACCAACTAATGACTGATCTAAATTGAGCCCCAAACCATGAAGGAAGTCCATACTCCACAATGGGATGATGGACAGGAATGGGAAGCTGTATGGCTCAGAGAAATGTAGTGGTACCAAACATTACTGACAAACAAATACTGTCAATGATTGCTAATAATATTCTGCTACACTCATAGATTACTGACAAGACTAATCATCTTCACAGAGGCTTTGTTGAGCACCTGAATGGAAACAGATGCAGAGACACACAGACAAACAATAGGCAAAGATAGTACAACCCAGAAAAAGATGAAAAGAAAAGATTTTAGGAGACAGAAGGTTGAAGGACACTAGTAGTATATGGTAAACAGAATCAACTAAGCAGGGCTCATAGAGGTTACAGAGATGGAAGCTGTAATCCTAGAAGCTGAGTGGGTCTGTATATACTCTGTGTTTTCTTATTTTGGGCATTTTGTGAGAGTCCTAACAGAGCAAGTGTCTCACTGCTTTGCCTTGGGACCATTTTCTGCCTACTGGGTTGCCTTCTCCAGCTTTGATATGGCAATTTCAACCAAGTGTTCTTGCATTCTGCTATGCTGTATTCATTTGGTATCACTAAGATGCCTGCTCTTTTCTGAAGGGAAATGGAGAACAGCTTATATGGAGGAGATTGGAGTGGAGGGAACTGGGAGGAATGGAGAGAAGTGTGGCTGAGATCAGGATGTATTGCATGAGAAAAGAACAATGAAAACAGAAAAAAAGAAAAATTAAAATTCTAGAATGAAAACAAGCAATCAAGCAAACAAACAAAAGCCTACAATGCATTACTCTATTGATATAATGTAGTAGAAACAAAACACAACAGTAAGGAAAGGAAATTTTAATACCTAGAATAGTAGAATTGAACTCAGGCTGAAGAAAGAGGGAAAAAGATAAATTCCTCAGAAGACTGGTTCTAGATGGTGTTGTAGTCATACAATCAGGCTCATCTTTCAGTGCCACTGACCTGAGCACTATCTATTTATCAACTGTTTCCTGAAGAAAAATGATTTTTTTCATAGGTAAGTCCTTGGAATATGAGCATAAAGCTTTCAGTTCCCTTAAGATATTTTGAGTTACTTGAAGAAGGAAAACTAAATCAATCAGCCTTAATAGGACTTTAAGGCGGGCAGTGGTGGCACACGCCTTTAATCCCAGCACTCGGGAGGCAGAGGCAGGCAGATTTCTAAGTTCGAGGCCAGCCTGGTCTACAAAGTGAGTTCCAGGACAGCCAGTGCTACACAGAGAAACCCTGTCTCGAAAAACCAAAAAAAAAAAAAAAAAAAAAATAGGACTTTAAAATGTAAAAAGACCTGAAATATTTTTTTTATTACGAATTTTCCTCAATTACATTTCCAGTGCTATCCCAAAAGTCCCCCATACCCTCCCCCCCCCCACTTCCCTACACACCCATTCCCATTTTTTTTTTTTTTTGGCCCTGGCGTTCCCCTGTACTGGAGCATATAAAGTTTGCAAGTCCAATGGGCCTCTCTTTCCAGTGATGGCCGACTAGGCCATCTTTTGATACATATGCAGCTTGAGTCAAGAGCTCCGGGGTACTGGTAAGTTCAGAATGTTGTTCCACCTATAGGGTTGCAGATCCCTTTAGCTCCTTGGTTACTTTCTCTAGCTCCTCCATTGGGAGCCCTGTGATCCATCCAATAGCTGACTGTGAGCATCCACTTCTGTGTTTGCTAGGCCCCGGCATAGTCTCACAAGAGACAGCTATATATGGGACCTTTCAGCAAAATCTTGCTAGTGTATTCAATGATGTCAGCGTTTGGAAGCTGATTATGGGGTGGATACCTGGAAATGGCAGTCTCTAGATGGTCCATTCTTTCGTCACAACTCCAAACTTTGTCTCTGTAACTCCTCCCATGGGTGTTTTGTTCCCAATTCTAAGAAGGGGCACAGTGTCCACACTTTGGTCTTCATTCTTCTTGAGTTTCATGCGTTTAGCAAATTGTATCTTATATCTTGGGTATCCTAAGTTTTGGGCTAATATCCACTTATCAGTGAGTATATATTCTGTGAGTTCCTTTGTGATTGTGTTACTTCACTCAGGATGATGCCCTCCAGGTCCATCCATTTGCCTAGGAATTTCATAAATTCATTCTTTTTAATAGCTGAGTAGTACTCCATTGTGTAAATG
This sequence comes from Mus caroli, assembly GCF_978045245.1. Classification (NCBI taxonomy): domain Eukaryota; kingdom Metazoa; phylum Chordata; class Mammalia; order Rodentia; family Muridae; genus Mus; species Mus caroli. The sequence goes on from NW_028227256.1 coordinate 137,196,206, forward strand.
TACCACATTTTCTGTATCCATTCCTCTGTTGAGGGACATCTGGGTTCTTTTCAGCTTCTGGCTATTATAAATAAGGCTGCTATGAACATAGTAGTGCATGTGTCCTTCTCACCTGTTGGGACATCTTCTGGATATATGCCCAGGAGAGGTATTGCTGGATCCTCAGGTAGTACTATGTCCAGAAGTGGATGCTCACAGTCAGCTATTGAATGGATCACAGGGCCCCCAATGGAGGAGCTAGAGAAAGCACCCAAGGAACTAAAGGGAATTGCAACCCTATAGGTTTTACAACAATATGAACTAACCAGTACCCCGGAGCTCTTGACTCTAGCTGCATATGTATCAAAAGATAGCCTAGTCGGCCATCACTGGAAAGAGAGGCCCATTGGACTTGCAAACTTTATATGCCCCAGTACAGGGGAACGCCAGGGCCAAAAAGGGGGAGTGGGTGGGTAGGGGAGCGGGGGGGGGGGTAAGGGGGACTTTTGGTATAGCATTGGAAATGTAAATGAGCTAAATACCTAATAAAAAATCTAAAAAAAAAAGAAAATTGGACCTGAAATTTTTTTTTTTTTTTTTTTTTTTTTTGGTTTTTCCGAGACAAGGTTTCTCTGTGTAGCCCTGGCTGTCCTGGAACTCACTCTGTAGACCAGGCTGGCCTCGAACTCAGAAATCCGCCTGCCTCTGCCTCCCGAGTGCTGGGATTAAAGGCGTGCGCCACCACGCCCGGCTCGGACCTGAAATATTTTTAAACTATTGTATATTCATACAATTCAGACCAATTCACAAAAACTCTAGAAAGAATATGTAAAATTAAGGTTATAAGGAAAACTAGTATAAAAGAAAAACTACCAAATAAAAACACAGTAAAGGTTTTAAATGGATCAATAATGTTAATCTTTAAAAATTTTAAATAAATAAAGATAAAAATTCTTGGAAATTAAATAAAGGACAAGTGTCTAAAAAAGAATGAGGCTAAGAAAAGTTTCTCATCAGCCAAGTGGTATAATAAAAGGCAATTGACAAGCATTGAAAATCAGTCTATACTTTTAAATATATATCACATTCATAAAAAGTAAGATAATAGTATATGATAATTTCAAAATTGTTCTGAAAATGCAAGATAATGGCAATCAAGTCTATATAAAAAAAGTTGGCAGTATTAAGTCTAAAAAAAAAACCCCACTTCTTTGACATGTATAAGTAAAGGATTATTTTTTAGAATTCTTCACTTTTACATAAAAAAAATTACTAAAGTGTAAATTAGAAGAAAACTAAATTTGAAAAATGGTTAAGTATAAATTAACTTAGGATCATATTTTAAAAAACCCAAGTGACATTAAAAGTAATGAATATCAATACTATGATGTTGTAACATTTTAAAGGTATTTATTTTTAAAAAAATAAATTGAGGCAAAACTCAGACATTTAAAAGGATACACAACAAGAAAAAATTGACACAACATAAACATATTGGTACAAATATTGGAGAAAAAACATCAAAACTGTGTCATGCACACTACTCAAGAATTCTCTTCCCCATAACACATCATAGAGAATTTAGAGTTAATTAGAAGTTAAAATGTTATTATATCAATGATGTGTTTAGCTATTTTGTTTAATGGTAAATAATAATTTCATAATCATCCTGAGTCAGGAATCTTCAATATTCACTTATCAACACTGGAAACAATGAAGCATGTTGCCACAGTTAATACAGAAGGGACAGAGAGTCATGAGAATCTTGTGATGTAAGGGCTGGTTACTTACTGATACGGATGCATTTGGGAGGAGGAGACCAGCCATTCTCTGTACATGTCATTGTGTCTTGACCATTTTGAAGACTATAGCCATTGTAACACTGGACTTTTGCAGACTGACCCTGCACATATATTTTTTCCCAGTATGAAGATTGTCCATTCTCCACATAATGGAAAACACATTTCCCTAAGAAACATAAAAAGTAAAAATTAAAAAAAAGTAAAAGCTTTCATTTGCTTAAGTTAAATGTTATCTTTCCAGCTGTTTAATGAGCATGCATTGCATTCAGAAATAAAATTAATAACAAATGTTTAAATGATTAACATGTATCTTTAGTTTGTATAAATAAAATATGCAAGAGATAAAGGCATTTCCATAGTCCCTATTGTGTGCAAGTACATTTCATGAAGAGCTGCTCCCAAAGAACAGAAACAGCCTTTTTGCTCACACGTTTTTTCCTTGGTCTTATGTTTGTCATGATAAATTTAACTGTAATTATGTATGTGCTTTCTCTTTAAAAGAGTTAAACACATTTAAATACAAAGACATTGGCTTACTGATGCATGGTACTTCAGGCTCCCACCCTTGTGCTGTGCAATGAAGATAGTCCCAGGAATGCCCAGAAGGTGGTGAAAACCCGTTGTCACACTTATAGCTGTACATTTTTCCTATAGACACTGGGAAGTTGGGTCTCAGTTTCTCTTCATAATACAAATGTCCATATTGGAATTGTGGAAATTCACAAGGTTTCACTTGAAATAAAAAAAAATTAAATAAAACAACCAGAAAAACACTCAAATCACATATAAAACTTTTGATTAGTAACTTACTTTTAATGAATTGAAAAAACAGTGGGGGTGTGGGACAAGGAAATAAGACAATAGAAAACATTGGTTTGTGAGGATGTCATTTCATATGAAATCAAGTTATGGCTGATACCTCAAGAGAGAAGAGGATTAGAGACATTTCTTAATATTAAATATGATAACTGCTTATTTATAATTTTCACTGAAACTAAAATATAGTATGAATATGGAAACATATGGAGCTAGTCCCATACAATTAATTGAAATTCTTTACTGTTCACTATATTGTTTATATGTAACATATGATTACTTCTTTTATATATGTAACAATTTGTAATTATTATTTATAATTTGTAATATTGAATGAGAACAACATCACTGTTTCATGAAGTATGTTTCTGCTTTAGGAAACCTCATGCAATATATTAAAAGTTATTTCAACCAATACGTATATAGACAAACTATTTTCATTGGGCTTCCTCATTCATTTTAGTTTTTGATTTATGAGAAAAATTCTCCAGAAATTTTTATACATTAATCACATGGTTTAAAAACTGTAATTCCTTTTACAGTAATGTTCTTCTTTAACAATTTTGAGAATCATATTTTTCTTAGGATATCAATAAGTTAAATAAGCTCACTGAGATTTTGTTTTAAAAAGTAACAAAAGGAGGTATGATTCAGGGTAGGAATATCATTATTTCCACAGTCCTCAAAGTTTTACCTACTCTTCATTCTCCAGTGGGCACAGGAGAACATGTTTACCTTCTTTATACACAATTCTTGAACAAACATAGCATTTCTTAAAGTACATGATCACCTGAGGTGGTCAGTACCTAACTGAACCTTGTTTGACATCTTATACTTTCAAAATGCAGGTTGTGGCTGCATCATCAGTGACTGTTGGACCATATATCACAGTGTTGATGTATTCTACTCAGCCTGCTGATCAATACATTTACCAGTTTTTCAACTGTTCTAAATATTATGAGCACATCGCAAGATCAACTAGTTTTTACTGTCTTCAGCCCCAAGATCTTCTAATTTTTATTGATAAGTCTCATCCTACTACATATTCAGCATGACATAAAAGATTGATTTCTGCAATCATGTGTAACACAGATTCATTGTCATTATCTTTTGCATTGTTCCACTTGTCCTTTTATAATGTATTTTCCCAAAAATACTAAAAGATTTGATGAAAATGATGAGTAGTTAAACATCCCTAAGGAGCAAGAACTACACATTTAAAGTACAAAATGTTATGTAATGAAATTACAGAGAGATTAATCATCCTTATCATATCCAGGAAATATCAGAAAGTTCACTGTAAAATAAATAAAATTCAGATATATTCAAGCCACAGACAGTACAGATATATTTGGGCAGATCTACATTGTGGAAACTCAAACTTAGTTGGGTTTCTGGCTCACTGTACTACATAGATTCATCACTTGCAATTGTAAACCTACTCAAAAGCCCAGGGCAAGGATGTCATAAGATCCGAGTTCAGAGACACACATTAATTCTGCTATTAAAATAAGTAGACTCAACAATGAACAAACAGATGGGAAAAGAAAATGAAGTCCTGTCAAAATAGTAATTAGAATAATAAATAGTCCAAAAATTGAATACTGAAAGCTGTGAGAGCAAAAAAGCAAGTAAAATATAAAGGCAAACCTATCAGAATATAGCTGACTCCTTAATGGAAACTCTAAAAGGAAGAAGGGCCTGGACATATTTTTAAAAAAACCACAATTGTATCCCAGACTACAGTGGTCAGAAAAAATAGTCAATAAACATAGAAGAAGAAAACAAGATATACCATAAGAATGCAAAATTTAAACAATATCTATACAGAGCTGAGCCCTACAATAATTACTTGAAAAAAAAATTCCAACGAAGAAGATCAACTAGAACCAATAAATAAATAAGCTCTGCTCTAATACAAGCACATCATCTACATCATAGGCAATAAATAACCTCCCATGAGTAAAAGAAGACACACACACACACACACACATAAACACCACCACCATCAAAATAACAGTAATTAACAATCATGGTCACTGAAATCTCTCATTGTCAATGGATTAAATTCTCCAATAAAAATGGCACAGGCTGACAGAATGGATGAAAAAACATTATCCACCCTTTTCCTGCATACAAGAAATATACCTCAATATCAGAAATGGATATTACTCCTTAGTAAAAGGCTAGAAAAGATTTCCCTAGCATGGACCTGGAGGGCATCATCCTGAGTGAGGTAACCCAATCACAAAGGAACTCACACAATATGTATTCACTGATAAGTGGATATTAGCCCAGAAACTTAGGATACCCAAGATATAAGATACAATTTGCTAAACGCATGAAACAGTTGAGTTGAATGAGCCAGGCAGAGGGCAACAAGTACTAGGAAGGTGTGGTCTTACACACCAGTAAGTCTCAAAGGCTGAAATCACTCTTGGCCTAGATAAGATCGTACAGAGAGGCTAAATGAAAGTGTACAGTACTAGGCCTAGGTTAGCAGAGAGAAGCATTAAGTCTATGAGAAAATTACTCAGGAGTATAAAAGTTACTTTTGTGCTGAGTATTAGACATTGTTTGGAGAATCCTGCAGAAGATGGGGAAGAAAGATTATAGGAGCTGGAATTATCCAGGATACCACAAGGAAACTCAGAGTCAAGTAACCTAGACTCTTGGGATTTCACTGAGATTCAACTGACAATCAGGGAGCCTGAATCTAACCTATGTCCTCTCTATATATGTTATAGATGTATAGCTTGGTGTTTTTGTGGGATTCCTTTTTTTTTCCTCATGTACATTTTCAATGCTATCCCAAAAGTCCCACATACCCTCCCCCCACCACTCCCCTAGCCACCCACTCCCACCTTTTGGCCCTGGCATTCCCCTGTACTGGGGCATATAAACTTTGCATGTCCAATGGGCCTCTCTTTCCAGTGATGGCCGACTAGGACATCTTTTGATACATATGCAGCTACAGTCAAGAGCTCCGGGGTACTGGTTAGTTTATAATGTTATTCCCCCTATAGGGTTGCATATCCCTTTAGCTCATTGTGTACTTTCTCTAGCTCCTCCATTGGGGGCCCTGGGATCCATCCAATAGCTGACTGTGAGCATCCGCTTATGCGTTTGCTAGGCCCCAGCATAGTCTCACAAGAGACAGCTATATCAGGGTCCTTTCAGCAAAATCTTGCTAGTGTATGCAATGGTGTCAGTGTTTAGAGGCTGATTATGGGATGAATCCCTGGATATGGCAGTCTTTGGATAGTCCATCCTTTTGTCTCAGCTCCACCTTTGTCTCTGTAACTCCTTCCATGGGTGTTTTGTTCCTAATTCTAAGAAGGGGCAACGTGTCCACACTTTGGTCTTCATTCTTCTTGAGTTTCATGTGTTTTGCAAATTGTAACTTATAACTTGGGTATTCTAAATTTCTGGGCTAATATCCACTTATCAGTGAGTACATATCATTTGTGTTCTTTTGTAAGTGTGTTAACTCACTCAGGATAATGCCCTCCAGGTCCAACCATTTGCCTAGGAATTTCATAATTTCATTCTTTTTAATAGCTGAGTAGTACTCCATTGTGTAAATGTACTACATTTTTTGTATCCATACCTCTGTTGAGGGGCATCTGGGTTCTTTCCAGCTTCTGGCTATTATAAATAAGGCTGCTATGAATATAGTGGAGCATGTGTCTTTCTTACTAGTAGGAACATCTTCTGGATATATGCCCAGGAGAGGTATTGCAGGATCCTCCGGTAGTACTATGTCCAATTTTCTGAGGAACCACCAGACTAATTTCCAGAGTGGTTGTACAAGCTTGCAATCCCACCAACAATGGAGGAGTGTTACTCTTTCTCCACATCCTCGCCAGCATCTGCTGTCACCTGAATTTTTGATCTTAGCCATTCTGACTGGTGTGAGATGGAATCTCAAGGTTGTTTTGATTTGCATTCCCCTGATGATTAAGGATGCTGATCATTTTTTCAGGTGTTTCTCAGCCATTCGGTATTCCTCAGTTGAGAATTCTTTGTTTAGCTCTGAGCCCTATTTTTAATGGACTCCAGAAAATCAAATAACTCCATTTACTCCAGAAAATCAAATAACACCATTTTGTGGGATTCCTAACAGGGAGTGTTGGTTGTTTTTTGATTCTTTTCCCTACTTTGGGCAAAGTTGTCCTCATACCGAGTTGCCTCATCCTGCCAAAATATAAGCAGAAATGCCTAATTTTATTGAAATCTGATATGACATAGTAAGTTGATATCCCTGGGGGCCTCCCAGTTTCTGAAGCAAAATGGAGGAGGGATGGATGGGGAGGAATGGGGTTGATGGGATGGGTGAGTTGGGAAGCTGAGGTAATATATGAGAAAATAAATTTTATATAAAAAATCCTAATGGCAAAAACTAATAATAAAAAAACAACAAAAAACCCAAATGATAATGAAATAGAACCAATAAAAAATAATAAAAGAGAATTTGTAAGAGAACTATATTTAAAAAATAATTTTAAACTCAATTTTCTTACAATTCTTATAGTTATTAATGCTATTTCTTAGTGGAAATAGCTTCTTTCATTTTTATGAGTTGGATATTATAGATTTTCCAAATTCTCATCTCAGTTAAAAGCTTTTTTTTTTTTTTTTTTTTTTTTTGCTGGTGCTATTGGAAAGGATATAAAGTTCAGAGTTTCTGGACACACTGAAATAAGTTAAGTCATTGGGTTGATGCCTTTGAAGGGGATATTGAGATCTTGGCCATTCCCTTATATCCCATTGCTGGTGGTCATCAGGCAAGCAGCTTTGACTTTCCACTTACTTTCTGACATAAAGATGCTCCTGATGTAGATAGGAAAAAATTGAAAAGAATAGAGTATCCCAGAAATTAAATACTCTGAATTCAATAAAACACAGTGGTATACATGTGATGAGAAGCCACTGACATTGTTCAAAGCAACTCTCTCCAGATAGAGAAACATAATTCTCTTCTTCACATGCATGTTGAACTCAGTGTGTAAGAAACAGCTATGACCAAAACACTGTATGCTCCATGTAGCTCATGGATGGATTCTAGACTCCTACTGTATCTCTGATCAGTAACTCTAAGGTAAGTTAGCTTTTGTGAAACAATCTATGCAGAGGCTTATAACTGATAAGGAACTGAGCCCTCTTGCCAAATCCTGGTGTGTGTGGCATGTTGGACATAGTGCCTAGCAAAGTCTTCTGATGACTGACAGTCAAGAATATCTGACAGCCTCTCTCCAGCAGCCGAGCAAGATGCCCAAAGGGAAGAAGGCCAAGGGGAAGAAGGTAGCCCCGGCCCGCGCCGTAGTCAAGAAGCAGGAGGCCAAGAAGGTGGTCAACCCTCTGTTCGAGAAGAGGCCCAAGAATTTCGGCATTGGACAGGACATCCAGCCCAAAAGAGATTTAACACGCTTCGTCAAATGGCCCCACTACATCAGGCTGCACCGGCAAAGAGCCATCCTCTACAAGCGGCTCAAAGTCCCTCCTGCCATTGACAAGTTCACCTAGGCACTGGACAGGCAGACAGCTACTCAGCTGCTTAAGCTTGCCCACAAGTACAGGCCAGAGACAAAGCAAGAGAAGAAGCAAAGGCTACTGGCCCATGCAGAGAAGAAAGCTGCTGGCAAAGGGGACATCCCAACTGAGAGACCACCTGTCCTCCGAGCAGGAGTCAATACAGTCACCACCTTGGTGGAGAACAAGAAGGCTCAGCTGGTGGTGATTGCCCATGACGTAGACCCCATTGAGCTGGTGGTTTTCCTACTTGCCCTGTGTCGAAAGATAGGGGTGCCCTACTGCATAATCAAGGGAAAGGCCAGACTGGGGCACCTGGTCCACAGGAAGACATGCACCACTGTTGCCTTCACAAAGGTTAACTCGGAAGACAGGGGTGCTCTGGCTAAGCTTGTGGAAGCTATTAGGACAAATTATAATGACAGATATGACGAGATCCTTCGCCACTGGGGAGGCAACATCCTGGGTCCTAAGTCTGTGGTTCCCATTGCCAAGCTGGAAAAAGCAAAGGCTAAAGATCTCGCCACTAAATTGGGTTAAATGTACACTAAATTTTCTGTACCTAAATATAATTACAAAATTAAAAAGAAAAAAGAATATCTGACAGCACCACACTGATTTAGAGGCAATAGCCAAGTCATCTTCAAAACTGGCTGACAGGAACTAAGGGAGGACAAAGGTTTCTTATGAGGCAAATATTACTGAGATTTACTATGATGCAAATAAATAAGTAAAATAAATTTTTATATGACAATATTCTTACCCAATAATTTATTACAAATCTTAAAAAAATTATTAATTAGAAAAAAATGAAAAATGTATTTATTCACATATATATTTATTTAAGGTTCAGTAAATTAAAATTTTTACTTTTCTATAATGTATTTTAAATATTACTGGGAATCTTAAATTATTTTTTTTTATTACGTATTTTCCTCAATTACATTTCCAATGCTATCCCAAAAGTCCCCCATACCCCCTCCTCCCACTTCCCTACCCACCCATTCCCATTCTTTTGGCCCTGGAATTCCCCTGTATTGGGGCATATAAAGTTTGCAAGTCCAATGTGCCTCTCTTTCCAGTGATGGCCGACTAGGCCATCTTTCGATACATATGCAGGTAGAGACAAGAGCTCCGGGGTACTGGTTAGTTCAGAATGTTGTTCCAACTATAGGGTTGCAGATCCCTTTAGCTCCTTGGGTACTTTCTCTAGCTTCTCTATTGGGAGCCCTGTGATCCATCCAATAGGTGACAGTGAGCATCGACTTCTGTGTTTGTTTGGCCCCGGCATAGTTTCACAAGAGAGAGCTATATCTGGGTCCTTTCAGCAAAATCTTGCTAATGTATGCAATAGTGTCAGCGTTTGGAAGCTGATTATGGGATGGATCCCTGCATATGGCAGTCTCAAGATGGTCCATCCTATCATCACAGATCCAAAGTTTGTCTCTGTAACTCCTTCCATTGGTGTTTTGTTCCCACTTCTAAGAAGGGGCACAGTGTCCACACTTTGGTCTTCATTCTTCTTGAGTTTCATGCGTTTAGCAAATTGTATCTTATATCTTGGGCATCCTAAGTTTTGGGCTAATATCCACTTATCAGTGAATACATATTGTGTGAGTTCCTTTGTGATTGTGTTACCTCACTCAAGATGATGCCCTCCAGGTCCATCCATTTGGCTAGGAATTTCATAAATTCATTCTTTTTAATAGCTGAGTAGTACTCCATTGTATAAATGTACCGTATTTTCTGTATCCATTCCTCTGTTGAGGGGCATCTGGGTTCTTTCCAGCCTCTGGCTATTATAAATAAGGCTGCAATGAACATAGTGGAGCATGTGTCCTTCTTACCGGTTGGGACATCTTCTGGATATATGCCCAGGAGAGGTATTGCTGGATCCTCCAGTAGAACTATGTCCAATTTTCTGAGGAACTGCCAGACTGATTTCCAGAGTGGTTGTACAAGCTTGCAATCCCACCAACAATGGAGGTGTGTTCCTCTTTCTCCGCATCGTCACCAGCATATGCTGTCACCTGAATTTTTGATCTTAGCTATTCTGACTGGTGTGAGGTGGAATCTCAGCGTTGTTTTGATTTGCATTTCCCTGATGATTAAGGATGTTGAACATTTTTTCAGGTGCTTCTCTGCCATTTGGTATTCCTCAGGTGAGAATTCTTTGTTCTGTTCTGAGCCCCATTTTTTAATGGGGTTATTTGATTTTCTGGAGTCCACCTTCTTCAGTTCTTTATATATATTGGATATTAGTCCCTTATCTGATTTAGGATAGGTAAAGATCCTTTCCCAATCTGTTGGTGTTTTTTTTGTCTTATTGATGGTGTCTTTTCCCTTGCAGAAGCTTTGCAGTTTCATGAGGTCCCACTTGTCAATTCTCGATCTTACATCACAAGCCATTGCTGTTCTATTCAAGAATATTTCCCCTGTGCCCATTTCTTCAAGGCTTTTCCCCACTTTCTCCTCTATAAGTTTCAGTGTCTCTGGTTTTATGTGAAGTTTCTTGATCCACTTAGATTTGACCTTAGTACAAGGAGATAGGAATGGATCAATTCGCATTCTTCTACATGTTAACAACCAGTTGTGCCAGCACCATTTGTTGAAAATGCTGTCTTTCTTCCACGGGATGGTTTTAGCTCCCTTGTCGAAGATCAAGTGACCATAGGTATGAGGCTTCATTTCTGGGTCTTCAATTCTATTCCATTGGTCTACTTGTCTGTCACTATACCAGTACAATGCACTTTTTATTACAATTGCTCTGTAGTAAAGCTTTAGGACAGGCATGGTGATTCCACCAGAGGTTCTTTTATCCTTGAGAAGAGTTTTTGCTATCCTAGGTTTTTTGTTATTCCAGATGAATTTGCAGATTGCACTTTCTAATTCGTTGAAGAATTGAGTTGGAATTTTGATGGGGATTGCATTGAATCTGTAGATTGCTTTTGGCAAGATAGCCATTTTTACAATGTTGATCCTGCCAGTCCATGATCATGGGAGATCTTTCCATCTTCTGAGATCTTCTATAATTTCTTTCTTCAGAGACTTGAAGATTTTATTATAAACATCTTTTACTTCCTTAGTTAGAGTCACGCCAAGATATTTTATATTATTTGTGACTATTGAGAAGGGTGTTGTTTCCCTAATTTCTTTCTCAGCCTGTTTATTCTTTGTGTAGAGAAAGGCCATTTACTTATTTGAGTTAATTTTATATCCAGCTACTTCACCGAAGCTGTTTATCAGGTTTAGGAGTTCTCTGGTGGAATTTTTAGGGTCACTTATATATACTATCATATCTTCTGCAAAAAGTGATATTTTGACTTCATCTTTTCCAATTTGTATCCCTTTGATTTCCTTTTGTTGTCGAATTGCTCTGGCTAGGACTTCAAGTACAATGTTGAATAGGTATGGAGAGAGTGGACAGCCATGTTTAATCCCTGATTTTAGTGGGATTGCTTCAAGCTTCTCACCATTTATTTGATGTTGGCTACTGGTTTGCTGTAGATTGCTTTTATCATGTTTAGTTATGGGCCTTGAATTACTGATCTTTCCAAGACTTTTATCATGAATGGGTGTTGGATCTTGCCAAATGCTATTTCCGCATCTAATGAGATGATCATGTGGTTTTTGTCTTTGAGTTTGTTTATATAATGGATTACGTTGATGGATTTCCTTATATTGAACCCTCCCTGCATCCCTGGGATGAAACCTACTTGGTCAGGTTGGATGATTGTTTTGATGTGTTCTTGGATTCAGTTAGCAAGAACTTTATTGAGGATTTTTCCATCAATATTCATAAGGGATATTGGTTTGAAGTTTTCTATCTTTGTTTGGTTTTTTTTGTGGTTTAGGTATCAGAGTAATTGTGGCTTCATAGAATGAGTTGTGTAGAGTACCTTCTGTTCTATTTTGTAGAATAGTTTGTGAATAACTGGGATTAGATCTTCTTTGACGGTCTGATAGAACTCTGCACTAAAGCCATCTGGTCCTGGGCTTTTTTTGGTTGGGAAACTATTAATGACTGCTTCTATTTCTTTAGGGGATATAGGGCTGTTTAGATCATTAACCTGATCTTGATTCAATTTAGTACCTGTTATCTGTCTAGAAATTTCTCCATTTCATCCAGGTTCTCCATTTTTGTTGAGTATAGCCTTTGGTAGAAGGATCTGATGGTGTTTTGGATTTCTTAAGGATCTGTGGTTATGTCTCCTTTTTCATTTCTGATTTTGTTAATTAGAATGCTTTCCCTGTGCCCTCTAGTGAGTCTGGCAAAGGGTTTATCTATCTTGTTGATTTTCTCAAAGGACCAGCTCCTTGATTGGTTGATTCTTTGAATAGTTCTTTTGTTTCCAGTTGGTTGATTTCGCCCCTGAGTTCGACTATATCCTGCTGTCTACTCCTCTTGGTGAATTTGCTTCCTTTTGTTCTAGAGATTTAGGTGTGTTGTTAAGCTGCTAATGTGTGCTCTCTCTCTAACTTCTTTTTGGAGGCACTCAGAGCTATGAGTTTTCCTCTTAGAAATGTTTTCATTGCGTCCCATAAGTTTGAGTATGTTGTGGCTTCATTTTCATTGAACTCTAAAAAGTCATTAATTTCTTTCTTTATTCCTTCCTTGACCAAGGTATCATTGAGAAGAGTGTTGTTCAGTTTCAACGTGAATGTTGGCCTTCTATTATTTATTTTATTATTGAAGATCAGCCTTAGTCCATGGTGATCTGATAGGATGCATGGGACAATTTCAATATTTTTGTATCTGTTGAGGCCTGTTTTGTGACCAATTATGTGGTCAATTTTGAAGAAGGTACCATGAGGTACTGAGAAGAAGGTATATCTTTTTGTTTTAGGATAGAATGTTCTGTAGATATCTGCCAGATCCATTTGATTCATAACTTCTGTTAGTTTCACTGTGTCCCTGTTTAGTTTCTGTTTCCATGATCTGTCCATTGGTGAAAGTGGTGTGTTGAAGTGTCAGAGACCATCCCGTGAGAAAGTCAAGGAGGATCTATGTTCCAGAGATAAGATGCAGAGTGCCCGCAGTTTGGCGCCTGACCTCAGCTCCCATGTCAGCAGATGCCCACTTCTTTGTTCTTTGTATAATTCTCCCTGGACCCCTCCCATATTCCCCGTGATGTATGCTTTAAAAAGAAGGCACCTCAGCATAATAAACGAGACCTTGATAGGTACAATCTACTTGGTCTCCGCTTCTCTTTCTTTTCCTCCCATTTCCTTCCAGGTTCGAGGTCCCCCTTGCACCCACGAATAACTGAATCCCACGGGACGGGATATTGAAATCTCCTACTATTATTGTTTGAGGTAATTGTTGCTCCATGTTTTTTTTGTTGTTAAAGTTGGCATTCTGTTCTTGTGGCTGTCTTCTTTTAGGTTTGTTGAGGGATTACCTTCTTGTTTTTTCTAGGGAGTGGTTCCCGTCCTTGTATTGGTTTTTTTCTGTTATTATCCTTTGAAGGGCTGGATTCGTGGAAAGATAATGTGTGAATTTGGTTTTGTCGTGGAATACTTTGGTTTTTCCATCTATGTTAATTGAGAGTTTGGCTGGGTATAGTAGCCTGGGCTGGAATTTGAGTTCTTTTAGTATCTGTATAACATCTGTCCAGGATCTTCTGGCTTTCATAGTCTCTGGTGAAACATCTGGTGTAATTCTGATAGGCTTGCCTTTATATGTTACTTGGCCTTTTTCTCTTACTGCTTTTAGTATTCTATCTTTATTTAGTGCATTTGTTGTTCTGATTATTATGTGTCGGTAGGTATTTCTTTTCTGGTCCAGTCTATTTGGAGTTCTGTAGGCTTCTTGTATGTTCATGGGCATCTCTTTCTTTAGATTTGGGAAGTTTTCTTCTCTAAGTTTGTTGAAGGTGTTTGCTGCTCCTTTGAGTTGAAAATCTTCATTCTCATCCACTCCAATTATCTGTAGGTTTGGTCTTCTCATTGTGTCCTGGATTTCCTGGATGTTTTGAGTTAGGATCTTTTTGCATTTTCCATTTTCTTTGATTGTTGTTCCGATGTTCTCTATGGAATCTTCTGCACCTGACATTCTCTCTTCCATCTCTTGTATTCTGTTGCTGATGCTGGCATCTATGGTTCCAGATTTCTTTCCTAGGGTTTCTCTCTCCAGTGTTGCCTCATTTTGGGTTTTCTTTATTGTGTCTACTTCCCTTTTTAGGTCTAGTATAGTTTTGTTCATTTCCATCACCTGTTTGGACATGTTTTCCTGTTTTTCTTTAAGGACTTCTACCCGTTTGGTTGTCTTTTCCTGTTTCTCTTTAATGACTTCTACCTGTTTGATTTTGTTATCCTGTTTTTCTTTGAGGACTTGTAACTCTTTAGCAATGTTCTCCTGTAATTTTTTTTTTTTTTTTTTGGTTTTTCGAGACAGGGTTTTTCTGTATAGCCCTGGCTGTCCTGGAACTCACTTTGTAGACCAGGCTGGCCTCTAACTCAGAAATCCCCCTGCCTCTGCCTCCCAAGTGCTGGGATTAAAGGCGTGCGCTCTCCTTTAATTCTTTAAGTGAGTTATTAAAGTCCTTCTTGATGTCCTCTACCATCATCATGAGATATGCTTTTAAATCCAGGTCTAGCTTTTTGGGTGTGTTGGGGTGCCCTGGACTGGGGGAAGTGGGAGTGCTGGGTTCGGATGATGGTGAGTGGTCTTGGTTGTTGTTAGTAAGATTCTTACGTTTACCTTTCGCCATCTGGTAATTTCTGGAGTTGTTATAATTGTCTCTGTTTAGAGATTGTTCTTCTGGTGATTCTGATTACTGTCTATCAGCAGACAGGCTCTCTCCTTTGTGTTTCAGTGGTTAGAGCACTCTCTGCTGGCAAGCTCTCCTCTTACAGGGAAGGTGCACAGATATCTGGTGTTTGGACCTTCTCCTAGCCGAAGAAGAAGGCCCAAACAGGACCTTTTCCAGATGCTGTGTTGCTTTGGCAGGTCACAGAAGCTGACAGCTTCTGTGGTGCACACTCTCACCTGTGCAGACTAAGTTCCTAAGTTCGGTGGGGTCCTGGAACCAAGATGGTGCTCCCTGATCCTGAGGCAGAGGGCTCCCGTGCAGGGTGGACCACTGTCCTCCAGCTGGGAGGGTGCAGGATGTCTGCGGCCCGAAAAGGGTGCTGCCTCAGCGGCTCTGTGGCTCCCACCTATTCCCGAAGCTGTCTGCCTGTGTGGTGCACACTCTCACCTGTGCAGACTAATTCTTGATTGATTCTTTTGAACACTTGGAGAGAGGGGAAAGAGAGAATAGAGGAAGGGAAGAAATTAGGCAGGAGGAGAAAAAGAGTCTCCATTGAAATTTCCTTTTGAACATTCCACAAACACAATTACAATTCAAATATTAAAAGTTTAGTATTTTGTTCTTGGGGATCATTTTCCTCAGGAAGAGAGGTGACAGAAGTCATTCTCAAGGGATATTGAATAAAAGTTTGATGATTAAAATAAGGAGATCTGCATCTTAACTCATGTAAGTTTGCAAATCTCTAGCAACAGACTTCATTTTACTGAACAAATATATGTACTCCTTGATGAACTGTAGTTTCTTATTAGGAAAAAAAAATGTACTGCATCATTCTACGTTGTTTTCCTGGAACAGAAAGAGTTTACCTGACATGATGAACAATTATCCTTAAACCAAGGCACCTTAATCTCTTTGACACTATATCAATGAATATACAATTTGTTGCAGTTGACCTTATAAGAATCTTGGACTCCATAAGAAACCAAAATTAAAATAATAAAATATGAAAATAAGTAAACTTTCTTTTAGCTGATCATAGCCAGACCAAAGGGGTCTAAAACAACTTCTCAGAACTTTTGGATTTCTAACATATAATAGCCCCTCTCTAACGATTGGCAGGAACAATGAAAAAAATAACACAATGTCCTGAACAACTTATTTTGATGCATCGGTTTCCTGTAGAGATTACATTTTGCAAAATTGATTTACAATATAAAGAAACTAAGCATGATGTATTCCATTCCAAATATTTCTACAAAACATTTGAAATAAGAAAACTGTACATTTGGGAATCTATATACAAGGGGAAAAGTAGTTTTGTTCTTAATCAGTTTTACAAAGTTCTTGCCATACTGTTTGCTTCTCCTCTTAAATACTTGGCCATATTGTTGTTTGGTATCTTATGGCTTTAACTTAAAAAGATACCAACTTATGCTGTATTATTAAGAAAACCTAAATAGAAAAACAAAACCACAATGGTCCTATGAAGATATCAGAGGCAGAGTACAATGAAGAGAAAAAAATTGAAGGAACACAATTAAGGCTGATTTGAAATAAATGTTAAATGGCATAAAAATTAGGAGACATGCTTGATTTATGGAGTTGTCTTAGAGTGCTGGTTGCTGTGAAGAGACATCATGACCAAGGAAAGTCTAATAAGAGAAAACATTTAGTTGGGGCTGGCTTATATGTTCAGGGGTTGCTTCTATTATAATCAAGGGGGAAAGTTTGGCAGCAACCAGGCAAGCATGGTATTGGAGAAGGTGCTGAGAATTCAATTGTGAGAATTATCCTGCAACCCGATCAACTGTTTCAAAGTGTACACTCACTGGCTGGATCCCTGTTCCAAGATGTACCTGTAAGCTTCACTTACATATTTAATCTCCATGATCCTGAAATTAGTCTATTAAATATGCTCAGATGAAAATACAGTAACAGCAAATATTTAACTTTTTATTTATTTATGTACAACCCTTACATTTGGGGAACCAAATATATTTCTCAGTTTGAAAACAGATATATGCTAAGGAAGAGTTTTTAAATAGTTGACAGTAATTCCAGCTTCAGTTGAATTCAGTCCAAAAGAGATTCTACTCTGCTATGTTATTTGGTGTGGCATGAATGATGTATTGAATCCTAATGTTTCCAATGGAAAACTGGATTCACCTAAAGGTGGAATGATTGTTTAAAAGTTACTCTTAAGAACAAGGCTTGATTCAATATAATATATGGGATATTGTTTGATCTTTTAGTGGATAAATAATCTATTTTGAGGACAGCTGGAGTTAATTCTATGCAGAGTTTTAATGCCAGAGGAATACTGAGATACAGCTTCTCTGATGAGGATTCATAAACACCATGAAAACAGATTGTTGGACTCAATGAAATTAGCTAAACATAGATTTGTGATGCCATCTTTTCCATTTAGTGTTCTACTTCTTAAATAATGGAGATAGGAAATAAGAATAAAGTCGACCTTGGGCCCAAACTCTGCAAATATTCCTACAGTCCCCAGAGGACTCTCCACCTCCAAGGTGACCTAGCAGGCCCCGGATTTTAGGATCACTGGTGAGTGGAACACAACATCTGTTCCAAAAGAACCGGACATTCCTGGAGGCAGCTTGAGCACAGACACAGAACCCTGCCCAAGCAGTGGTTCATGTTTATTCTGGTCTGCTATGGTCTACCTTTTTTCAAAATCAGCAGAGAGTCCCAATATCCCTAGAGGAGGTATCACTTCCAGGCACTCTGACAAGCCCAGGATGTTAGGACCCCAGGATCCCAGGAGCTTGGCCATACTAAGATCTCAGGGTCTCAGAGGAATCTTGACTGCCAAGAACTCTTACACATCCTGAATCTCAGCATCACAGGATCCCAGAATCACAGGATCACAAAGAAAGCTGGACTCAGAGTTCTGACACAACAGGTATTACAAAAAGGACAGGCTCCAATCACTAATATTGAGGACAAGGAGCACTTGAGATAATCAGATGAAGGCAGGAAAGGATGAGAACAGAAGCAAGAGAAACCAAGGTTATTTGGCAATATCAGAACCCAACTCTCCCACCATAGCTAGTCCTGGATACACCATCACATCAGAAAAGCAAGATATGGATCTGAAGTCATTTCTCATAATGTTGATGGAGGACTATAAGAAGGACACAAATAACCCCTTTAAAGAAATACAGGAAAACACACCCAAATAGGTGAGAGAATTGAATAAAACCATCCAGAATAATAAAAAAAATGGAAGTAGAATCAATAAAGAAATCACCAAGGGAGACCACTCTGGAAATAGAAAACCCAGTAAAGAAGTCAGGAGCCATTGATGCAAGCTTAACCAACAGAATACAAGAGACAGATTAGAGAATCTCAGGTGCAGAAGATTCCATAGAAAACATTGACACAACAATGAAAGAAAATGTGAAATCCAAATCATCTAGGAAATCCAGGACACAATGAGAAGACCAAACCTAAGGATAATAGGTATAGATGAGAAGGAAGATTTTCAACTTAAAGGGACAGTAAATATCTTCAACAAAATTATAGGACAAGACTTCCCCAACCTAAAGAAATAGATGCCCATGAACATACAACTATTCTACAGAAATCCAAATAGTTTGGACCAGAAAAAAAATTCCTCCTGCCACATAATAATCAAAACAAGTGCATAAAACAAAGAAAGAATAATAAAAGCAGTAAAGGGAAAAGGTAAAGTAACATATAAAGGCAGATCTAGCAGAATTACACCTGACTTCTCCCCAGAGACTATGAAAGCCTGAAGATACTGAACAGATGTCATACAAACCCTAGAGAACACAAATGACAGCCCAGGCTACTAAACCCAGCAAAACTCTCAATTACCATAGATGGAGAAACCAAGGTATTCCATGACAAAACAAAATTTAAACAATATATTTCTACAAATTCAGCCCTTCAAAGGATAATAATGGAAACTGCAACAAAAGGAGGGAAACTGTGCTCTAGAAAAAGGAAGAAAGTAATCTTTCAACAAATCTAAAAGAAGACAGCCACATGAACAAAATTCCAACTCTAACAACAATAATAACAGTAAGGAACAATGACTTTTCCTTAATATCTCTTAGTATCATTGGACTCAATTCTCCAATAAAAAGACATAGACTAGCAGACTGGATATGTAAACAAGACCCAACCTTTTGCTGCATACAGGAAACCCAACTCAGTGACAAAGACAGACACTACCTCAGAGTAACAGGCTGGAAATAGATTTTTAAAGCAAATGGTCTGAAGAAACAAGCCAGAATAGCCATTCTAATATTGAATCAAATCAACTTTCAAACTAAAGTTATCAAAAAGATAAGGAGAGACACTTCATATTCATCAAAGGTAAAATGATGAACTTTACCAAGATGAACTCTTAATTAGTGGCTAATATCCACTTATCTCTGAGTGCATATCATTGGCACTATTGATGGGTTCCTAGACAAACTTCTCCATCCCACTGAGTGGATAGATCATCTTTCCTGAAACAATAAATACTTTGAAACAGGGGAATACCTGTATTGCAGTTCTATACATTATTTATAAAAAAAAAATAAAAATTGGTAGCATTTGTTATTCTTCAGGGTGTTATTGTGTAATTGTAAGTTTATTGCAGGTTTTATCTAGCTTATTTGTGAACAGATGTGTGCTTAGCTTACAAGATTTATTCATCCAATAGTGAAGTAAAACCTTCTACAGTGAGTTATACTTTGTCACTGATCATTAGGGAGCCCATTTTTGGGGTGAGGGGGTTTGAGACAGGGTTTCTTTGCATAGTCCTGGCTGTCCTGGAACTCATTTTGTAGACCAGACTGGACACAAACTCAGAAATACACCTGCCTCTGCCTCCAAGTGCTGGGATTAAAGGCATGCGCCACCATGCCCGGCATGGGAGTCTATTTTTATACAACCTAGTTCAGTGAATATGAGAATATTATTTTAGATCAAGAAGAATTAGACCATCTGCAGCTTGGGGGTTGAGAAAAACCTGACAGGCATATCAAGTATTATTCCTTGTGGAAACCCATTAATGCTAACATCCCAGGTTAGCCTCTCATGGTAGAGACAAATACACAGGCTGAGGTGGTAGTCATGGTCAGGGAAGCAATATTTAAGAACAGTGAGGGGAAACCAACTATAATAGTGGCTTCCAACAAGTGGGTCGTAACCTTGTTGGTAAACTTCTTTCTCCAAAAATATTTATATTAAAGTTCATAACATTAGTGAAAATACAGTTGTAAAGTAGCAAAGAAATAATTTTATGGTCGGTGGCCACCAAAATGTAAGGAAATATATTAAACTGGCACAGCATTAGGAACTTCCTCCCTCCACTCATTCTTTATTCTACCACACAACTCAGCAGGCATTTCATGTTAACCCACAATTCACTCTTATCTGATAAATAGGTAAACTGAACATAGATTGTAACCTTTTCTTCTTTTTTTCCAGATCTAATCCACTGATTTCATCACTGCTTCTAAAGCAGCCCATTTGGGGTAATATTACTTTACTCTCTGCACCTATTCTGAGACTAAATAAATACACCCTGGTGGAACATGCCATGTTCTTTCCTCTTGTTCTCTTCCCCAAGAAACTTAGTGTGTTCCCATTCCTAGCTGTCATCTCCATAAATCAAAAAACACATTATATATGGAACCCCCAATGGTATCTCTTATAATCTCCATTGAAACGTTCCTCCTGGGCAACTGTCTTAGTCAGGGTTTCTATTCCTGCATAAACATCATGACCAAGAAGCAAGTAGGGGAGGAAAGGGTTTATTCAGCTTACACTTCCACACTGCTGTTCATCACCAAGGAAGTCAGGACTGGAGTTCAAGCAGGGCAGGAAGCAGGAGCTGAGCAGAGGCTATGTAGGAATGTTCTCTGTTGGCTTGCTTTCCCTGGCTTGCTCAGCCTGCTCTCTTATAGAACCCAAGACTACCAGCACAGAGATGGTCCCACCCACCAGGGGCCTTTCCCTTTGATCACTAATTGAGAAAATACCTTACAGTTGGATCTCATGGAGGCATTTCCTCAACTGAAGCTCCTTTCTCTGTGATAACTCCAGCTGTGTCAAGTTGACACAAAACTAGCCAGTACAATTGACCCCTTGTCAACATGACATACAAGCACATCACTAGTAAGCCTCAACCCTTAGTTTCTTATTCATCCCCAAGATGTAAATAATTTTGAAAGTCCCATAGTCTTTACATATTAAAAGTTCAATCCTTTTACAATATCCAATATCTTTTAAAATCCAAAGTATTTTTACAATTAAAAGTATGTTAACTGTGGGATCCACTGAAATATTTTCTTCCTTCAAGAGGGAAAAATATCAAGGCACAATCACAATCAAAAGCAAAAAGTAAACTCCAGCTGTCCAATGTCTTCGATCCAATTATCTTCTGGGCTCCTCCAAGGGCTTAGGTCACTTCTCCAGCCCTGTCCTTTGTAGCACACAGCTTGTCTTCTAGGCTCCAGCTGCCTGTACTCCACTGCTGCTGCCATTCTTGGTGGTCATCTCATGGTACTGGCATCTCCAAAATGCTCCTGTCTTCCACTGTAATTTGGCTTCAACAATAGCCTCTCTTAGGCTCTCTTCATGCTGCCAAGCCTCAGCTTCTCTGTGTGACCCCTTCATGCCTTCAAAACCAGTACCACCTGGGTGACTCTTACACATTGCCAAGTCCAGTTACAGCACAAGGTACAACCTTGGCTATCTCTGGAACACAGCCTCTGTGTTCTCAAAAAACACTTCCCAGAAGATGTCACCTCAATGATGCTGGTCTCTTCTTAATCACTGCTAATTTCTTAGCTCCAGCTAACCAGCATCAATAGTCCCAGTAATGCAAAGTTTTTGTTTTAGTAGTTCTGGTATCTTGTTAACCACAGCTGATTCTTCAGCCCCAGCTAACCAGAACCATAGAATAATCAAACTCCAGAATAGCAATTGTCCTGAAACGAGTCTTTAATTTTCGCCTCTGAAATTTCACAAGCCAGGCTTTCATCTTCTGCACTGTTCTCATCATTATCTTCCCAGATCCTAGAACAGCCCACAGAGCTCTTAACATGATCTTCTAGCTCCAAGTTCCAAAGTCCTTCCACAGTCCTCCCAAAAACATGGTCAGTTTGTCACAGGACTACCCCACTATGTTGGTACCAATTTGTCTTAGTCAGGGTTTCTATTGCTGCACAAACATAATGACCAAGAAGCAAGTAGGGGAGGAAAGGGTTTATTCAGCTTACACTTCCACACTGCTGTTCATCACCAAAGGAAGTCAGGACTAGAACTCAAGCAGGTCAGAAAGCAGGAGCTGATGCAGAAGCCATGGAGGAATGTTCTCTGCTGGCTTGCTTTCCCTGGCTTGCTCAGCCTGCTCTCTTATAGAATCCAAGACTACCAGCCCAGAGATGGTCCCACCCACAAGGGGCCTTTCTCTTTGATCACTAATTGAGAAAATGCCTTACAGTTGGATCTTATGGAGGCATTTCCTCAACTGAAGCTCCTTTCTCTGTGATAACTCCAGGGGTGTCAAGTTGACACAAAACTAGCCAGTACAGCAATATACAGTCACACTATTCTAAAATCTAGAGAGAAAACAGAAACCAAGGAACAAAGAGAAAACAAAATAAAAACTACAGCCAACAAAGACCACAACAGAGACAAAAAAAAAAAAAAAAAATCAGCACACAACCCTATAATCTTTGAAATCACACAACCTAGGTGACAGTATAAAATAAAGAAATACAAACAAAAATCAATAGCAGCCAGGATACTATGTCTTACTAGACCCCAGCAATCCTACCACAGCAAAACCTTGTTATTCTGACATAGGTTAAGAGTAATAAAAGAATGGGGTGGGGTGGGGGAGGGTGTAGAGAGTTTCCGGGGGAAGGGGAAGCCAGAAAGGGGATAACATTTGAAATAAAGAAAATATCCAAGAAAAATTAAAAAGAAATAGATAGCCTATGAATACAAGCAAATGAAAAGGTTAAAAAAATCTGTATAAACAAGATAAATGTCTTATTTAAGGAAATGAAGAAATCCAGGAAAAGACAAACATAAAAAAGTGGGAGAAAAAAATGAACAAAACTGTTCAAGACCTAAAAATAGAAGTAAAATCAATAAAGAAAAGCCCAATTAGGGAATTATGTAAAGGAAAAAAATGTGGAATTTGAACATGAATTCCTGAGGTATGTTTCACTAACAATACCTAAGAGATGGATGGGAGATTTTCAGATGTAGAAGACACAATAGAAGAAATGGATACATCAGACAAGGAAAATGTTGATTCTAAAATTTACTCACACAAATCTTAGAGAATATCTGGTACATTATGAAAAGACCATATCTAAAAGTCAAAGGAATAGAGGAAGGGGAATAGACCCACATCAGAGGTACAGAAATTATTTTGAACAACACAGAAGAAAATTATCTTAACCTAAAGAAGTACATGAATGTAAAAGTTAAAGAACCATACAGAAAATCAGATAAATTGTACAAGGAAAGAAACTCCTCTTTGTACATAATATTCAAAACACTAAACATACAATGAAAAAATATTAAAAGCTACAAATGAAAAAGAGCTAGTAACATATAATGACAGTCCTATTACAATTATATTTAACTTCTTGATGGAGATGGATACTCTTAAGGCTAGAAGGGCCTGTACAATTGCTGCAGAATCTATGAGCCTACAGATGCCCTAGTATACCCAACAACACCTTCAAGCATCATAGATAGAGGAAATAAGACATTGTATGATACAACAAACTTAAGCAGTATCTGTCTGCAATTACATTCAATTAGAAGGCACAAGAAGGAAAACTCCAACCTAAAGATGTTACCTACAACCATGAAATAACAGAATTATTAGTGCATAGTCTAGAAACGGATTCCTGTGAGGAGAGTTGAGCACTTGTGAAAACAGAAATCATCTTATGACCTCATTTCTGCAAAACATAGACTTGTTGGAGTGTGTTTCTGTGTGCTTCCACAAAGTAACAAGTCTACTTCATACTAGTCATTAAAGTTTGTGCTTTTACGCAATTAATTATTTAAATTATTCTTCATATTCCTCTCGGAGGCCCATAGTTTGTGAGTTCCGACTTGACCTTGAAATTTTATGAAGCTTGATTCATGCAAACATTACTCATATGACATTTATTAACCCTTCGAGTATTAATTATTACAATTCTGAATAAAGATCCAATTTCATGATACTTTTTTTTTTCAAGACAGGGTTTCTCTGTGTAGTCCTGGCTGTCCTGGAACTCACTCTGTAGACCAGGCTGGTCTTGAACTCTGCCTGTCTCTGCCTCCCAAGTGCTGGGATTAAAGACTTGCACCACCACGCCCAGCTTCATAATTCTTTATTTTGCCTCATAAGTTGAATTCTTCCAGGTTCTAGTACATTTAACAATATTACATGGATAAATAATCTCAGCAGGCAAACACATAAACACACACACACATACACACACACACACACACAAACAAACACACACACATACACAGGGAGAGAGAGAGGGACAGAGAGAGAGAAAGACAGAGAGAGACTCAGAGAGATGGAGAGAGACAGAGAGAGAGAGACAGAGAGAGATGGAGACAGAGACAGAGACAGAGAATACTACTAGTACTAAGATAATCTTTCAGTTCTTAACATTTGTTAAGGAAAGAGTATTAAAGCTTAAAGTAGACTCATTCACAGTGATAGTGGGAGAATTCAGTACCTCATTTTCACCAATGGACAGGTTATCCAGACAAATACTAAGTAGAGAATTAATAGAATTAAAGATGTTATGACTCAAAGGAACTTAACAGATATCTACAGACATTTCACCCAAACACAAAAGAATATACCTTCTTCTCAGTACCTCACAGAACTTCCTCTGAAAATGATCATATATTTGGTAATAAAACAAGTCTTAACAGATAGAAGAAAATTGAAATAATACCCTGCATTCTATGAGAACACCATTAATTACAGCTGATATCAACTACAGAAATAACAGAAATCTTATAAATGCATAGACACAGAACAAATCTCCTGAGTGAAAAAGGTTGCAAGGCAGAAATTATGGAAGCATTTAAAGCTTTTTCTAGAATACAATGAAAGTGGTCCTTAGAGTCAAGTTTATAACATGACATGCCTACTTAAAATATAACTTACCTGGAGAAATATTATAGAAACGTAACTACACACCTGAAAGCTC
Organism: Mus caroli; assembly: GCF_978045245.1. Classification (NCBI taxonomy): domain Eukaryota; kingdom Metazoa; phylum Chordata; class Mammalia; order Rodentia; family Muridae; genus Mus; species Mus caroli. The sequence goes on from NW_028227256.1 coordinate 137,221,328, forward strand.
TAGATCAAAAGAAGAAATCACAACAAAAGGAAATAATTGGAAATGAATAAACAATTTTGTGATTCATGTTCCTCTGACCATCTATTCAGTACTAAAATCAATAAAGTAAAAACAAGGAAAACAATAAAAACAATTAATGAAACAAAGATTTGGTTCTTAAAATTTTTAATAAGATTGACAGACCATATGTCAATTTATCTACAAGGTAAAGATAAGATATCCAAATTTACAAAATCAGAAATGAACGCCAAAAAATAGACATCAAGGAAATCCAGAGATTCCTAACCTCATACTTTAAAAACCTATACTCCATCAAACTGGAATCTCTGAAAGAAATGTATAATTGTTTCATAGGTACCATTTCCACATGTTAAGTCAAGACCAGATAAACAAGATAAACAGACCTATAACCCCTATGGAAATAGAAACAATCATTTGAATACCCCAATCAAAATAATCTCAAAGTCAGAGGATTTTAGAGCAGAATTCTTTCAAACAAGAGTTAATTGCAACACTCATACTTTTCCAGAAACTACAAACAGAAGGAACATTGCTGAATTCATTTGATTTGACAAGCATTACCCTGGCATCCAAATCACATAAAAAATAAATAAAGAGAAATAAAGAACAACTTCCCTTATGAATATAGATTTAAGAGTATACTCAATACAATACTTGCAAACGGAATTGAAAAGCACATCCAACAGATCATCCACCATAAAGCCATCAAGTGGGCTTCATCTGCGAGAGACAAGGATGGTTCAACATGTGTATATCAGTAGTCATAGCATCTATAATAGTAAACTAAAAGAAAGAAACCATAGCATCATCGCATTAAGTGGTTGACAAAATTCTAGCACCCCTTCATGATAAACGTTCTAGAGAGTTTAGGGACCAAAGGGGCCTAAATCAACATGATAACTCAGGTACAGAAAAACAATAGTCAGCCTCAGGTCAGATGGAACAGCAAGTCCACTAAAAACTGGAACAAGAGAAGGCTGTGCATGATTTCTCTATCTATTCAATACTTGAAGTCTTAGCTAGATTGATAAGACAACTGAAGAAGATCATGGGGATACACACTAGAAAGAAAGAAGTCAAATTATCTTTCTTCCTAGGTGGTAAATAGTATACATAAGTGACTCAAAAAAATCTCAAGGGGAACATCTGATAAGCTCTTTGAGTAAAGTAGCTGTATATAAAATTAATTCAGAAAAGCAGCAGCTTCCATATATACAATGATAAATGAACTGAGAAAGAAGTCAATGAAACAATAGCATTTACAATAGCATTACACAATGTTAACTATGTTGAAATAATTCTAATAAAGCAAGTGAAAGGTTTATATGATAAAATATTTAATTCTTTCAAGAAAAAAAGTGAATCAGATATCAGAAGCCTGTTTAAGAACTTCCATGCTCGTGGATAGGTATAGTAAACTAAAAGAAAGAAACCATAGCATCATCACATTAAGTGGTTGACAAAATTCTAGCACCCCTTCATGATAAACATTCTAGAGAGTTTAGGGACCAAAGGGGCCTAAATCAACATGATAACTCAGTTACAGCAAAACAATAGTCAGCCTCAGGTTAGATGGAACAGCAAGTCCACTAAAATCTGGAACAAGACAAGGCTTATGTATTCGCAACCTATCAAAGGCAATATACAGATTCAATGCAATCCCGATGTAAATTCTAACAAAATTTTTCACAGACACAGAAAGTTAAATATGCTATGTATTCACTCATATGTAGAGATTAGTCATTAATTAAATGATTACTAAGCTATCATTCATAGGCCCATGGGAATTAGGTATAAAGGAAAGTACTAGGGGGACTCATGTTTCTCCTTTGGAGGGGAAATAAAATAGGTTTTCCAGGTGAATTTTGTGCAGAGCCAAGGAGAACAGGAGGTGATGAGGAGAGAATGCAGGAAGAGACAAATAGGATTGGGAATTATTTGAGGGTGAGTATGAAAATTTATTGCAGTGTAATATTCCTAAATATATATGAAGGTGTTCCTAATGAAGTTTCCAAATAATGGATAACATGGAGTCCCAACTGGCCATCTCTGGTCAACAAATAAAATTTTCAGTCCTGGGATTGGTTTACATGTGATTGAGTTATTGGACAAATGGGGTCAAAGAAATCCCTTAAAAACCCAGGCTATTGACAAGGCAATAGCTTCTTTTCCCCAAGCTGCCAAGTTCACATTTGTGAAGATAACACTCACAGAAGTCATTGAACAGGGAAAGGATAAGCTGGTGGATACTAATAAGATTCATCCCTGTGTTCGATGGACATGAGTAGAAGAAAGTACGCTGCAAGTTACCAAAAGAAAAATATATTCACCAACCCAGCCCCCAAACCTTTAATCTACAATGCTGTCCTGTTTGTCAAATATGACAGGGCAATGGTAGCACTGGGCTTATTGTTCAAACAAATCTATGTTTAATACTTGCCTTGTAAAAAGAAATAAAATCGGGTCCCTTCTGGTCAGTGCCAGTGCGAGGTCACCTTGGGCACGGAGTCGGCGGATACTCCCAAGGTCCTAAGAGGACTCTCCACGAGATCTTGGGACCACAGGTGAGTGGAACACAACTTCTGTTCCATTCCAATTGTGCGGGACCAGCATTGGGGAAGCAGGGGACATTGCCTGACCAGGGTCATGGGTCCTTTCTGGTTGGCACCAGCACGCGTCACCTTGGGTGGAGAGTCGGTGGACACCCCCTCCCCCCAGGGTCCCTGGAGGACTCTCCACGAGATCTTGGGACCGCCAGTGATTGGAACACAACTTCTGTTCCATTCCAGTTGCTCGGGACCAGCATTAGAGAAACAGAAAACCCGGCCTCTCCACTCAATCTTGGGACTACCAGTGGGTGGAACACAGCTTCTGTTCCATTCCAATCGCATGGGACCAGAGACAGCATTATGGAAGCTGAAAACCCGGCCTGACCAGGGCCACAAGTCCCTTCTGGTCGGTGCCAGCACCTGGTCACCTGGGCGAGGAGTCAGGGGACACCCTGAGGTCCCTGGAGGACAGCTTCTGAGGCAGACCCCGTTTCAGGCTCCAGACATCCAGGCACCTTCCCTGCCAGAGGACCGGTGTCCTCCCCACTCTGGAGGGCTTGGCCAGAGGACCTGGGGAAGCCATCTTTGTTCCTGGATCCCTCCGAGAATAGTCTGCCCAGGTGAGAGTGTGGACTACAGAAGCCAACAGCTTCAGGGACAGGCCCTGATTCAGGCCTTCAACTTCTACCAGGAGGCAGATCCAAATGCCAGATGTCTGTGCATCTTCCCTGCAAGAGGGGAGCTTGCCTGCAGAGAGTGCTCAGACGACTGAAACTCAAGAGAGTTCTAGTCTCCCAGGTCTGCTGATAGAGGCTAACAGAATCACAAGAGGAACAAGCTCTAACTAGAGACAACTATAACACCTAAGTACAGAGAATAAGAGATGGCAAAAAGCAAAGGTAAGAATCTTACTAACAGAAACCAAGACCACCCACCATCATCAGAATGCAGCACTCCCACCTCACTCAGTCCTGGGCACCCCAACACACCCAAAAACCTAGACCCGGATTTAAAAGCATATCTCATGATGATGGTAGAGGACATCAAGAAGTACTTTAATAACTCACTTAAAGAAATACAGGAGAACACTGCTAAAGAGTTACAAGTCCTTAAAGAAAAACAGGAAAACAGAACAAACAGGTAGAAGTCCTTAAAGAAAAACATCCAAACAGGTGATGGAAATGAACAAAAGCATACTAGACCTAAAAAGGGAAGTAGACACAATTAAGAAAACCCAAAGTGAGGCAACCCTAGAGATAGAAAACCTAGGAAATAAATCTGGAACCATAGATGCCAGTATCAGCAAGAGAATACAAGAGATGGAAGAGAGAATCTCAGGTGCAGAAGATTCCATAAAGAACATTGGCACAACAATCAAAGAAAATGCGAAATGCAAAAAAGATGCTAATTCAAAACATTCAGAAAATCCAGGACACAATGAGAAGAACAAACCTACGGATAATAGGAGTAGATGAGAATGAAGATTTTCAACTTAAATGGCCAGTAAACATATTCAACAAAATTATAGAAGAAAACTTCCCAAACCTAAAGAAAGAGATGCCCATGAACATACAAGAAGCCTGCAGGACTCCAAATAGACTGGACCAGAAGAGAAATTCCTCCAGACACATAATAATCAGAACAACAAATGCACTGAATAAAGATAGAATATTAAAAGCAGTAAGGGAAAAAGGTCATGTAACATATAAAGGCAGGCCTATCAGAATTACACCAGACTTTTCACCAGAGACTATAAAAGCCAGAAGATCCTGGACAAATGTTACACAGACACTGAGCGAACACACATGTCAGCCCAGGCTCCTATACCCAGCCAAACTCTCAATTACCATAGATGGAGAAACCAAAGTATTCCATGACAAAACCATATTCACACATTATCTTTCCAAGAATCCAGCCATTCAAAGGATAATAACAGAAAAAAAAAAAAAAAACCAATACAAGGACAGAAACTACACCCTAGAACAAGCAAGAAAGTAATCCTATAACAAACCTAAAAGAAGACAGCCACAAGAACAGAATGCCAACTCTACCAACAAAAATAATAGGTAGCAACAATTACTTTTCCTTAATATCTCTTAATATCAATGGACTCAATTCCCCAATAAAAAGACATAAACTAACAGAATGGCTACACTTATAGGACCCAACATTTTGATTCATAGAGGAAACCCATCTCAGGGAAAAAGACAGATATTACCTCAGAATGAAAGGCTGGAAAACAATTTTCCAAGCAAATGGTATGAAGAAACAAGCTGGAGTAGCCATTCTAATATCGAATAAAATCGACTTCCAACCCAAAGTCATCAAAAAGGACAAGGAAGGGCACTTCATACTCATCAAAGGTAAAATCTTCCAAGAGGAACTCTCAATTCTGAATATCTATGCTCCAATGCAAGGGCAGCAACATTCATTAAAGAATCTTTAGTAAAGCTCAAAGCACACATTGCACCTCACACAATAATAGTGGGAGACTTCAACACACCACTTTCATCAATGGTCAGATCATGGAAACAGAAACTAAACATGGACACAGTGAAACTAACCAAAGTTATGAAACAAATGGATCTGACAGATATGTACAGAACATTTATCCTAAAACAAAAGAATATATCTTCTTCTCAGCACCTCATGCTACCTTCTCCAAAATTGACCATATAATTGGCTATAAAACAGACCTCAACAGATACAAAAATATTGAAATTGTCCCATGCATCCCATCAGATCATCACTAAGGCAGATCTTCAATATCAAAACATTCACGTGGAAACTGAACAACACTCTTCTCAATGATACCTTTGTAAAGGAAGGAATAAAAAAGAAATTAAAAACTTTTTAGAGTTTAATGAAAATGAAACCACAACATACCCAAACTTTTGGGACACAATGAAAGCATTTCTAAGAGGAAAACTCATAGCTGTGAATGCCTCCAAAAAGAACTAGAGAGAGCCCACACTAGCAGCTTGACAACACAACTAAAAGCTCTAGAACAAAAGGAAGCAAATACACCCAAAAAATTAGAAGGCAGGAATAAAACTCAGGGGCGAAATCAACCAAGTGGAAACAAGAAGAACTATTCAAAGTATCAACCAAAGGAGGACTGGTTCTTTGAGAAAATCAACAAGATAGATAAACTCTTAGCCAGACTCATTAGAGGGCACAGGGACAGCATCCTAATTAATAAAATCAGAAATGAAAAGGGAGACATAACATCAGATCCTGAAGAAATCCAAAACACCATCAGATCTTTCTATAAAAGGCTATACTCAACAAAACTGGAAAACTTGGATGAAATGGACAAATTTCTAGACAGATACCAGGTACCAAAGTTAAATCAAGATCAGGTTAATGATCTAAACAGTCCTATATCACCTAAAGAAATAGAAGCAGTCATTAATAGTCTCCAAAACCAAAAAAAGCCCAGGACCAGATGGGTTTAGTGCAGAGTTCTATCAGACCTTCAAAGAAGACCTATTTCCAGTTCTGCACGAACTATTCCACAAAATAGAAGCAGAAGGTACTCTACCCAATTCAGTCTAAGAAGCCAAAATTGCTCTGATACCTAAACCACAGAAAGACGCAACAAAGATAGAGAACTTAAGACCAATTTCCCTTATAAATATTGATGCAAAATCCTCAATAAAATTCTTGCTAACCGAATCCAAGAACACATCAAAACAATCATCCATCCTGACCAAGTTGGTTTCATTCCAGGGATGCAGGGATAGTTTAATATACAGAAATCCATCAACATAATCTCTTATATAAACTAACTCAAAGACAAAAACCACATGATCATCTGCTTAGATGTGGAGAAAGTATTTGACAAAATCCAACACCCCTTCATGATAAAAGTCTTGGAAAGATCAGGAATTCTAAGGCCCATACCTAAACATGATAAAAAGCCTTCTACAGCAAACCAGTAGCCAAAATCAAAGTAAATGGTGAGAAGCTGGAAGCATTTCCACTAAAATCAGGGACTAGACAAGGCTGCCCACTTTCTCCCTACCTATTCAACATTGTACTTGAAGTCCTAGCCAGAGCAATTCCACAACAAAAGGAGATCAAGGGGATACAAATTGGAAAGGAAGAAGTCAACATACACAGATGATATGATAGTATATCTGAGTGACCCTAAAAATTCCACCAGAGAAATCCTAAACCTGATAAACAGCTTCAGTGAAGTAGCTGGATATAAAATTAACTCAAACAAGTCAATAGACTTTCTCTACACAAAGGATAAACAGGCTGAGAAAGAAATTAGGGAAACAACACCCTTCTCAATAGTCACAAATAATACAAAATACCTTGGTGTGACTCTAACTAAGGAAGTGAAATATCTGTATGATAAAAACTTCAAGTCCCTGAAGAAATAAATTAAAGAAGATCTCAGAAGATGGAAAGATCTCCTATGCTCATGGATTGGCAGGATCAATATAGTAAAAATGGCCATCTTGCCAAAAGCAATCTACCGATTCAATGCAATCCCCATCAAAATTCCAACTCAATTCTTCAACGAATTAGAAAGAGCAATCTGCAAATTCATCTGAAATAACAAAAAAAAACGTAGGATAGCAAAAACTCTTCTTAAGGATAAAAGAACATCTGGTGGAATCACCATGCCTGACCTAAAGCTGTACTACAGAGCAAGTGTGATAAAAACTTCATGGTACTGGTGTAGTAACAGCCAAGTAGACCAATGGAATAGAATTGAACCCAGAAATGAACCCACACACCTATGATCCCTTGATCTTTGAAAAGGGAGCTAAAACCATCCAGTGAAAAAAAGACAGCTTTTTCAACAAATGATGCTGGCACAAGTGGCGGTCAACATGTACAAAAATGTGAATTGATCCATTCCTATATCCTTGTACTAAGGTCAAACCTAAGTGGATCAAGGAACTCACATAAAACCAGAGACAGTGAAAGTTATAGAGGAGAAAGTGGGAAAAAGCCTCGAAGATATGAGCACAGGGGAAAAATTCCTGAATAGAACAGCAATGGCTTATGTTGTAAGATTGAGAATCGACAAATGGGACCTCATAAAATTGCCAAGCTTCTGTAAGGCAAAAGACACTGTCAATAAGACAAAAAGGCCACCAACAGATTGGGAAAGTATCTTTACCTATCCTAAATCAGATAGGGGACTAGTATCCAATATATATAAAGAACTCAAGAAGGTGGACTCCAGAAAAGCAAAAAACCCCATTAAATAATGGGGTTCAGAACTAAACAAAGAATTCTCACATGAGGAATACTGAATGCCTGAGAAGCATCTGAAAAATTTTTCAGCATCCTTAATCATCAGGGAAATGAAATCAAAACATACCTGAGGTTCCACATCACAGCAGTCAGATTGGCTATGATCAAAAATTCAGATGACAGCAGATGCTGGAGAGGATGTGGAGAAAGAGTAATACTCCTATATTATTGGTGGGATTGCAAGCTTGTACAACCACTCTGGAAATCAGTCTGGCGGTTCCTCAAAATATTGGACATACTACTACCGGAGGGTCCGCCAATACCTCTCCTGGGCATATATCCAGAAGATGTTCCAACCGATAAGAAAGACACATGCTCCACTATGTTCATAGCAACCTTATATATAATAGCCAGAAGCTGGAAAGAACCCAGATGCCCCTCACTAGAGAAATGGATACAGAAAATGTGGTACATTTACATAATGGAGTACTACTCAGCTATTAAAAAGAATGAATTTATGAAATTCCTAGGCAAATGGATGGACCTAGAGGGCATCATCCTGAGTTAGGTAACCCAATCACAAAAGAACACACATGATATATACTCACTGATAAGTGGATATTAGCCCAGAAACTTAGAATACACAAGATATAAGATACAATTTGTGAAACACATGAAACTCAAGAAGAACGAAGACCAAAGTGTGGACACTTACCCCTTCTTAGAATTGGGAGCAAAAGACACATGGAAGGAGTTACAGTGACAAAGTTTGGAGCAGATACGAAAGGATGGATCATCTAGAGACTGCCATATCCGGCGATCCATCACATAATCAGCTTCCAAACACGGACACTATTGCATACACTAGCAAGATTTTGCTCAGAGTACCCTGATATAGCTGTCTCTTGTGAGACTATTTCGGGGCCTATAACACAGAAGTGGATGCTCACAATCAGCTATTGGATTGATCACAAGGCCCCCAACAGAGGAGCTAGAGAAAGTACCCAAGGAGCTAAAGGGATCTGCAACCCTAAATGTGGAACAACAATATGAACTAACCAGTACCCCCTAGAGCTCGTGTCTCTAGCTGCATATGTATCAGAAAATGGCCTAGTTGGCCATCAGTGGAAAGAGAGGCCCACAAAGAAAACTTTGTAATCCTCAGTACAGGGGAACACCAGGGCCAAGAAGTGAGAGTGGGTGTGTAGGGGAGTGGTGGGGAGGGTACGGGGGAACTTTTGGGATAGCACTGTAAATGTAAATGAAGAAAATAGCTAATTAAAAAAATGAAATAAAATCATCCCTAATTATATTTGGCTAAACTGGTCAATCAGCATTTTCTTCAGTGATGACCAGGGAGGTTTCCTTCTACAACAGGTGGGTACCATTAGACATACCCACAGCTACACATCACACACACACACACACACACACACACACACACACACACACACACACCACACACGGGCAAGTAGAAAGGTTGGGGTTGAAAAGAGAGACCTTGGAACACTAGTCTCCAAATGGGGCCTATCTATCAAACTCCTTCCCTCAAAATTCAGGAAAACGTCCAGAAAGAGCAAGAACATAAAGAGCCCGAGGGCGTACAAGACCCCAGGAGAAAAAAGCCCTCCAAATCAACTGCGTAAATCTAATATGAACTCCTGTAGACTGAAGCATCATGCATACATAGGTCCTGAATAGTTCTGTCCCACATCCTCTGTGTATATATTATAGTGTTAGTTTAGTGTTTTTATGGGATTTTGAAATATGTGAATGAATGGTGTTCTTATTCTTGTGTATTCTCTTGGGTTCATTTCCTTCTATAGTTCTCATATTCCAAATTCAATGCAATAGTTAATGTATTATTGTATTATGTTTTATTTATTTATGTTTTCCTGTTGTGTTTTAGAAGCCTGTTCTTTTTTTACAGAAATGGAATTGATCTAGATGGGGAAGAGAGAGGGAGCAAATGGGAGGCATAAAGGAAGTGGAAACTTGTAATCACGATATATTATATGAGATAAGAATCTCTTTTCCATGAAAGAACACTCATGGTATGTCCTCACTGATAAGTGGATATTAGGTCAAAAGCTCAGAACACCTAAGGTACACCACATGAAGCTCAAGAAGAGGGAAGACCAAAGTGTGGGGGCTTCAGTCCTTCTTATACAAAATACTTAAGGGAACAAATAAGGAGACAAAGTGTGGAGCAGAGACTGGAGGAAAGGTCACCCAGAGATTGCCCCACTGGGGATCCAACCCATATACAGTCACCAAACCCAGACACTATTGTGGATACTAAGAAGTACATGCTGACAGGAGCCTGATATAGCTGTCTCCTGAGAGGCTCTGACAGAGTCTGACATATACAGTGGTAGATGCTGGCAGGCAACCATAGAACTGATCACAGGGCCCCCAATAGATGAGTTAGAGAAAGGACTGAAGGAGCTGAAGTGGATTGCAACCCCATAAGAAGAACATAAATATCAACCAACCAGAGCTCCTAGGTTCTAAACTACCAACCAAGGGATACACCTGGAGTGGCCCATGGTTACAGACGTATATGAAACAGATGATGGCCTTGTTGGGCATCAATGGAATAAGACGCCCTTGTTCCCATGAAGGTTCGATGCCTCAGGTTAAGAGAATGCGAGGACAGGCAGAGATTTAGAGGTTGGTATGTGGGTCGGGCACACACTCATAGAAGCAGAAGGAGGGGGGATAGGGCAGGGAGGTTCTGGGGGAGGGAACTGGGGGAGGGAGTAAAATTTGAAATGTAAATCAATAAAATATCCAATAATAAAGGAAATAAAAAGAATCTCTTTTGCATAAAAGGGAAAAAAAGAATCAAGATTCTTTTATAATAATAAGATTATAAAAATGATAGATGATAAATAAATGTATAGATAGATAAGTAGATAGATGGATGATAGGAAGGCAAATTAATATAATCAAATTGGCTTCTCATAATAACCTGAAGAAATGATTGAGGTAAGCTATTTTATGTCAGCCAACTAAAGTTCAAAGGGCAGAACTGTGTCCCAATGCATGAAGCTTCCACAAAAAAGAAAAAAAAAAATAACAGAAAGGTAACGTCATTAGCACTGATTGCAGATAACCCCCAGAGGAAGCATGTTCAGGCAGCTAGCCTGAGTTCTCGATCTGGATTCTCAGGAAGAGTAGGGAAAAAAAAAAAAAAAACAAAACAAAACTGAAATATCAGACAGCCAATTTATCTACATGAGGTGGGGGTGGGAAACACAACTGGAAACTTCAGCTTATTGTTTCAACTTTTCTAGTCAGTTCCTGCTGGAAATTGGGAGCACCTGGTTTGATTATGTGATCTCTACTGTTGCTTAGAAGTATCATGCAGGAAGAATTTCAGAGGGGAAGCCCAGATATCTACCATAAGTTTGCTGCCATAAGTTAGTTACCCTAGAAGTGTTGAACATCTTAGTACCTGAAATAAGGTTCTCCATCTGTTTGTCTATCATCGTTCAGTCTGTCTGTTTGTCACCTAATTGTCTACATCTTACTCATTACTTGTTCTTTTGCTTTTCTTGCTGTATACTTTGTAAACTCACTCATTCAAAAGGAAACGTGTGACTATTATTCTCCACACTGTACAGAATATCAACCATACATATTTACAGATCATATGGAATGGACTAAGCAGAGTGTATTTAGACACATTTTGATATGTATGTATATAGATATAGATATAGATTATAGATATAGATATAGATATAGATATAGATATAGATATAGATATAGATATAGATATAGATATAGATATAGATATGTGTGCAATAATAATTAGGGAAAAAGAAAACCTGTGTCACAGAACAAGGAAGAGACTATGGGACAGTTTTGTGAAATAAGAAGAGCAATATAATTATATTAATATATCAAAGTTATGCAAGTACAAAATAATTGAAAGCAAATATTTTGTCATTTCACAGATAGACTTTTCTCTCATTGAATTACTACTTTCCTGTGACAAAAAATTCAAAGTGAATTCAAAGTTACAGCAAAAAGAAATTGAGCTTAAATTTCTGAAATGATTCAAAATGAGAAAGGGTAGATCTTAAAACAAATGTAATGTGAGGATTGAAGAGTTCCATAAATCACCCCTCATTTTCTGGACTCATTAGAAAACAACAAATAGGAAAATAAATACTCCATGAAACCAGATTCAGGCACAGTGACTATATTTCAGAATCCTACTCCATCTTTAAAGCATTATTTGCTAACTCATGGATGTAGTGTCTTTATGAATCTCTCAGGATGGTTGTTAAATCCTCTTCAGACACAGTGTTCATACATTGGTAACATGATCTCCCACTTTCTACATACATTGGAGATATCAGGTAAGAAATTGTTAACATTGTGGTGGCTCACATACAAAGTAACATAATTCTTTTTTATCTTCTTAAAGACATGTCCATTTGCTGAAATATAATTTGTTTGAAATAGGAAAAGTTACTCATTTTAATGACTATGAAATTAAAAGGTATCCAGTTTATAGAGATGAAACCAATCCCACATCAACCTAGATAGATTTAGAGTCTGTCAGGTACTTTGCCCTGTTCAATGTCTGTATTTATTTAGGTGAAATTTCATTTTGAAAATTAATCTTGTTACATGTACTATTTACACATTTATAAAATGAATTTCTTCTTTGTCTCCAAATTATAATTTAGAGGCTATTCACACTTTTCAAATTAGAGAACTGAGAAAATCACTTTATTCAATTTTTCTCTCTTATTGCTTATCAGAACCTCTTTCCAAAAATAAATTTATTTTTACTATCAATATGTTTTCTGTTTTTATTTAAATATTTTATAATTTAGTTTCTATTAATACTGCTTTACTAAAGTTAAATTGAATTTAAAATATTTTCATATACATACAGGAGTTAAAATATTTTACTAGAAATTGCATGTTTCAGATCTGCTTCCACTTACCTTCCCCTTTAGCAGTAGAAAGCCATGCAGTTAGGAGGATATTGGATAAGAGCAACATGCTGCAGAACCCCATGTTCTCAAGCTTAAAGCTCCAGATGTGGTGGTCCTTCTGGGAACTCTGTCATTAAAAATGCTGTGTATGACATTGAACTCCACTGTATTACTAGCATCCAGTTTGGTAAATGTCAAAGTTCAAAAAGGAGGAGCAAAATAAACATTTTTCAATCAATTATTTCACAATAATAAGTTAATCATTTTACATTTATGGAGCAATGTAGTAGCATTCAATTTTTAGTGCCAAGTTTCCTTGTCAGTCATATTGTTATGTAGAAAGGAAGAGGAGAGAGTAAATTTCTTTTGCCTTCGTATAGGCATGATAGCTGGTTAGGACAGTTGGTGATTTTCTTCTTTGTAAGCTTTCATGGCTACTTCTAGTAAAATGAATTGTAGGCCCCAGGTATGAATTTTCAGAACACATTCAGCTTAGGATCATTTGGGCCCTGTGGTATGGAATACACAATATGGAATGATCTTCCTCTTGGGGACAACAAAGTGTCATGGAAACAGTCATCAGTATCTTGACTTCTATTAGACAACCTTGACCAACAACTCAGAAGAGTGCTTCTCTTGTCTAGTACTGTTGTTTGTTACATGGTTTTGGTTGTAGATATGGGCCTTCACATATAGAACTGTCTCTCTACACGTGTATACACACACACACACACACACACACACACACACACACATACATTATTCTGATTGAGGAGTTAATAATATGATTCCTTATGACATTCCCATGCACTATTTCAATATTCTTTCTCTTGTGTTTTTCGACTTCCACTTCCCTAAGTATGTCACTATTTCCTTTTTCCTATTCCTCCTGCTAAATAATTTGTATCCTATTCTTCTTTCTGTTGCTCATCCACCCTAATACTCTGGCAATGGTCTATATTTACCTTTCTGGTCTCTGCAGCTGATTTGGTGTATAGACTTGCATGTGAAGATTTGGAGCTAGGAGTCTCTAATAAAGGAGATCATGAGAAGTTTGTCTTCATGGGTCTGGGTTACCATACACCATACAATCTGTTCTGGTTTGCTCATTTACCTGAGAAGTTTATGATTTCACTTTTCTTTATAGTTGAATAGTATTCCATATTGTATATGCCAGGGATGTTTATGATCTGCTCATCATTTGAAGAACCTTTAGATTGCTTGCATTCATTATGTATTGTGGAAGGGCAGGAATGGACATAGATGAGCAAGTATGTGTGGGTCAAGATGTCAATCTGCACCATGGGTAGACGATCAGACAGTTCACATGGTCATATATTTTGTTAGAAAAGAGACATGGTCAGATGTGCACTTGTTCGCTGATTTATGGACTATAGCTAATTTGTTGGTTAGATGGACCTTGAGGAAGATCATGATTGGAAAATTAATGATGAGGACCTTTGTGTAAGAAGATCTATGTAGATAGATCTTTCCAAATTTCCAAAGGTATATATAAACTTGATTCCCATAGAAATGTTCATCAATAAGTGACTGTTGCTGAGGAAGATTTCAATAAGAAAGTAGCCTAAATGCCTCATTCTGTGAATAGTCAACTTCTTTTCACAGACATCCTTGTCATTGTCCAGTGCACCCTTGAACAATGTGGAGATAGTGAAAGGATAAGGAATATTTATGGCCTTGACAACATGGACTTCCACTCACCAAAGCTGTCCTGGCTAAGCTTCATTCTTAGTGTCAAATCTGCCTATAGCATAGCCCAATAGTGTGCTCCTGATGTAGCATGATTCACTGTGGAGACTAGCCAGCAACCTGGTAACAGGTTGAGTGATATTGCAACACTCCTTCTGTGGAAGGTGCACCTTGTTCTTCTGAAATGGATACTTATTCTGGTTATAACAACTTTCCTGCAAACAATGCCTCTGGGGAAAGTCCATCTGTGGATTTAAAAAATGCCTTATTCACCATTGTGGAATTCTACACAGTGTTGCATCTGACCAAGACCCATGATCATAGAATCCATCTTATCATGTTCCCCATTATTCTGCAGCACCTAGCCTAATAGAAAGATAAAAAGGTCTTTTGAAGATACAGCTACAGTGTGACATTTCATGGCAGTATCTGGGAGGGCTATTGCAGTGTTTTCCAGAGGGCAGAATATGTTTTGAATATTCACACAGTATACAGTATGGTCTCTCTTTAGCCATGATCCATGGTTCAAAGGTCAAGGAGTAGGAAACAGAAACTCAATATGTTCCCTAGTGATACACTAGGGAAAGGATTGCTTCCTTTTCCTGAGATCTAAACCTCGGCTATAATAGAAGTTTTTTGTTTGTTTGTTTTTTTTTGTAGTTTGTGGTTTTTTTTTTGTTTGTTTGTTTGTTTGTTTGTTTTTTTTCGGATTAGAGAATGTTCCTGTAAGGAGCCACAAGAAACATTCTAATGACATAAATGTTATACGTCCATCTGACCACTTAGGGTGTCTAATGTTCTTTAACAAACAGGCTAAGGAAGGAATAAAAGTTTTAAAATGGGTGATAGATCCAACATTACATGGGAAAACAGGATTGCAAATCTACAATGGATGTAAGAAAGATTACATCTGGCATGCAAAGAATACTTATATTATAATGCATCTACACACACAGACACAGACACACACACACACACCCATATATATATATATATATATATATATATATATATATATATATATGTGTATTTAATAGGTATTTGTGTATATATTGTGCATATGTATGTGTGTATATGTATTTGTATATGAACAAAGGTATATATATATATATATATGTATATATATATGTATAACAGGAAAAAAATTAAAACTTATTAGTATTTGTTGAATAAATGTCATGTTTCAATATCAAAAAATGTATAAGCCTATCCAGTTTAAATTACAAACTCTTAAAGATAATGAATAGCATACCTTTATAATAATAACTCTAAAGATAACTATAGTTTTTATAAATTAATTTGTATTGTTATTTTACTTTAATAATTTGTTTGGTACAGTGTATATATGTGTATGTGGTAATTTCAATAGCTGTGATATTCATAGACTTCATGTGCTTGAATGCTTATCCATAGAGTAGAAAGTGACACTATTAGGAGGTGTAGCTTTGTTAAAGTAGGTATTGACATGTTGGGTGAAGTCTGTCACTGTGGAGACAGGTTTTGAGGTTTTCTATGCTCATATTATGCACAGTGTAACACATTGTCTTCTGCTGCTTGTGGAATAAGATATAGAATCCTGAGGTTCTTTGTTGGCATCATGTTTATCTGGGCACTGCCATACTTTCCACAATGATGATAATGTACTAAATATGTTAAATTGTAAGCCAACATCAATTAAATGTTATTCCTCAGAAGAGTTGCCTCGGCTAAAATGTCTCTTTACAACAATAAAAATCCTGCCTAAGACAATGCTCATTGCCTGTTTATAAGTGATGCTAAATACTTAAAGTTTTTAATGTCAATATAATTACAGTGATAGAATTATATACATAATCAAAATCTTAATCCCTTTGTATAATTGCTTGTACCTTTTATTATTTCAATGTACCAAATATTAGAAGTTCATGTGCAAAAAGTTTCTTAGATTTTTTATTGATTTTAAAAATTTTTTAAATGTAGTAATTTTTATTTGTAGTAATTAATTATATAGTATTATGTAGTAATTAATTATATGTTTTCATAATATAATATATGATAGTTGTTTGTTACATGTTTGGGAAATAATACTAATTGGAAGAGTGAGTCAGTATGTCTTCTATTAACTGTAACTCAAACCACACATCAAAAGATATCCAGGAAATCTGAGAAAGTTCTGAATAGAAAGAGATGTTGAAGAACTGACATGTATTTTCTTGCTTGAAATAGTTCATCCTTGGACATCATATTTTGGATTAGGGGTTTTGAATGTTCTGCTTTTGCATTTGGCCATAGTCATTAAAATTACAAATTAATCACCATATAACGAAAACATCTTTATTTATGAGAAGAAATGAATTATACAATACTTCAGATATAAATTGAAACTGTTTCAACAATATGCATGTGTATTTCATTTTTTTCTTTTTTATTAGATATTTTCTTCATTTACATTTCAAATGCTATCGCTAAAACCCCCTATACCCTCACCCCTCCCTGATTCCCAACCCACCCCCTCCTGCTTCCTGGCCCTGGCATTCCCCTGTACGGGGGCCTATGATCTTCACAATACTGAGGGCCTCTCCTCCCATTTATGGCCAACTAAGCCATCCTCTGCTACATATGCAATTAGAGACACAGCTCTGGGGGTGTACTGGTTAGTTCATATTGTTGTTCCTCCTATAGGGTTGCAGACCCCTTTAGCTCCTTGGTTACTTTGTTTAGCTCCTTCATTAGGGATAAAATCAATGAATAAATGTAACGTGATTTTTATACTATACACAAGTGGGATAATTGATGTGACCATTAATGCACTTTGTAAGAAATGGTGGTGATCCTCTTGCTTCTCTATATCTAGGTTTACATGCAAACTCAATATCTTCCCCTGACTGAATATAAACCTTTTTATTTTCTCTCCATCTGAGAATTATGTTATGTCTTTCCATAATGACTTCTGGTATTACACATGCATCTGAAAGAAAAATTACCAATGTTCATTAAGTAATACATAAAACTACAGAGATCACCCTTATCTATAGACCAATTTCATTTTTTTCTGAAAATTAACTATAAATGTAATGTCATTATCAGTAACTTCAAAAATCAATTTAGCTATGAATTTAACAGAAGTGAAAACTTCAATCATAATATTAGTTATACTGGTAAAATAATCTGAAAAGACAAAAATGGAGAAATGTTGTATATTAATAGGTTGTAAGAATTAATAATGAAATGTCCACATCTCCTATGGAAACTAGCAGATTCTATGAACCCACACTGAAATACCAATAACAGTTTTTATACTTTTAGGGGTAAAAATCTAAAATTTGTATGGAGGTACAATATAAGGAGTAGACAACTGGAACTGGAGCAGAAAGGAAAATCTGGAGACATCATAATACCTGATTTCAACATACATCATGAGCCCCACAGTAACCAGAACACTATGAACATGCCAACGAAAGATAAACGTGATTTGAAAACTGATGTATGTATCTTCAGTTACCTCATCTTAACAGACCTTCCAAAAACGTATGTTAGAGAACTGATATCATATTCAGTTAATAAGAATAATTGATATCCTTATGGAGATGATTAAAATTTGATACTGTCTATCATTCTGGGCAAGGTCAACTGAAAGTTGGTCAAGACATCCATGTAATAACAAACCACTGAAAATACAAAGAAACACAATAGGGAAACATTTCATTGGTTTTGGACACTAGATATTTGGAAGGGACTCCAAATTATAAGGCAAAAAGCAAACCTTGACCCATGGATTTCAAAACATACTTGTGGATAGCACAGAGCATAATCAATACAACTAAGAAATAGGCAGCCAGTTGAATCAGAGTAAATGGTTGCCTATTGTTTGTTTCTAGGTATTTACATATCTTTTATAGGGGTGTCTTATGTCAAGGAACATAAGAAAGTGAAAACTCATTTTTTTTTTTTTTGGTTTTGGTTGAATTTGGATTGCTTTTATTTGATTTGATTTGATTGATTTGGTCCTGGTTAGAAGTTATAGCAGTATTTCCCCTAAATTGACTGTATCTTTTAAAAATCGTCTTTGCACTATATCTGTCTTAAACTATACTTAAATAATTGATCAGAATTTCAGTTTGTTGATACCTTTTAAATAAACTGTAACTAGACTGTGAAAAAATGCATTTTAAAAGAAAAATAAGCCAACTAAAATTATATAAATTTATAGATACTTCTCAAAAAAATACACAAGAACCTGAGTATGAAAAACCCTTAAAATATCATTAGCCTGGGGGCGGGGGGAGTGTATTGGGGACTTTTTGGATAGCATTGGAAATGTAATTGAGGAAAATACCTAATAAAAAAAAATAAATGCAATAAAGCAGGCAAATGTAGGGAGTGGCTTAGTAACTTCTACCTCTGCTTGGCTTGGACTATACATGTGTCTTTCTCCTAACAGTGTGACTGGCAACTTCCTCACATTCTCCATTCCTTTCATCTCTAGCAGGGCCCAGACTCGTGGTTTTCCACTTGCAAGTAAGATTATTCTTTTAGGTGCTGAGTGCCTTGAATCTCGAACTGACCAAGAGATAGTTGGTGGGTCATGAATGAGTACAGCCATTTGTACATCCCAGACTTCAGTTCTATCAAAGCTGTTAGTATGTGAATCAGATGCTGGATCAAGATCATTAAGTAGATTTCCTTGGTCCCTTCTCTAGAAAGGCATGGAGAGTAGAAGGGTGGGTAGAGCAGAGCCACAGTTTCAATTTTTTCCTGTTATCCTGATTAAACACTCTGATATGGCCAAATCAAGGGAGAAAGTCTATTTGGGCTAACAGTAGAGGTTTTGGTTTTGGTAGGGAAGTCACACCAGCAGTAGCTTGAAGCATCAGTCACATTACATACTCAATCAAAAAGCAGAGAGCAAAGAGTGAACAAACGCTTCTTCTTAGCTTACTCTCCCCTTTTTAATATAATACAGGATTCTAGGCCTAGGAATGGTGCTGCCCACAGTAGACGGATCTTTCTATCTCACTTAACCTAATACAGACAGTCCCTCACAGGTATGCCCAGAGGCACAGGACCCATATTATTCTAGATCTCATCAGGCCCACAAATAAGATTAACCATCATAATGACTTCATTGAAGGTAGGTTACATGTATCATCTGTGTGATCTGTGAAGATCCATGCATTTGGAAGTCAACTAAGGCAAATTTGTTGCTGAGGGAAACTGCAGCCTCTGGACTATTTTCTCATCTTTCCACAGGTTTCTGGAATCACAACCTATAATTAATTAATGCACAGTGATATAGCTTGACCCAGATTCCCAAACTGGAATGTTTCAGCTATAACTGATGAAAAATGTGTAACTCATCTTCCAAGCAGAGCCAGTGAACAGGTCCCCTTTCTCAGAGGTAATGAGTAAATACATGTATTAAGCAAATATATATATATATATATATATATATATATATATATATGTGTGTGTGTGTGTGTGTGTGTGTGTGTGTGTGTGTGTGAGTGTACATACTATGTATATATGTATGTGTATATATATTTGTTATGTAACAAATATTGATTAAATCCTGCTCTATACCAAAAAAAATATCATTAGCTCTTAATTTTTTTTGCCAAAGCTATAGTAAGATGCCTTGTCACTCAGAAAAGCATTAGAGAAAGTAGCCCTTATAATTACAAATGATCATGAATGTGTGGTGAAAAACTCATAAGCTGTTGATGGGACTGTGACTAAGTGAAATTACTATAGATGAAAACTAAGATTTCTTAAAAATTTTAAAAATAGATTGTACATATATTGTTGCTATGTGCTTTTTTTGTACTTACTCAAAGGAAATAAAATAAACCTCTGCAACATGCAGGTATGTTTATTGCAAACTGCTACATGACTGTAGATAAGATGAAAAAATGGTTTGAACTAATACCAATTGGTAAATTTACAAAGACAATGTGGTAGAATTAAATGTGAAATTTTGTTCAGATATTAAAGATTATTTTGGTTAGAAAAAGGCATTGGAGGACAGTAAGTGAACTAAACAAAACAAAGAACACTACTTTGTGTTCTTTTTCACAGAATGAAAAAATAGACTAAACTATCTGTAAAATGCATGACAGTGACTAATAAAAATTAGTTGTCTTGTCTAAGAGTGGCACATGTTGTATGGATTTAATACCAGATGTATATAGGTTGATTTAAAAAAAAATGGATTCCATGGGCTCACATATTGCTTATTCATTGGGTACTGTTGATACTCAATAAAAAATTAGGAGATATGACCTTGTTGGAGTTGGTGTAGTCTTATTAGAAGAAGAATGTCTATCTCTTTGTGCTGCCTAGGGTCACATGTATAATGCTCAACTACTTCTCCTCCATCATGCTTACCTCTGTGCCATGATAGTTGTCTCAATCTCTGAAATTATAAGCTATTCCCAACAAATGCTTTCTTTTCTAAGAGTTGCCATGGTCATAGTGTCTCTTCACAGTATTAGAACACTGGCTAGGACAATAGGTATAGAATATCATGCTGGTGCCTAGTTTTGTGTACATTAATACATGTTAGTAAAAAATTAATTATAAAGAATAACATTCACAATTTTATTTGACAGGTGGTTTTTATAAAAAGAATCTAATAATCTTGTTTTTATCATATGCTATTGTTTGGCACTGAAGCACAAACAAAACAGTACTTGTATTTTGTGAATGTGCTATTATTAACAGAAAAATATCCATAATATAAAACAAAATCTCCTAAATCTATGAGAATAAGGTACTTACGTAAACAGGTTGGTGGCTCAGACCACTTTCCATTTCTACATGTTATTGTCTTCTTTCCCTTAAGTACATAATACTTCTGGCACTGATAGTCAACTGATGATAATGGTTCATATTCTGGTAATGACAAGGAGGTGATGTCTCCATTGTCAATAGGTGGAGGAGGTCCACATGTCCTTGTTGAGTCTAAGGAGACAACATTTGAATGTTTGAAAATCAAGTCAAATTACAGGCTCAAGCAGAACCAAAAAGAATACAGTATTAAACAAGACTTTAGTGATTTCTGGCTAAATAAATGATTACTTGAAGAAAGATTAATCATATAAACTGAGAGTTACAAGTTCTTCATTATCACCTAAAGCCCTTACTTAACTACAGCAGACATGTCTGCTCTGAAGCCTTCAAGTACTAGTAAATATCTTAACAGCTTCTGAACACACAGATGCCAATGTAGATAGACAATGCTATTAAAGAAATCTAGATCATATATGACCCTGTATATTCCCACTCTCTATCATTTTTGTAGATATACATTTCTAAAGAAGACTTTAAAGTGTATAATGCTACGGAAGGCTAATGAGGCTTTCTGGGTTTCTGATAGGGTCAAAATAAGCACAGACATTTATATGATATACTTTTGCTAAGTATATTTGAAATGCTTGGACATAGTATTTTTAGTAAATATTACATGAAGAGATGAGACATTAAAAATTCTAGCAAAGAAATTCAAAACTCATCTAACTGTATGATATTGTGCTATATGTTTTTCTTTTAGACCCTGAGTGCCCTTGTGAGGACACAGGAAAAGTCTGAAATCAAAAGTACTGATTCTGTTTAGTAAGATCTCAAAAGGACCATCATGAAAATGAACCAAACTCAAAAATGTTAATGTAAAAATAAAACATTCAAAATTAAAACAAAATTAATGTTTTAATGTGAAGGAAAGGAAAAAAACTGGTCATAATGCATGAATGTTCATATTCAAGAACTGAATAAACTCAAATAGGACATGTCCCATGAAGATCCTACCTAGCAATCTACTGAAACTGCCTAAAGAAAACATCTTGGAAAAAGTCAATAGAAAGTCATTATCAACCACACTGGACCAAGATCAAAGAGAAAGAGTCTCCTATCCGTCACCATGCAAACCACAGGAAAAAAAAAAATGAGTGTCAGCCTTAAGTTCCATATCCTGTGGTGCTAGCCTTCTGAATAAAGATATTAATGAAGACATTATCCAAAAAATAATATGAAGGGGTTTTATTTCCATCAGAGAGTTCTTCCTAGGGAATAACTACCAAAATTCATGACATAAATAAAAATGTAAATTAAGATTAGGAGAAATTTAACTGTAAAATTAGGGGTATATAGTAGATGATCTTTATATTCATAAAGCTAGGTTTGTGTTTCAAGTAAAACCAAACATTTAGGAATAGTGTTAATAAAATAATCATAGGAGACAGAGGGAGGGAGGGACATAAATGGGAGAGGGGGAGAGGAGAGAAAAGAAGAAGGGCTGTATCAGATATGGGAGGAAACGGGAAAGAATCCTAGAGGGGCAGGAGAATGACTAGAAATATGTTGCTTGTGGATCTTGGCAATCTCTAGAAATTAAAGACAACAAGGATATATGAGGCTCATGATATTCACATCAAAAAAGCGTAGCTAAAATATCTAACCATGAGAGGATAGAACCTAAAGAGACCACCAGTAGGTAGACCTCAGTTGAGGAATGAGATCACCCAAACATCTTAAAAATGTTTGACTAAGAATTGTTCCTGTCTAAAGGAAATGCAGAGATACAAATGGAGAACAGCCTGAAGAAAATCCCATCGAGTGACCCTCCCAACTTGGGATCCATCATATGCACAGGTACCAAAACTTGGCACTATTACTGATGCCTTGTTGTGCTTGCAGATAGGATCCTAGCATGGATGTCCCATCAGAGGCTCTACCAGCAGCTGACTAAAACAGAAGAAGATACTTATAGCCAACCATTGAATGAGGTCTGGGATATCTATGGTAGAGTTAAGAGAAGGATTGAAGGAGTAGAAAGGTATTGTGAACCAACAGGAAGAACAACAGTAAAAACTAACCAGAACTCCTCAGAGCTACCAGAGACTAAGCCACCAAAGAAACTATATACATGGACTGGTCCATGGCCCCTGGTACATATGTTGCAGAGGAGTGCCTTGTCTGACCTCAATAGGAGAGGATCAGCCAAATCCTGTAGAAACTTGATGCACCAGGGAAGATAGATGCTGGTAGGAGTAAGGTATGTGTAGGTGGGTGTATGGGGGAGATCTCTCTCAGTAGCAAAGGTAAGGGGGTGGAGGGAGTGAAGAACTTTGGGGGAAGGGGCCTATAATTGGAATGTAAATGAATACAATAATAAAAAGAAAGAAAAACTATGATAAATAATCATGAAAATCAAAGTAACGGGATTTTTTTAAAGGACAATACGAGGAAGGGAGTAAATAAATTAAACAAGGACTTTGAAAAAAATGAAAATAAAAAAGAATGGCATTTAATATATGTAAGAGAAAACTCTGAAGGAATCAGTAAGGAAACTTGAGGAAATGGGAAACACAATTGGATTTTGAAGGGAAGTTCAGTTTCTACTTACACATTGGAATATAAAATGTCAGCATTAATTAATGATGATACATATACAAACAGGTATGGTGACTTTAGGATCAGCGGGTTAGAAAACAATTAGAGATAGAATACTCAGATTGTGTATACAAAAGGAATTAAAAATGCATATTTCTATTACATTTTTGAGAACCACTCCTCCAAAACAAGGTGAAAAAACAGAAAGAAATCCAGAAAAGCCTGGCTGCTATTCTGAATACATCACAGCCTGAAGGCTTCTGATGAGTTCTGCTATATGCAGGTAAGGGAACCTCCAAAACAACTGCAGCAGATGGTGACCTCGAGGGCCCAAGCAGACTCAGGATTCATCACCCCCAAGCCCCCAGCCCCCTGAATTTCACACCCCTTCTAGCCTGCACCTTCTGCTGAGGCAGATCACCACCTTGTTTGCTCCTCTAAAGACACTACAGTATGAAGACCTCCCAGGAGTTTTGCTACATGTAGGATACCTGACCAAACAGTCTGAAAGCCTCCCATGAGTTCTGCTGTACACTGAGCAACAGAACCCACAGTCTGATGGCCATCTAGGAGATCTGCTACAGCCAGGGCAACAGATCAGCAGCTTGTCTGCTGCTATGAAGATCCCACAGTCTGAAGGCCTCCCATGGGAGCCACTGCAGCCAGGGCAGAATTTCACCAGTGTACATGCCCCTATGAAGACCTCACATTCTGAAGGCTTCACATGATGTCTGCTACAGTGAGGGACACAAGCCTACCAGCAATCCAAGGACACAAGAGTCAGGATCAAGACAGACATCCCCAGTACAGCTAACACCAGAGATAACTGAGTTGCTAGAATCAAGCATAAGCCCATAAGCAACAGAAGCCAATAAACTTTGGCATCATCAGAACATAGTTCTCCCACCACAGCAAGCTCTGGATGTACCAACACACCTGAAAATCACGAAGCTGACCTAAAAACTTATCTCATAAAGATAATAGAGTCATAAATAAGTCATGGAAAGAAATACAAGAAAACACATGTAAACAGGTAGAAGCAAATAAATCCCTTAGTGAAAATAGGATAAAACACACAATCAAGTGAAAGTGTTGATCAAAATGGTCCAAGATATAAAAGTAGAAATAATAAAGGAAACACAAATGTGGGCAACCTGTGAATTGGAAAACCCTAGGAAAGATGTCAGAAATTACAGATGAAAGAATGACCAAGAGAATACAAGAGATATAAGAGAGAATCTCGGGTGTAGAAGATACCTTACAAGATATTGAGCTCCCCCATCAAAGCAGAGGGAGGGAGTGGGATAGGGGATTTCTAGGGGAGGGAGGGGAACTGGAAAAGGGGATAACATTCGAAATGTAAATAAAGAAAATTTTGAATTAAAAAAAAGTTATGGACACACCTTCAAAAAATATCAAAACATAAAACAACTCCTAACCCAAAACATCCAGAAAACTCAGGACACAATGAAAAGCCCAAATCTAAGAATAATAGAAATAAAGAAGAGCAAAGATTTCCAGTACAAAGGACGTTCAAATGTCTTGAACAAAAGTATAGAAGAAAACTTCCCCAACCTATAAAAAGAGATGGCCATATATATAGAAGAAGCCTAAAGAACAACAAATAGATTGGACCAGAAAAGAAAATCCTCTCATGTCATAATATTCAAGAACATTAATTGCACATGACAAAAAAAAATATTAAAAGGTGTAAGTTGCAAATGCTAAGTAACACACAAAGGCAGACTGGTCAGATTACACCAGACTTCTCAACGGAGACACCAAATGCCAGAAGAGCATGGACATATGTCATGTAGACCCTAGAAGAAGACAAATGCCAACCCAGGCTACTATACTCAGCAAAACTCCCATTCAACATAGATGGGGAAACCAAAATATTCCAGGACAAAAACACATTCAAACAATATCTATCTATCAACCAAGTCCAACAGAGGTTTCTAAAAGATAAACTCAAACACAAGGAGGGTACCTTCACCAAAAAAAACAACATATTCATCATCTCAAAACAAAACAAAATGGAGAGAATTATACACATAGAATGTTTTCTTCAACAACATAACAGGAACTAACAATCATCTGATTTAATATTTCTGAAAATCAATGGGCTCAATTTTCCAATAAAAAGATAAGGTAACAGACTAGATATGCAAACAGGATCCAACATTTTGTTGCATACAAGAAATACACCCCAATTACAAAGACAGACACTACCTCAAGTAAAAGGCTGGAAAAAAAAGTCTTTTAAGCACCTGTTCGCAAGACAAAAACATGTATTGTGATCATAACATCCAATAAAATAGACTTTCAGTTCAAAAGTAATCAAGTGAGCTGTGGAAGGATACCTCATATTCATGAAAGGAAAAATCCACCAAGAGAAACTGTCAATTCTGAACCACTATACCACAAATACAAGGCCACCAACATTCATAAAAGAAACTTTACTAAAGCTCAAAAAAATAAATAGAACTCCACACAATAATAGTGGGACACTTCAATACCCCACTCTCACTAACAGACATGTCATTGAAACAGAAATTAAACAGAGACACAGTGAAACTAACAGAGATTAAAAGCCAAATGGATTTAACAGATATCTACAGAACAATTCCCCTAAAACCAAAGAAATATACCCTCTACTTAGCACCTCATGGTACCTTCTCCAAAATTGACCATATAATGAATCACAAAACAAGCCTCAACCAATACAAGAAGATTTAAATAATACCATGCATCCTATAAGATCACCTTGGCCTAAGGTTGGTCTTCAGTAACACCAAATCAACAGAAAAACCACATACATGTGGAAACTGATACCTAAACCACACAAGGATTAAAAAAGAAAAAGAGAATATCGACCAATTTTGCAAAATTACTCAATAAAACTCTAGCAAACTGAATCCATGCCATCATTCACCATGATTATGTAGGCATCATCCAAGGGATGCAAGATTGGTTAAATATACAAAATCCATTAACATAATCTATTATATAAACAAACTGAATGAAAAAAATCACATGATTATCTTATTAGATGCTGAAAAAGCATTTGACAAAATATAACGCCCCTTCATATTAAAAGTAGTGGAGAAATCAGGAATTCAAGGCTCGTATGTAAACAAAATAGAAGCAATATACAGCCAACTCACAGGCAATATCAAATAGTTAAGAGATACTTGAAGCAATCCCAATAAAATAAGGGACAAGATAGGGAAGTCAACTTTTCCATTTCTATTCAATAGAGTAATCAAAGTTCTAGCTAGAGCAATAAGAAAACAGAAGGAGATCAAGAGGATACAAATTGGCAAGGAAGAATTCAGGGTATCACTATTTTCAGATGATAAGATAGTAAACATAGGCAACCAAAATAGTTTTACTAGAGAAAAGTGGCTGGATATAAAATTAACTCAAACATATCAAATACTGTCCTTTATATGAATGATAAGCAGACTGAGTGTGAAATAAGAAAACAATACCCTTCAGAACATTCAAAGATAGTATGAATTATCTTGTGGTAACTCTAACCAAACAAGTGAAATATCTGTATGACAAGAACTGCAAGTCTCTCAAGAAAGAAATCAAAGAAGACCTCAGAAAATAGGGAGTCCTCCCATGCTCATGGATCAGCAGGATTAACATAGTAGCATTGGGCATCCTACCAAAAGTAATCAACAGATTCCTTGCAATTCCCATCAGAAGTAAAACACAAGTATTCAAAGACATGGAAAGAGCAATTCTCAAGTTCATCTGGAAAAACAAAAAACCCAGAATAGTGAAAATAACTTCTGGGAGGAATCACCATTCCTGACCTCAAGATGCAATAGTGATAAAAACTCCATGATACTGGTACAGAGACAGACACTTTGATCAGTGGAATAGAATTGAAGGCCCACAAATAAAACCACTCATTTAAGGACATGTAATCTTTGACAAAGATGCCAAAAGGATACATTGGAAAAATGAAAGCATCTTCAGTTGATGGTTCTATTCTAACTGACAGTCAGTATGTAGAAAAATGAAAATATATCCATATTTGCCACCTTGCACAGAGGTCAAGTCCAAGGGGATGAAGGACCTAAACATATGGCAGAAACACTGAATCAAATAGAAAAGAAATTGGGGAAGGGCCTTGTACTCATTGGCACTGGGACAAATTTCCTAAGCAGAACTCCAATATCTCATTCCCTAAGATGAAGAATTGATAAATGGGACCACATCAAACTGAAAAGCTTCTATATGGCATAGGATATACTCAATAGGAAAAATGTCAACCTACAAATTAGATAAAAATCTTACTTACCCTCCATTCAATAGAGGACTACTATCCAAAATATATAAAGAACTCAAGAAACCAACCACCACGAAACCAAAAAAACCTTATCAAATTGGATATAGAACTCAACAACAACAACAAATCACAAGAGAGGAATTCTTAGTGGCTGAGAAGCACGGAAAGAAATGTTCAAAGTCCTTAGTCATCAGGGAAATTCAAATCAAAGTGACTCTGAGATTCTACCTTACACCAATCAGAATGGCTAAGGTCAAAAACTAAGGTAACAGCACATGTTGGCAAGAGTGCAGAGAGAGAGGAACACTCTTCCATTGCTTGAGATTTCAAACTGATAGAACCAGTGTGGAAATCAATCTGGATTTTCCTCAGAAATCTTGAAATAGATATACCTGCATATCCAGCTACACCATTCTTGGGCATATATATCCAAAAGATGTCACAGCATGCCACAGGGGCACATGTTTTTCTGTGTTCATAGTGACCACATTTGTGGTAGCCAGAAGTTGGAAACAACCCAGATGTCCCACAACAGAAGAATGGATGCAGAAAATATGGTTCATTTACAAAATGGAATACTACTCAGCTACTAAGAATGAGGACATCTGAGATTTGAAGGCAAATGGATGGAACTAGAAAATATTATCCTGAATGAAGTAACTCAGACCCAAAGGACAGGCATGGTATGTACTCACTAATAAGTGGATATTAGTCAAAAAAGTATGGATACAATCCTCAAACCACAAGAATATAAATAAGCTTAAGGGCCCAATTGAGGATGCCTTAGTCCCACCTGGGAGGGAGAGGAAAGCAATCATGGGTGGAAGGGGGAGGGAGGGACCTGAGTGGGAGAAGGGAAAAGGGGAACATGATCAGGTATGAAAAACATTCAGAGGGTGTAAATTGGGGGATAAGGACTGGACTGTAAAAAAAGATTTTAAAAAATCCATAAACAGAGAACCCAAATACAAAGTAACAAATGAAATGATAATAAATAACATACTAAAAATCTTTTCACATATAAATTATCTGAATAGTGAGATTTGATTGTTGGACTAGGCAGTATATGATTCTTTTCTTTTTTTTTGTTTTTGTTTTATTTGGTTTTGTTATTGTTGTTGTTGTTGTTTGAGACAGGGTTTCTCTGTATAGCCCTTGCTGTCCTGAAAAGCATGATGTAGACCAGGCTGGTCTTGAACTCAGAAATTTGCTTGCCTCTGCCTCTCAAATGCTGGGATTAAGAGCATGTGCCACCACACCAGGCTAATGATTCTTTATGGGAATGATTTAAATATGTCCATCTTAATATATAGTTCATATACAATAATAAATAATTGAGGTAAAATAGACAATTTCTGTGCTTGTACAGCTAAATTTAGCATGTACTCACTGAAAATTCACACATGTTGAATGCAACATGTAAGAAATAAAGAAAGCTAACAAATAAAATGTTTTTTTCTCATATGGAGATATTCTATTACACTATATATTTACATTTGAAAATAATCATTTGGAAAATCTCTTCTCAAGCTTTACATAAATATTATGTTTATACATTTACATTTTAATAAATGAATGAATATCTTTAGTTGTAAGGTGATTCATTTCAACTTAGTAGCAATTGTTCCAGTAATCTGGTGCAAATTTATTGAAAATTTCCACCATATTTCTTTATTATATTCACCCAAACTGTATCATTTCATTTTATTAAAAATGCTTCTCTTATCACTTTGGTAGTGAACTATCACTTAACAACTGTATCATCTCTCGAATGACCATGAGCTCTACACTGACTGGATGGCCAAGAACTGAAGATTGGATAGTTCAGACACCTAAAATGGGTGTCCTGTCAAGTTGTCATCAGGCAGGCTTTTTCTGGCAGCCGATGGGAGCATAAGAGAGAGTCTAAATTGGAGATTTTCATTGGATACCTTCCCTTGAAGATCAGGGAATTCTACAGAAGATGGCTGGTGAGCGGAATTTTGGGAGTCAGAGGGCATGTAGGACACCAGGAGAACTAGCCCACTGAATTAAATAAGCACTGTTCATATGGGCTCACAGAGAATTAAGCAGCAAAGAAGAGGAAGGTATGAATCTGCACAAGGTCTTCTGTGTATGTGATAGCTGTTAGCATGGTGTTTTTGTGATATTCCTAACAGTGGGAGTAGTTGTACATCTGACTATTTCACTTGCTCTTGGGACTCTTTTACTCCTGTTAGGTTGCCTTGTCCAGCCTCAATATGAGAGGATTTTTAACTTGTCTTATTGTATCTTGTGTTGTCATGCTTGGCTGTTATCACTTGGAGAACTATGATTTTCTAAAGGAAAGCAGACAGCAGGGGATTTTGGTGAGAGGTGCAGTTTGTGAAAGCTGAAAGAAGTGGAAGGGGAAGAAACTGACCAATTATAAAAAATAAAGTTAAAAAAAAAAACAACACCCTTAGTCATTAAAGAAATGCAAATCAAAACAACCCCGAGATTCTATCTTACACCATCCAGAATGGCTTCTCAAATCATTCAAGTGATATTACATGCTGGCCAGGATGTGGAGAAAGGGGAACACCTCTCCATTGTTTGAGGGATTGTAAATTTATACAACTACTCTGGAAAACAATCTGTCAGTTCCTCAGAAAATTGGAAATCATTTTACCTGAAGACCCAGTTATACCACTCTTGTGCACATACCCAAAAGATGCTCTACCATACCACAAGGAAAAGTGCTCCACTATGTTCATAATAGCCAGAAGCTGAAAACAACCCAGATGTCCCTTAACCGAAGAATGGATACAGAAAATGTGGTTCATTTACACAATGGAATGATATTTAGCTATTCATAAGTAGGATATCATGAATTTTCAAGAAAATTGGTGAAACTAGAAAAAAATCATCTTGACTAAGGTAACCTAGGCCCAAAAGGACATTAATGGTATATACTCACTGATAAGTGGCTATTAGCCCAAATGAACAGAGTACCCATGATACACCCCACAGATCCTAAGAAGTTAAACAAGAAGGAAGGTCCAAGTGAGGATGCTTCAGTCCAACTTAGAATGTGAAATAAAATAATCATGGGAGGTAGAATCTGGGTGTTATCTGGGTGAGAGCCGGGAGGGGAAGAGAAAAGGGGGCAGAGGCAGGATCAGGTATGGGGTAAAACATAAGAGAAGCTCAGAAGGCCAGGAAAATAAATGGAACCCTGAAGCTGCCAGGCACAAGGCATCAGGGGATCCTCCTTAAAGTCCCAGAGACCCACGATCTAGGAGGCTCCCAGGTCTCAATGTGGGTGACCTTAAGCAATATCCTCAACAGTTGGAAGAGGGACCCTGAGGAAAGCACCTCCAATAGTTCAACTGGACCTCCAGTGGAGAGATGTAATATCAACCCACCTTCAGATTTTTTGACCCCAAATTGTTCTCAAAGAAATGCAGGGACAAAAATAGAATAGAGATTGAAGGAATTTCTGACCAACGTGAGATCTGTCTGTCCCATGGGAGTGCATCAAATAACTGACACTATTACTGGTGCTATGTTGTGCTTACAGACAGGAGCCGAGCATAGCTTTCCTCTGATAAACTTTACTAGCAGCTGACTGAGACAGATAGAGATAGAATCAGATGGATGTCTGGGAACCCTATGGAAGAGAGAGGGGATGAATTGAAGGAGCTGAAGGGGATGGAAAGCCCATAGGAAGAACATGAGCTCACAGAGACTAAGCCACAATCCAAAGAGCATAAAGGGACTGGTTAGCTACTCCTGGCACATATCTAGCAGAGGACTCCCTTTTCTGGCCTAGAGGGAAAAGAAGCACCTAATACTTCATAGAATTGATGCTCCTGGGAAGATCGCAACCTCTCAGAGGTGAAGTAGAGGGGACATGGGGGGAAGTGCTCTGGGAGGGAGACTGTGGAGAGATAACATTTGGGACGTAAATAAATTAAATAAATTAAAAAATATTTACACTGCTTGTTTATTTCCAGTAATGTACAATAACTAAATTAAGTTGTCAAATAAACATTAGGGAAAATGATGCCCCATCTTTGCATTTTGGTGGTTCTGTCCAAATTGCATTTTGACACTTCATTTCCAGTTCCCCAAATAGTTCAAAAGCTTTATTACATTCATAATTTACTCTGTCACCAGGTGGATATTTAGCCTGGGACTTGTTACTATAGTAGCATTTGGCATATGTGGTGGATCCACACAGTGCAAAATAAAGTATCACTACCAATTTGCTCATCTTGAGTGTTAAGTTATTGCATAAGTTTCCAAATATATTTATGACTTGATGAGTGGATAAAAAATTGCTACATTATTTACACACAGAAAATAAAAACATGAATGTCACAGTGATGATGGGAAATAGATAAAAACTCATCCTGAGTGAGGTATCATCAGGTGATATCAGGTGTAAAGTCAATGGAAACCAAATTACAATCCACAGAATAACAGAGGTTAGGTACAGCATAAGGGACTGGGGGCAAGGTATTGTGTCCATAAGATGCTGAAATAGGGTTGGGAGTTATGGATTCCAGGAAGGGGAGACAAAAAAACAGAATACAAAGAGGAACAACAACAGTTAAATGTCATTTGAGGGATAATATAGAAACCTAATTCTTGTATTATCAATTCTGTATGTAGCTGTAATAGAAGGAAATGTTAACAGGCTAGATGTGTCATCATAAAGAAGGTAAGAAGTGCTTCCTTATACCACATTCTGTTATTTTGAATCTATTAAACAACTTCAAAGAATTAATAATCTCAGAAAATACCATATATTTTGGGATGAGTGTAGGGAGCACATTATGGGAAAAAGAAATTTTGGACTTTACTACTCGGTGGCAAATCAAAAAAAAAAAATACAATTCACATGAGCAGATGAAGTCTGCAGACTGTATATCATAAATCTAAAAACATAAATGTGAGAGTAAAACTAGATTTCAATAGAAACAGTACAATCAACTAAAGCAGCATAGATTGAATTATGCAAGTAAAAATATATGGTTAAAATATATAATTGTGTATATGTGCCGATATAAATGATTCTGTCTCCTGACTTGAATGAGAGTAGACTACTGGTAATGAGTTGTTTAAAACCACTATTTTGCTTTCATGTCACTCTAACCAACACAATGAAGTGGAGTGCTCCATTTCCCCATGTATAGGTTACCACATTTTTTTCAGGTATCCTGAAACCATCATCACAGACATAGCTGAATGTAGTTCCATGTTCATGACACCTGGACTCAATTGAATATCTCCTTTCTTCTGAAGATCTGGGTAATTTATTAGATCCATGTTCTATTGTAGGGGGTTGGGAACATGGAATTTTTTTCTACACAAAGAAATAGTCAAGCAAAATTAAAACTTACATAACAAAATAAAATTATACTTTTTGAATTATGTGTCCAGAATATTTATAGTATGGCCTTGTTTTTCAGTACCTTTCCCCTCATCTGAGTTCTAATTGTATAAAGGAAGTCATAGATACTGACCAGTGCAGTGAGGTAATGACTGCCATCTTCCGTCTTTGCACACCATTTCCTCTGAGTCCTGAGTTAGGAAATTGTCTTGGCAAAGAACAGATAATTTTTCTCCATCCAAGTATTTCACGGTGGTTTCAATAACTTGGGAATTTGGAATCTGTGGTGGAGGAGGACAGGATATCCTACCTTTTCATAGAAAACATCAAAAATCATAGATCTTTACTAAACCCAATATCTTACATTATGAAATAATAATTTTTATTAAATAGTAAATTAGTTATGACCATGTAATTTTTGTCCTTATATATCTCACTTGTATAGCAATTAAATATAGCACTTCTTACATCTCCTTTGAAATTTTCTCATTATTTTTGAATGCAGTTTTATATTATTTTCTATAAAATTTGCTTCAATTATTTCTAGCCTTTAAAATATCTTAACTGAATTTTATACTTAAATATAATTTACTAAGATTAAGCTCACATGAATCTTTCTCTAGAGTTATGATTATTTGTGATCTAATGTGTTGTATTACATTAAAAATCTTCATAAAATATTTTATAAATAACAGTTGATTAGTGAAAGTTGTACTTGCATTTACTTATACTAATGTATAATTATATTATACTAATTATACTATAAGTATATTTATACTAATTGTACTTTTCTCAATGCTGTGATAAAGTACCTGACAAAAGAAGCTTAGGAAGGAAGGAGGAGAACGGAAGGAGAAAGAAAAGGAAAGACGCAGAGAAATAAAGAAAGAAGGAAGAAAATGATGGAAAGAAGAAACAAAAGTAGGAAGAAAAGAAGGAAGAGTTTGTTAGCTTTTCATGTAGGGAAACAATGGCAGCAGAAATGTTAAGCTGATGTTCATATTGTATTTATCACCAGGATGCACAGTCAACCTTTCCTTTTGTATTTATGCCAGGAATCCTGCCCATAAAATGGTGTCACCTACACATATAGTGGATAGTTCCCCCTCAGTTGATCTAAACAAGAACTGTCATTACAGATATGCTCAGAAGTTGTTTTCCTAGGAAATGTGGATTCTGTTAGGTAGAAAATAAGTATTAGTCATCACAATTGATAATCAATTTAACGAAGATTCTTTGTCAATAAGAATATCGAGTATGATCAAAATTGGTTTGTATTATGTTATTCAAAATTTCAACTTCCCTGGACATTCCATTTAACTTGAACTAGCTAGAGAGGTGAAAACTTATGGTTCACAATCAGTATAATGTAGTTCTGTTATTAACACTCTTCTGACAAGTTTTTTTTTTAATTACTACAAAATCAAAACACCTCAGATTCATCCCTCAGATTCAAAACGTGAATGGCTCCTTTCTTAATGATTACTAATAATTTCATTCTTTTATTATATTTCTGCTTAAGTAGAGTGGAATTATTAGAAATAAATCAACACAGTGTAGTAAATACGTTTCTCTATATTCTTTGGACAACTAGCTAGCCATGCAGGAAAGAAAACCAATTACTGACTTAATAGTATAATCAAAATACTAACAAATGATAAAATAACAGAGACAATATGTGCACTCCATTAACACACATGTAGAAGGTTTAATTTTGAAATGGCATAGAAATACTTTCTGTGAAGTTTAGTCTTTAAGAAATATTTAAAATATCAAATGAAGCAGGGCCTCCAAACAACAGTGATAATACAAATAGGGAAGCAGAAATAGTAGTAGAATGACTGACTCTGGTGCCTACTGACATGGACTGGAAGGTGTCAAATAAATTGGAATTTTCCAGGTTAGCTGATTGTTAGAAGAGTTAAGTAAATTGTTAGGTCGACAGAGCACACAACCATACTGAATGACATAATGGTTCAGCATAAGCATAGGAGTGACAGCACATGTGTTGTGATAAAATAGTCATATGTAGTGAAACTATAAGGATAAGGGACCATTATGACACATAAGTAAAGCCATGTCGATCAATATTGTTTGTGTTTTACACTGCAGGTCACTAACAAATATGAGGCTGTAATTTCTAAATCAACTCCTAGGTTAAAAAGAATTTTGACAGAAAATGTGTTAGAAGATAATATCTTCATATAGGGCAGGGTACCTGAACTCATGAAATCTCAAAAGTCACCTAACAAGATATGCATGGTGACAATACCAACTGACATATTAGTATGGATAGGGAAAATGCTATATGTCCCTTCCCCTAAATGAAGAGCTACAGGCAACTAATGGAGGTCTACAGTGGAATAGTCAGCCTCCTCTCTAGATGAGAGAGCAAACAAATAAGTTATCCAATCCCATGAACTTAGTCCTGAGCACATACCCATAGGAGAAATACCTAAAGGACGTCTCAGGTTGAGTTTATATATACAAGTTTTATTTGTATATATTATTCATATATGTATGTATACGTACACATATAGACCAACAAGAGGTCATAAATTGGATATGAAATTGGGGAGCACAAGAAGAGTTAAGTTGGAGTGGGGAAAGGGAGAGGTAAAAATAGTATGAATAAGATTTCACACATAAAATTCTAGGAAAATTTTACTAATGAAACAAAGACTCTACTGCTATAGTTTTAAAAGGCTAGGACACTCATGAGAAGATAGTGCCAATAAGAGCTTACTTATGCTGGGCAGTGGTGGCGCAGGCCTTTAGTCCCAGCACTTAGGAGGCAGAGGCAGGTGGATTTCTGAGTTCAAGGCCAGCCTGGTCTACAAAGTGAGTTCCAGGATAGCCAGAGCTATATAGAGAAACCCTGTGTTGAAAAACACAAAAAAAATAAACAAAACAAAACAAAACAAAACAAAACAAAACAAAACAAAACAAAACAAAACAAAACAAAAAGCTTACTTATACAGTTTGGTTCAAGATCCCATATTCCATTGATGAAGATTGAGTGTTCATACTCCTGCTTACCTCTACATTTGTAATTCATGATGGAGTTATGATTAAATTCAATCCTATTTGGTTTAATTGCTTCTATGGCAGTTGACTTCAGTGCTCTACACTTCTCCAGTTGATTTGTTGCTATATGAAAATATTTCCATAAAAATAAAAACATAAGAAATGAGTGAGCTCCTACATTCAAATATTTATACCGTAAATGCACGATGAAGCTATGCCTAGCACTCTATATTCTGCCAACCAAAATGTTGAGACTTACCATGCAGAAGTGGCCTATAGTGTGGGAACTAGGTATACTGTCCATTCTTTCATGTCTCAGAGATAATTTGTGTCATGAAGGGACATGGGTACTAGGCAACTACAAAAGCATAAAAAAAAATCAGTGTCTCAGATGTTCTACATAAGTTATGATTATGACATGATCAACTCTTGTCATAGCATTAAAAGTGGTGAAAATGTTCAAATTGTTGTTTTCCCATTTTTAAATATCAGTAAAATGTTACAAGTATCAAAATAAAAATTTGGGGATAGGATATAGAAATTTTCACTTCACATTTCCTTTTTTGATAGATGTGATACAAGAAAAGAACATCTAAGTTATACTATGTAGAGTACAAATATTTCAAAATATTTTATGAAAGAATTGGTATAAGAAATTAGATGCTTTTAGTCACCACCTGTCTCCTTTACATTCTCGTCATATGAGTCAATAAGAAATACTTTCACATTGTAGATT
Organism: Mus caroli; assembly: GCF_978045245.1. NCBI lineage: Eukaryota > Metazoa > Chordata > Mammalia > Rodentia > Muridae > Mus > Mus caroli. The sequence goes on from NW_028227256.1 coordinate 137,258,580, forward strand.
ATTTCATAATATAGCAATATTAAGTTATGATAATAAATTGCTCTAGTTGTGTTATGAGTTAAGTAATATATATATATATATATGCTTTTTAATATGTTATGTATTATAATTATTTGGTAAAAATGAGAGTGTGTTCTGAATTTGGTATTTCAGTATAGGCCCTGGATAACATTTTTAATAATTTGAAATCTAGAGTGAAATGTACATAGTGCAAATGAAAGTAAATAATTAGAAAAATTTGTATAACATTTAAAATGTTGATGAGAGTGATGCAAGCAGTAAAGATGCCTGAGTATTAACCCCGTCTTAAAGAAGGTCTACAAAAAGACAAAAACTGATGTTCTGTGAAAAAGAAGGTCAAAGGGGCATGGTGACTATGTGGTTGATTTGCTTCTGAATACATTATTTATTAGGAGAAAACTAAGGATATGGAGGAAAGTAATGTATACAGTCAAGGTAAAAATATTTGACTCATAACATTAAGTCTATAGCCCAGCAAGATAAAACTGGAGAGAGTCATATTAAGGTGGCTACAGGCATATTAAGCAAATTAAACCTCTGATATCTGAACAAATAATAAAGTAGAATAGAGTATAGAAAAATACATGTAGAAAATTCATAATTAACAACTATATTTACCTTAAGGTAATGAACAAACTTTTATAGGTTATATTAATGATTTCTATTCTTCTTAATAAATTCATCAGATTATAAAGAATGAAAATTTGGATTCATATTATTTAAAACTACGTTTCCAAAAAGACTACTAACTTCAAAACTGTACAGTAGTAAATATTTCTAAAATACAAACATTAACCTTTATAAAGTATCCATTTTATGCATACATACTTACCAACACATTGAGGAAGCTGGGTCCACTTTCCACTAATGCAAGAAACTGACCCATGTCCAATCATTGTGAAGGTTTCTGCACAAGTGAACTCCACTGAATCTCCATGGTGGTAGGGAGGGACAGAAAACTTGGCAGAGCCATGTTCAAGTTCAGGAATGTCTCCACATGTTCTCTCCTCCTCTGTAGATGTTTCACAAAAATGTACTTATGATCAATGCACCACTTCAAATACAAAATATCTTTGAAGTATTAATGTTTGTACTTACCAACACATACAGGCAAGGTGGTCCACTTCCCGTCAACACACTGGATTTTATTGGGTCCCTTCTGTAGGAATCTAGGTTTGCAATCATATTCCACCACCTCACCATGGCTGTATTCAACTCTTTTTGTTCCATTAATTTCCCCATTAGGAATTTCAGGAGGTTGTGTACATGATGCTACTTGACCTGCTGCAGAAATAGTGCATAAATATAAGTGAAGGTGTCCATCTCACAGTCTAAAATGTTAGGAAATGGAGAAATTTAAAGTTTACTTACCATATCACTTTTTATAAAACTTTTCTAAGTAAATGGTATTTACACTAGATTTACATTTCACAGCTATAATACTTTTGTTGAAATAGTATTGCAAATGTACTGAAGGTGGAAGAATTTTTGGTAAACCTGACAGCTTGAAGATACATGCAAATCACACAGTAATTTTTATGTTGATTACAATGATTTTCCCATTGACTGGTACTATTTTATCATACAGTTATCACATTGTAGAAAACATCAGCACTGTACCTATTATCTATTTCAATTTGTTTAATACCTGGTGTTGAATTAATTAAAATTTGCTTTTGCATGTTTGGACATACTCTATGCAATATGAGGGAAGGGATATGCTATAAAAGCACCAGCTCTAATGATAATGCTGACAAAATGAAAGAAACCTCTTCAGTCTCAGGCATCATGTCTGCATGTGTAAACACATTGATAACCTTTTATAGGAGCAAGTTAGTTTGGTATTCAAGTCATAAATATGTGGCTGTGTATTAGTCACATAAAAAATGTCTTTCATGGATGTCAATTTCTCTGAGGATTTTTATATTATAAACATACTAGATAACTGGGGAATATTAAAAGAAGAAAAATAAACTTCTGATCCTAATTGATCAAATATAAAACACATACTGACCTTTACATATTGGGAAACTAGGAGACCATCCAAAGTGGTAGCATTGCACTGAATCTGGTCCAACTCTGTGTCCTGAACGGCAGGAGAATTCCAACAAATCTCCAACTCTGTATTTTCCTTTTCTGGGAGAAACGACCAGTTTTGGGTCTAGAGTGGGAACGCTGCATTCTCTTTCTTGAAAAGTAAGATAATTAGAATATACAATTAATCATTGATAAGTAGGTTTATCTATCTCAAGTACATTCACAGGGAAGCTTCGGTAACCCTTTTCCTTATAAAGAACGTTGCATACTAGCACTAATATAGCCTCCAAATCAATATGGTATTCTCTGAGAATTATAAGAAAGTGTAATATATTAATGACAAAACTGATTTAAAAAGTCTAATTATTTTTACTGGATATGATTTGCTACAGATAAATATTAATATTAAAGAAATAACTTCCCTATTCTTTTTTTTCTTTTTCTTTTTTTTAATTTTTAATATTTTTATTACATATTTTCCTCAGTTACATTTCCAATGCTATCCCAAAAGGCCCCCATAGCGCCCCACACTTCCCTACCCACCCATTCCCATTCTTTTGGACCTGGCATTCCCCTATATTGGGGCATATAAAGTTTGCAAGTCCAATGGGCCTCTCTTTCCAGTGATGGCCGACTAGGACATCTTTCGATACATATGCAGCTAGAGACAAGAGCTCCGGGGTTCTGGTTAGTACATCATGTTTTTCCAACAATAGGGTTGCAGATCCCTTTAGCTCCTTGGGTACTTTCTCTAGCTTCTCCATTGGGAGTCCTGTGATACATCCAATAGCTGACTGTGAATGTCCACTCCTGTGTTTGCTAGGCCCCGGCATAGTCTCACAAGAGACAGCTATATTTGGGTCCTTTCAGCAAAATCTTGCTAGTGTATGCAATGGTGTCAGCGTTTAGAAGCTGCTTATGGGATGGATCCCTGGATACGGCAGTCTCTACATGGTCCATCCTTTCATCACAGCTCCGAACTTTGTCTCTGTAACTCCTTCCCTGGGTGTTTTGTTCCCAATTCTAAGAAGGGGCACAGTGTCCACACTTTGGTCTTCATTCTTCTTGAGTTTCATGCGTTTAGCAAATTGTATCTTATATTTTGGGTATCCTAAGTTTTGGGCTAATATCCACTTATCAGTGAATACATATTGTGTGAGTTCTTTTGTGATTGTGTTACTTCACTCAAGATGATGCCCTCCAGGTCCATCCATTTGGCTAGGAATTTCATAAATTCATTCTTTTTAATAGCTGAGTAGTACTCCATTGTGTAAATGTACCATAATTTCTGTATCCATTCCTCTGTTGAGGGGCATCTGGGTTCTTTCCAGCTTCTGGCTATTATAAATAGGGCTGCTATGAACATAGTGGAGCATGTGTCCTTTTTACCGGTTGAGACATCTTCTGGATATATGCCCAGGAGAGGTATTGCTGGATCCTCCGGTAGTACTATGTCCAATTTTCTGAGGAACCGCCAGACTGATTTCCAGAGTGGTTGTACAAGCTTGCAATCCCACCAACAATGGAGGAGTGTTCCTCTTTCTCCACATCCTCGCCAGCATCTGCTGTCACCTGAATTTTTGATCTTAGCCATTCTGACTGGTGTGAGGTGGAATCTCAGGGTTGTTTTGATTTGCATTTCCCTGATGATTAAGGATGTTGAACATTTTTTCAGGTGCTTCTCTGCCATTCGGTATTCCTCAGGTGAGAATTCTTTGTTCAGTTCTGAGCCCCATTTTTTAATGGGGTTACTTGACTTTCTGGAGTCCACCTTCTTGAGTTCCTTATATATATTGGATATTGGTCCCTTATCTGATTTAGGATAGGTGAAGATCCTTTCCCAATCTGTTGGTGGTTTTTTGTCTTATTGATGGTGTCTTTAGCCTTGCAGAAGCTTTGCAGTTTCATGAGGTCCCACTTGTCAATTCTCGATCTTACAGCACAAGCCATTACTGTTCTATTCAGGAATTTTTCCCCTGTGCCCATATCTTCAAGGCTTCTCCCCACTTTCTCCTCTATAAGTTTCAGTGTCTCTGGTTTTATGTGAAGTTCCTTGATCCACTTAGACTTGACCTTAGTACAAGGAGATAGGAATGGATCGAATCCCATTCTTCTACATGTTAACAACCAGTTGTGCCAGAACCATTTGTTGAAAATGCTGTCTTTCTTCCACTGGATGTTTTTAGCTCCCTTGTCGAAGATCAAGTGACCGTAGGTGTGTGGGTTCATTTCTGGGTCTTCAATTCTATTCCATTGGTCTATTTGTCTGTCACTATACCAGTACCATGCAGTTTTTATCACAATTGTTCTGTAGTAGAGCTTTAGGTCCTGCATGGTGATTCCACCAGAGGTTCTTTTATCCTTGAGAAGAGTTTTTGCTATCCTAGGGTTTTTGTTATTCCAGATGAATTTGCAGATTGCACTTTCTAATTCGTTGAAGAATTGAGTTGGAATTTTGATGGGGATTGCATTGAATCTGTAGATTGCTTTCGGCAAGATAGCCATTTTTACAATGTTGATCCTGCCAATCCATGAGCATGGGAGATCTTTCCATCTTCTGAGATCTTCTATAATTTCTTTCTTCAGAGACTTAAAGTTTTTATTATACAGATCTTTCACTTCCTTAGTTAGAGTCACGCCAAGATATTTTATATTATTTGTGACTATTGAGAAGGGTGTTGTTTCCCTAATTTCTTTCTCAGCCTGTTTATTCTTTGTGTAGAGAAAGGCCATTGATTTGTTTGAGTTAATTTTATATCCAGCTACTTCACCGAAGCTGTTTATCAGGCTTAGGAGTTCTCTGGTGGAATTTTTAGGGTCACTTATATATACTGTCATATCATCTGCAAAAAGTGATATTTTGACTTCATCTTTTACAATTTGTATCCCTTTGATCTCCTTTTGTTGTCAAATTGCTCTGGCTAGGACTTCAAGTACAATGTTGAATAGGTATGGAGAAAGTGGACAGCCTTGTCTAGTCCCTGATTTTAGAGGGATTGCTTCAAGCTTCTCACCATTTACTTTGATGTTGGCAACTGGTTTGCTGTAGATTGCTTTTATCATGTTTAGGTATGGGCCTTGAATTCCTGATCTTTCCAAGACTTTTATCATGAATGGGTGTTGGATCTTGTCAAATGCTTTTTCTGCATCTAACGAGATGACCATGTGGTTTTTGTCTTTGAGTTTGTTTATATACTGGATTACGTTGATGGATTTCTGTATATTGAACCATCCCTGCATCCCTGGGATGAAACCTACTTGGTCAGGATGGATGATTGTTTTGATGTGTTCTTGGATTCGGTTAGCAAGAACTTTATTGAGGATTTTTGCATCAATATTCATAAGGGATATTGGTCTGAAGTTTTCTATCTTTGTTGGGTCTTTTTGTGGTTTAGGTATCAGAGTAATTGTGGCTTCATAGAATGAGTTGGGTAGAGTACCTTCTGTTTCTATTTTGTGGAATAGTTTGTGAAGAACTGGGATTAAATCTCCTTTGAAGGTCTGATAGAACTCTGCACTAAACCCATCTGGTCCTGGGCTTTTTTTAGTTGGGAGACTATTAATGACTGCTTCTATTTCTTTGGGGGATATAGGGCTGTTTAGATCATTAACTTGATCTTGATTCAACTTTGGTACCTGGTATTTGTCTAGGAACTTCTCCATTTCATCCAGGTTCTCCAGTTTTGTTGAGTATAGCCTTTGGTAGAAGGATCTGATGGTGTTTTGGATGTCTTCAGGATCTGTTGTTATGTCTCCTTTTTCATTTCTGATTTTGTTAATTAGGATGCTTTCCCTTTGCCCTCTAGTGAGTCTGGCTAAGGGTTTATCTATCTTGTTGATTTTCTCAAAGAACCAGCTCCTTGATTGGTTGATTCTTTGAATAGTTCTTCTTGTTTCCACTTGGTTGATTTCCCCCCTGAGTTTGATTATTTCCTGCTGTCTACTCCTCTTGGGTGAATTTGCTTCCTTTTGTTCTACTGCTTTTAGGTATGTTGTCAAGCTGCTAATGTGTTCTCTCTCTAATTTCCTTTTGGAGGCACTCAGAGCTATGAGTTTTCCTCTTAGAAATGCTTTCATTGCGTCCCATAAGTTTGGGTATGTTGTGGCTTCATTTTCATTGAACTCTAAAAAGTCCTTAATTTCTTTCTTTATTCCTTCCTTGACCAAGGTATCATTGAGAAGTGTGTTGTTCAGTTTCCACGTGAAGGTTGGCTTTCTATTATTTATTTTGTTATTGAAGATCAGCTTTCGTCCATGGTGATCTGATAGGATGCATGGGACAATTTCAATATTTTTGTATCTGTTGAGGCCTGTTTTGTGACCAATTATGTGGTCAATTTTGGAGAAGGTACCATGAGGTGCTGAAAAGAAGGTATATCCTTTTGTTTTAGGATAGAATGTTCTGTAGATATCTGCCAGATCCATTTGATTCATAATTTCTGTTAGTTTCACTGTGTCCCTGTTTAGTTTCTGTTTCCATGATCTGTCCATTGGTGAAAGTGGTGTGTTGAAGTCTCCCACTATTATTGTATGAGGTGCAATGTGTGCTTTGAGATTTACTAAAGTTTCTTTAATGAATGTGGCTGCCTTTGTATTTGGAGCATAGATATTCAGGATTGATAGTTCCTCTTGGAGGATTTTACCTTTGATGAGTATGAAGTGTCCCTCCCTGTCTTTTTTAATGACTTTGGGTTGAAAGTCAATCTTATCAGATATTAGAATGGCTACTCCAGCTTGTTTCTTCATACCATTTGCTTGGAAAATTGTTTTCCAGCCTTTCATTCTGAGGTAGTGTCTATCTTTTTCTCTGAGATGAGTTTCCTGTAAGCAGAAAAATGTTGGGTCTTGTTTGTGTAGCCAGTTTGTTAGTCTATGTCTTTTTATCGGGGAGTTGAGTCCATTGATATTAAGAGATAGTAAGGAAAAGTAATTGTTGTTTCCTGTTATTTTTGTTGTTAAAGTTGGCATTCTGTTCTTGTGGCTGTCTTCTTTTAGGTTTGTTGAGGGATTACCTTCTTGTTGTTTCTAGGGCATGGTTCCATGTCCTTTTTTTTGGTTTTTTTCTGTTATTTTCCTTTGAAGGGCTGGATTCGTGGAGAGATAATGTGTGAATTTGGTTTTGTCATGTAATACTTTGGTTTCTCCATCTATGTTAATTGAGAGTTTGGCTGGGTATAGTAGCTTGGGCTGGAGTTTGTGTTCTTTTAGTGTCTGTATAACATCCGTCCAGGACCTTCTGGCTTTCATAGTCTCTGGTGTGAAATCTGGTGTAATTCTGATAGGCTTGCCTTTATATGTTACTTGGCCTTTTTCTCTTACTGCTTTTAGTATTCTATCTTTATTTAGAGCATTTGTTGTTCTGATTATTATGTGTCGGGAGGTATTTCTTTTCTGGTCCAGTCTATTTGGAGTTCTGTAGGCTTCTTGTATGTTCATGGGCATCTCTTTCTTTAGATTTGGGAAGTTTTCTTCTATAATTTTGTTGAAGATGTTTGCTGGTCCTTTGAGTTGAAAATCTTCATTCTCATCCACCCCTATTATCCGTAGGTTTGGTCTTCTCACTGTGTCCTGTATTTCTTGGATGTTTTGAGTTAGGATCTTTTTGCATTTTACATTTTCCATGATTGTTGTGCGGATGTTCTCTATGGAATCTTCTGCACCTGAGATTCTCTCTTCCATCTCTTGTATTCTGTTGCTGATGCTCGTATCTATGGTTCCAGATTTCTTTCCTAGGGTTTCTATTTCCAGTGTTGCCTCATTTTGGGTTTTCTTTATTGTGTCTACTTCCCTTTTTAGGTCTAGTATGGTTTTGTTCATTTCCATCATCTGTTTGGATGTGTTTTCCTGTTTTTCATTAAGGACTTCTACCTGTTTGATTATGTTATCCTGTTTTTCTTTAAGGATTTGTAACTCTTTAGCAGTGTTCTCCTGCAATTCTTTAAGGGATTTTTGTGCTTCCTCTTTACTGTCTTCTACCTGTTTACCAGTGTTCCTTTGTATTTCTTTAAGTGTGTTATTAAAGTCCTTCTTGATGTCCTCTACCATCATCAGGAGATATGCTTTTAGATCCGTGTCTAGCTTTTCCGGTGTGTTGGGGTGCCCTGGACTGGGCGAAGTGGGAGTGCTGGGTTCTGATGATGGTGAATGGTCTTGGTTTCTGTTAGTAAGATTATTACGTTTACCTTTCGCCATCTGGTAATCTCTGGGGTTAGTTGTTGTCGTTGTCACTGTTTAAAGATTGCAGCAGAAGCTGTGTTCCACTCATCAGCAGTCTCAAAATCCTGTGGCTGGGGTTGTGGGTAGCTGGCGGGTGTCAGCCGACCCTGTGCTCTAGCTACCCTGGTGCTGGGCAGTCAGAAGAGGCCTGTGGTCCTACTCAGGCCGGTTTTCTGCTTCTGTAACTAATGCAGTCTCGGGTCCCCCGCGCAATTGGATTGGAGCAGAAGCTGTGTTCCACTCACCAGAAGTCTTAAGATCCTGTGGCGGGTGTTGTGGGTAGCTGGCGAGTGTCAGCCGACCCTGCGCCCTAGCTACCCCGGTGCTTTTCTGACCGGAGAGGCTTGTGGCCCTACTCAGGCCGGATTTCTGCCTCCCCAACCAAAGCAGTCTCAGGTCCCCTGTGATTGGACTGGAGCAGAAGCTGTGTTCCACTCACCAGAAGTCTCAAAATCCTGTGGCGGGGGTCGTGGGTAGCTGGCAGGTGTCAGCCGACCCTGCGCTCTAGCAACCCCGGTGCTGGTCTGGCCAGAAGAGCAACTTCTCTATTCTTACAACATAAAACTGTTTCCCTCAGATTTGAAATTACTGTTATACAATATCTAAGTCACATATTAAAATAATTTCATTTTAATGAAATGGGAAAGTAAAATATATAAAATAATTTTTAATGTAGGAAAATATAGTTCGTATATTTTCCAATTTAAAAAAAAACAGAAGAAGCATGTACAACCTTTACATTAAACCATTTGTTATACTTTTAGTTCTAATTAATAATTGTCAGTTATTTTATGCAAATTAAGAATATATAATGTTCTCCAGTATGATAAAATTTTTCTTCAATTTTTGAAATTGTTGAATGTTACCAAAATTAAGTAAGTAAACAATACATACATACATACATACATACATACATACATAATTCTTTTCTGCCTTAAAATCTCCCTTCTTCTAAAGTATAAATTAAAATAACAAATTTTAATTAAGGTCATTCATAAAAGATAATTGCTACTTTCCAAACCAAAGGGATGGTAACAGAAGGAATCAGGTGGGTTGGAGTGAAAACATTTTGGAAGAGGTGACTAGAATGTAGGGCATTTTGGGGGCAAGAGAGAACTCCAAGGAATTCAATGGAACTCCAAAGAATCTTTGAGGGTGAGCTTAGGAAAGACTCCTAGTAGTGGGGATTAAAGAACATGAACCAGCCATCTTCTGTACCAAGGAAAAATTTCCAGTAGAGGAATTGGGACCAAACTAGTCATAAAATATTCAACCTACTATTTGTCCTGCCTGCAAGATGTGACTGTAGAATTTGTGGGAATGGCCAACAAATGGTTTGTACAGTTCAAGAGCCATGCAGTGAGAGAGAGCCATGTCTGACACTACCTTGAAGGCCAGCAACCATAGGCTGCATAGCTTAAAAACCTAGATGTCCCTCTACTGAGGAATGCATAAAAATGTGGTATATTTATATAATGATATATTACACAAGTTGTCAGAAAAATGTCATCATGAAATTTGCAGACAAATGATGGAACTAGAAAAAATAAACCATCCTGAGTGATGCAACCAGACCTGGAAAGACAAAAAATGATATGAAAGGTTAAGTAGTTATTAAAGTTTAAGTAAAGGATAATCATGCTACAGTCCACAGACCAAGTGAGGCTAAGTAAGAAGGTGCATTAAGTAAGAAGGATATCACCCTGGGAAGCAGCAATAGAATGAGTTTTGTGGATGAACTGGGGACAGCAGGGAAATATGGTCCACAGAATCAACTAAGGAGGAATCATAGAGGCTACAGAGACTGGAGCTGCAATCAAAGAGCCTGCATGTGTGTGTGCTAGGTCTTCTGCATTCTTAGTGTTGTTTATCTTGGGCATTTTTGTGAGATTCCTAACAGGGGGAATGGGGAATGTCTCTAATTCTTTTGCCTGCTCTTGAGAACATTATCCTATTTGTTTGCTTCATCCAGCCTCAAAATGAGGATTTATGTCTAGTCTTATTGCATCATGTTATGCCATGTTTGGTGGATATCAATGAGTCTCTTGCTCTTTTCTGAAGGGGAAGGGAGTAGCAGTAAGTAAGAAGGGAAGGTGGGAACTGGGAGGAGTTGAGGGAAGGGAGGCTGCAGTTGGGATATATTTTGAGAAAGAAGAACAAGTAAAAACAAAAGTAACCAAAAGTCAAACGAAAAGAAAAGGAGATTGGGTTACTGGAGTTCCTGTTGTAAAATATCTAACAGTTTGTTTTTTGCTTTTGTGAGACAGGGATGAAGTGGTCGTTTTACTAGTGTACAATGGTAAAGATGAACAATTGAGGGGAGTAAAACACTTTCTTTGGTTCAGCTGTAGTTTCTGTAGATAATTGTAATGCACACTTTTTGGTATCCAACTTTGTAAACCCTCCCTTCAACCCCTTTCTGTGCTGCTAGCAGTAAGAATAAATTAATTTAATCTAAATTTGAATTGAGTCTAAGTGTGTGCTCTTTCCCAGTGGAAAGGATGAATGCCACAATCCAACCAGCTATAATTATAGTTTGATTTGTTCTATCCTGTTTATGTAATTTTGCTTCTTTAATACAAATTAATAAATATAGAATAATATTACTTAAAGTGAAAAAAATCATTCCTCAGTTACTGTATTTATACAGAGTGTGTCAGCCCAAAAATTATGTCTGTTAAGTCTGTGTGTGTGTGTGTATGTGTGTGTGTATGTGTGTGTGTGTGTGTGTGTGTGTGTGTGTGTGTGTGTGTAATGTAACACTATCTAATCATATCAGTTTGCATTGCCATCTCAGTCACTCCATTTCCTCTCCTCTGATTCACATTTCCTGTCTGGCCTGGAAACATTGAAAGTCCATGGGAATTTGTTGAGTAACAGTTTCTTTGAGATTTAAATACTCCATCCTTCAGGGAAGCTCCTTAAGCAGGGAGGTAAACAACTCAAAATAGCTTCAGGGAGTCCCTGAAACTGAGCAGATTCAGCAGGCTCCTCCCTATCAGAGTAACCAAGTTAGTTAGATTGCTGAGAATCACTCAGACAAGCAAAGCTGCAAGGAAGGAGCTCAGACCACTCTACATGCAAAAAAGAAAAATGACATCATACCAACTTCCCAGTAGAAGCAAGATCCTATTCAGCACCTGGAAGGTGTTTAGACAGCTGAGTCACTTCAACCTATTGTGCTGCATACAAGTTATGTAAGATACTCATCTGTGATTTTGTGAGCTGTCTGCCATAATGGGTAGACTTTGGGGTGTAGCTGTCTATGAGTCATTTATTCTCCTATAAGAAATCCCTCCTCCATATTTCTGAAATTAATAAAATTAATAACATTAATAAAATTCTGAAGAGGCAAAAGGCAGTAGGAACTATTCCATTTTGTACTCTACACTCTATTTTAATCTGCTTCCATAGAGAAAACTGCTTTCCTTGGAGAAAGTTGCTGTGCTTAGTGTGATATGGTCCCCAGTCTTGGGCTCTGGGAAAGTGACCATCAAGCACTGAAAGCAAACAAAAATAGATATAACATCTATGGCCAGCTTACAGCAACAGGAAAAGATGGTCACAATAACAAGATAAGTTAAGAAAACATGAATCTTTTTCAAGACAAGCTGCCCCGTTTTAGATGTTTGTTACTTCCCTGACGATATCAGTTTGAATGGTAACATTCCTTTATTCATTTACCCAATCATGTCATGTGAGGCTTGAATGCTACAACTTGCAATTTTTTCCCTATACAAACCCTAAGCCCCTAGATCTGAGTGTCACTCTGCTTCCTATTGCATCAGGAAAGTTTTTGTCCCAAGATAGAGCTTGAAAAAAGACTTTCATGGGCTTTCATTGGAGTTGTGATTCCTGATGGTCTCTTTGATTTTTGTTCTGTTTTGTTTTTGTTTTTGTTTTTTTCAGGCTGGGCACAACTAAAGTTTCATCAAGTTGGAATTTGCTGGTATCTCTACATTGGTTTGTCATAGGCTCCTTATCTGGGGTAAGTAGATATTTGTATATTGCCTCCAAGGGAAAAAAATCTCACACATGAGAATGGTACATAAATAGTTTCATATTATATTTTATTTTATATTTGACATGCTAGCACTGACCCTCAGTTAAAGTACTATCTCATGGAACTAATAGTCCTTTACTTATGGTCTATTTTAGTAATGTATTGTAGAAAGTCCTGATTTCATAATCTTGAACTGCTTATAATCGGAGAGAAATTAATGATCACCATTTGTTTACTTTGATTTTTTTAAAAATATGCAAGTCACTTGTTGCTGTTTTTCTGTTTATGAGATGTGTTCATTTAGAGTAAAAGATCTGAGCCCATTTCCAGATTTAAAACCTACCCAAACCTACCAATCCTCAAATCAGAAACCCCACCAATTCTGAGCATGAATACACACCAATCCCTGGGTTTATCTTGAAATCTCACCATTCCCCACCCTGTAAATGTTCATCCTCCTAAACTCACTCTATCTATCCTCCCCCACCTGCCCTCAATCTTATATTTACCTGTCTCCTGCTCAGTTTCCTGCAGCATTTTGGCCAAGCATAGGCAGCCACTCCCTTACTGTAAGCCCCTTGAGGTCAGACAAGTGACCAAGCCCCACCTCAAGAGACTACTATAATGGCTATGTTCCTTGAGATGCTAATGGCCAAGTTCCTTCCTACAGGGAAAGAAAGGATCCTAGATGAACTCAAAATCTCACCAATCACTGAGCTTGTTCTGAGACTTGGTTAAAAAAAAAAAATCCCACCAACCCCAAGGTGCCCTTGAAATCATATGCACCCCCAGCCCCCCAAGAAACCCTATACAAATCAAACTACTGCTAACTCTTTGCTGCTTCACTCTGGAGCAGACACAGATTTCTCATGTCTCTTCTAAAAAAGCCTTGTGTGAGGTTTGCTATTTGTGGTATGACTTCGTGCTTTTCCTTGGCTCCTTGCAGCCAGTGTACATTTCTCTTCAGTGCTGTCACACCTCCAATGGGCTGCAGCAACATCATTGGGGAAGCATTTCCCTTCAGAGCTGTAACACAATTCCTATATAAACCAGTCTGGCCTGTACTTCAAGAATATCATACTTCTACCTCCCAAGATATCTTGACAAGGGAGGACATCCACATTTGAGTGCACCCTTGAATCTGCAAATCAGATTTCTCCGTATCTGCTACTAGTCTTTCAAAAAAATTTTTTTCTCAATTTTTTTGTCCTTTTTCCTCTGCCCTCACACTGTTCAAGTTTTCTTTTTTATTTCATTTTTCTTTTCTTTTTAAAGATGTATTTACTTTATGTCTGAGTCCTCTATCTGTATGGATACCTGTACACTAGAAGAGGGCATCAGAACTCATTGCAGATCTTTTTGAGCCATCATTTGGTTGCTGGGAATTAAACTCTGAAACTCTAGAAGAACAGCCCATGATCTTAACCACTGTGCCATCTCTCCAGCCCTCAGGATTTCATGACCTAGTTTCATACTTCAAGTTCTAATTTTGATAATGGAGACCTAGTTTACATGATTAAGAGCTTGAATAAAAAAAGAATTGTCCTCTGATAAGAGATACATGATATACCAAGGCCACACAAAGGAATCACTAATTTAATGAAATTTTGGGTTTGTTTGCTTTTGGAAACAGAACTTAGTATGTAGTCTAATATACTTAAATTTAAAAATCACTTGATCCAGGGTCCTAATTGCTAGAACCCTAATTGCTAGAATCTGGTGGCATATACAACTGACAGATATATTATTTTAAAAACAGATTATCAGGCCAGAATGATGGCTCAATCAGAGAGAGTGCTTGTCTCTAAGCCTGGAGTCCTGAGTTCAATCCCTCAGACCCATATGATGAAAAGAGAGAGCTGACTCCCACAGCTTCTCTGACACCTACATGTGTATTGCAGTATACACACCTCCATAAACACACACATGTATGCATGTATACACACAGACTAAATAAGTGAATGTAATGAAATAATAAATGCAAATATCAACATCAATGGCTTTCAAAACAGTCCTTTTTCATTGGTTACATGAAATCATAAGGAAGATTCTAGGAATTTCTATTTTTAGCACATAAATTCATTATTTTCTTTAAAAAAATATTCCAGAGAAAATAGCACTCACCATAACATGAGGGCGTATCAGACCATCCATAATAAGTACACGTTATAGAGCCTTTGGTATGTTTATGTTCATTTTCATATCCAACGAGACATTCATAGTCTAATTTATCATTGAGCTTAAACCATGTCCTAGTATTCATAGTTACAGAATTCTCAAATACAGGCCTTTCACAAGACTCTAATGCAAAATTAAAGAGATAATTTAATTTCTAATGTGTCAATAGTCAATATGAGTAATTAACATGAGAATAAAAGTCTGTATAGATTAATATATGATAACAGATTAAATATAGTATTGAAGGAATCTAAGGAGACTAACAATATTTTCTTGTAAGTTATTGAAATAGGAGATAGCACTGATTTCCTTTCTAAAAGTTTTATAAAATTTTAATTTAGAAATAGCTTCTCAGCTCAGTTTTTCATATACTTATTGCACACTCCAAAAAAATAGACAAGTGAAAATGTATATTTTCAGGGAAATATGATAGGATTTTGTCAATTAACATACTATGTTTAGGAATTAAAATGACTCGTAAAATAATGCAAAGTAGATTAGCCGAATTTAAAAGAGGTATTATATCAAGGATTTTCTTTTTCACAGTAAGAACATCCAATAAATCCTTGTCAATTATTATTTAGCAGAAATGAATATTACATGGGTATAATTTTAATTGCCTTTTCTTTAATAATATCTTGTAAAATTACAATGGCTGAAAAATATTAGATATTATGAAATTAGTGTATATCTTAAATCAACTTATCATTTGAGATATGTTGAATACTTCTTAAAAATTAGCACTGGGTATTTTTCTAATAAATAAGATTAGATGAACTAATTGTTGATCCTAGAAAATACTCACTAACTCAATGTCCTAAAACAAGGGAATGTTTCCAAACACCAAACTTTGCTGGTACCTGGAAGCATTTCTTTCTTTCCAATATCAATATATTTTAAAAGATCTTCTAAGAGGGAGATGTTCTGACATGGACCTTAACTCACAGTGTCAAATACATATTATAAGGTCATCACACTTTCAGGAAGTTGCAGCTCTTCAAAGGCTTCTTCACTAGATTTAAAACTATAGGATATTTTAAAGCATTGAAAAGGCAAATGAATGGATAATCTACAATGCAGGAATAAGTCAAAATAGAAAAAAAATGGTGTGTATTTTTTCTTGAAATTTTCAAATGAAAGAATAAAATTAAACTGCTATCCATCATCAGTATAACTGAAGGAATATAATAAAATACTCACTAATGCATGAGGGTTGAGGTGACCATCCATTCTGAAGGCAAGTTATTGATCCTGATGTTTCTCCAGTATTTGTCACATATCCCTGCTTGCATCTATAGGATGTTTCTCTATTTAGAGCATATGTATGAAATGACTCAGAAAAAAACCCATTCTCAATTTCTATATCTGATACTGAACATGTCTCTAAAATGGTAAAAAGTTAGGAAAAATTAGTGTATGCACAGCAGCTTAAGGATTTACAATATTAAAAAATACAAAAGTAGCCATTTGTCATTTGAATGTGAAGACCTGAAATAATCAAAAGTTGTTCACGTTATATAGGCCACAAAAATAAAAACAAACAGCAACAAACCTTATAGGTTATAAGATACATTGTCATAGTCATCTGAGAATGTTTGTTTTCCAACAAAGTAAAATTTAAAGGACTTATAGTATATTCTAAAATATACTTAATGTTATTGTCAAAATGAATCGATAATCTTACAGATTGTCAGAACTCTGGACAACATTGTCTTTGTTTGTGTTTGTTTGCTTCTTCCTTCCTTTCTTTCTTTTTTTTTTCTTTTTTCATTCATTTACGCCTTCACTCTTTCTTTCAGCTTAAGAATAATTGGATCTGATAGAAACCTAGAACCCATTTATCCCATTAGGGTTCCTGGAGTCGAACAATGATCTTAGAAAACCTATCCAATATTATTATAGACACCAGTACCAATAATTTCCAATGTCATTGTAGCTGCATGCCTAAAATAGAATGGTTGTTCAAAGTTTAATGAAGGATAGAAAAAAAGTAATGTATTTGATTGTTGTAAAAAATATAATAAAAGTATAAAGAAACAAAAAGTAAAGTAGAGTAGTAGACACAAAAAATAAGTAAATATATTTAGGTGAAAATTAACAACGCCACATTTTACAAAACAAAGAACACTGGACTACAGTTCCAGAGTAGCAAGATATGAGGAAGTTTTGTGTAAAAGAGAATTTTCTAGAAAATAGCAAACTGAGAACTAAAGAAGAAAATAATGGGTATTTTATTGAATTTAAGCAGCAAAAATTACTTTGCTCAAAAAGATTGTAGTCACTGGACTTGTGGCATAGAGAGACAAGAACAGAGAAAATATGGAGCAGAATTCTCAATTACTCAGTGGTCGTCCTCTAGCTCATCTGGCCAAATGTCAGCACACTAGCACATTACAAGACACTCTGTTAGAGAACATGAGAAGAAAAACTACCCCAAAAATTAAGGTCAAAGGTTCCCAGAGCACAAACTATTCAAGATAGTCAAAATAGAAGACAGTAAATATTCCTTTAATCACTATAATCCTTTAGAAAGATATCCCCTTGAAAAGTTTTATTGATATTCTGATGACTCAAGTTGTACCATAAAAGGTCGCCAAACAAATCTAAATAACATCAAATGGAAATCAATCAAACTCAGTATTCCTATTCTGCAGTTTTTCAATCCCAACCACTACCAGTAAGTTTTCCCAGAGCACTGCTACTTGATTCAAGGGATTGTGATGGAGGTGAATGAAATTACATACATTTGTGGCGCCAAATTATTCCCCCAACAAAATAATTACAGATGCTCATTTTGTAATGTTTACCCACTATATACAAGTATCAATAAGAAAGCTACACATGCAAATCTGTGGAATGACAACAAAAATCTGGTTGCATTCAACATTCACATAGACAAGGCTAAAGGACCCATGTCAGTAACCTGATACACTACAGAGATTAGGCATGCCACACCCAGTTGAGGGATGGGGCCACCTACCCATCTCTAAAATTTTAACCCAGAATATCTAAAGGAAATACAGGGACAAAGAATGGAGCAGGGACTGAAGGAAAGGCTGTCCAGAGACTGCCCCACCTGGGGATCCATCCAACATGCAGACACCAAATCTAGACACTATTGTGGATGCTAAGATGTGCTTGCTGACAGGAGCCTGATAGTGCTGTCTCCTTAGAGACTCTGCCAGATCCTGACCAATACAGATGTGGATGCTCACAGCCAAACATGGGACTGAGCACTTGATCCCCAGTGGAGGAATTAGAGAAAGGGTTTGTCTTTCCCACAATTACTTTAAGAGGCTTATTCCCCTCTTCTTCTAGGTTGTCTATTATTTTCTTGTGCTTCAGTTGTTTTGAGGGCTTGATAAAGTAGGATACATGGGCTCTAGTAGTAACATGTTGCTCTATCTGTTGTTGGTTTTGTTTTTGGTTCTTGTACTGGTTTATAAACATCTGTGTTTAGAATGAATTTTATCTCTAGATGTTAATTTCTGTGTTTATGTTTGTCAGATAAGTCTTTTTTTGCTCTAGTTTCTGTTTCTTCTGTGGTCATTGGATCTCTGTGGATGGTTGAGCATGGGACCTCCACCAGAGATGGAAGATAGACTTATCCTTGGCTTGTGTGGACTCTGGTACATATTTATTTACTGAGTTGGAGGTTGGTCTTCTGATAAGAAGGACCTATAGTTGGTGAGTGGGTGTCTGGCCTAAGTGAAGCAATAGAGCAGGGAAGGTTTGTGGGTGGTGGCCTACCAGTCTACTGGTAGTCATCTTCTGTGTATCATGTTTTCTAACTTAATTCCATTTCTTTCAGTAGCATGTATGTATTGTTCTTCTACGTTATATCTTGTATCGTAACTGAATTTTATTTGAAAGATGGATTTATATAGATCTATAACAAACTATTTACACAATTAAAGGAATATTTTGGCTATTTTTAAATGTATTAAATATTGAGCTACTTATGAAAATTTGAACACAAGTCATTAAATTTTATAAAGTATTTATTAGAAAGCTATCTATAACTGAAATTAATAAGTAGTATGGCATTATGTATGATTCAGTCTAATAATCTAGCCCATGGTTGGGACATTTTGCATCCATAACAGCAATGAGCAAGGCTTCAAGTTGAATTGTTGAATGAATACCTTAAGGAACGTCAAAGAATCAAAAAAAAAAGAAGGGAAAAAATAAAACTCAACAAGATCTAAAACTGGAAATAGAAGCAGTAAAGAAAGCAAAAAGTGAGGGAATTCTGGAAGTGTAAAAGTCTAGATAAATAAAGAAAACATCAGATGCAAGCATCACCAATAGAATAAAAGAGATGAGCTGTTGTAGACACAGTAGAAGAAATAGATACATTGATCAAAAGAAAATGCTAAATCTGAAAGTTTCTGAACACAAAATAGTCCAGAAAATCAGGGATACTATGAAAACACCAAACCTAAGAAAGACTGGAATAAAGGGAGAAAATCCAGCTCAAAGCCTTTACTGATTTGAGTATGCTTAGCCCAACGTGTATGGTCTTGTTGGAGAAAGTATGTCACTGTAGGCATGGATTTTAAGACCTTCATCCTAGCTGCTTAGAAGTCACTCTTCTTTTAGTGGCCTTCAAATGAAGCTGTAGAATTCTGAGCTCCTCCTGCATTATGCCTGCCTGAATGCTACCATGTTCCTGTCTTGATGATAAAGGATTGAACTTTTGAAACTGTAATCCAGTCCCAATTATATATTGTCCTTATAAGAGTTGTCTTGCCCATGGTGTCTTTTCATAGCAGTAAGATCCTAACTAAGACCATGGCCCAGAAAATCATTTCAACAAAATCATAAAAGAAAATTTTTCTTGCCTTAAAGAAACAATTACTTATAAGGATACATGAAGCACACAGAACACCAAATTAATGGGACCAAAAGAGAAAGTCACTCAAAACATAATAATAAAATTACTAAACATGCAGAACAGAAAAAGAATATTGAAAGCTAAAAGGAAAAAGGAGCAACTAAGGTATACATACTAGAATTACATCAGACTTCTAAAAGTAAAAATCCAAAGAAAAGCAGATATCATTCAGACTCTAAAATATTACAGAAGCCAGTCCAGACTACTATATCCAGCAAAACTTTTAATCACTCTATATTGAATAGGCAAGGTTTTACAATCTAAACAATATCTATCTACAAACACCACCCTCCAGAAGCTACTAGAAAGAAATCTCTAGCCCAGGGAGGTTAACTATACAGAGGAAACAGGTAATAAATACACTCCCACTAGCAAAACCGAAAGAAGTTAAACACACACACTATCACCACCAAAAATAAAATAATGAATAAAATGAATTAGTAATTACTAGTCATGGATATCTCTAAATATCAATGAGTTCATTTTTTCAGAAAAAGAAAAGACTAACAGAATGGTTGAGAAAGCAAGAAAAATCCTCTGCTACATATAAGATCTTACCACTTCAAAGATAAACATTGAAACAGAGTAAAGGATTTTAGAATATTTGTGAGCAAATTGATCTAAGAAGAAATATACTCAATTTAATACCTAAGAAAATATAATTCAAACCAAAATTAAGAAAAAGAGATGAGAAAGGACCACTGATTATTCATCAAGGAAATTATTTGCAAAGATTATGTTTAAATTTTTAACATCTATGCCCTGAAACAAAGGCTTCCACATTTGTAAAAGAAAGTTAGTGAAGCTTAAAAATGTCAACCCTCAGACAGTGATAGTGGAAGACTTGAATACCAGTCACTCTCACCAGGTGACTGATCATCCAGGGGAATACTAGAGCAAATAAATGTTACAGATCAAATGGAACTAACAGAAATCTACAAACATTTCAACAATCAACAAAGTGTGTGTGTGTGTGTGTGTGTGTGTGTGTGTGTAAATTCTTCTTATCATTTCACAACACTTTCTCTAAAACTGACCACTTACTTAGTCACAAAACAAATTCCAACAGATACAAGAAAATTTAAATAACCCCCTCCATCCATCCTATCAGAACACAAGAAATTAAACCTGGATTTCAATAACAACAAGGACAACAAAAGACCTCCAAACCCCTGAATATTGAACAACTTTCTACTGAGGACTACAGGATCCTGACAGTAATGAAGAAAAAATTTAAATATTTTCAAGAAGTCAGTGGAAATGAATGCATAAAACATGAAAATTTGTGGGACACAATGAAAGCAGTACTAAGAAGAATGCAAATATACCCATATATATCACTCTACACAAAACTGAAGTACAATTGGACTGAAGACCTCAACATAAAACTGGATGCAGAATCTAATAAAAGAGAAAAGGCAGAACTGTATTGATCTCATTGGCAAAGAAAACAAATTCCTCCACAGAACACCAATAGCTCAGACAGTAAGATCAACAATTAATAAATTGGACCTCATAAAACTGAAATTCTTTTGCAAGGATGAGGATGTCATCAACAGGACAAAGTAGCAGCCTACAGAATGGGAAAAGATATTTACCAATATTACATGTGACAGAGAACTAATATCTAAAATACATGAAGAATTCAAGGCAGGAAAACAAATAAGCCAATTTAAAAATGGAGTATAAAGTCAAACAGAGACTTCTGAACAGAAGAATCTTGAACTGGCTGGGCAGTAGTGGCACACAACATTATTCCCAAAACTTGGAAGGCAAAGGCAAGTGGATTTCAGAGTTTGAGGCCAGCCTGGTCAACAGAGTGATAATGAGGGCTATAGAGAGAAACCAGGTCTCAAAAATACCAAACCAAACCAAACCAAACAAACAAACAAATAAGAATCTTGAACTGTTCAGAAGCACTTAAAAGAAATATTCAATAGTTTTATCCATCAGAAAAATGCAAATTAAATGGACTCTAAGAATGCATATTATACCTTTCACAATGGATAAGATCAAAGACGTATGTGACATGACATCTTTTCGAGGATTTGCAGTGAAGGGAACACTCCAGCATTGCTGCTAGTCAGAGTCCAAATTGGTACAATCACTTGGCAATCAATTTTTCAGTTTCTCAGAAAATTGTGAATAGAACTATCCCAAGACCCAGCTATATCACTCCAGAGCATAAAACAAAAGATTCCCTACTATATATAGTACAAGGACACTTGCTCAAATATGTTTCTATCAACCTTATTCATAATAGCCAGAAACTGCAAACAATCTACATGCCCCTCAACTGAAGAATGGATAATGAAAATGTGGTATATCTACACAATAGAAATACTACTCAGCTGTTTAAAAAAAAGTTATGAAATTTTCAGACAATTCGTTGGAACTAGAAAATATCATCTTGACTGTGGTAACCAATCTCTGGGAGTAGATGGAGACTTGGAATGAAGGAGGTTCTGAGAAGTCTATTGAGGTGATGCTAATATAATGCTGTAATGCTAACTGAGATTCCTAACAGTAGGGGATATGGAGACTGAAATGCCTATCTTCTGTAAACATGTGGAACTTCCAGTGGAGGGAGTGGGACACAAACACATGCACAAAACCTTCAACTGAAAAAATTTTATTAGATATTTTCTTTATTTACATTTCAAATGTTGTCCACTTTCCTAATTTCCCATCTGGAAAATCCCTATCCTCTCCCTCTGCCTCCTCCCCTTGCTCACCAACCCATGCACTCCCACTTCCTGGCCCTGGCATTGCCCTATACTGAGGCATAGAACCTTCACAGGACCAAGGGCCTCTCCTCCCATTGATGACTGACAAGGGCCATCCTCTGCTACATATGCAGCTAGAGCCCTGAGTCCCACCATGTGTTTTCTTTGTTTGGTGATTTATTCTCAGGGGTCTCTGGGAGTACTGGTTAGTTTATATTTTTGTTCCTCCTATGGGGCTGCAAACCCTTTCATGTCCTTGGGTACTTTCTCTAACTCCTTCATTAGGGACTCTATGCTCAATCCACTGGAGGACTCTGAGCACTACTTCTGCATTTGTCAGGAAATGGCAAAGCCTCTCAGGAGACAGCTCTATCAAGCTCCTGTCAGCTAGGATAGCAAAAACTATTCTCAACAATAAAAGTACCTCTGGTGAAACCACAATCCCTGACCTCAAGCTGTACTACAGAGCGATTGTGAATAAAAACAAAACAAAACAACACAAAACACAACACAACAAAACAAAACAAAACAAAACAAAAAACTGCATGGTACTGGTAGTGTGACAGACAGGTAGGTCAATGGAATAGAATTGAAGACCCAGAAATGAAGCCACACACCTATGATCACTTGATCTTTCACAAAGGGGCTAAAACCATCCAATGGAAAAAAAGACAGCATTTTCAACAAATGGTGCTGGCTCAACTGGAGGTTAGCATGTAGAAGAATGCAAACTGATCCATCCTTATCTTATTGTACAAAGCACAAATCTAAGTTGATCAAGGAACTCCACATAAAACCAGATACACTTATATAGGAGAATATAGGGAAGAGCACAGGGGAAAAAATCTTGAACAGAACACCAATGGCTGGTTCTGTGAGATCAGGAATTGACAAATGGGACTCATAAAATTGTAAAGCTTTTGTAAGGCAAAAGACACTTTCAATAAGACAAAAAGGCAACCAACAGATTGGAAAAAGATCTTTATCAACTCAAAATCTGTCCTGCCTACTACATATGCAGTTATAAAGATGGAGCAGAGACTGAGAGAATGGCCAACCAATGACTGCCCAACTTGAGACCCATTCCATGTGAGAGAGACAACCCCTGACACTTTCAATGATACTCCACTGTGATTATAAGACAGAAGCCTAGCATAAATGCCTCCTTAAGGGCTGCATCCAGCAGCATCTGGAAACAGATACAGGGACCTGCAGTCAAACATTCAGCCGTGCTTGCAGTGCTTTGTGGAAGAGTGAGTCATAGAATTGAATGAATAGAAGGGGTCAAGGACACCACAGGAAGTCCTACAACATCTACTATCCTAGGCCCATGGGGACTCACAGATACTGAACTAAAAACTAAAGAGCATGTCAGCACTGGATCTAGTCACTCTATACTTTTGTAGCAGATGTGCAGCTTAGTTTTCTATATAATTCTGAAGGAGGCTGTTTCAGTTTCCTGACATTGTATCCCCTTCCCCTAACTTGACTGCCTGGTTTGGTCTCAATATTAGAGAATGCACTTGGCCCTTCTGCAACTGGATGTCCCAGAGTGTGGTTATAGCCAAGGGGAGCTTCTACTTCTCCTCAGAGAAGGGGAGAGGGTAATTTGGGGGGATTTGTAGTGCTGGGACTGGAAAGAAAGGAGGGATAAGGGTCTTGATAAAGATTTAAGTTTATTAGTTAATTAATTAACTAAAAAAAAAAAAGAATTCTGTTCCAGAGTTATCACCAGTCATGATTTAAACTTTATTACAGATATATGGAAATAAAACAGCATAGTATTGACATAAATACAGAAAACAGAAAGGATTACCAATGGAATCAAATTGAAGATCCAGTTGTTAATTCATATATTTATAAACACCTGGTTTTTTTTATAAGCAATCTAAAATTAAATAGTGGGAAATGGAAAGCATCTTCAAGAAATGGTACTTGTATGATCAGGTGCTGTACAATCTCCTCCCACACCCAGAGACAACATAACTTCCAGAGGTCCATCATAACTAGGCTCACAGTGAGTCTCACCAGCCCAAATACCTGGCATAAGTGGGACCCCTACAGAGCCCAGTGGACATTGGACCTATTCACCCTGCCAGAGACACATCTTTGTTCCAGTCCAAAACCCTGCCCAGGGTAGACTCATCATTCCATCAACCTTCACCTGCACCCCTCAGAAACAGCCTGATTCTCAGGAGGTTTGCCATAACCAAGGTCACAGGAGATCTCCCATAGCCAGAGTGAAAGGAAGTCTTCCCTAAGTAGTGACACAGGAGACTCACCTTAACCAGAGAAAGCACACTTTGTCTCATAGAAAACCTGTTCTAATTCACCTCACAGATCTACAGTTTCCTACAAGGAGGGACAGGCTCCAGGCAGAGACAGCAAAGCCAGTTAACTCTAGAAATAGCCGGATAGTGATAGGCAAGCACAAGAATATAAGTAACAAAAACAAATGTAACTTGGCAACATCAGACCCCAGTTATCTCACCACAGCAAGCCCTGGATACCCTAACAAACATGAAAAGCAAGATTCTGACCTACAATTCTATCTCATGAAAATGAGAGATGACTTTAAGAAGAAAAAAAAAAACTCTCTAAAAGAATTACAAGAGAACAACAGTAAACAGGTAGAAGACCTTAAAGGGGAAATACATGAATCCCTGAAAGAAATACAGGAAAACACAATAAAACAGGTGAAGGAATTGAAAAACACAATTCAGGATCTACAAATGAAAGAGAAACAATAAAGAAATCACAAATGGAGGCAACCCTGGAAATGGAAAACCTAGCAGAGAGATCAGGTATTATAAATCCAAGCATCACCAACAGAATACAAGGGATAGGAGAGAAAAATCTCAGGTGTAGAAGATACCATAAAAGATCTTGAGAGAACAGTCAAAGAAAATACAAGGTATAAAAAGTCCTAACCCAAAACATCCAGGAAACTCAGGATAGAATGAAAAGACCAAACCTAAAAAATAACAGGCATAAAATAGAGAAGATTACCAACTCAAATGGCCAGAAAATGTTCTCAACAAAATCATTTTGCTGACAGGACCTTAATATAGCTCTCTTGTGTGAGTCTATGCCAATTCCTGGTAAATACAGAAGTGGATGCCCACAGTTATCTATTGGATGGATCACAGGTTCCCTAATGAAGGAGCTAGGGAAAGTACCCAAGGAGCTAAAGGTGTCTGCATCCCTATAGGAGGAATAACGATATGATATGAACTAACCAGTACCCCCCCAGAGCTGTGTCTCTGGTTGCATATATAGCAGAGGATGGTCTAGTCAGCCATCAATGGGAGGAGAGGCCCTACGTATTGTGAAGATCACATGCTCAAGTACAGGGGGATGCCAGGGCCAGGAAGCTGGAATGGGTGGGTTGGGGAGCATGGAGCAGGAGGTTATAGGGGGATTTGGGGATAGCATTTGAAATGTAAATGAAGAAAATATCTAATAAAAAAAAGAAAACTTCTGTAACTGACAGAAACAAAGAGATAGCCATAAACATACAAGAAGTCTAAAGTATACCAAATACCTTGGACTTGGTCCAGAAAAGAAACTCCTTCCATTGCATAATAATCAGAACACTATGTACAAAAAAAAAAACAAAAAAAAATTAAAAAAGCAGTAAGGGAATAGTACCAAGTAACATATAAATGGAGACCTATCTGAATGACATCAGACTTCTCAAAAGAGACTGTAAAACCTAGAAGATCTCAGACAGATGTCATACAGGCCCTAAGAGAACACAAATAACTAGCAAAAATCTCAATCACCATACATGGAGGTAGCATGATATTCCACAAAGAAACTATATTTAAACAATAACATTTCCACTAAATCTATCCCTACAGAGGATACTAGAAGGAAAAATCCAACAAAAGGAGGGTACCTACACCAAAGAAAAAACAAGATATTAATCATCTCACACACACAAAACAAAAGTAGAGAATCACAGACACATAATACCACCTCTAACAACCAAAATACAGAAACCAAAAATAACTGGTATTCAATATCTCTCAGAGTCAATGGATTAAAATTTCTGAATAAAAAGACGTAGGCCAAGAGACTAGACACATAAACAGGACCCAGAATTTTTATACATACAGGAAACACAATCATGTGATAAAGACAGACATTACCTTGGAATAAAGGGCTGGGAAAAAATTTCCCAAGCAAATACTTCCAAGGAAGGAGCAGGATAGCCACTCGAATATCCAATAAAATATACTTTCTAAGAAAAGTTATCAAAAGAAATGGAGAAGGTTTATTCATACAGATAAAAGAAAGATCCACCAAGATGAACTCTTAATTCTGAACATTTATGCCCAAATGCAAGGGCACTCACAGTTGAAAAAGAAATGTTACTAATGCCAAAAACCTGCATTGAACCTCACACAATAATTGTGAGAGACTTCAAAAACACACTTATCAATGTACAGGGCATTGAATCAGAAACTAAACAGAGACACAGTGAAACTGACAAAACTTAAAAACCCAATGGATTTAACAATAATCTATAGAACATTTTATCCCAAAATAAAAGAATATACCTTTTTCTTATCAATTCATGGTATTTTCTCCAAACTGACCATAAAATCAGTCAGAAAACAGCCTCAATAGATAGAAGAAGATTGAGATACAAGAAAATAGATACATGCATTCTATCAGATCACCAGGAATTAAGGCTGGACTTCAATAACAACAAAAACAATAGAAACCCCACATATTCCTGGAAACAGAACAACAATCTACTCAATGATGTCTTGGTCAGGGAAGAAAGAAGGTAGAAATTAGAGCCTTTATAAAATTCAATGAAATGAAAGCATAGAATAACAAAATTTATGTGATACAGTGAAAGAAATGCTAAGAAGGAATTTCATAACTCTAAGAAGATTTATAAAGAAATTGGAGAGGTCCTATACTAGCAATTTAACAGCACACCTTGAAACTCTAAAAGAAAATGAAGCAAACATCCCCAAGAGGAATAGACTGCAGTAAATAATCAAATTCATTGCTGAAATGAACCAATTATAAAACAAAGAGAACAATAAGAAGAATCAATAAAACCAAGAGCTGGTTCTTGGAAAAAATCAAAAAATAGAAAACCCTGCTCAGGCAAATTAAATAAAGGGTATCAAGACTATCCAAATTAACAAAATCAAGAATGAAAATGGAGACAAAAAACATAAACTGAGAAAATAAAAGTAAATCATCAGATCCTACTACAAAATCCTATAGATAATGAAACTCAAAATCTAGATGAAGTGGATGAATTTCTAGTCAGATACCACATACCAAAGTTAAATCAGCATCAAGTAAACTATCTAAATCGCCCCAAATTCAATAAGGAAATAGAAGAAGTCATTAAAAACCTCCTCCAAAAATCAAGGGCAAGATGGTGTTAGTGCAGAATTCTACCATACCTTTAAAGAAGACCAAATACCAACACCTTTCAAACTATTGAATAATATAGAAACAGGAGGAACATTGTCTAATTTGATCTATAAACCACATTGCCTAAACCACACAAGACCCAAACAAAGAAAGAGAACTTCAGACCAATTTCACTTATAAATATTAATGCAAAATTACTCAATAAAATTCTTGAAAAACCAAATCCAATCACACATTAAAATGATCATTCACCACTATCAAGTAGGCTTTTTCCCTACGATGGTTCAATATATACATATATAAAATAAATTACATGATAATGTCAGTAGATGCTGAATAAGCCTTTGAAAAATACAACACCCCTTCATGCTAAAAGTATTAGAGAGATCAGTAATTCAGTGCATATACCTAAACATAATAAAAGCAATATACAGCAAACCAAGACCCAACATCAAATTAAATAGAAAGAAACTTGAAGTGATCCCATTAAAATCATGAACAAGAATAGGCTGACTCTCTTTATTTTTATCTAATATAGTACTGGAAACTCTAGCAAGATCAATTAGACAATAAAAGTAAGTCAATGGCATACAAATTGGAAAGGAAGGAGACAAGGTATCATCATTTGTAGGTTATATGATAGCTTACATAAGCAATCCCAAAAATTGTACAAGAGAATTTCTCTTATCTGTTACACCACTTCAGAACAGTAGCTGCATATAAAATTAACTCAAACAAATCAGTAGTCTTCTTCTACACAAAGGATAAATGGGCCAAGAAAGAAATTAGGGAAACAACACCCTTCATAATAGTCATAAATAATATAAAATACCTTGATATAGCTCTAACCAAGCAAGTGAGAGATCTGTATGACAAGTCTCTGAAGAAAAAAAATCGAGAATATCTCAGAAGACAGAAAATTCTCCCATGCTCATAGATCAGAGGGTGAAAATAGTAAAAGGACAATCTTAACAAAAGCAATCTACAGATTCAATATAATCTTCATTAAAACTCTAATTCATTTTTTCACAGAGATAGAAATAGCAATTCTCAACTTAATATAGAATAACAAAAAAACCCGGATAGTGAAAACTATTCTCAACAATAAAAGAATTTCTGGTTGAATCACCATCCCTTAACTCAAGCTGTACTACAGAGAAAAAGTGATAAAGCCACATGGTATTGGTAAAGAGACAGACAAGTCAATCAGTGGAATAGAATTGAAGACCCAGAAATAAACCCACACACCCATGGTCACTTCATCTGTGAAAAAGAAGATAATACCATACAGTGGATAAAACAAAGCATTTTAAACAAGTATGGTGGTTTACAAGGCTGTCTATATATAGAAGAATAAAATTTGATCCATTTTCATCTTCTTTCATAAGGCTCAAGTCCAACTGGATCAAGAATATCTACAGAAAACAAGATATGATGAATCTATTAGAAGAGAAAGGGGGAAATAGCCTTGAAAACTGGAACTGGAAAATTTCCTGAACAGAACACCAATGGCTCAGACTCTAAGATCAACAATTGATAAATGGGACAACATGAAAGGGAAAAGTTTCTGTGGGGTAAAGGACACAGACAATAAGACAAAATGGAAAGCTACAAATTGGGAAAAATATCTTCACAAACCCTATATCCCATAAAGAGCTAATATCAAAAATATAGAAGGGACTCAAGAAGCTAGACTCTAGAAAATCAAATAAACCAATTTTTAAAAATGGGGCACAGATCTAAACAAAGAATTTTCAACTGAGGAATCTTGAATGACAGAAGATCTAAAAAAAAAAGTTCAACATCCTTAGTCTTCAGGGAAATGCAAATCAAAATGACCCTGAGATTCCAACTCACACTAATAAGAATGGCTAAAATCAAAAACTCAGGAGATAGCAGATGCTGGTGAGGATGTGGAAAAAGAGGAATACTCCTCCATTGATGTGGAATTGCAAGCTGGTACAACCCCTTTGGAATTCTATCTGGCAGTTCTTCATAAAACTGGAAATAGTTCTAACTGACGACCCAGGTATTTCCCTTCTGGGCATATGCCCAAAAGATGTTCTACCATATCACAAGGACAACTGCTCCGCTATGTTCAAAACAGCCTTTTTCCTAATAACCAGAACCTGAAAACAACCAACATGCCTCTCACAGGAAAAATGGATACAGAAAATGTGCTATATTTATACAATGGAAAAATACTCCACCTTTAAAAACAAGGACTCCATGAATTTTGCTGGCAAATTTATTGAAAATAAGATATTATGCTAACCAAAATATTCCAGGACAAAACCAAAATCAAACAGTATCATCTAACATTCCAACCCTACAGTGGATCCTAGAATAACTCCAACACAAGGAATATACCTATTTAAAAGGAAAGGTAAGATGTTAATCATCTCACAACAATGCCAAAAGGATTGAACCACAAGCACATAAAGCCACTTACAAAACCAAATATAACAGGAACCAACAGTCATCTGTCTTAAATATCTCTGAATATTAATGGGCTTTACTCACCTATAAAAAAAAACATAACCTAACAGACTGAATATGAAAACAAGATTCAGCATTTTGCTATATAAAAGATATCTCAATAACAAAGACAGATACTATATCAGAGTAAAAGGATGGTAAAAGGTCTTCCAAGCAAATCATCCTAAGAAACAGGCTAAAGTTGCCATCCTAATATACAATAAAATAGACTTAAAACCAAAATATATCAAACATGATGAGGAAGGACAGTTGATATTCATTAAAGGGAAATTCCATGAAGAGAGTCTCAATTCTGAATATCTATGCCCCAAATGCAATGGCACAAACATCCTTAAAAGAAACTTTACTGAAGGAAAGACTGTACAGAGCCTGCCCCATCTGTATATCAATCATATACAGTCACCAAACCCAGACACTATTGCTGTCTCCCGAGAGGCTCTGCCAGTGCCTGACAAATACAGAGGTGGATGCTCTCAGCCAACAATTGTACTGAGCACAAGGTCCCCAATAGAGGATCTAGAGAAAGGACCAAGGGAGCTGAAGGAGCTTCCAGCCACAAAGGAGGAACAACATAATGAACTAACCAGTACCCCCAGAGTTTCCAGGGACTAAACCACCAAACAAAGAGTACATATGGAGGGACCTATGGCTCCAGCTGTATATGTAGCAGAGGATGGCTTATTGGACATCAATAGGAGAAGAGAATCTTAGTCCTGAGGGTGCTCTATTCCCCAGTGTATGGGAATGTCATGACAAGGAAGCGGGAGTGCGTGGGTTGTGAGCAGGGGCAGGGGGATAGGAAAGTAGGTTTTCAGAGGGGAAACCAGGGAAAGGGGATAACATTTGAAATGTAAATAAAGAAAATACCTAATAAAAAAAAAGAAACTTTAATAAAGTTCAAACTACACATTGAACACACAATAATAGTGGGAGAATTCAACACCTGAATCTCACCAATGGACAGGTCATTGAAACAGAAGCTAAAGAGAGACACAGTGAAACTAGTAGAGGTTATAAACCAAATGGATTTAACAGATATCTATAGAACATTTCACCCTAAAACAAATTAATATACCTTCTTCTCAGCACCTCATGGTTCCTTCTCCAAAGTCAAGCATATAATTGGTCACATAACAAGCCTCAACCAATACCAGAATATTGAAGTAATTTCATACATCCTATCAGATCACCATGGCCTAAGGCTGGTCTTCAATAACAGCAAAACCAGCAGGAAGCTCACATACACTTGGAATCTGCACAACTCTCTATCAATGATAGCTTGGTCAGGCAAGAAATAAAGAAAGAAACCAAAGATTTCCTGGAATTTAATGAAAATGTTGACACATCAAACCCAAACTTACAGGACACAACAAAAGTGGTGCTAAGAGGAAAATTCATAACATTAAGTGCTCTGGGAAAGAAACTGGAGAGATATTACACTAGCAACTTAACAGTACACCTGAGAGGTCTAAAACAAAAAGAAGCAAACTCACCCAAGAGGAGTACACAAAAGGAAAAAGTCAGTTTCAGGGCTGAAATCAAACAAATAGAAACAAAGAGAACAACACCAAAATGAAAAGCTGGTACTTTGAGGGAATCAACAAGATGGATAAACCCCTAGCCAAACTAACTAAAGGTCCCAGAGGCAGTATGCAAATTAACAAAATTAGAAAACAGGAGACATAACAACAGAAACTGAGGAAATTCAAAAGATCATCAGATCCTACTATAAAATTCTATACTCAAAAAAATTGGAAAATCTAGATGAAATGGATGATTTTCTAGACAGATATCACATACCAAAATGAAATCAAGAGCAGGTAAACTATCTAAACAGGACTATATCTCATAAGGAAATAGAAAAAGTCATTAAAAACTTCCCAACCCAAAAAAGCCCAGGGACAGATGGATTTACCGCAGAATTTTACCAGAACTTCAAAGACGACATGATACCAAATTTCTCGAAATATTTTGTAAAATAGAAACAGAAGGAACACTACCTAATTCATCTAGGGAGCCATAATTACTCTAATACATAAACCACATAAGGACTCAACCCAAAAAAGGAACTTCAGTCCAATCTTGCTTATGAATATTGATGCAAAAATACTCAACAAAATTCTTGCAGACCAAATACAACAACACCTCAAAAACTTCATTCACCATGATCAAGACAGCTTCATCCCAGAAATGCATGGTTGTTTCAATATATGAAAATACATGAACATAATCCACTATATAAACAAACTCAAAGAGAAAATTCACATGATCATCTCCTTAGATGCAGAAAAATTACTTGACAAAATACAACACCCCTTCAAGATAAAAGTACTAGATAGATCAGGAATTCAATGCCCATACCTAAACATAATAAAAGCAATTTACTGCAAACTAACAGCCAATATCAAAGTAAATGTAGACATACTTGAAGCAATCTCACTAAAATTGTGGACAAGGATGCGCATTCTCCCCATATCTATTCAATATAATACATGAACTGCTAGCTAGAACAATAAGACAGCAAAAAGAGATCAAGGGGATACAAATTGACAAAGACAAAATAAAGGTATGTTTTGATAGTATACATAAGCGACCCCCAAAATTCTACCAGAAAACTTCTGCAGTTGATAAACAACTTCAGCAAAGTGGCCAGATATAAAATTAACTCAATTAAATCAGTAGTCTTCTTTTATACAAAGGATAAACAGGCTGAGAAAGAAATTAGGGAAACAACTCCTTTTAAGATAGCCATAAATAATATAAAATATCTTGGGGTAACTCTAACTGAACAAGTGAAAGTTCTGTATGACAATAACTTCAGTTTGTCTCAAGACACTGAAGAAGATCAGAATGGCTAAGATCAAAAATTCAGGTGACAGTAGATGTTGGCAAGGACTTGGAAAGAGAGGAACACTCCTCCATTGCAGGTGGAATTGCAAACTGGTACAGCAATTCTGGAAATCAATCTGGATGTTTCTCAGAAAATTGGTAATTGATCTACCTGAAGACCCAGCAGTATATCTCTTGGGAATATACCCAAAAGTTGCCCCACCATGCCACAGGGGCATGTGTTCCAATGTTATGTTCATATAACAGCCTTATTTGTGACAGCCAGAAGCTGAAAAACCAGATGTCCCAAAATAGAAGAATGGATACAGAAAATGTGGTTCATTTTACACACTGAAATACTACACAGCTAATAAGAATGAGGACTTCCTGAGTTTTGTGAGCAAATGGAAGGAACTAGAAATTATCATCCCAAGTGAGGGAACTCAGACATACATGGTATGTACTCACTAATATGTGGATATTAGCCAACAAAAAGAGTATGCAATAATCAAGATACTGTCCATAGAACTCAATAAATTTAACAAGCTGAAGGACTCACCCAAGTTAGGATGCCTCAGTCCCACTTGGGAGAGGGAGAAGAAAGCAACCACAACGGGGACTTGAGAGGGAAAGAGGATGGGGTAGGGAAGAGGGGAACCTGATCTGGTACTTGGTAGGAGCCCTGAGGGCCAGCAGAAAGAATGGAAACAGGCAACCTCCAGAGGTAGTAGGCTGGGGGAACTCTCCAGAATGTATCACAGACCTGGGAGGTGAATGACCCTAAGGACTCAAACAGAGGGACTCTAGATGAAATGCCCTACAGTGGGGAGACAGAACTTGTAGAGCCTACTTCCAATAGAAAAACAGGGCATAGAGAGTGATGGGGTTGCTATCCCACAGCAACATCTCTGACCCATAATTTTTCTTGTCTGAATGAATTATAAGGATGGAAATGGAGAGGAGCCTGAGAAAAAGGAGGTCCAGAGACAGGCCCAAAGTGGACTGAAGCTATGGAGCACTCACAGAAAGGGAACTATCATGACTGTCCTCTTAAAGACCCAACAAGCAGCTGAAAGTGTCAGATGCAGATATTTGTAAGTAACCAATGGACAGAAGCTGCTGACCCCTGTGGTTGAATTAGGGAAAAGCTGGAAGATTCTGAGGAGGGGGCTACCCTGTAGGAGGACCAGCAGTCTCAATTAACCTGGACCCCCGAGATCTCTCAGACACCTGATCACCAACCAGGCAGCATACACTAGGTGATACAAGGCCCCCAACACATATACAACAATGGACTGCTGGGTCTCAGTTCAGTCAGAAAAGATGCATCTAACCCTCAAGAGACTAGAGGCCCCAAGAATTTTAGAGGTCTGGTGATATAGGGCTTGGGGTTGGTGGTGGGGACATCCTCGTGGAGAAAAGGGGTTGGGAGGAAGTATGGGATTTGGAATATTCAGAGGGTGCACCAGGAGGGGAATAAAATATGGAGTATTTTAAAAATGGAAATATGAGAAATAAATAAATAAATTGAAATACAAAGGAAGAAAAGAAAGAAATTATCCTGAGTGAGCTAGGTCATACCTGAAAAGACATACGTGGTTTATACTCACTGATAAGTGGATATTAGTCTAAAAGCTCAAGAACACCCACAACACAATTCACAGACCATATTAATCTTAAAACGAAGTAAGACCAAAGTGTCAAATGTATATGCTTCGATCCTACTTAGAACAAACTAATCATGAGAGGTAGAGGGAGGGAGGGACCTGGGAGGTAGAGAGAATAATTAGGGAAAAACCTGGGTGTATGTGTGTGGGGGTCAAGTATAGAAGAGCCAAAAGAGAAGTCCAGAGGGTCAGGAGAATAAATAGAAATGTGCAGTAGTGGGAAGGAGGGTGGAGGAACTAGAAAGTCTCAGATGCCAGGGAAGGGAGAGGTTCTCATGATCCAACGGGAAGACATTAGCTGAGATACCCAAGAAATTGGAGAGAGAATGACCTCCAATAGATAGACATGGCCACAGTTGATGGATGGAGCCACACATCCATTTCAAAAATTTTAAACTAGAATTTTTCCTGTCTAAAGGAATTGTAGGGAAAACAAAAAGAAAAAAAAAAAAAAGGAGCAGAGACTGACAGAAAGGCCATTCAAGGGCTGTCCCATGTTGGGATACATGTCATCTACAGTCACCAAATCCCTACACTACTGCTGATACCAAGATGTGCTTGCAGACTGGAGGCTGGTAAGGCTGTCCTCTGAGAGGCAATGCTAGCACCTGACTAAAACAGATGCAGATAGTCACAGTCCACTATTGGACTGAGGATGTGGTCCCCAACAGAAGAGTTAGGGGAAAGGACTGAAGGAGCTGAAGGGGATTGCAACTTTAAAGGAAGAACTGCAGTATCAAGTAACTGAACCCCTCAGAAGTCCCTGGAAGTAAACCACAAATGAAAAAAAAATATGAATAGGCTTCTTCATTCTAGTCGTATGTATGTAGCAGAGGACTGCCTTATTTGGCATCAATGGGAGGGGAGGCACTTAGTCCTGTGGAGGTTGGTTGCCCCAGAGAAGTTTGATGCTAAAGGGGTGAGGAAGGAATAGGTAGATGGGTAGGTGGGTGAGCAGTGTCTTAGAGGCAAAAGGGAGTGGGTGGGGAAGATTTAGTGGAGGGGTGACCAGCAAGGAAGACAACATTTGAAATGGAAATAAATAAAATAATTAATTAAAAAACTAACAACAACAACAAAAAAAAACAAATGGTGCTTGTCTAAGTGTATGTTTTCATGTAGAAGACTACAAATAGATCCTGTTTATCATCCGGCACAAAACTCAAGACCACTGGATCAAAGACACTAACATAAAACCGAACAAACCAACCCTGATAGAACAGAAAGTAAGGAATAGACATGAACATAATGGCACTAAGAAATACTTCCTAGTGTGTAAATACTTTAGTGAAGGCACTAAAATCAACAGTTAATAAATGGGACCTCATAAAACTGAAAAGCTCTGTCAGGCAAAGGATACCATCTATAGGAAACAAACAAAATACAGGAGCCTACAGAATGTGAAATTATTTTCAGCAACTCCACATCTGATAAGGGCTGATATGCAGGACCTCTAACACCAGGAGAAGGGTCTGTCTCTGACTCTGCTGCTTGCCTTTTGATCCCATTACATTAATTGGGCAGCCTTGTCAAACCTCATTAGAATATGTGTCCAGCCATACTACAACTTAATATGCCATGGTGTGTTTATATCTGTAGTACTTAGAAAATGCTTGGCTCGTGGGAGATGTTTAGGAGGTGTGGCCTTGTTGGAAGAAATGTTTCACTCTAGGAATGTTCTTTGATTTCCTATGCTCAACTTCTGCCCCATGTGGAAAGATGGTTTCCTACTGTCTGTCTCCAGATGAAGATACACAACTCTTGGTTCAATTAGCATCAATGCTTCTTATATGATGCCATGCTTTCCAAGATGATAATAATGAATGCATCTCTGAAACTATAAGCCATTTTCAATAAAAATTGTCTTTTATAAAAGTTGCCTTGGTCATGGTGTCTCTTTGCATCAATGAAACTCAAACTAATACAGAAGTTGGTACCGGGGAGTAGAGTATTGCTGTGATAGGGCTGGCCACATTTTTGCTTAGAGGAATGTAGATTTGGGGATTTTAGAAAACAATATAATCCTTTAAGTGGGGCTTAATGGGCCATATTAGTAGAAGCATTAAAGACCATGGTGCTGAGGGTGAATTGGACTGTGGGAGCCTGACTCTAGATGTTTCAGAGGAGAATTTTTGTATGTTTCCTAGAAACTGTTCTTGTGATATTTTAATGAAGAA
This sequence comes from Mus caroli, assembly GCF_978045245.1. NCBI lineage: Eukaryota > Metazoa > Chordata > Mammalia > Rodentia > Muridae > Mus > Mus caroli. Next base: position 137,295,239 of record NW_028227256.1, read on the forward strand.
TATGACTGCTTTTGCCATTATCTGAGCCTAAAAAGAAGAGATTCAGATTAATTACATTTACAAAGGAAGTCTCAAATCAACCAAGCTTAGACTCTATCCTGTGATTCACTCTGATGAAGAGCATTTTGATCAAGCATAGCAAACATAGAAGGGAAAAACACAAAATGTATGATTCAAGTACTAACAGAGCTATATCCTCTGTTCAAAGATATTCAATTGAATTATGGGAGTAGTGACACAGGGGCAAGATTCCACCCAGCTAAGCATATGGTTTATGTGTTTGAACAAGGGATAGTTATATCATATTAAGCATTACTATTACCTGGATATTTATTTCATTTAGACTTCTAATCTGAACTAAACTACAATCTAGGTATGAAGGGCACACTTATGTTCCAGATGTTGAGGCTGGGAGATATAGGCTTTTTTGATTTGAATCTTGACATGGGATGACACATGATTTTGATTGAGATATTGTGGCATAGTGGCCATGAAAAGCTTAAATCCAGGCATGGTGGTATATACCTTTACCAGGAGTCAGGAAAAAACAGATCTCAAAGTTCAAGGTCGGTTTACAGAACAAGTTCTAGGACAACCAAACCTAGGCAGTGAATAATAGAACAAGGGGACATGTTCCAGCTCCTGAAAGGCCAGAACTGAAGCAGTCATGCATCGAATTTGGGGCTTGGCACCATGAAGGGCGTCTGTCAGTAGTTATTAGTGAAGCCTAGTTGAACCAGAAGACTCCAGTGAATTAGAAATGCCAGTACAGTGGGATGATCGCTAAGAACAGTGCCAAAGTAGAGTGGAGTCAAACAGAGCCTATGGTGCTACAGAAGACAGAGGTGGAGAAGTGACCACATACTTTGGAGGAGATCAGAAGATCATGTGTGCATACCAGACACTGTAACAAAGAAGTTGTAAAGTTGAAATTATCTTGGATACTCCAAGATATTAGAGATGCCAGAGCTGTGGGGATACCTGGTGAGGAAAGGCTAGCTAGAGAGTTTACACAGCTCAAAAGAAAAAAGTGTTTTGCGGTCATCAAAGGTGAAAGGGATTCAACATCAGACATGGAGATGCAGATTTTGGCTTTTCCTCACTATGACATTTTGGAATGGTAATGTATATGCTGTGTTACTGGAAGTATGTACTCTGCTTTTAGATTTTGATTTTATGGGGGATTAGAGTTAAGAGATAGCATGATTCTGAACTCATTTTGTTTCTCCCTTTTAAGTAAAACTGGAGTATCCACACATTGGTTTTCCTTCTTCTTGAATTACATATGGTCTGTAAGTTGTATTGTGGGTGTTCTGAGCTGTTTGCCTAATATCCATTTATCAGCGAGAACATACCACGTGTGTTATTTTGTGACTGGGTAACCTCACTCAGCATGATATTTTCTAGTTCCATCCATTTGCCTAAGAATTTCATAAATTCATTGTTTTAAATAGCTGAATAGTACTCCATTGTGTAAATGTCCCACATTTTCGGTATCCATTCCTCTGTTAAGGGACATCTGGATTCTTTCCAGCTTCTGGCTATTAAAAATAAGGCTGCCACTCAAGCACCGGGGTGCCTTGCCAGATGAGTCTCCGGACACCCGCTAGGACCCACACAGGATTCCCCACGGGATCCTAAGACCTCTGGTGAGTGGAACACAGCTTCTGCTCCAATCCAATTGAGCAGGACCTGAGACTGCATTTACTAGGGAAGCAGGCAACCTGGCCTCTCCTGGGGCACAAGTCCCTTCTGGTCCACTCAAGCACTCGGGTACCTTACCAGAGGAGTCTCCGGACACCCGCAAGGACCCGCACAGGATTCCCCATGGGATCCTAAGACCTCTGGTGAGTGGAACACAGCTTCTGCACCAATCCAATTGAGCGGGACCTGAGACTGCATTAACTAGGGAAGCAGGCAACCCAGCCTCTGGTGGGGCACAAGTCCCTTCCAGTCCACTCGAGCACTCGGGCGCCTTGCCAGTGGAGTCTCCAGACACCTGCAAGGACCCACACAAGACTCCCCACAGGATCCTAAGACCTCTGGTGAGTGGAACACAGCTTCTGCTCCAATCCAATTGAGCAGGACCTGAGACTGCATTAACTAGGGAAGCAGGCAACCCGGCCTCTGCTGGGGCACAAGTCCCTTCAGGTCCACTCGAGTATCAGAGTGACTTGCCAGTGGAGTCTCCGGAAACCCGCAAGGACCCACACCGGATTCCCCTAGGGATCCTAAGACTTCTGGTGATTGGAACACAACTTCTGCCAGGAGGCAGGTTCGAACACCAGATATCTGGGCACCTTCCCTGCAAGAATAGAGCTTCCCTGCAGAGAATACTCTGACCACTGAATCTAAAGAGAGAACCAGCCTCCCAGGTCTGCTGATAGAGGCTAACAGAGTCACCTGAGGAACAAGCTCTAACCAGAGGCAAATATAACAGCTAGCTCCAGAGATTACCAGATGGCAAAAGGCAAACATAAGAATCCTAATAACGGGTTCCGGGACTCCACCGAACTTAGGAACTTAGTCTGCACAGGTGAGAGTGTGCACCACAGAGGCAAACAGCTTCTGGGACAGGCGGGAGCCACAGAGCCACTGAGGCAGCACCCTTTTGGGGCCGCAGACATCCGGCACCCTCCCAGCAGGAAGACAGTGGTCCTGCCCTGCATGGGAGCCCTCTGCCTCAGGAGAAGGGAGGGCCATCTTGGATCCGGGACTCCACCGAACTTAGGAACTTAGTCTGCACAGGTGAGAGTGTCCATCACAGAAGCTGACAGCTTCTGTGACCTGACAAAGCAACACAGCATCTGGGAAAGATCCTGTTTTGGGTCTTCTTCTTCGGCCAGGAGGAGGGCCAAACACCAGATATCTGTGCACCTTCCCTGTAAGAGGAGAGCTTGTCAGCAGAGAGTGCTCTAACCACTGAAACTCAGAGGAGAGAGCCTGTCTCCCAGGTCTGCTGATAGACGATAATCAGAATCACCAGAAGAAAAATTTCTAAACAGAGACAACTATAACAACTCCAGAGATTACCAGATGGCAAAAGGAAAATATAAGAATCTTACTAACAGAAACCAAGACCACTCACCATCGTCAGAACCCAGCACTCCCACTTCACCCAGTCCAGGACACCCCAACACACCTGAAAAGCTAGACCTGGTTTTAAAAGCATATCTCATGATGATGGTAGAGGACATCAAGAAGGACTTTAATAACTCACTTAAAGAAATAAAGGAGAGCACCGTTAAACAAGTAGAAGACATCAAAGAGGAAGCACAAAAATCCATTAAAGAATTGCAGGGAAACACAACCAAACAGGTGATGGAATTGAATAAAACCATCCAAGACCTAAAAAGGGAAATAGACACAATAAAGAAAACCCAAAGTGAGGCAACGCTGGAGATAGAAACCCTAGGAAAGAAATCTGGAACCATAGATGTGAGCATCAGCAACAGAATACATGAGATGGAAGAGAATCTCAGGTGCAGAAGATTCCATAGAGAACATCGGCACAACAATCAAAGAAAATGGAAAATGCAAAGAGATCCTAAATAAAAACATCCAGGAAGTACAGCACACAATGAGAAGACCAAACCTACAGATGATAGGAGTGGATGAGAATTAAGATTTTCAACTCAAAGGACCAGCAAACATCTTCAACAAAATTATAGAAGAAAACTTCCCAAATCTAAAGAAAGAGATGCCCATGAACATAAAAGAAGCCTACAGAACTCCAAATAGACTGGACCAGAAAAGAAATACCTCCCGACACATAATAATCACAACAACAAATGCACTAAAAAAAGATAGAATACTAAAAGAAGTAAGAGAAAAAGGCCAAGTAACATATAAAGGCAAGCCTATCAGAATTACACCAGATTTTTCACCAGAGACTATGAAAGCCAGAAGATCCTGGACAGATGTTATACAGACACTAAAAGAACACAAATTCCAGCCCAGGCTACTATACCCAGGCAAACTCTCAATTAACATAGATGGAGAAACCAAAGTATTCCACGACAAAACCAAATTCACACATTATCTTTCCACGAATCCAGCACTTCAAAGGATAATAACAGAAAAAAACCAACACAAGGACTGGAACCACGCCCTAGAAAAAACAAGAAGGTAATCCCTCCACAAAACTAAAAGAAGACAGCCACAAGAACAGATTGCCAACTTTAACAACAAAAATAACAGAAAGCAACAATTACTTTTCCTTAACACCTCTTAATATCAATGGACTCAACTCCCCAATAAAAATACATAGACTAACAAACTGGCTACAAAAAAAAAAAAAGACCCAAAATTTTGCTGCTTACAGGAAACACATCTCAGAGAAAAAGATAGACACTACCTCAGAATGAAAGGCTGGAAAACAATTTTCCAAGCAAATGATATGAAGAAACAAGCGGGAGTAGCCATTCTAATATCTGATAAGATTGACTGCCAACCCAAAGTCATCAAAAAAGACAGGGAGGGGCACTTCATACTCATCAAAGGTAAGATCCTCCAAGAGGAACTATCAATTCTGAATATCTATGCTACAAATACAAAGGCAGCCACATTCATTAAAGAAACTTTAGTAAAGCTCAAAGCACACATTGCACCTAAGACAATAATAGTGGGAGACTTCAACACACCACTTTCACCAATGGACAGATCATGGAAACAGAAACTAAACAGGGACACAGTGAAACTAACAGAAGTTATGAATCAAATGGATCTGGCAGATATCTACAGAACATTCTATTCTAAAACAAAAGGATATACCTTCTTCTCAGCACCTCATGGTACCTTCTCTAAAATTGACCACATAATTGGTCACAAAACAGGCCTAAACAGATACAAAAATATTGAAATTGTCCCATGCATCCTATCAGATCACCATGGACTAAGGCTGATCTTCAATAACAAAATAAATAATAGAAAGACAAAATTCACGTGGAAACTGAATAGCAACTCTTCTCAATGATACCTTGGTCAAGGAAGGAATAAGGAAAGAAATTAAGGACTTTTTAGAGTTCAATGAAAAGGAAGCCACAACATACCCAAACTTATGGGACTCAATGAAAGCATTTCTAAGAGGAAAACTCATAGTTCTGAGTGCCTCCAGAAAGAAACTAGAGAGAGCACGTATTAGCAGCTTGACAGCACATCTAAAAGCTCTAGAAAAAAAGGAAGCAAATTCACCCAAGAGGAGAAAACAGCAGGAAATAATCAAACTCAGGGGCGAAATCAACCAAGTGGAAATAAGAAGAACTATTCAAAGAATCAAACAATCAAGGAGCTGGTTCTTTAAGAAATTCAACAAGATAGATAAACCCTTAGCCAGACTCACTAGAGGGCACAGGGAAAGCATTCTAATTAACAAAATCAGAAATGAAAAAGGAGACATAACAACAGATCCTGAAGAAATACAAAACACCATCAGATCCTTCTACAAAAGGCTATACTCAACAAAACTGGAAAACCTGGATAAAATGGAGAAGTTTCTGGACAGATACCAGGTACCAAAGTTGAATCAAGATCAGGTTAATGATCTAAACAGCCCTATATCCCCCAAAGAAGTAGAAGCAGTCATTAATAGTTTCCCAACCAAAAAAAGCCCAGGACCAGATGGGTTTAGTGCAGAGTTCTATCAGACCTTCATAGAAGATCTAATCCCAGTTCTTCACAAACTATTTCACAAAATAGAAACAGAAGGTACTCTAACCAACTCATTCTATGAAGCCACAATTACTCTGATACCTAAACCACAAAAAGACCCAACAAAGATAGAAAACTTCAGACCAATATCCCTTATGAATATTGATGCAAAAATCCTCAATAAAGTTCTTGCTAACCGAATCCAAGAACACATCAAAACAATCATCCATCCTGACCAAGTAGGTTTCATCCCAGGGATGCAGGGATGGTTCAATATACAGATATCCATCAACGTAATGCAGTATAAAAACAAACTCAAAGTCAAAAACCACATGATCATCTCGTTAGATGCGGAAAAAGCATTTGACAAGATCCAACATCCATTCATGATAAAAGTCTTGGAAAGATCAGGAATTCAAGGCCCATACATAAACATGATAAAAGCAATTTACAGCAAACCAGTAGCCAACATCAAAGTAAATGGTGAGAAGCTTGAAGCAATCCCACTAAAATCAGGGACTAGACAAGGCTGTCCACTCTCTCCATACCTATTCAACATTATACTTGAAGTCCTAGCCAGAGCAATTCGACAAGAAAAGGAGATCAAAGGGATACAAATTGGAAAAGATGAAGTCAAAATATCACTTTTTGCAGATGATATGATAGTATATATAAGTGACCCAAAAATTCCACCAGAGAACTCCTAAACCTGATAAACAGCTTTGGTGAAGTAGCTGGATATAAAATTAACTCAAACAAGTCAATGACCTTTCTCTACACAAAGAATAAACAGGCTGAGAAAGAAATTAGGGAAACAACACCCTTCTCAATAGTCACAAATAATATAAAATATCTTGGCGTGACTCTAACTAAGGAAGTTAAAGATATGTATAATAAAAATTTAGAGTCTCTGAAGAAAGAAATTATAGAAGATCTCAGAAGATGGAAAGATCTCCAATGCTCATGGATTGGCAGGATCAACATTGTAAAAATGGAGATTTTGCCAAAAGCAATCTACAGATTCAATGCAATCCCCATCAAAATTCCAACTCAATTCTTCAACGAATTAGAAAGTGCAATCTGCAAATTCATCTGGAATAACAAAAAACCTAGGATAGCAAAAACTCTTCTCAAGGATAAAAGAACCTCTGGTGGAATCACCATGCTTGACCTAAAGCTTTACTACAGAGCAATTGTGATTAAAAACTGCATGGTACTGGTATAGTGACAGAGAAGTAGACCAATGGAATAGAATTGAAGACCTAGAAATGAAGTCACACACCTATGGTCACTTGATCTTCGACAAGGGAGCTAAAACCATCCAGTGGAAGAAAGACAGCATTTTCAACAAATGGTGCTGGCACAACTGGTTGTTATCATGTAGAAGAATGCGAATTGATCCATTCCTATCTCCTTGTACTAAGGTCAAACCTAAGTGGATCAGGGAACTTCACATAAAACCAGAGACACTGAAACTTATAGAGGAGAAAGTGGGGAAAAGCCTTGAAGATATGGGCACAGGGGAAAAATTCTTGAATAGAACAGCAATGGCTTGTGCTGTAAGATCGAGAATTGACAAGTGGGACCTCATGAAACTGCAAAGCTTCTGAAAGACAAAAGACACCATCAATAAGACAAAAAGACCACCAACAGATTGGGAAAGGATCTTTACCTATCCTAAATCAGATAAAGGAATAATATCCAACATATATAAAGAACTCAAGAAGGTGGACTCCAGAAAATCAAATAACCCCATTTAAAAATGGGGCTCAGAACTGAACAAAGAATTCTCACCTGAGGAATACCGAATGGCAGAGAAGCACCTGAAAAAAATGTTCAACATCCTTAATCATCAGGGAAATGCAAATCAAAACAACCCTGAGATTCCACCTCACACCAGTCAGAATGGCTAAGATCAAAAATTCAGGTGACAGCAGATGCTGGTGAGGATGTGGAGAAAGAAGAACACTCCTCCATTGTTGGTGGGATTGCAAGCTTGTACAACCACTCTGGAAATCCGTCTGGTGGTTCCTCAGAAAATTGGACATAGTACTACCGGAGGATCCAGCATTACCTCTCCTCGGCATATATCCAGAAGATGTACAAATATCCAGAAGATGTCAAAACCGGTACGAAGGATACATGCTCCACTATGTTCATAGCAGCCTTATTTATACTAGCCAGAAGCTGGAAAGAAACCAGATAACCCTCAACAGAGGAATGGATACAGAAAATATGGTACATTTACACAATGAAGTACTACTCAGCTATTAAAAAGAATGAATTTATGAAATTCCTAGCCAAATGGATGGACCTGGAGGGCATCATCTTAGTGAGGTAACACAATCACAAAGGAACTCACACAATATGTATTCACTGATAATTGGATATTAGCCCAAAACTTAGGATACCCAAGATATAAGATACAATTTGCTAAACGCATGAAACTCAAGAGGAATGAAGACCAAAGTGTGGACACTGTGCCCCTTCTTAGAATTGGGAACAAAATACTGATGGAAGGAGTTACAGAGACAAAGTTTGGAGCTTTGATGAAAGGATGGACCATCTAGAGACTGCCATATCCAGGGATCCATCCCATAATCAGCTTCCAAACGCTGACACCATTGCATACACTAGCAAGATTTTGCTGAAAGGACCCAAATGTAGCTGTCTCTTGTGAGAGTATGCCGGGGCCTAGCAAACACAGAAGTGGATGCTCACAGTCAGCTATTGGATGGATCACAGGGCTCCCAATGGAGAAGCTAGAGAAAGTACCCAAGGATCTAAAGGGATCTGCAACCCTATAGTTGGAACAACATGATGAACTAACCAGTACCCTGGAGCTCTTGTCTCTAGGTGCATATGTATCGAAAGATGGCCTAGTTGGCCATCACTGGAAAGAGAGGCCCATTGGACTTGCAAACTTTATATGCCCCAATACAGGGGAATGCCAGGGCGAAAAGAATGGGAATGGGTGGGTAGGGAAGTGGGGGGGGGGGTATGGGGGACTTTTGGGATAGCATTGGAAATGTAATTGAGGAAAATAAGTAATAAAAAAAAAAGTTGCCTTGCCTAAATTGTCTCTTTACAGCCATAAAGTCCTGCCTAAATCAATGCTCATTGCCTGTTTATAAGTGATACCATATATTTATAGTTTTTAATGTCAATATTATTACAGTGATAGGATCATACACCTTGTGAAAATCTTAATCTCTTTGTAAAATTGTTTGAATCTTTTCTTATTTCAATGTACCAAATATTAGAAGTTCATAGGCAAGAAGTTTCTTAGATTCTTTTATTTGAAAGTATCATATAGTAATTAATTGTATGCATTAGTGATATAATATATGATAGTTTGGTTGTTACATGCTTTGGGAAATCGTACTAATTTGAAGAATCGGTCAATATGTCTTTTATTCACTGTAAATCAGAACCTTACATCAAAAGGTATCCAGGAAAATCTGAGAAAGTTCTGAATAGAAACAGATGTTGAAGAACTTACATCTACTTTCTTGATTGAAATAACTTGTCCTTTGACATATCATATTTTGGATTAGGAGTTTTGAATTACTGCTTTTGCATTTTGGCAATAGTCTTTAACGTTACAAATTAATCACCATATAACAAAAATGTTTATATTTATGAGAAGACATGAGTTAAACAACATTTCAAATGCAAATTGAAAGTATATTAGTGACATGCATGTGCATTTATAAACAATAAAATTAACTAATAAATGTATTATGATTTTATACACAAGTGGGATAATTGATGGTGCCATTAATGCACTGTGTACGAAATGGCGATGATCCATTTGCTTCATGATATCCATATTTACATTCAAATTCAACATCCTCCCCTGAATGGGAATAAATCTTTTCAGTGTCTCTCCATTTGAACTTTATATTGTGTTTTTCCATAATGTTTTCTGGTATTACACATGCACCTGAAGGAAAAATCACCAAATTTCTTTAAGTAATACATAAACCAACAGAAATTATCCCTATCTATAGACCAATTCCATTTATTTTTCTGAAAATTATCTATAAATGTAATTTCATTATCAGTAACTTCAAAAATTAAATTTTACTTTGATAACTACTCTATGTATCTGCAGTTAACTCATCTTGATAGACTTTCCAAAACATTTGTTTAGAACTGATATGATATTCAGTAAATGACATAAGGATAATTGGGAGATGACTAAAATTTGATACTGTCTGTAGTTGGTCAATGACAGCGATGTAAGAAAAATCATCAAACATCAAACAAACATGTAAGAAAGTACAAGGAAACACAACAGGGAAACACTTCATTGGTTTTGGACACTGAATGTTTGGAAGGGTCTCCAAATTGTAAGACAAAAAGCAAACCTTGACCCCTGGAATTCATCAAAATGAGGTACTTGTGCATAGCACAGAGCATAATCAATACAACTAAGAAATAGGCAGCAAGTTGAATCAGAGTAAATGGTTGACTATTATTTGTCTTTAGGTATTTACATATCTTTTTTCGGGGTGTCTTATGTCAAGAAAATATAAAGTGAAAATTAATTGTGTTGGTTTGGGTTGGGTTGGGTTGGGTTGGGTTGGGTTGGGTTGGGTTGGGTTGGGTTGGGTTTGATTTGATTTGATTTGATTTGATTTGATTTGATTTGATTTGATTTGATTTGATTTGATTTTGTCCTGGTTGGAAGTTATAACACCACTTGCTCTAAATCGACCATAACTTTTTTGAAAACATTTTGTACTATATTTGTCTTACATTATACTTAAATAATTCATCAGGATTTTAGTTTCTGGATAACTTTTAAATGAACTGTCATTAGTCTGTGGTAAAATGCATTTTAAAAGAAAAATAAGCCAAGCAAAATTATATAAATGAGTAGATACTTCTCAAAAAATATCTATAAAAACCTGAGTAGGAAAAAAACCTTAATATAATTTGCTGTCATTTTTTTACCAAAGCCATGATAAGTTACCTTGCCACTCAGTTAGGATAGCATTAGAGAAAGGAGTCCTTAAAATTATAAATGCCAATGAATGTGTGGTGAAAAATTCATAAGCTGTTGCTGGGAATTTAGCTAAGAGAAGTTACTATAGATGACAACTGAGATTTCTTAAAAATTTAAAAATAGATTTTACATATATTGTTGCATATAGCTTCTTTTGCTATACACTCAAAGGAAATAATATGAACCTCCTAAAACTGCTTGTATATGATTATTGCAAACTGCTACATTACTGTAGATAAGATGAAAAAACTTTCTGAGCTAATACCAATTGATGAATTTATAAAGACCACGTGGTATACTTAAATGTGGAATTTGATTCAGACAGTAAAGATACATTTTATTATTTTAGTTAGTAAAAGGCATTGGAGGACATTATGTGAAATAAAGCAAACACAGGAAGACAACTACTTTGTGTTCTTTCATACAGAATGAAAAGATAGAGAAAACTATCTCTAGAATGCATGACAGTGATTAATAGAAGTTAGTTGTCTTATCGAAGAGCAGGGGATGTGGTATGGATTTAATAAATGAAGGACGTATATAGGTGTGATTTGAAAAAGAATGGCTTCCATAGGCTCACATATTGCTTATTCATTGGGGATTGGTAACACTCAAAAAGGATTAGGAGTCTTGTTGGAGTTGGTATAGCCTTGTTAGAAGAAATATATATATATATATATATCTTACTGCTGTCTGCAGATTCAGCTGTATAATGCTCAGCTACTTCTCCTCCATCATGTGCCACCTTTGTGCCACCTTTGTTCCATCATGCTTCCAAACATGATGATAATAGACTAAATCTCGAAATTATAAGCTATTCCCAACAAATGCTTTCTTTTCTAAGAGTTGTCATGATCATATTGTGTCTACACAGCAATAGAACACTGACTGAGTCAATAGGTATAGAATGTCATGCTGATGCCCAGTTTTGTGGACATTAATACATGTTAGTAAAACCTTAATTGTAAAGAATAACATGCACAATTTTAGGTGACAGGTGGGTTTTATAAAAAGTATCTAATAATATTGTTTTTATCACATGCTAATGTTTGGCACTGGAGATAAAACAAAATACTACATGTATTTTGTGAATTTTCTATTATTAACAGAAAAATATCCATAATATAAAACAAAATCTCCTATAATCTATGAGAATAAGGTACTTACGTAAGCAGTTTGGTGGCTCAGACCACTTTCCATTTCTACATGTTATTGTCTTCTTTCCGTTAAGGACATAATAATTCTGGCATTGATATTCAACTGATGAGAATGGTTCATATACTGGTAATGACCAGGAGGTGATGTCTCCATTGTCAATAGGTGGAGGAGGCCCACATTTCCCTGTTGAGTCTAAGGAGAAAACATTTGAAGGTTTGAGACTCAAGTCAAATTACAGACATAAGCAAAACCAAAAATAATACAATATTATATAAGACTTTAGTGTTTTCTAGCTAAATAAATGATTTCTTGAAGAAAGATTAATCATATAAACAGAGTTGCAAATTCTTCCTTCCTTTTTGCCTAAAGCCCTAGCTTAACTACAGCAAACATGTCTGTTCTGAAGTCTTCAAGTACTAGTAAATATCTTAACAGCTTCTGAGCACACAGATGCCAATGTAGATAGGCAACTTTTAAAAGAAACTTGATAGTACATGACCCTATATATTCCCACTCTTTATCATTTTTTGTAGAAAAACATTTTAAATAAGATTTTAAAGTTTATAATGCTTCAGAAGGCTAATGAGGCTTTCTGGTGTTTTGATAGGGTCAAAATAAGCAAAGACATCTATATGTTATACTTTTGCTAAGTATATCTGAAATGCTTGGACATAGTATTTGTAGTAAACATTCCATGAAGAGATGAGACATTGAAAATTCTAGCAAAGGAATCCAGAACGCTTCTAACTGCATAATACTGTGCTATATGTTTTTCTTTTTGACTACTGAGTGCCCTTGTGAGGACATAGGAAATGTCTAAAATCAAAACTACTAATTCCATTCAGTAACATCTTAAGAGGAGCATCATGAAACTGAATCAAATGCCAATACTTTTAATATTAAAATTAAAACATTCAAGAGTCAAACAAAATTAATGTTTTAGTGTAAAGGAAAATGAAAACAATTGGTCATTAGGTATGAATGTTCATATTCAAGAACTGAATAAACTCAAATAGGACAAGTCCCATGAAGCTCCTGGAAATCCATCTACCTGAAATGCTTAAAGAAAACATCTTGGAAAAAAACCAGTAGAAAGTCATCATCAACCACGCTGTACCAACATTCCAAAAAAGTTACCCCTATCTATGGCCACACAGATCATAGGAAGTTAAAAAAAAAAGAGTGTCAGCCTTAAGTTCCATATCCTGTGGTCATAGCCTTTTGAATAGAGACATCAATGAAGACATTGTCCAATAAAAGAAGATAAAGGGGATTTATCTCCAGCAGAGTTCTTCCTAGAGAATAACGACCAGAATTCATTGCATAAGTAAATAAAAATTAATAATAGGCGAAATTTAACTGTATAATTAGGGATATATAGTAGATGATCTTTGTACTCATAAAATTATGCTTGTGTTTCAAGTGAAACATAGCATTTAAGGATAGTGGTAAAAAACATAATCATAGGAGGAAGAGGGAGGGAGAGACATGAATGGGAGAAGGGAGGAAAAGGTAAAAGAAGAAGGGAAGCATCAGATATGGGGGAGACAGGACAGAATCCTAGAGGGCAAGGGAATGAATAGAAATATGTATCACTGTTGTTGGGGGACTGAGGAATCTCAAGAAAGTGCAAGACAGCAAGGATATGAGAGGCTCTGGAGATCCAATGGGGATAAGCTTAGCCAAAATATCCAACAGTGAGGAGATCGAACCTAAATAGACCACCAATAGGTAGGCATGGACCCAAGTTGAGGGATGGGATCACCCACTCGTCTTAAAAATGTTTGAGCAAGAATTGTTCCTCTCTAAAGGAAATACAGAAATAAAAGTGGGGCAGATCCCAACTTGGGCATGATGTGGGCTACTGGTTTGCTGTATATTGCTTTTACTATGTTTACGTATGTACTTTAAATTCCTGATATTTCCTAGACTTTTATCGTGAAGGGATATTGGATTTGGTCAAATATTTCTCAGCATCTAATGAGATGATAATGTGGCTTTTTCAATATTGTTTGCATAGTGGATTACATTTATGAATTTCCATATATTGAACCATCCCTGCATCCCTGGGATGAAGCCTACTTGATCATGATGGATCATCATTTTGATGTGTTCTTGAATTTGGTTTGCAAGAATTTTATTGAGTATTTTTGCATCAATATTCATAATGGAAATTTGTCTGAAGTACTCTTTCTTTGTTAGGTCTTTATGTGGTTTATGTATAAGAGTAATTGTGGCTTCATAGAAAGAATTGGGTAGTATTCCTTCTGTTTCCATTTTGTGGAATAATTTGAAGAGTATTGGTATTAGGTCTTCTTTGAAGTTCTACTAGAACTCTGTACTTAGTCCATCTAGTCCTGGGATTTTTTGTTTTTGTTTTTCTGTTTTTTGTTTGTTTGTTTTTTTTGGGGGGGGGCTTTTTGGGGGCTTTTTGGGGAGACTATTAATGACTGCTTCTACTTCTTTAGGTGTTATGGGACTGTTTAGATTAATGAGCAAGGGCAGGTGTTTGTAGTGGGGTTTTTTCGGTGGGAACATGAGGAAAGGGGGTAACATTTGAAATGTAGATACAGAAAATATCTAATAAAAAAAAACGAATAATAGGAGTTATCAAGCCATCATTTCTGTTGTTCATAGACGTCATCATTGAATATAGCTGTTGGTTCCTCCCCTCTTTTGGAAGTTTTCACGGTGCATTCTGGTATGAAAGCCAATTCTCCAGGAGGAAGCTTTCAAGTCAATACCAGCTCAAGATTCTCTAGGCCCTGTAAGTAATGTGTGTGGTATATACAGCTATAGAAATTTCTCAGATTCTAGTTTGAGTAATTGTCCTTATACATACTGCCAAGAAACTCTTGGAAAACTATGACTAATATTTCGAAAGTGGTTTCTCATGCTTAATGTTGGGTTTATTGTTACATGGTCTATTGTTCTTAGGATAGAGGACTATCAACACAGATGGAAATTTTTCATTTAAACTTTTACTTAACAAAAATTTCATTTTAAAAAAGTAAACTATTAGAGATAGAATTGTGCATTGATTATTCAAAAGCAATTAAAAATCCATGCTTCAATTCTTGAGAACCACTCCTCTAAAACAAGATTAAAAAGGAGAAAAAAGACATGACCAGCTTTGCTGCTCCTCTGAAGACATCACAACATGAAGGCCTCCCATATATTCTAAGAAAGAGATGGTCATGAATGTACAAGAAGCCTATAAAACACCAAATATATTGGACCAGAAAAGAAAATCCTCTCATAACATAATATTCAAGGCATTAAATGCAAAGAACAAAGAAAATATTAAAAGCTGTGAGTGAAAAATGTCAAGTAACATGCAAAGGCAGACTGATCAGAATCACACCAGACTTTTCAACAGAGACACCAAAAGCCAGAAGAGCCTGGACAGAGGTCATACAGAGACTAAGAGAAAACAAACACCAACACAGGCTACTATACCCAGCAAAACTCCCAATCAACATAGATGAAGACATCAAAATATTCCAAGACAAAAATAAATTCAAACAATATTTATCTATAAATCCAGCCCTATGGAGAATTCTAAAAGGAAAACTCCAACACACAGAGGGTACCCTCATCAAAAAAGCAAGACATTAATAATCTCAAAAAAAAGAGAGAATCATATCCACATAATGCCTCCTACAACAACAAAAATAACAGGAACTAACAATCATCTGGTTTAATATCTCTCAATATCAATGGACTCAATTCTCCAATAAAAAAACATAAGCTAACAGACTGGATATGTAAACAGGATCCAACATTTTGCTGCATACAAAAAACACACTTTGCTCTTCCTGTCTGACTGACACCAGGGTAGCTAGGGCGCAGGGTTGGCTGACTCTCACCAGCTACCCACAACACCCGCCACAGGATCTTGGGACTTCTGGTGAGTGGAACACAGCTTCTACTCCAATCCAATTGCGCGCTGGACCTGAGACTGCATTAGTTATGGAAGTAGAAAACCAGCCTGGCAGCCAGAGGACAGTGGTCCACCCTGTACAGGAGCGCCATCTTGGTTCCAGGACTCTGCAGAACCTAGGAACTTCAGGTGAGAGTGTGCACCACAGAGGCAGACAGCTTCTGGGACAGGCGGGAGCCACAGAGCCACTGAGGCAGCACCGTTTTTGGGGCCGCAGACATCTGGCACCCTCCCAGCCGGAGGACAGTGTTCCGCCCTGCATGGGAGCGCCATCTTGGCTCCAGGACTCTGCTGAACTTAGGAACTTAGTCTGCACATGAGTGAGTGTGCACCACAGAGGCAGAAAGCTTCTGGGACAGGCGGGAGCCACAGAACTGCTGAGGCAGCACCCTTTTGGGGCCGCAGACATCCGGCACTCACCCAGCCTGAAGACAGTGGTCTGCCCTGCATGGGAGCCCTCTGCCTCAGGAGCAGGGAGCGCCATCTTGGATCCAGGACTCCTCCGAACTTAGGAACTTAGTCTGCACAGGTGAGAGTGTGCACCACAGAAGCTGACAGCTTCTGTGACCTGCCAAAGCAACACAGCATCTGGGAAAGGTCCTGTTTTCAGCCTTTTTCTTTGGCCAGGAGGAACTCCAAACACCAGATATCTGTACACCTTCTCTTTAAGAGGAGAGCTTGTCAGCAGAGAGTGCTCTAACCACTGAAACTCAGAGGAGAGAGCCTGTCTCCCAGGTCTGCTGATAGACAGTAATCAGAATCACCAGAAGAACAATCTCTAAACAGAGACAACTATAACAACTCCAGAGATTACCAGATGGCGAGAGTTAAACGTAAGAATCTTACTAACAGAAACCAAGACCACTCACCATCATCAGAACCCAGCACTCCCACTTCGGCCAGTCCAGGGCACCCCAACACAGCTGAAAAGCTAGACCTGGATTTAAAACATACCTCATGATAATGGTAGAGGACATCAAGAAGGACTTTAATAACTCACTTAAAGAATTACAGGAGAACAATGCTGAAGAGTTACAAGTCCTTAAAGAAAAACAGGATAACACAATCAAACAGGTAGAAGTCCTTAAAGAAAAACAGGAAAACACATCCAAACAGATGATGGAAATGAACAAAACCATACTAGACCTAAAAAGGGAAGTAGACACAATAAAGAAAACCCAAAATGAGGCAACACTGGAGATAGAAACCCTAGGAAAGAAATCTGGAAACATAGATATGAGCATCAGCAACAGAATACAAGAGATGGAAGAGAGAATCTCAGGTGCAGAAGATTCCATAGAGAACATCGGCACAACAATCGAGGAAAATGGAAAATGCAAAAAGATCCTAACTCAAAACATCCAGGAAATAAAGGACACAATGAGAAGACCAAACGTATGGATAACAGGAGTGGATGAGAATGAAGATTTTCAATTCAAAGACCAGCAAACATCTTCAACAAAATTATAGAGAAAACTTCCCATATCTAAAGAAAGAGATGCCCATGAACATACAAGAAGCCTACAGAACTTCAAATAGACTGGACCAGAAAAGAAATACCTCCCGACACATAATAATCAGAACAACAAATGCACTAAATAAAGATAGAATACTAAAAGCAGTAAGAGAAAAAGGCCAAGTAACATATAAAGGCAAGCCTATCAAAATTACACCAGATTTTTCACCAGACACTATGAAAGCCAGAAGATCCTGGACATATGTTATACAGACACTAAAAGAACACAAATTCCAGCCCAGGCTACTATACCCAGCCAAACTCTCAATTAACATAGATGGAGAAACCAAAGTATTCCACGACAAAACCAAATTCACACATTATCTCTCCACGAATCCAGCCCTTCAAAGGATAATAACAGAAAAAAAAAAAACCAATACAAGGACGGGAACCACGCCCTAGAAACAACAAGAAGGTAATCCCTCAACAAACCTAAAAGAAAACAGCCACAAGAACAGAATGCCAACTTTAACAACAAAAATAACAGGAAACAACAATTACTTTTCTTTAATATCTCTTAATATCAATGGACTCAACTCCCCAATAAAAAGACATAGACTAACAAACTGGCTACACAAACAAGACCCAACATTTTGCTGCTTACAGGGAACTCATCTAAGAAAAAAAAATAGATAATACCTCAGAATGAAAGGGTGGAAAATAATTTTCCAAGCAAATGGTATGAAGAAACAAGCTGGAGTAGCCATTCTAATATCTGATAAGATTTACTTCCAACCCAAAGTCATCAAAAAAGACAGGGAGGGGCACTTCATACTCATCAAAGGTAAAATCCTCCAAGAGGAACTATCAATCCTGAATATCTATGCTCCAAAAACAAAGGCAGTCACATTCATTAAAGAAACTTTAGTAAATCTCAAAGCACACATTGCACCTAATACAATAATAGTGGGAGACTTCAACACACCACTTTCACCAATAGACAGATCATGGAAACAGAAACGAAACAGGGACAAAGTGAAACTAACAGAGGTTATGAATCAAATGGATCTGGCAGATATCTACAGAACATTCTATCCTAAAACAAAAGGATATATCTTCTTCTCAGCACCTCATGGTACCTTCTCCAAAATTGATCACATAATTGTTCACAAAACAGGCCTCAACAGATACAAAAATATCGAAATTGTCCCATGCATCCTATCAGATCACCATGGACTAAGGCTGATCTTCAATAACAAAATAAATAATAGAAAGCCAACATTCACGTGGAAACTGAACAACACTCTTCTCAATGATACCTTGGTCAAGGAAGGAATAAAGAAAAAATAAAGGACTTTTTAGAGTTTAATGAAAATGAAGCCACAACATACCCAAACTTATGGGATGCAATGAAAGCATTTCTAAGAGGAAAACACATAGCTCTGAGTGCCTCCAAAAGGAAACTAGAGAGAGCACACATTAGCAGCCTGACAACACACCTAAAAGCACTAGAACAAAAGGAAGCAAATTCACCCAAGAGAAGTAGAAGGCAGGAAATAATCAAACTCAGGGGCGAAATAACCAAGTGGAAACAAGAAGAACTATTCAAAGAATCAACCAATCAAGGAGCTGGTTCTTTGAGAAAATCAACAAGATAGATAAACCCTTAGCCAGACTCACTAGAGGGCAAGGAGAAAGCATTCTAATTAACAAAATCAGAAATGAAAAAGGAGACATAACAACAGATCCTGAAGACATCCAAAACACCATCAGATCCTTCTACCAAAGGCTATACTCAACAAAACTGGAGAACCTGGATGAAATGGAGAAGTTCCTAGACAATTACCAGGTACCAAAGTTGAATCAAGATCAGGTTAATGATCTAAACAGTCCTATATCCCCCAAAGAAATAGAAGCCTTCATTAATAGTCTCCCAACCAAAAAAAGCCCAGGACCAGATGGGTTTAGTGCAGAGTTCTATCAGACCTTCAAAGAAGATCTAATCCCAGTTCTTCACAAACTATTCCACAAAATAGAAACAGAAGGTACTCTACCCAACTCATTCTATGAAGCCACAAATACTCTGATACCTAAACCACAAAAAGACCCAACCAAGATAGAAAAGTTCAGACCAATATCCCTTATGAATATTGATGCAAAAATCCTCAATAAAGTTCTTGCTAACTGAATCCAAGAACAAATCAAAACAATCATCCATCCAGACCAAGTAGGTTTCATCCCAGGGTTGCAGGGATGGTTCATGGTTCAATATACGGAAATCCATCAATGTAATCCAGTATATAAACAAACTCAAAGACAAAAACCACATGGTCATCTCGTTAGATGCTGAAAAAGCATTTGACAAGATCCAACACCCATTCATGATAAAAGTCTTGGAAAGATCAGTAATTAAAGGCCCATACCTAAACATAATAAAAGCAATCTACAGCAAACCAGTAGCCAACATCAAAGTAAATGGTGAGAAGCTGGAAGCAATCCCTCTAAAATCAGGGACTAGACAAGGCTGTCCACTTTCTCCATACCTATTCAACATTGTACTTGAAGTCCTAGCCAGAGCAATTCGACAACAACAGGAGATCAAAGGGATACAAATTGGAAAAGATGAAGTCAAAATATCACTTTTTGCAGATGATATGATAGTATATATAAGTGACCCTAAAAATTCCACCAGAGAACTCCTAAACCTGATAAACAGCTTCGGTGAAGTAGCTGGATATAAAATTAACTCAAACAAATCAATGGCCTTTCTCTACACAAAGAATAAACAGGCTGAGAAAGAAATTAGGGAAACAACACCCTTCTCAATAGTCACAAATAATATAAGCTATCTTGGCGTGACTCTAACTAAGGAAGTGAAAGAACTGTATAATAAAACCTTCAAGTCTCTGAAGAAAGAAATTATAGAAGATCTCAGAAGATGGAAAGATCTCCCATGCTCATGGATTGGCAGGATCAACATTGTAAAAATGGCTATCTTGCCAAAAGCAATCTACAGATTCAATGCAATCCCCATCAAAATTCTAACTCAATTCTTCAACGAATTAGAAAGTGCAATCTGCAAATTCATCTGGAATAACAAAAAACCTAGGATAGCAAAAACTCTTCTCAAGGATATAAGAACCTCTGGTGGAATAACCATGCCGGACCTAAAGCTTTACTACAGAGCAACTGTGATAAAAACGGTGTGGTACTGGTATAGTGACAGACAAATAGACCAATGGAATAGAATTGAAGACCCAGAAATGAACCCACACACCTATGGTCACTTGATCTTTGATAAGGGAGCTAAAAACATCCAGTGGAAGAAAGACAGCATTTTCAACAAATGGTGCTGGCACAACTGGTTGTTAACATATAGAAGAATGCAAATTGATCCATTCCTATTTCCTTGTACTAAGGTCAAGTCTAAGTGGATCAAGGAACTTCACATAAAACCAGAGACACTGAAACTTATAGAGGAGAAAGTGGAGAAAAGCCTTGAGGATATGGGCACAGGGGAAAAATTCTTGAATAGAACAGCAATGGCTTGTGTTATAAGATCGAGAATTGACAAGTGGGACCTCAGGAAACTGCAAAGATTCTGCAAGGAAAAGACACCATCAATAAGACAAAAAAAAAAAAAAAAAAAAAAAAAAAAAAACACCAACAGATTGGGAAAGGATCTTTACCTATCCTAAATCAGATAAGGGACTAATATCCAATATATATAAAGAACTCAAGAAGGTGGACTCCAGAAAGTCAAATAACCCCATTAAAAAATGGGGCTCAGAAATGAACAAAGAATTCTCACCTGAGGAATACCGAATGGTAGAGAAGCACCTGAAAAAATGTTCAACATCCTTAATCATCAGGGAAATGCAAATCAAAACAACCCTGAGATTCCACCTCACACCAGTCAGAATGGCTAAGATCAAAAATTCAGGTGACAGCAGATGCTGGCGAGGATGTGGAGAAACAGGAACACTCCTCCATTGTTTGTGGGATTGCAAGCTTGTACAACCACTATGGAAATCAGTCTGGCGGTTCCTCAGAAAACTGGACATAGTACTACTGGAGGTTCCAGCAATACCTCTCCTGGGCATATATCGAGAAGATGTCCTAACCGGTAAGAAGGACACATGCTCCACTATGTTCATAGCAGCCCTATTTATAATAGCCAGAAGCTGGAAAGAACCCAGATGCCCCTCAACAGAGGAATGGATACAAAAATTATGGTACATTTACAGAATGGAGTACTACTCAGCTATTAAAAAGAATGAATTTATGAAATTCCTAGCCAAATGGATGGACCTGGAGGGCATCATCTTGAGTGAGGTAACACAATCACAAAGGAACTCACACAATATGTATTCACTGATAAGTGGATATTAGCCCAAAACTTAGGATACCCAAGATATAAGATACAATTTGCTAAACGCATGAAACTCAAGAAGAATGAAGACCAAAGTGTGGACAATATGCCCCTTCTTAGAATTGGGAACAAAACACCCATGGAAGGAGTTACAGAGACAAAGTCTGGAGCTGTGATGAAAGGATGGACCATCTAGAGACTGCCATATCCAGGGATCCATCCCATAATCAGCTTCCAAACGCTGACACCATTTCATACACTAGCAAGATTTTGCTGAAAGGACCCAAAGATAGCTGTCTCTTGTGAGACTATGCCAGGGCCTAGCAAACACAGAAGTGGATGCTCACAGTCAGCTATTGGATGGATCACAGGGCTCCCAATGGAGAAGCTAGAGAAAGTACCCAAGGAGCTAAAGGGATCTGCAACCCAATAGTTGGAACAACATGATGAACTAACCAGTACCCCGGAGCTCTTGTCTCTAGCTGCATATGTATCGAAAGATGTCCTAGTCGGCCATCACTGGAAAGAGAGGCCCATTGTACTTGCAAACTTTATATGCCCCAATATAGGGGAATGCCAGGGCCAAAAGAATGGGAATGGGTGGGTAGGGAAGTGGGGGGCGGTATGGGGGACTTTTGGGATAGCATTGGAAATGTAATTGAGGAAAATATGTAATAAAAATTATTTAAAAAAAAAAGAAATAGGAAAATAGATAAACACCAAAAAAAAAAAAAAAAAAAAAAAAAACACACTTCAATAACAAAGACAGATACCACCATGAGTAAAAGGCATGAAAAAAGTCTTCTAAACAAATGGTCCCAGGAAACAAGAAGGAATTGCCATCATAATATCCAATAAAATAGACTTTCAGTCCAAAAGTTATCAAGTGCGTTGAGGAAGTATAGTTCATAGTCATGAAAGGAAATATCCACCAGAAGAAAGTGTCATTTCTGAACATCTATGGCCCAAATATAAGGGCACCAACATTCAAAAGGGAAACTTTACTAAAGCCCCCCCCCCCAAAAAAAATAACCACACACATTTAACCCCACACAATAATAGTGGGAAACTTTGAAACTCCACACTCACTAATGGACAGGTCATTGAAACAGAAACTAAACAGAGGCATGGTGAATCTAAGATAGGTTATAAATCAAATGGATTTAACAGGTATCTACAGAACACTTCACCCTAAAACCAAAGAATATACCCTCTTCTCAGCACCTCGTGGTACCTTCTCCAAAATTGATCATATAATGGTTCTCAAAATAGTCCTCAACCAATAGAAGAAGATTAAAATTATCCTTGCATTCTATCAGATCACTGTGGCCTAAGGCTAGCCTCCAATAACATAAAAAACAACAGAAAACCTACATACATGTGGAAACTGAACAACACTCTATTCAGTGATAACTTGGTCAGAGAAGAAATAAAGAAATTTAAAAAAAAAAAAAAAAAAAAAAACTTCCTACAATGCAATGAAAAGAATGATACAGCATACCAAAACTTATGGGATATAATGAAAGCAGTGCTAAGAGGAAAATTCATAAAACTAAGAGTCCTGGTAAAAAATTCTAAACATTCTACACTAGCAACTTACCAGCACACCTGAGCGCTCCAGAAAAAAAAGAAGCTAACACATCCAAGAGGAGTAGAGGACAGAAAATAGTCAAACTGGGCAGAAGTCAACCAAATAAAAACAAAAGGAACTATGTAAAGAATGAGCAAAATCAAAAGCTAGTTCTTTGAAAGTATCAACAAGATAGATAAACCCCTAGCCAAACTAACAAAAGTGCCCAGAGGTAGTGTCTAAATCAACAAAATAGGACAGGAAAAGGGAGACAGAACAAGAGAAATTTAGGAAATACAAAAGGTCATCAGATCCTACTACAAAAGCCGATTTTCAACAAAACTGGAAAATCAAGATGAAATGGAGGATTTTCTAGACAGATACTCTGTACCAAAGTTAAATTAAGAGCTGTTAAACTATCCAAACTGGCACATATCCCATAAAGAAATAGAAAAAAATCTCATTAAAAACCTCCCAACCAAAAAGAGCCCAGAGCCAAATGGCTTTAGTGCAGAATTATACCAGACCTTCAAAGAAGAGCTAATACCAGCACTCTTAAAATTATTCCATAAGACAGAAATGAGAAGAACACTACCTAATTCATTCTATGAAGCTACAAGTACTCTGATACCTAAATTACATAAGGATCCAAGAAAAAAAAAGAAAAATCAGACCAATTTCACAAATAAATATCAATGCAAAGATAATAAAATTCTAGCAATCCGAATCCAAGAATACATCAAAGCCATCATTCGCCATGATCAAGTAGGCATCAACTCAGGGATGAAAGGTTGGTTCAATATACAAAAATTCATTAACATAATCCACTATATAAACAAACTCAATGAAAAAAAATCACATGGTTATCTCATTAGATGAGGAAAAAGCATTTGACAAAATACAACACCCATTCATGTTAAAAGTATTGGAGAAATCATGAATTCAAGACTCATACCTAAACATAACAAAAGCAATATACAGCAAAAACACAGACAATATCAAGTTAAACAGCGAGATACTTGAAGCAATCCCAATAAAATGAGGGACAAGATAAGGATGCCAACTCTTCTTATATCTTTTCAATATTGTACTCGAAGTTCTAGCTAGAGCAATAACACAACAAAAGGAGATCAAGGGAATACAAATTGGCCAGGAATACTTCAGGGTATCACTATTTGCAGATGATATGATAGTAAACATAAGCAACCTCCCCCCCCAAAAAAAATTACCAGAGAACATCTACAGGAGATAAAGCACTTCAGCAAAGTGGCTGGATATAAAATTAACTCAAATAAATCAGTAGCTGTCCTTTATACAAATGATAAACAAACTGAGGAAGAAATTATGGAAACATTGGTAGTACAGTGGTAGTACATTTCATTAATTCCAGCACTTAGAAGGCAGAGGCAAGGTAGATTTCTGAGTTCGAGGCTAGACTGGTCTACAAAGTGAGTTCGAGGGCAGCCAAGGCTATACAGAGAAACCCTGTCTCGGAAAAAAAAAAATAAGAAGAAGAAATTTGGAAAACACCACCCTACACAAGAGTCACAGATAATGTAAATTCTCTTGTGGCAACTTTAAGCAAACACGTGAAATATCTGTATGATAAGAACTTCAAGTCTCTGAAGAAAGAAACTGAAGAAGACCTCAGAAAATGGAGAGATCTCCCAAGTTCACGAATCAGCAGGATTAACATAGTAGAAATGGCCATTCTACCAAAAGCAATCTACAGATACAATGCAATCCCTATCAAAGGTCCAACACATATCTTCAAAGACATGGAAAGAGCAATTCTCAAATTCATCTGGAAAAACAAACAAACAAACAATCAAAAAACAGAATAGTGAAAACAATTCTTAACAATACAAGAACTTCTGAGGAAATCACCTTCTCTGACTTCCAGCTGTACTACCCATCAATTGTGATAAAAACTGCATGGTACAGAGACTGACACACTGATCAGTGGAATAGAATTGAAGACCCAGAAATAAAACCACTCATTTATTTGTCAAAGATTAAAAATATATATACATTGGAAAAAAGAATCTCCAGTAAATGGTTCTGTTCTGACAGTCAGTATGTAGAAAAATGAAAATAGATCCATATTTGTCATCTTGCACAGAGGTCTAGTCCAAGTGGATGAAGGTGAGATGGCTCAGTGGGTAAGAGCACCCGACTGCTCTTCCGAAGGTCCAGAGTTCAAATCCCAGCAACCACCTGGTGGCTAACAACCATCCGTAACGGGATCTGGCGCCCTCTTCTGGAGTGTCTGAAGACAGCTACAGTGTACTTACATATAATAAATAAATAAATTTAAAAAAAAAAAAAAAAGCTTGCTTTAATTTGTTTGGACCTAAACATAAAATAGATATACTGAACCAAATAGAAAAGAAATTTGAAATGAACCTTGTACTCATTGAGATGGAGGGAAATTTCCTAAACAGAACTCTATTGACTCAGGTTCTAAGATCAAGAATTGATAAATGGGACCTCATGAAACTGAAAAGCTTCTATATGGCAAAGGATATAAACAGTAGGAAAAATTGGCAACATACAGATTGGGAACAAAAAAAAAAACTTTACTAACCCTACATTCGGTAGAGGACTAATATCCAAAATATACAAAGAACTCAAGAAGCTGACCACAAAGAAACCAAACAACCCAATCAAATGGAATATAGAACTCAACAACAACAACAGAAATCATGGGAGGAATCTTGATGCATTGAGAAGCACTTAAAGAAATGTTCAAATTCCTTAGTCATCAGGGAAATTGAAATCAAAGTGACCCTGAGGTTCTCCCTTACACCAATCAGAATGGCTAAGGTCAAAAACTCAAGTGACAGCACATACTGACATGAATTCAGGGAAAGAGGAACACTCTTCTATTGCTTGTGAGATTAAAAACTGGTAGAACCACTCTGGAAATCAATCTAGAGTTTCCTCAGAAATTTGGAAATGGATAAACCTGAAGAAACAGTAATACCACTCTTGGACATATATATCCAAATGATGTCCCAGGGCGTGTCACATAGGAACATGTTTCACTGTGTTCATAGTGACTATTATTTGTGATAGCCAGAAGTTGGAAACAACAGAAATGTCCCACAATAGAAGAATGGCTACAGAAAATGTGGTTCATTTACACAATGGAATATTACTCAGCTATAAAAAATTAGGACATGCTGAGTTTTGAAGTCTAATGGATGGAACTCAAAAATATTATCCTGAATATGAAGTAACCCAGATCCAAAGTACATTCATGGTATACTCACTAAGTGGATATTAGCCAAAAAAGTATGGTTACAATCCTCATAACTCAAGAAGTTTAACAAGCCAAAGGGCCCAATTGAGGATGCCTCAGTACCACCAGGGAGGGAGGGGAATATGATCAGGTATGAAGAACAGTTGGAGGGCATCCCGGTAGGGAGATAAGGATTGGAACGTAAAAAAAAAAAAAAAAAAAAAAAAAAAAAAAAAAAAAGATTTAAAAAGTAAAATCAAAACCAAAAAACTATAAACAGAGAACACAAACACAAAAGTAACAAATGAACTGGTATACAAAACATATTAAAAATTGTTTCACATGCAAATGATCTGAATATTGAGGTTTGATTGATGGATTAGGCAGTTGATGTTTCTTTATAGGTATGAGTTAAATACATCCATCATAAATATATAGTTCATATTAAATAATAAATAATTGAGGAAAATTAGAAAAATCCTGTGTTTATAAATCTAACTTTTACCATGTAGTCATTGACAATTCATATGTGTTGAATTCAAAATGAAAGAAATAAGAAAAGATAACAAATAAAATATATTTTCTCATATAGAGATATTCTATTAAACCATATATTTACATTTGAAAATAATTATTTGGTAAATCTTTTCTCAAGCCTTACATAAATATTGTTTTATACATTTAATATTGAATGAATAAATGAATATCTTTTGTTGTAAAGTAATTCATTTTTCCTTAGTAGCAATTCCTCTAATCTGATTCAATTTTTTAAAAAATTTCCACCATATTTCTTTATTATATTCCTCAAAACTGTATCAATTTCTTTTCTTTTCTTTTTTTTTAAGAAAATGATTCTCTTATCACTTTGGTAGTGAGCCTAGTCTTTAACAACTGTATCATCTCTTGAATGACCGTGCTCTACATTGACTGTATGGCCAGGAACCAAAGACTGGACAATTCAGACACCTAGAATGGGTGTTTTGCCAAGTTGTCATTAAATAGGCTTTCTCTGGCAGCTAATGGGAGTAGAAGAGAGTCTAAATTAGAGGTTTTCATTGGGTACCTTCCCTCGGAGATCAGGGAATTCGACAGAGATGGCACTTGAGCAGAATTGTGGGAGTCAGGGGGCATGGAGGACACCAGGAGAACCTAGCCCACTGAATTAACTAAGCAGAGTTCACATGTGCTCACAGTGACTGAAGCAGCAAAGAAGAGGAAGGCTTGGATCTGCACAAGGTCTTCTGTGTATACGTTATGGTGTTAGCATGGTGTTTTTGTGATATTCCTAACAGTGGGAGTGGTTGTACATCTGAGTATTTTGCCTGCTCTTGGGACACTTTTATTCCTGTTAGGTTGCCTTGTCCAGCCTCAATATGAGAGGATTTTTAACTTGTCTTATTGTATCTTGTGTTGTCATGCTTGGCTATTGTCTCTTGGAGGAATATTATTTTTAAAGGGAAGCAGAGGGCAGGGGATCTTGGGGAGAGGTGAAGTTTGAGGAAGTTGAGAGGATTGGAGGGAAAAGAAACTGTGTTCAGTTAAAAAAAAAAGATAGTTAAAAAAATCAACATCTTTTGTCATCAAAGAAATGCAAATCAAAACAACCATGAGCTTCCACTTTGCACCAACCAAAATGGCTTCTCAAGTCATTCAAATGACAGCACATGCTGTTCAGGATGTGGAGAAAGGGGAACGCTTCTCCATTGTTGGTGGGATTGTAAATTTACACAACCACTCTGCAAATTAATCTTGCGGTTCCTTAGAAAATTGGAAATCACTTTACCTCAAGACCCAGTTATACCATTCATGTGCATATAACCAAAAGATGTTCTACCATACCATAAGGACATACATGCTCCACTATGTTCATAATAGCCAAAAGCTGTAAACAACCCAGATATCTCACAACAGAAAAATAGATACAGAAAATATGGTTCATTTACACAATAGAATGATATTCAGCTATTCATAACTAGGATATCATAAATTTTCAGGCAAATTGACGAAACTAGAAAAAATCATCTTGACAAAGGTAACCTAGACACAAAAGGACATTAATGGTATATACTCACTGATAAGTGGCTATTAGCCCAAATGTACTGGGTACCCAAGATACACCCCACAGATCCTAAGAAGTTAAACAAGAGGGTAGGTCCAAATGAGGATCCCACTTAGAATGTGAAAGAAAATATTCACGGGAGGTAAAGGATGTGCATTACCTGTGTGGGAGAGGGGAAAGGAAGGGAAATGGGGGTGGGGCAGGATCAGGTATGGGGTGGAGCAGAAGAGAAACACATAGGGCCAGGAAAATAAATGGAACCCAGAAGATGCCAGAGACAGGGGATCAGGGCAGCCTCCATAAAGTCCCAGAGGCCCAGGATGGGGGAGGCTCCCAGGTCTCAATGTGGGTGACCTTAAGCAAAAGTGCTCTGGGAGGGGAGCACTGGGAAGGGATAACATTTGGGATTTAAATAAAATAAATTTTAGAAATTTTAAAATTACTTCTGTTTATTTTCACTAATGTACATTAAATAAATTACATTGTCAAAGAAACATTAGGAAAAATGATGCCTACCTCGGCACTTTGGTTTTTCTGTCCATATCCCATTTTCACACATCACTTCCACTTGCCCAAATAGTTCCAAAGGTTTATTACATTTATAACGTACTCTGTCTCCAGGTAGATATTTATCCTTGGTCCTTGTTACTATAGTAGCATTTGGCACATGTGGCGGATCCACACAGGAATTATCTAAAGAACAAAATAAAGTACCACTACCTATTTGCTCGTCTTGAGTGTCCAATTATTGCATAAGATTCCAAATATATTTATGACTTGGTGGCTGGATAAAGAAAATTTGCTACATTTATTTGCACACAAAAAAATGAAATCATGAATGTCACAGTGAAATGGTGGGAAATAGACTAAAATTCATCCTGAGTGAGGTAACTCAAAACAAAGAAGTCATACATGTATGTATTTGCTTATACACAGATATTAGCTGTAAAGTCAGGAAAGCCAAGTTACAATCCATATAAAAACAGTGGTTAGGTATAGCATAATGAACTGAGGCTAAGGTATTGTCTTCTTAGGATGGTAAAATAGAGTAGATAGTTATGGATGGCAGGAAGGGGAGAGAAAAGACAGAATACAGAGGAAAAACAAAAGTTAAGTGTCATTTGAGGGATATTATAAAAATATAATACAAATAAATAAATAAATAAATATTTATAAACATATACATATATATACACATATATACTCTTTATATGTATATGTATATTTATGTGTATATATATGTATATATGTGTGTACATATATGGAATATATGTATATTTATATGTATATATGTGTGTATATGTATATATGTACACACACACACACACACATATATATATATATATATATATATATATATATATATATATATATGAAATCTAAATGGAATCACCAAAAATGTGAAGAGACAGGGTTCCAATGGACATATCATGTTACCAATGAAGCTTTTAATGCTAGGATTAGGTTACATCAAATTAGATGAGTGCCAGAGGGGTCTCGTGGAACTCCAAAAGAACATAGTCAGGCTGTTGACAAGACTACAGATTGTACGCTACAACCTGAAGGCAAGGCTACATCGTGAAAGACAACACCTATGCATCTCACTGAACATAGGAAAATTACACTGGTGCCTACATAGGACCTTCACCCCTGAAGGCAACCATCTTTGGTATAGGAAGGTACTTTGCATACTGTCAAATATATTATGGCTTTCAGGTTAGTATTTTTATGGAATTCCTGAGTGTATAAAGTGGGGCTTTGTGTCTATTTAGTTTCTTATGCCTTTTCTTCTGCTGCTTTCCTTAAAATTACTTGTTTTGTCACCTCCCAGTGTATTTGTTTCTATTTTATTATTATTACTCCTTAGAAAACTATTTCCTTTCTTCTGAAATACTGAAAGTGTATAAATTAGATGAGACAGGAGGTGGAAAGAAAGTGGAACAAGTGGAGGGAAGAGAAAACATAATCAGAAATCATTGTATGAGAAATAAATCTATTTGCAATGTTAGAGAAAAAAAAGAACATTGATTTAAGAGTACCATAGTCATAAGAAAATGATGATCACATAAAATATCCTAATATAACAAACTTGATAAAATAAGATGTAAGCAAGATCGTTGGAAAGGTAATTATAGAAAAATGTATCAAAAATATTTAGAGACTACAGCACCTTCCAAACTGAGTCATACACAGATCTCTGCAAAGGCATTGTGGGAGGCTGACGGTCTCATCTCTAGATGTTTTCCTATTGAGGATGTCTATCATGTACTCCTCGGTGTTAATTTACATTTTTAAAACATGGTCCAAAGATAGTGATGCTGATGATTTTGAAAGTAAACTCTGAACACCATCATGCTATCAACTTAACCATTGGGTTTTCAATTCAGTGCTTTTATTATTTTTAATATAAACCAACTTGGTCACCCTTTAAAACTAATACCTGTACCCTTTTCAATTATGTCATCCTCAGACACTAAAATAAATACATCTTAAAAGCCCATCCAAATACCTTTGCATACTGGCTGTCCAATCCACCGGCTATTAACACATGTCACAGTGTCTGAGCCATTCATTTGATAAGGAGATTGACATTTGAATGTCACTTGTTCTCCTGTCCTATATGATTTTTTGTTCTTCCCTGTTATTATGGCATTTTCAATTGTGGGTAAAACGTTACAATCCGTTTCTGAAATAAAAGTTTGAACATATATGTTTTCAGAAAGTTGCAGAATATAAAATATATGGAATAGGTAGCTTCATAGAGAAAAATAAATATAGTAGGAGTTTTCCTGTTTTGACTTAGTTATATTGAATTCTTCCATACTTATGAAGATGAATAAGGTACATATAGAACTCTGATGATCAGAATTCCTGAGATTTTTACATTCAATTTTATCTCACATTTTTTCATGCTTATAGAGTATTTCTACTTTTGTTTTATCAAATGTAAGTTACTCATGATTATTATTTCAAACTTTTAGAGCATATGTAACTGCAGGAGCATTGCTGCTAAAACTGTCATTGTAGTGATGACCCTGTTTAGAAATCTGAGGATTCTGATATCTCAGACTTCATAGAACAAAAACAATTTAGTTAGGCTGAAAGATAAAACTATGTTTTTACCAGTACTGTATTCGACTTCCAGCATCCAGAACCATGCAGCAAAACCTTCTTATATGCTAGAATTAAGGCTTCATTTCTTACTTGTGCCACATAGAGATTGAATTAGATTATATGTTACACAAAGAATGATAATAAAACTATACTTATGCATTCTGGTGGGTCAGACCACTTTCCTCCTTCACATTTAATAAATGCTGGTCCATCAGTTCCAAAGCCTGTAGAACAATGGTATGTAACCTCTTCCCCATGTTGGTAACTCTCTAGCTCAAGAGAAACAGTACCACGAGGAATTGAAGGTGGAGGTCCACAAGGAAGTCCTGAAAAAGACACAAATGAGAGTAACATAGTTAAAGCATTCCTCATTGCACTAATACAGAAATTCACTTGTTTGTATTAGTTCTGTATATAACTGTACTAAAATGAAATGTTAACAAGCAAGATGTGCCATCATAAAAAAGGTGGAAAATGCTTCCTAATACCACATTCTGTTGTCTTGCATCTGTTAAACAACTAATTAATAATTATAAAGAATTAATGATTTCAGAAAATACCATATATTGTGGAATGGGTGGGAGGATAATATTCTGAGAAAAAACATTTTGGACTTTAATACTTGGTAGCAAATCAAAAAATACAATTCACAAGAGCTAATGAAGTCTACAGACTTTACATTATATCTAAAAATAGAAATGTGAAAGCGAAACTAGATTTAAATAGAAAGAGTACAATCAACTACAGCAGGATAGATTGAATTATGCAAGTACAAATATATGGTTAAAATATATAAATGTGTATACGTTCCGATCTAAATCATTCTGTCTCCTGCTTTGGATGAGAGTAGAATATTGGTAATGACTTGTTTAAAACTACTATTGTGTTTTCATGTCACTCTCACCAACACAACGAGGTGGAGTGCTCCATTTTCCCATGTAGCAGGTTATCCCATTTTCTTCAGATATCCTGAAACCATCATCACAGACATAGCTGAATGTAGTTCCATGTTCATGACTGCTGGACTCAATGGAATCTCTCCTTTCTTCTGAAGATCTGGATAAATTAATAGATCCATGTTCTATTGTAGGGGGCTGGGAACATGGAATTTTTTCTACATGAAGAAATAGCCAAGCAAAAATAAAAACTTACATTAGAAAATAAAAACACACTGTTTGAATTATGTGTCCAGAATATTTATAGTATGACCTTGTTTTTCAGTACCCATCCCATCATCTGAGTTCTAATGGTATACAGTAAGTCATAGCTACTGACCAATGCAGCGAGGTAATGACTGCCACCTTCCATCTTTGCACACCATTTCTTCTGAGTCCTGAGTTAGGTAATTGTCTTGGCAAAGAACAGATAATCTTTCTCCATCCAAGTATTTCACGGTAGTTTCAATCACTTGGGTATTTGGAATCTGCGGTGGAGGAGGGCAGGATGTTTTGCCTTTTCATAGAAAACATCAAAAATCATAGTTCTTTACTAAAGAGAGTATCTTACATTATGAGGTAATAATTTTTATTAAATAGTAATTTAGTTATGACCATGTAATTTTTGTCTATATTTTATATATCTCATTTGTATAGCAATTAAATATAGCAATTCTTCATCTCCTTTGAAATTTTTCTCATTCATTTTGAATTCAGTTTTATATTATTTTTATAAAACTTGCTCCAATTATTTCTAGCCTTTAAAATATCTTAACTGAATTATATACTTAAATATATTTTATTAAGTGTAAGCTAACATGAATATTTCTCCAGAGCTCACTATGAATATTTGTGATCTAATATGTTAGATTACGTTAAAAATCTTTATGAAATGTTTTACAAATAAAAGTTGATTAGTGAAAGTTGTCCTTGCATTTACTTATACTAATGTATATTATACTAATTATACTATAAGTATAATTATACTGATGACTTTTCTTATTGCTGTGATAAAATACCTGACAAAAGAAGCTTAGCAAGGAAGGAGGAGGAAGGAAGGAGAAAGAAAAGGAAAGACAGAGAGAAATAAAGAAAGAAGGAAGAAAATGATGGAGAGAAGAAACAAAGGAAGGAAGGAAAGAAGAGAAGATGGAAGGAAGGAAGAAAGAAGAGTTTATATTAGCTCATCATGTAGGGAAACAATGGCAGCCAAACTGTGAATCTGCTGCTCATATTGTATCTATAGTCAGAATACACAGTCATCTATCCCTTTGTATTATGTCAGAAATCCTGCCCATAAAATGTTGCCACCTACACATATAGTGGATCGTTCCTCCTCAGTTAACCTAAACTAGAATCGTCTTTACATACATGCTCAGAAGTGGTTTTCCTAGGAAGTTGCGGTCTCAGTCAGGTAGAAAATAAATATTAGGCATCACAATTGATAATCAATTTTACATTGACTCTTGGTCAATAAGAATATGGAGTATGACCAAAAGTAGTTTATATTATGTTGTTCAAAGTTTCAACTAACCTGGACATTCTATTTAACCTGAAGTAGCTAGAGATGTGAAAACTGATGGTTCACAAACAGGATAATATAGTGCTGGTATTAACACCCTTCTGACAAGTTTTTTCACTAAATTACTAAAAATCAAGACACCTCAGATTCATCCGTCAGATTCATCTCTCAGATTCAAAACATGGAAGGGTACTTTTATAACGGTTACTAATAATTTCATTCTTTTATTATATTTCTCCTTAAGTAGAGTGGAATTATTAGAAATAAATCAACACTGTGTAGTGAATACCTTTCTCCACCTTCTTTGAACAACTACCTAGCCATGCAGGAAAGAAAAACAATATCTTAATAGTACAATCAAAATCATAACAGCAATGATAAAATAACAGAGACAACATGGGTACTCCATTAACACACATGTAGAAGGTTTAATTTTGAAATGGCATAGAAATACTTTCTGTGAAGTTTAGTCTTTAAGAAACATTTAAAATATCAAATGAAGCAGGGCCTCCAAACAACAGTGATAATACAAATAGGGAAGCAGAAATAGTAGTAGAATGACTGACTCTGTTGCCTACTGACATGGACTGGAAGGTGTCAAATAAATTGGAATTTTCCAGGTAAACTGACTGTTAGAAGAGTTAAGTAAATTGTTAGGTCGACAGAGCACACAACCATACTGAATGACATGATGATTTAGCATAGGCATAGGAATGGCATAGCACATTTATTGTGATAAAATTATCATATGTAGTGGAGCGCTAAGAATAAGGGAACATATGACACATAGGTAAAGCCATGTTGATTATGTTTGTTTGTGTGTTTTACAATTCAATTCACTAACAAACATGAGACTGTAATTTCTAAATCAATTCCTAGATTAAAAACTATATTTCCAAAAAAAATGTGTTAGAATATGAATCTTCATATAGGGCAGGATATCTCAAACTCATGAAATCTCAAATGGGTGGTCACCTAACAAGATATGCATATTAATAATACCAACTGAAATATTAGTATCGATAGCGAAAATGCTATATGGCCATTCTCCTAAATGAAGAGCTTACAGGAAATTAATGGAGGTCTACACTGGAATAATGAGTCTTCTCTCTGGATGAGAGAGCCAACAAATAAGTAATCCAATCCCATGAACTTAGTCCTGAACTCATACCCATAGAAGAAACACTTAATGGACTCATCAGGTTTAATTTACATATACAAGTTTTATATATAATATATCAAGAAGAATTCATAAAATGGATATGAAATTGAAGGGATACAAGAAGAGTTGAGTTGGAGAAGGAAAAGTGAGAGGTAGAAATAATATAAATAGGATTTCACACATAATATTCTAGTAAAATTTTATTAAGGAAATAAATACACTACTACTATAGTTGAAAATGCTAGGACACTCAAGAGAAGACAGTGCCAATAAGCACTTACTTTTACAGTTTGGCTCAGGATCCCATTTTCCATTGATACAGATTGAGTGTTCATAGTCCTGCTTGTTTCTACATTTGTAATTCATGGTGGAGTTATGCTTAAATTCATTCCTTTTTTGTTTAATTGCTTCTATGTCAGTTGACTTCAGTACTCTACACTTCTCCAGTTGGTCTGTTGCTATATGAAAATATATTTCCATGAAAATAAAAACACATAATGAGTGAGTGAAGTACTACATTAAAATATACATACAGTAAATGTATTATGAAACTATGTCTTATTACACTAAATTCTGCCAACCAAAATGCTGAGATTCACCATGCAGAAGTGGCCTATGGTGTGGGAATGAGATATCATGTCCACTCTTTTATGTCTCAGCAAAAATTTGTGTCATGAAGGGACTTGGGTACTAGGCAACTACAAAAGCATAAAAGAAATCACTGTCTCAGATCTCTATATAAGATATGATTATGACATGATCAGGTCATGTCATAGCCTTAAAAGCTGAAAGTGTTCAAATTCATTACTCTCCCATTTTTTCATAATGGTAAATGTTAAAATTTTCAAAATTAAAATAAATGTGGGGATAGGATATAGAAATTTTCTACTTCACATTTCCTTTTTTGATTGATGTGACACAAGAAAAGAACATCTAAGTTATACTATATAGTATACAAATAATTCAAAAAATTTTATGAAGAATTGGTATAAGAAATTAGATGCTTATAGTCACCATCTATCTCCTTTATATTTCTCTCATATGAGTCTACGATAAATACTTACATATTCTAGATTATTCTATAAAATAGAAATATAAAGTTATAATAATAAATTGTTCTAGTCATGTTATGAGTTAAGTAAGTACAATATATTTGTTTTTTTCATATGTTATGTATTTTAATTAGTTGGTGAAAATGAGAGACTGCTCTGAATTTGATATTTCAGTACAGGCCCTGGATAACATTTATTAATAATTTGAATCTAGAGTGAAATAAACATAGTGCAAATAAAAGTAAATAATTCGAACAAATTGTGTAACATTTAAAATGTTGACGAGACTGCTGCGAGAACTAAACGTCCCTGAGAATTAGCCCCTTCCTAAAAATTGGTCTACAAAGGACAGAAACTGATGTTCTGTGAAGGAAAAGAAGGTCAAAGGGACATGGTGACTATGTGGTTGATTTGCTTCTCAGTCATCAAGAGAAAGCTAAGGATATGCAAAAAGGTAATGTATACTGTCAAGGTAAAAATACTTGAATCATAACATTAAGTTTGTAGCCCAGAAAGACATAACTGGAGAGAGTCATATTAAGGTGGCTATAGGCAGATTAAGCAAATTAAACCTCTGACATCTGAACGACTAATAAAGTAGAATATAGAAAAATAAATATAGAATAATATAAAAAAGAATTAAAATTTTATATGATATTCTGTCTGATCTTTCTCCATATGAAACAAGCTGCTAAACAGTTTTAAAGCAGTGATGAAGATGACTTTGACAAAATGTGTTTGTTGAGCAAAAATTTATTAGGATTAATATGCAGTAGTGGTATCTGTTTACATGACAAATTAGTACGAAGTTTGGGTGTCTGAGCTTGGAGAACCAGTATAGGTGCTATAGCCAAAGGAGCTCTATGTTCCCCTGGCATTAATGAATACCCCAAACTCCAATCAATCGTAAAGACTGGACACCAGGGACCGTGCTTCAAAAATGACCAAGATCATGCTAAGAAAACCTTCCATTTCAGACGAAAGAGAATGTAGACACCAAGATGCTTTCAGCTAGTCATTAAGATTGAATCACCAAAAGAATATGGGGAATCAGTGCAGAAGTGATATATGGGACAACGCTTCCCATCCAGTCCCTGAGTTCTACATCTGATAGCAGGGAGGATGGTCCTAGCTCCAGCACATGGACTTTAGAATGCAGCCTGTAGAATAAACACAAGCATTATAGCTGTACTTAGGGAAGAAATGGGAATAGGAAACGGGTGATTAGCTGACTTTATTTCTTAGCTTTTCAAGACTTGAGAGGAGAGTCTCATACAATAAAGGAAATGATATTTTTGTGCCATAGTCATATCTACTTGTGTGTTAATATTCACATTTCAGTCCCATGAAAATTCATAATTAACAACTAGATTTATCTTAAGGTAGTGAACAAAATTTTATAGATTATATTAATTATTTCTGTTCTTTTGTAAAAATACATCAAATTATAAACAACAAAAGTTTGGATTCATATTATTTAAGACTAGATATTTCCAAAAAGACTACTAACTTCAAAAGTATACAGTAGTAAATATTTCTACAATACAAATATTAAACTTTATAAAGTATCATTTTATGCACACATACTTACCAACACATTTAGGAAGCTGGGTCCACTTTCCACTAATGCAAGAAACTGACCCATGTCCAATCATTGTGAAGGTTTCTTCACAAGTGAACTCCACTGAATCTCCATGGTGGTAGGGAGGGACGAAAAACTTGACAGAGCCATGTTCAAGTTGAGGAATGTCTCCACATATTCTCTCCTCCTCTGTAGATGTTTCACAAAAATGTATTTTTGATAAATGCACCACTTCAAATACAAAATATCTTTGAAGTATTGATGTTTTTACTTACCAACACATACAGGCAAGGTTGTCCACTTCCCATCAACACACTGGATTTTATTGGGTCCCTTAAGTAGGAATCTAGGTTTGCAATTATATACCACCACCTCACCATGGCTGTATTCAAGTCTTTTTGTTTCATTAATTTCCCCATTAAGAATTTCAAGAGGTGGTGCACATGATGCTACTTGACCTGCTGCAGAAATACTGTATAAATATAAATGAAAATGTCCATCTTACAGTCTAAATTTTAGTAAATGGAGAAATTTAAAGTTTACTCACCATATCACTTTTTATAAATCTTTTCTAAGTTAATGGTATTTACACTAGATTTACACTTCACAGCTATAATACATTTGTTGAAATAGTATTGCAAATGTATTGAAGGTGGAAGAATTTTTGGTAAACCTGACAGCTTGAAGATACATGAAAATCATTCAGTAATTGTTGTGTGGATTATAATGATTTTCACATTGACTGGTACTATTTTATCATACAGTTATCACATTGTAGAAAACATCAGCAGTATACCTATTATCTATTTTAATTTGTTTAATACCTGGTGTTGAATTAATTAAAATCTGCTTTTGCATGTTTGGGCATATTCTATGCAATATGAGGGAAGGAATATGCTATAAAAGCACCAGCTCTAATGATAATGCTGACAAAATGAAAGAAACCTCTTCAGTCTCAGGCATCATGTCTGCATGCGTAAACACATTGATAACACATTTAAAGGAACAAGTTAGCTTGGCTTAAGCTCATAAATATGTGGCTGTGTATCAGTCACATAAAACATATCTTTCTTGGATGTCAATTTCCCTGAAGATTTTAATGTTATAGACATACTGGATAAATTGGGAACATGAAAGAAGAAAAATAAACTTCTGATCCTAATTCATCAAATATGAAACACATACTGACCTTTACATATAGGGAAACTAGGAGACCATCCAAAGTGGTAGCATTGCACTGAATCTGGCCCAACTCTGTATCCTGAACGGCAGGAGAATTCCAACAAATCTCCAACTCTGTATTTTTCTTTTTTGGGAGAAACGACTAGTTTTGGGTCTAGAGTGGGAATGCTGCATTCTCTTTCTTGAAAAGCAAGATAATTAGAATATACAATTAATCACTGATAGGTAGGTTTATCTATTTCATGTACATTCACAAGGAAATTCAGTAACCCTTTTCCTTACCAAAAAAAAAAAAAAATTTGCATACTAGCACTAATATAGCCTCTAAATCAATATGGTATTCTCAGAATTATTAGAAAGTGTAATATGTTAATGTCAAAACTGATTTTAAAACATCAACTTACTTTCACTGGATCTAATTTGCTGCAGATAAATATTAATATGAAAGTAATAACTTTCCTATTCTTACAACATAAATTTGTTTCCCTCAGATTTGAAATTAGTGTCATACAAT
This sequence comes from Mus caroli, assembly GCF_978045245.1. Classification (NCBI taxonomy): domain Eukaryota; kingdom Metazoa; phylum Chordata; class Mammalia; order Rodentia; family Muridae; genus Mus; species Mus caroli. The sequence continues at coordinate 137,334,767 of NW_028227256.1, forward strand.
TTCTAAGACATATTAAAATAATTTCAGTTTAATTTGTGGGAATGACCAACCAATGATTGGTTCAGGTTTTTTTTCTTCCAATGTTTTATTAGGTATTTACTTCATTTACATTTCAAATGCTATCCTGAAAGTCCCCTATACCCTCCTCCCCATTGGTTCAGTTTAAGAACCATGCAGTGTTCCCAGCACTCGGGAGGCAGAGGCAGGCGGATTTCTGAGTTCGAGGCCAGCCTGGTCTACAAAGTGAGTGCCAGGACAGCCAGGGCTACACAGAGAAACCCTGTCTCGAAAAAAAAAAAAAAAAAAAAAAAAAAAAAAGAACCATGCAGTGAGAGACAGCCATGTCTGACACTACCTTGAAGGCCAGCAATCAGAGGCTGCATAGTTTAAAAACCTAGATGCCCCACAACTGAGGAATGCATAAAAATGTAGTATATTTATAAAATGATATATTACACAAGTTGTTTAAAAAATGTCATCATGAAACTTGCAGGAAAATGATGGAACTAGAAAAAAAAAAAAAAACTATCCTGAGTGATGCAACCAGACCTGGAAAGACAAAAATTATATGAACGCTTAAGTAGTTATTAAAGATTAAGTAAAGGATAATCATGCTACAGTCCACAGACCAAGTGAGGCTAAGTAAGAAGGTGCATTAAGTAAGAAGGAGAACCCCATGGGAAGCGGCAATAGAATGAGTTTTGTGGGTGAACTGGGGACAGCAGGGAAATATGGTCCACAGAATGAACTAAGGAGGAATCATAGAGGCTACAGAGACTGGAGCTGCAATCAAAGAGCCTGCATGTGTCTGTGCTCCGTCCTCTGCATACAAACTGTTGTTTATCTTGGGCATTTTGTGGGACTCCTAATAGGGTGAATGGGAAATGTCTCTAATTCTTTTGCCTGCTCTTGAGACCAATATACTACTTGGTTGCTTCATCCAGCCTTGAAATGAGTGTTTTTGTCTAGTCTTATTGCATCTTGTTATGCCATGTTTGGTGGATATCAGTGAGTCGCATGCACTTTTCTGTAAGGGGAAGGGAGGAACAGTGAGTCTGGTGAGAAGGGAACGTGGAAACTGGGAGGAGTTGAGAGAAGGGAGGCTGCAGTTGGGGTATATTGTAAGAGAGAAGAATAAGTAAAAATAAAAATAAACAAAAGTAACAAAAACAAAAGAAAAGACGTTTGGGTAGTTAGAATTCCTGTTGTAAGATAGCTAACAGTTTGTTTTTTGCTTTTGTGAGACAGGGATGAAGTGGTCGTTTTACTAGTGTACAATGGTAAAGATGGACAATTGGGAGTAAAACACTTTCTTTTTTTCAGCTGTAGATTCCGTAGATAATTGTAATGCACACCTTTTGGTATCCAACTTTATAAACGCCTCGTTTAACCCCTTTCTGTGCTGCTATCAATAAGAATAAATTAATTTAATCTAAACTTTAATTGAGTCAAAGTGTGTGCTCTTTCCCAGTGGAAAAAATGAATGTCACAATCCAACCAGCTATAATTATTGTTTGATTTGTTCTATCTTATTTATGTATTTTTGTTTCTTTTATTCAAATTATTTAATAAGTATACCATAATACTGTCTTAAAGTGAAAAAAAATCATTCCTCAGTTACTGTATTTATACAGAGTATGTCAGTCCATAAATTATGTCTGTTATACCCGTGTGTGTGTGTGTGAGTGTGTGTGTGTGTGTGTGTGTGTGTGTGTGTGTGTGTGTAATGTAACACTATCTAATCATATCAGTTTGCATTGCCATCTCAGTCACTCCATTTCCTCTCCTCTAATTCACATTTCCTGACTGGCCTGGAGACATTGAAAGTCCATGGGAAATTTTTGGGTAACAGTTTCTTTGAGATTAAAATACTCCATCCTTCTGGGAAGCCCCTTAAGCAGGGAGGTAAACAATTCAAAATAGCTTCAGGGAGTCCCTGAAACTGAGCAGATTCAGCAGGCTCCTCCCTACCAGAGTAACCAAGATATTAAGATTGCTGAGAATCACTCAGACAAGCAAAGCTGAAAGGAAGGAGCCTAGACCACCCTAGATACAAAAAAATAGATTGACATCATACCAACTTCCCAGAAGAAGCAGGGTCCTACCCAGATCTGGAAGGTACGTAAAACAGCTGAATCACTTGGAAAAAAAAACAAAAAAACAAACAGTCTTCAACCTATTGTGTTGCCTACAAGTTATGTAATATGCTCATCTGTGTTTTTGTGAGCTGTCAGCCATAATGGGTAGGCTTTGGGGATGTAGCTGTCTATGAGTCATTTATTTTCCTATAAGAAATCCCTCCTCCATATTTCTGAAATTAATAAAATTAATAAGATTAATAAAATTCTCAAGAGGCAAAAAGCAGGAGGAGCTATTCCATCTTTTACTCTACACTCTATTTTAAGCTCTTGTCCATGGAGAAAACTGTTGTCCTTGGAGAAAGCTGCTGTGCTTGGAGTAATATGGCCGCCATTCTTGGGCTCTGGGAAAGAGACCACCAAGAATTCCAAGCAGACTTAGATAGACATAACATCTATGGCCAGCTTGCGGCAACAGGATAAGATGGTCATAATAGCAGCATAAGTTAAGAAAACATGAATCATTCCCAAGACAAGCTGCCCCATTTTGGATGTGTGTTATTTCCCTGACGATATCAGTTTGAATGTTAACATTCCTTTACCCATTTACCCAATCATGTCATGCCAAGGCTTGAATGCCACAGCTTGCAATTTTTTCCCTATACAAACCCTAAGCCCCTAGATCTGAGTGTCACTCTCCTTCTTATTCTATCAGAAAAATTTGTAGCCCAAGCTCAAGCTTGAATAAAGACGTTCATGGGCAAAGATGTTCATGGGCTTGCATTGGAGTTGTGGTTCCTGGTTGTCTCTTTGATTTTTGTTTTTTGTTTGTTTGTTTGTTTGTTTGTTTGTGTTTTCCAGTCTGGGCACAACTAAAGGTTCTTCAAGTTGGAATTTGGTGGTATCTGTACATTGGTGTGTCATGGGTTCCCTATCTTGGGTAGGTAGATGCTTGTATATTGCCTCATGGGAAAAATTCTCACACATGAAAATGGTAAATAAATAATTTCATATTATATTTTATTTTACATTTGACATGTTAGTCTTGACCCTCAGGCAAAGTACTGTGTCATGGAACTAATATCCCTTTCCTTACATTCTATTTTAGTATTGTATTGTAGAAAGTCCTGATTTCATAATCTTGAACTGCTTATAATCAGAGAGAAACTAATGATCACCAATTGTTTAGTTTGATTTTTTTTTAAATATGTAAGTCACTTGTTGCTGTTTGTCTGTTTATGAGATATATTCATTTAGAGTAAAAGTTCTGAGCTCATTTCCAGGTTTAAAACCTACCCAAACCTACTAATCCTTCAATCAGAAATCCCACTAATCCCTGAGCATGAATATCCACCAATCCCTGGGTTCATCTTGAAATCTCACCATTCCCCACCCTGGAAAAGTTCATCCTCTTAAACTCACACTATCAACCCCCTCCAGACCCCTGCCCCCACACAAATCATATATTTACCTGCCTCCTACTCAGTTTTCTGCAGCACTTTGGCCAAGCAGAGGCAGCCACTCCCTTACTGTAAGCCCCTTGAGGTCAGACAAGTGACCAAGCCCCACCTCCAAACTACTATAATGGCTATGTCCCTTGAGATGCTAATGGCCAAGTTCCTTCCTACAGGGGAGAAAAGGACCCAAGATGAGCTCAAAATCTCATTAATCAATGAGCTTGTTCCAAGACCTGGTTAAAAAACAAAAACAAAACAAAACAAAAAACAAACACAAAAAAACAAAAATAAAAACAAAAACAAGACAAAAACCCACCAATCCCAAGTTGCCCTTAAAAGCATATGCAACTCCTAGGCCCCCAAAATATCCTATACAAATCAAACTCCTGCTCTCTTTGCTGCTTCACTCTGGAGCAGACACAGTTTTCTCATGTCTTTTCTAATAAAGTTCTTGTGTGAGGTTTGTTATTTGTGCTATGAATGTGCTTTTTCTTAGCTCCATGCTGCCAGTGTACCTTTCCCTTCAGTGCTATCACACCTGCACTGGGAAACTCAGAGCTTCAGCACCTCCACTGGGGAAGCATTTCCTTTCAGAGCTGTAACACAATTCCTATATAACCCAGACTGGCTTGGATTTCAAAAATGTCCACTTCTACCTATCAAGACATTTTGACAGGGGTAGAAATCCACATTTGAGTGGACCCTTGAATCTGCAAATCAAATTTCTCAGTATCTTCTACTAGTCTTTTTAAAAATATATGTTTTTCATTTGTATTGTTATTTATCCTCTACCCTCACACTGTTTAAGTTTTTTTTATATCTTTTTTCTTTTCTTTTTAAGGATTTATTTACTTTATGTATGATTGCCTTATCTGTATAGACACCTGCATACTGGAAGAGGGCATCAGAACTCATTATAGGTCATTGTGAGCCATCATGTGGTTGCTGGGAATTGAACTCATAAACTCTAGAAGAACAGCCCATGATCTTAACTACTGAGCCATCTCCCTAGCCCTCAAGTTTTCATGTCCTGGCTTCATACTTCAGTTCATAATTTTGATAGGGAGACCTAGTCTATATAATTAAGAACTTGAATAATAAAAGAATTGTCCTCTAATAAAAGATACATGATATACCCAGGCCACACAAAGGAATCATTAATTTAATGAAATTTTGGGTTTGGTTGCTTTTGAAAACAGAACTTAGTATGTAGTCCAATATACTCTCAAATTTAAAATTTCTTGATCCAGGGTCCTAATTGTTAGAATAATAACCTGATGGCATATACAACTAATAAATATATTATTTAAAAACAGATTATTATGTCAGAATGATGGCTGTCAGTGAGAGTGCTTGCCTCTAAGCCTGAAATTCTGAGTTCAATCCCTCAGACACATATGATAAAAAGAAAGAGCTGACTCCCACAGGTTCTCCGACACCTTCATGTATAATGCAGTATACACACCTCCATAAATACACACATATATGCATGTATACACACAGGATAAATAAATGAATGTAATTAAATAATATGTGCAAATATAAACATCATTGGCTTTCAAAACAGTCCTTTTTCATAGGTTATATTAAATCATAAGAAAGATTCTAGGAATTTCTATTTCTAGCATATAAATTTTTTTTCTTAAAAAATCTAATCCAGAGAAAATAGTGATTACCAAAAAAAAAAAAAAAAAAAAAAAAAAAAGAAAATAGTGCTTACCATAACATGAGGTTTTATTAGACCATCCATAATAAGTACATGTTATAGAGCCTTTGGTATGTTTATATTCATTTTCATATCCAACGCGACATTCATAGTCTAATTTGTCATTGAGCTTAAACCATGTCCTGGTATTCTTAGTTACAGAATTCTCAAATACAGGCCGTTCACAAGACTCTAATGTAAAATAAAAGATAATTTTATTTCAAATATGTCAATAGCCAATATGAGTAATTAGCATAAGAACAAAAGTCTTTATAGATTAATATATGATAACAAATTAAATACAGTATTGAAGGAAACTAAGGACACCAACAATAATATATCTTATTGAAAGTTATTAAAATGAAAGATACAATTTTATATAGCATTGATATTCTTTCTTAAACATTTATAAAATATTATTTTAGAAATAGTTTCTTAGCTAATTTTTCATATACTTATTGCACACTCCAAAAGACCAGTGAAAATGTATATTTTAGGGGAATATGATAGCCTTTTGTGAATTAACATCCTATATTTAGTAATTAAAATTACTCATAAAATAGAGAAATAGATTAGCTGAACTTAAAACAGGTATTATATCAAGGGTTTAATTTTTAGCAGTAAAAATAATCCAATAAATCCATGTCAATTACAACTTAATATAAATGAATATTACATGGGTATAATTTTAATTGCCTTTTCTTTAATAAGATCTTGTAAAATTACAGTGGCTGAAAAAATATTAGTTATTATAAAATTAGTGAATATCTTAAATCAACCTATCATTTGAGTTATGTTGAATACTTCTTGAAAAATAGCACTGGGTATTGTTCTAATGAATAAGATTAGATGAACTAATTGTTGATCCTAGAAAATATTCATTAACTGAATGTTCCAAAACAAGGGAATGTTTCCAAACACCAAAATTTGCTGGTACCTGGAAGCATTTATCAAAATATTTAAAAGATCTTTGAAGAGGGAGATGTTCTGACATGGACCTTAGCTCACAGTATCAAATACATATTACAAGTACATCACACTTTCAGGGAGTTGCAGCTCTTCAAAGATTTCTTCACTAGATTTAAAACTATAGGATATTTTAAAGTATTGAAAATGCAAATGAAAGGATACTCTAAAATGCAGGAATAAGTCAAAATAGAAAAAAAATGGTGTATATTTTTTCTTGAAGTTTACAAATTAAAAATAAGAGCCATATAAAAGGAGAATAAAATTAAACTGCTATGCATCATCAGTATAACTGAAGGAATATAATAAAATACTCACTAATGCATGAGGGTTGAGGTGACCATCCATTCTGAAGGCAAGTTATTGATCCTGATGTTTCTCCAGTATTTGTCACATATCCCTGCTTACATCTATAGGATGTTACTCTATTTAGAGCATATGTATGAACAGATTCTGAAAAAAACCCATTCTCAATTTCTGTATCTGAATCTGAACATGTCTCTAAAAGGGTAAAGAGTAAGGAAAAAAGTGAGGGTATGCACAGCTGCTTAAGGATTTACAATATTAAAAATTACAAAAGTAGCCATTAGTCATTTGTACGTGAAAACCTGAAATAATCAAAATCATTCGCATTACTAGGCCACAAAAAATAAAAATGAACAACAACAAACCTTAAGGTACATCATCATAGTCATCTGAGAATGTTTTTTTCCTAACAAAGTAAAATTTATATATTTATTTATTTATACTTATAGTATATCCTAAAATATGCTTAAGTTTTTGTCCAAATGAATCCACAATCTTACAGATTGTCAGAACTCTGGACAATGTCTCTCTCTCTCTCTCTCTCTCTCTCTCTCTCTCTCTCTCTCTCTTTCTTTCTTTCTTCATTCATTCTTTTTTTATTATTATATCTAACTACACTGTAGCTGTCTTCAGACACACCAGAAGAGGACGTCAGATCTCATTATGGATGTTTGTGAGCCACAATGTGTTTGCTGGAATTTGAACTCAGGACCTTTAGAAGAGCAGTCAGTGCTCTTAACTACTGAGCCATCTCTCCAGCCCTCATTCATTCTTTTATTTCTTCTTTCAGCTTAAGAAAAATTGAATCAGTAAGGAACCTAGAACTCATTTATTCCATTGGGGTTCCTGGAGTTGAACAATGATCTTAGAAAACATATCCAAAGTTACTACAGACTCCAGGATCAATAATTTCAAGAGTCATTGTAGATGCATGCCTAAAGTAGAATGGTTGTTCAAAGATTAGGAAAAATAATGTGATTTTATTGTTGTAAAAGAATATAATAAAAGCATAAAGAAACAAAAATAAAATAGAGTAGTAGACTCAAACAATAAGGCAACATATTTCAGTAAAAATTAGCAATGTCACATTGTACAAAACGAGGAACACTGGACTAAAATTCCAGAGTAGGAAGAGATTTATGATGTTCATTATAGAGGTGCATTTGTGTAAAAGAGAATTTTTCAGAAAATAGCAAAATGAGAACTAAAGAAGAAAAAAATGGGTATTTTACTGAATTTAAGAAACAAATATTACTTTGCTCAAAAAGATTGGAGTCACTGGAATTGTGGCATAGAAAAGCAAAAACAGAGAAAATATGGAGCAGAATTCTTCATTTCTCAGTAGTCATCCTCTATCTCAACTGGCCAAATGTCAGCACAATAGCACATAACAAGACACTCTGATGGGGAATATGAGAAGAAAAACTACCCCAAAAATTAAGGTCAAAGTTTCCCAGAACACCAACTATTCAAGATATTCAAAATGGAAGATAGTAAAGATTCCTTTAATCACCACAATCCTTTAGAAAGACATCCCCCTGAAGCATTTTACTGATATTCTGAACACCCAAGTTGTACCAAAAAAGGTCGCCAAACCAATCTAAATAATTTCAAATAGAAATCAATCAAACTCAGTATTCCTATTCTGCAATTTTCCAACCCCAACCGCTAGCAGTAAGTTTTCCCAGAGCACTGCTATTTTATTCAAGAGATTGTGGGGGAGGTGAATGAAAATACATAAATTTGTGGCAGCAATTTATTCCCCCACCCAAAAAAAATTACAGACACTCATTTGTTAATGTTCACCCATTATATACAAGTATCAATAAGATAGCTACATACAAAAATCTGTGGAATGAAAACAAAAATCTGGGTGCACTCAATATTCATATAGATAAGGAGCACAGACCTATGTCAGCAACCTGAGACACTTCAGAGGTTAGATATGGCCCCCTGGTTGAAGGATGGGGCCACCTCCCCATATCTAAAATTCTAATCCAGAATTGCTCCTATTTAAAGGAAATACAGGGACAAAGAATAGAACAAAGAATGAAGGAAAGGTCATTTAGAGACTGCCACACTTGGGGATCCATCCAACATGTAGCCACCAAACCCAGACACTATAGTAGATGCCAAGAATTGCTTGCTAACAGGAGCCTGATACAGTTGTCTCCGGAGAAGCTCTGCCAGAACCTGATGAATAAAGATGTGGATACCCAGAGCCAAACTTGAGACTGAGCACAGGGTCTCCAAAGGATGAGTTAGAGAAAGGGTTTGTCCTTCCCTCAATTTCTTTACGAGACTTATTCACCTCTTCTTTTTGGACCACGATTGTCTTCATAAAGTAGGTTTTATTGTCATTTTCTCGAGCTTCAGTTGTTTTGGAATACTGAGGACTTGATCAATTAGGATACATTGGCTCTTGTAGAAACATGTTGCCCTATTTGTTGTTGGTTGTGTTCTTATACTGGTTTATAAACATCTATGTTTAGAATGAATTTTATCTCTAGATGTTGATTTCTAGGTTTATGGTTGTTTGTTTTTTCCCCCCTCTGGTATCTGTTTCTTCAGTGTTCTTTGGATCTCTGTGGATGATTGAGCATGGGGCCTCCACCAGAGATGGAAGATAGACTTCTGTTGGCCTGTGTGGACTCTGATCTGGTACATATTCATTTTCTGAGTTGGAGGTTGGTCTTCTGGTAGGAATGACCTATAGTGGGTGAATGGGTATCTGGCTGAGGGAAGCAAGAGAGAAGAAAAGGTTTGTGGGTGGCTGGACTACTGGTCTACTGGTAATCATAGGCTGTGCATCATGTTTCTAACTTAATTTCATTTCTTTCAGTAGCATGTATGTATTGTTCGTCTAAATTATAGCTTGTATAGTAACTGAATTTTATTTGAAAGATAGATGTATATAGATCTATAACAATAAAGCTATTTATACAATTAGAGGACTATTTTGACTATTTTAAAATGTGTTAAATAGTGGTCTATTTGTGAAAATTTGAATGTAAGTTATTAAATTTTATAAAGAATTTATTAGAAAAATTTCTACAACTTAAACTAATAAGTGCGATGACATTGTGTATGATTCAGTCTAATAATCTAGCCTATGGTTTACAAGTATGGTTGGGATATTTTGCACCCATGACAGCAGTGAGCAAGGCTTCCAGTTGAATTGTTGAATGAATACCTTAAGGAATGTCAAGGAATCAAAAAAAGAAAAGTTGAAGGGAAAAATGTAAGTCAAGAAGATCTAAAACTGTAAATAGAAGTAATAAAGGAAGCAAAAAGTCAGGGAATTCTGGAGGTGTAAAAATTTAGATAAATAAAGTAACATCAGATGCAAGTACCACTAATAGAATACTATAGATGAAAGAGCTGTTGTAGGCACAGTAGAAGAAATACATACATTGATCCAAATAAAATGCTAAATCTGAAAATTTCCTAACACAAAATAGTCCAGGAAATTGTGGCTACTATGAAAACACTGAACCTAAGATAGGAATAGAAGGAAGAGAATCCAGCTCAAAGTCTTTAGTGATTTGAATATGCTTAGCCCAATGAGTGTGGTCTTCTTGGAAAAAGTATGTTACTGTAGGCATGGGCTTTAAGACCTTCATGCTATCTGCCTAGAAGCCACTCTTCCTAGTGGCCATCAAATGAAGCTGTAGAATTATGACCTCCTCCTGCACTATGCCTGCCTGAATGCTGCCATGTTCCTGTATTGTTGATAATGGACTAAATCTTTGTCTTTATAAGAGTAGCTTTGGTCATGGTGTCTTTTCACAGTGGTACAACCCTAACTAAAACAATGACCCAGAAAATAATTTCAACAAAATCTTAAAAGAAAAGTTTTCTTACCCTAAATTAACGATTGCTTATAAGGATACATGAAGCACACAGAACACCAAATTAATGGGAACAAAAGAGAAAGATCACTCAAAATATAATAATTAAATTACTAAGCATTCAGAACAGAGAGAGAATATTGAAAGCTACAAGGAAAAAAAGAGCAATTAAGGTAGACATATTAGAATTACATATCACTTCTAAAAGAAAATATCTAAAGTAAGACAAGCAGGAATCCTTCAGACTCTAAAATATCACAGTTTCCAGTCCAGACTACTATATACAGCAAAACTTTTGAACACTGTAGATGGAAAAGGCAAGAGTTTCAATGACAAATCCAAATTTAAACCATATCTATCTAAAACACCACCCTCCAGAGGCTACTAGAAAGAAAAATCTAGCCCAGTGAGTTTAACTATACTCACAAAAACACAGGAAATAAATACACTCCCACTAGCAAAATCAAAAGACAGAAAACACACACATACACAATACCACCACCAACAACAAAATAATAAATTACATAAATGAATAATCACTGGTCATGCATATCTCTAAATATCAATGAGTTCATTTCTTCAGTAAAAAAAAAAAAAAAAAAAGACTAACAGAATGTTGAGAAAACGAACTATAGAAATGACCCCATTTGTAAAAGAAAGTTAGCAAAGATTAAAACACATCAACCCTCAGATACTGATAGTAAAAGACTTCAATGTCCCACGCACTCCAGGTGACTGGACATCCAGGGGAATACTAGAGCAAATAAATGTTATAAAGAAAATGGAACTAACAGGTATCTATAAACATTTCAATAATCATATATATATATATATATACATATATTTATGCATATATATATATACATACACATACATAATTTCTTCTCAGCATTTCACAACATTTTCTATATATTGACCACGTACTTAGTCACAAAACAAATTTCAACAGATATAACAAAATTGAAATGACCCCCCGCATCCATCCTATCAGACCACAAGAGATAAACACTGGATTTCAATAACAATGAGAATAACAAAAGACCTCCAAATTCATGAATTTGAGCAACTTTCTCCTGAGGTCTATAGTATCATGACAGTAATAAAGAAAGAAATTAAATACTTCCAAAAATTGAGTGAAAATGAATGCATAAAACATAAAAATTTATGGGACACAATGAAAGCAGTACTAACGAGAATACAAATATATATTCATACATATATAGATATATACATATCTATATGTGTATATATATATATATATATGTATATATATATATATATATATCACCCTACACAAAACTGAAGTCCAAGTGAACTGAAGACATCAACATAAAAACATATACTGAATCTAATAAAAGAGAAAAAGTGGAACTTCCTTCAACTCATTGGCACAGAAAACAAATTCCTCCACAGGACACTAATAGTTCTGATACTAAGAACAAAAATTAATGAATTGGACCTAATGAAACTGAAATGTTTTTGCAAAGATAAGGGCATCATCAATAAGACAATGTAGAAGCCTAGAGAATGGGAAAAGATATTTACCAATCTTACATCTGGCAGAGAAATAATTTCTCTTAAATACATAAAGAACTCAAGGCAGCAAACCAAATATGCCAAATGAAAAATGGAGTACAAAGCCAAACAGAGAATTCTGAAGTGATGAATCTTTAACTGTTCAGAAATGCTTAAAGAAATAATCAATACCCATAGCCATGAGGGAAATGCAAATAAAAATGGACTCTGAGACACCATCTTACACGTGTCACAATGGATAAGATCAAAGACACATGTGACTTTGATCACTGTGTCATCTTGTTGAGGATGTGCAGTGAAGGGAACACTCCAGCATTGCTAGAGGGAGTCCAAACTGGTGCAATCACTTGGAAATCAATTTCTCAGTTTCTCAGAAATTGTGAATAGAACTATCCCAAGACCCAGCTATAGCACTCCAGGGCATATACCAAAAGATGCCCTATTACAGTACAAGGACACTTGCTTAAATATGTTCATAGCAAGTTTATTAATAATAGCCAGAAACTGAAAACAATCTAGATGCCCCTCAATTGAAGAATGGATAAAGAAAATGTGGTATAGCTACACAATAGAAATACTACTCAGCTATTTTCTAAAAAGGTATGAAATTTTCAGACAATTCAATGGAACTAGAAAAATATCATCTTGAGTGTGGTAACCCATCTCTGGGAGTAGATGGAAACTTGGGATGAAGGAGGTTCTGAGAAGTCTACTGAGATAACACTAGTTGAGATTCCTTCCAGTAGGGGATATGGAGACTGAAGTGCTCATCTTCTGAAGTGGAACTTAAAGTGGAGGGAGAGGGACACCAATTCACCCACAAAACCTTCAGCTCAAAATTTTTTTATTAGATATTTTCTTTATTTACATTTCAAATGTTGTCCCCTTTCCTGGTTTCTGCCTCAAACCCCACTAGCACCCTCCCCACCTCCTGCTCACCCACTGCCACTCCCAAGCCCTGGGATTCCCCTATTCTAGGGCATGGAACCTTCCCAAAACCAAGGACCTCTCTCTGATTGACAACCAACTAGGCCATCCTCTGCTACATATGCAGCGAGAGCCATGAGTCCCACCATGTGTTTTCTTTGGTTGGTGGTTTTGACCCACGGAGTTCTGGGGGTATTGGTTAGTCCATAATGTTGTTCCTCCTATGGGGCTGAAATCCCATTCTACTCCTTGGGTACTTTCTCTAGCTCCTTCATTGGGTACCCTGTGCTCCATCCAATGGATGGCTGTGAGCATCAACTTTTTTATTTGTCAAGCACTGGCAAAGCCTCTCAGGAGACAGCTATATCCGGCTCCTGTCAGCTAGGATAGCAAAATCTATTCTCAACAATAAAATACTTTCTGGTTGAATCACCATACCTGACCTCAAGCTGTACTACAGAGCAATTTTGATAAAAACTGCATGGTCCTGGTACAGTGACAGACAGGTAGATCATTGGAATAGAATTGAAGACCCAGAAATAGACCCACACACCTATGGTAACCTGGTCTTTGACAATGGAGGTAAAAGCATCCAGTGAAAAAAAGACAGCGTTTTCAACAAATAGTGCTGGTCAACTGGAGGTTAGCATGTAGAAGAATGCAAACTGATACATCCTTATTTCATTATACAAAGCTCAAGTTTAAGCGGATCAAAGACCTCCACATAAAACCAGAGACATTGAACCTTATAGAGGGGAAAGTGGGGAAAAGCCTCAAACTTGTGTGGACAGAGTAAAAAATCTGAACAGAATACCAATGGCTTCTACTGTAAGATCAAGAATTGACAAATGGGACCTAATAAAATTATAAAGCTTCTGTAAGGCAAAGAACACTGTCAATAAGACAAAAAGGCAACCAACAGATTGGGAAAAGATCTTTATCAACTCAAAATTTGCTCTGCCTTCTACGTATACAGGTATAAAGATGGAGCAGGGACTGAAGGAATGTCCAACCAATGACTGCCCAACTTGAGACCCATGCCATGTTAGAGTGACAACCCCTGACACTTTCAATGATACTCCACCATGCTTACAAACAGAAGCCTAGCAGAAATTTCTCCTTAGAGGCTGCATCCAGCAGTATATGGAAACAGATACAGGGACCCATGCCATGTGAAAGCAACAACCCCTGACACTTTCAATCATATTCTGCCTTTCTTAAAGACAGAAGGATAACATAAATGACCCCCGAGAGTCTGCATCCAACAGTATATGGAAACAGATACAGGGGCCTTAAGTTAAACATTAGGCAGTGCTTGGGGTGCTCTGTGGAAGTGTGAGACATAGAATTGAACGAATTGGAGAAGTCAAGAACACCACATGAAGTCCTACAACATCTACTAACCTAGGCCCATGGAGACCCAGATATTGAACTAACAACTAAAAAGCCTATCAGCACTGGATCCACTCAATCTATGCATTTGTAGCAGATGTCCAGCTTAGTTTTCATGACTTCTGTCTAATTGTGGAGGAGGCTGTTTTGGTTGTCTGCCATTGTATCCACTTCCCTAACTTGACTGCCTGGTCTGGTCTCAACGCTATTGAATGCACTTGGAACTTCTGCAACTGAATGTCCCAAGGAGGGATTCCTCTTCTCCTTAGAGTAGGAGAGAGGGTCATTTGGGGGATTTATAATTCTTGGACTGGAAAGAGATGAGGGAGGAAGATCTTGATCAAGATTTAAGTTAATTAATTAATTAACTAAAAAAACAAACTCTGTTTCAGAGTCATCATCAGTCACGATTTAAGCTGTATTAGAGATATATAGTAATAAAACTGCATAGTATTGGCATAAATACCCAAAACAGACAGGATTGCCAATGGGATCAAATTGAAGATCCAGATGTAAATTCATATAATTATGAACACTAGGTTTTTATAAGCAATCTAAAATTAAATAATGGGAAAAGGAAAGCATCTTCAAGAATGATGCTTATAAATTCAGGTGCTCCAATATCCCCTCCCACACCTCGAGACTGCATAACTCCCAGGATTTCCATCATAACCAGGCTCACAGTGAGTCCCACAAGCACAAACACCTGGCCTAACTGGGACCCATACAAAGCCCTGTATACAGGTGAATACACCCTGTCAGAGACACATATTCATTCCCGTCCACAACCCTGCCCATGGCAGACTTGGCATTCCAGCCCCCTTAACCTTCACCCTTCAGAAACAATCTGACTCTCAGGAGGTCTGCCATAACCAGGGTCACAGGACATCTGCCATAGCCTGGATGACAGAAGTCTTCCATAACTATTGACACAGCAGACCCCTCCCCGTCCCCCCTACCTAACCAATGAAAGCACTCTTTGCCTCCCAGAATACCTGTTCTAATTCAGCTCACAGATCTACACCAAGACCCAGCCATTCCCCTTTTAGGAATATACCTAAATGATGTTCTACCATTTCACAAGGAAAAGTGCTCGACTATGTTCATAACAGACCTTTTTCTAATAACCAGAATCTGAAAACAACCAACATGCTGAAAACAACCCCTGGAAACAACCATTGGAAGAAAGGATACAGAAAATGTACTATTTTTATGGGTTCCATGTATACAATGGGAAAAATACTTAGCCTTTAAAAACCAGAACTCCATGAATTTTGCTGGTGAATTGATTGAACAAGAAAATGCTAAACAAAATATTCCAAGACAAAACCAAAATCAAATAGTATCTATCTAACATTCTATCCCTACAGCAGATCCTAGAGGAAAACTCCAACAAAAGGAACGTACCTATACCAAAGAAAATATAAGATATTAAGCATCTCACAACAAAGCAAAAGGAGAGAACCAAAGCACATAAAGCTACCTACAAAACCAAATATAACAGAAAACAACAGTCAACTGTCTTAAATATCTCTCAATATTAATGGGCTTTACTCACCTATAAAGGGACATAAGTTAATAGACTGGATATGAAAACAAGATCCAGTATTTTGCTGCATAAAAAAATATACCTCAATAACAAGGAAAGACACTATCTCAGAGTAAAAGGATGGTAAAAGGTCTTCCAAGCAAATGGTCCCAAGAAACAAGCTGGAGTTGACATCATAATAGCCAATAAAATAGACTTTTAAGCAAATGATATCAAACAGGATGAAGAAGGACAGTTGATATACAACAAAGGGAAAATCCACAAAGACAAAGTCTCACTTCTAAACATCTATTCCCCAAATGCAGTGGCTCAAACATCCTTAAAAGAAGCTTTACTGAAGGAAAGACCATACAGAGCCTCTCCCACCTGTATATCAATCCCATACACAGTCACCAACTCCAGACACTATTGGAAGTGCCAACAAGTGCTTGCTGACAGAAGCCTGATCTAGCTGTCTCCTGAGAGCTCTAACAGTGCCTGACAAATACAGAGGTGGATGCTCTCAGCCAACAATTGGACTGAGCAAAAAGTCCCCAATGGAGGAGCTAGAGAAACAACTGATGGAGCTGAAGGAGCTTGCAGCCACACAGAAGGAATAACAATATGAACTCACCAGTAACCCCATAGCTCCCAGGGACTAAACCACAAACCAAAGAATATACATGGAGGGACCCATGGCTCCAGTGGCATATGTAGCAGAGGATAGACTTATTGGACATCAATGCAAGAAGAGGCCCTTAGGCCTGAGAATGCCTGATGCCCCAGTGTAGGGGAGTGGCAGGACAGGGAAGAGGGGTTGGGTGGGTTGTAAGGAGGGACAGGGGGAAGGGAAAGTGGGTTTTCAGAGGGAAAACTGGGAAAGGGGACAACATTTGAAATGTAAAGAAAGAAAATATCTAATAAAAAAGGAAACTTTACTAAAGCTCAAAACACATATTGAAACCCACATAATATTAGTGGGAGATTTCAACACTTGGCTTTTACTAATGGACAGGTCATTGAAATAGAAACTAAAGAGAGACATGGTGAAACTAGTAGGGGTTATGAACCAAATGGGTTTAAGAGATATCTACAGAACATTTCACCCTAAAGCAAAAGAATATACCTTCTTCTCAGCACCTCATGGGTCCTACTCCAAAGTCAAACATATAATGGGTCACAAAACAACCCTCAATCAATACCAGAAGATTGAAATAATTTCATGCATCCCATTAGATCACCATTGCCTAAGGCTGGTCTTCAATAACAGCAAAAATGTCAGAAAGCATAATATACTTGGAAACTGAACAACCCTCTACTCGATAGCTTGGTCAGGCAAGAAATAAAGACAGAAACTAGAGACTTCCTGGAATGTAATGAAAATCTTGACAAATCAAATCCAAACTTATAGGACACAATGAGGGTGGTGCTAAGAGGAAAATTGATACCAATTAGTGCACTGGTAAAGAAACTGGAGAGATATTACATTAGCAACTTCACAGCACACCTGAGAGCTCTAGAACAAAAAGAAGCAAACTTACCCAAGAGGAAAGAAGGAAAAAGCCAGATTCAGGGCTGAAATTAAACAAATAGAAACAAAGAGAACAATACAAAGAATCACCAAAACGAAAGGCTGGTTCTTTAAGAGAATCAACAAGATAGATAATCCCTTAGCCAAACTAAATAAAGGTTCCAGGGGCAGTATCCAAATTATCAAATTGAGAAATGAAAAGGGAGACATAACAACAGAAACTGAAGAAATTCAAAAAATCATCAGATCTTACTACAAAATCCTATCCTCAACAAAACTGGAAAATCTAGATGAAATGGATGGTTTTCTAGACAGTTATCACATACCAATGTGAAATCAAGAGCAGGTAAACTATCTAAACAGGCCCATATGCCATAAGGAAAGAGAAGCCATTAAAAACTTCCCAACACAAAAAAGGCCAGAGCCAGATGGATTTACTGCAGAATTTTATCAGAACTTCAAAGACAACATGATACCAATATTTCTCGAAATATTTTACGAAATAGAAACAGAAGGAACACTACCTAATTTATTCTAGGAAGCCATAATTGCTCTGATACCCAAACCACACAAGGACCCAACCAAAAAAAAGAACTTTAGACCAATTTCCATTATGAATATAGATGCAAAAATACTCAATAAAATTCTTGCAGATTGAATCTAAAAACACATCAAAACCTTCATTTAACATGATCAAGAAGACTTCATCCCAGAAACACAAGGTTGTTTCAATATATGAAAATACATGAACATAATCTACTATATAAACAAACTCAAAGAAAAAATTCACATCATCATCTCCTTAGATGCAGAAAAACTATTTGTCAAAATCCCAAACCCCTTCAAGTTAACAGTATTGGAGAGATCAGAAATTCAAGGCCCAAACCTAACCATACTAAAAGCAATTTCCTGCAAACTAACAGCCAATATCAAATTAAATGGAGACATGCTTGAAGCAATCTCACTGAAATTGGGTGCAAGACAAGGATGCCCATTCTCCCCATATCTATTCAATATAGCACAAAAAGTGAGAGCTAGAACACTATGAAAGAATTGCAAGGTTGGAAATGGAGAAGAGCCTGAGGAAAAGAAGTTCCAGTGACATGCCCACAGTGGGATCCACCTCAAGGGGAGCCCTAAAGCCTGACACTATTATGGAGGCTATGGAGCACTCACAAAAAGGGAACTATCATGACAGACAAAAGAAGAAAATAAAGAAAATATTCTGAGTGAGGTAACCCATACATGAACAGACATATGTGGTTTATACTCATTGATATGTAGATATCACAAAAGCTCAGAATACCCACAATACAAATCATAGACCATATAATGCTTTAAAAAAAAGTAAGACCAAAGTTTCAAAGTATGTATGCTTCAATCCCACTTAGAAGGGGCAACAAAATAATCACAGGAGGTAGAGGGATGGAGGAACCTGGAAGATATAGAGAGTAATTAGGTAAAACTGTGTGAGTGTATGTTTGGTGGTGGCTAGTTATGGGAAGAGCCAGAAGAGAAGTCAAGAGGGTCAGGAGGATGAAAAGAAATATGCAGCAATGGGGCAGGTAGAGGAACTAGAATATCCCAGATGCCAGGGAAGGGAGAGGTTATCAAGATTCTATGGGGAAGACATTAGCCAAGATACACAACAAAGTGGAGAGAGAACAACCTCCAATAGATAGACATGGCCCCAGTTGAGGGATAGAGCCAGCAACCCATCTCAAAAATTTTAACCTAGAATTGTTCCTTTCTAAAGGAACTGAAGAGGGAAAAAAGGAGCAGAGACTGAAGGAAGGGCCATTCAGAGACTGTCCCATGTTGGGATCCATGCCATCTACAGTCACCAAATCCCTACATTATTGCTGATACCATGATGTGCTTGCAGACTACAGCCTGATATGACTGTCCTCTGAGATACACTGTCAGCACCTGACTAAGACAGATGCAGATAGTCTCAGTCAACCATTAGACTGAGACAGTAGACCCCAACAGAAGAGTTAGGGCTAGAACTGAAGGAGATGAATGGGATTGCAACTTCAGAGGAAGAGCTGCAGTATCATCTAAATGGGCCCCTCAGAACTCCCAGGAACTAAACCATAAATAAAAAAGTTATACATAGGCTCCTTCATTCTAGTACTACATATGTACCAGAGGACTGCCTTATCTGACATCAATGGGAAGGGAAGCACTTAGTACTGTGGAAGCTTGATGCCTCAGATAAGGTTGATGCTAAAGGGTGAGGCAGGAATGGGTGGATGGGTAGGTGTGTGAGCAACTTCTTAGGGGCAAAATGGTTGGGAATGGGGAATGGGTAATTGGAGGGATGAGAAAGTGAGACATTTGAAATGAAAATAAATAATATAATTTATTATCAAACTAATGACAGTCCCATGGTTCCCAGAGTACTCTCTACATACCAGATGCCCTAGCATGACCAGGGTCTTAGGATCTCTGGTGAGTGGAAAACAACCTCTGTTCTAAAAGAACCACAAGTGCCTGGGGCCACCAGGAATAGGGACAGGAATCCTGCTCGACCAGTAGCTTGGGTTCCTTCAGGCAGCGCTTGTCTACCATGGTTTTGAACTCAGTGGACAGCCCCCCCAGATCCCCAGAGGAAGTATTACTTCCAGGTGCCATAGCACACCCAGGTTCTTAGAGTTGCAGGATTCCAGAATCCCAGGAGCTTGGTCACACTAGGATTTCAGCATCTCAGAGGAAGATTGACTGATAACTCTGACACCCAGAATCTCAGGATCACAAGATCCCAGAATCACAAGATCACAGAGAAAGCTGAACTCTGAGGAGTTCTGACTCAACTGGGATTACAGAAAGGACAGGCTTCAATAAGATATATTGTGGACAGGGAACACTTGCGATAATCTAATGGTGGGAGGCAAGCATAAGAACAGAAGCAACAGCAACCAAGGTTACTTGGTATCATCAGATCCCAACTTTGACACCACATCAAGTCCTGGATACACCATCACACCAGAATAGCAAGGTATAGATATAAGGTCACTTCTCATGATAATGATTGAGTACTATAAAAAGGACATAAATAACTACCTTAAAGAAATACAAGAGAGCATAGGTAAACAGGTATAAGCCCTTAAAGAGGATATGCAAAAATCCCATAATGAATTATAGAAAAACACATCAAAACAAGTGAAAGAATTCAAGAAAACCACCCAGGTTCTAAAAATGGAAGTAGAAACAATAACATAATCACAAAGGGAGACAACTCTGTAGATTGAAAACCTAGGAAAGAAGTCAGGAGCCATAGTGGGACTTCCACTGGTGGGACTGGGAAACAAAGGCCTAAAACTTTTCACCCACTACCTGTCCTGTCTGCAAAATGTGCAAGGGTGAAGGTATCTCAGTGTTTATGGGAGTGACCAACCAATGACTGATCTAAATTGAGGTCCAAACCATGAATGGAGTCCGTACTCCACAATGGGAGGATGGCCAGGAATGGGAAGCTGTATGGCTCAGAGAAATGTAGTGGTACCAAACATTACTGACCAAAAAAATGTCAATGATTGCTAATAATATTCTGCTACACGTATAGATTAGTGACTAGACTAATCATCTTCAGAGAGACTTTGTTGAGCACCTGAACGGAAACAGATGCAGAGACACACAGACAAACAATAAGGCAAAGATAAGACAACCCAGAAAAAGATGAGAAGAAAGGATTTTAGGAGACAGAAGGTTGGAGGACACCAGGAGTATATGGTAAACAGACTTAACTAAGCAGGGCTCATAGAGGTTACAGAGATGGAAGCTGTAATCCTAGACACTGAGCTGGTATTTATATACACTGTGTTTTCTTAATTTGGGCATTTTGTGGGACTCATAACAGTGGCAGAGGGAGTGTCTCACTCCTTTGCCTGTTCTTGGGATCTTTTTCTGCCTACTGGGTTGCCTTCTCCAGCTTTGATATGGCAACTTCAACCAACTGTTATTGCATTCTACTATGCTGTATTCATTTGGTATCACTAAGATGTCTGCTCCTTTCTGAAGGGAAATGGAGAAGAGCTTATATGGAGGATAGTGGAGTGGAGAGGACTAGGAGGAATGGAGAGAAGTGTGGCTGAGGTCAGGATGTATTTGCATGAAAAAGAACAATGAAAACAGAATAAAAGAAAAATTAAATTTCTAGAATTAAAACAAGCAAGCAAACAAACAAAAGCCTACAATGCATTATTCTATTGATATAATGTAGTAGAAACAAAACACAACAGGAGGAAATGAAATTTTAATACCTAGAATAGTAGAATTGAACTCAGGCTGAAGAAGGAGGGAAAAAGATAAATTCCTCAGAAGACTGGTTCTAGATGATGTTGTAGTCATAGAATCAGGCTCATCTTTCAATGCCACTGACCTGAGCACTATATATTTATGAACTGTTTCCTGAAGAAAAATGATTTTGTTTATAGGTAAGTCCTTGAAATATGAGCATAAAGCTTTCAGTTCCTTTGAGAAATTTTGAGTTACTTGAAGAAAGAAAACAAAATCAATCAGACTTAATAGGACTTTAAAAAGTAAAAAGATCTGGAACCAAGCTGGCTCCTGTGGAACCTGAGGCAGAAGCCTCTCAGGCCGGGCAGACACCTGTGCTCTGATCAGGAAGGTGGCCGGTTGTCTGGAGCCGAAAATGGCGCCGCCTCAGAAAACTACCTAAAGAACTTTACTTACATTGAGGAAGTTGTAACATATAATTTCCCCACTATCATTTTATTAAGCAAGGAAATTTAAGACATCTATTCTGTAAAAAATAAAAAATACAGAATGGCTAAGATCAAAAATTCAGGTGACAGCAGATGCTGGCGAGGATGTGGAGAAAGAGGAACACTCCTCCATTGTTGGTGGGATTGCAAGCTGGTACAAGCACTCTGGAAATCAGTCTGGCGGTTCCTCAGAAAATTGGACATAGTACTACCGGAGGATCCAGCAATACCTCTCCTGGGCATATATCCAGAAGATGTCCCAACAGGTAAGAAGAACACATTCTCCACTATGTTCATAGCAGCCTTATTTATAATAGCCAGAAGCTGGAAAGAACCCCGATGCCCCTCAACAGAGGAATGGATACAGAAAATGTGGTACATTTACACAATGGAGTACTACTCAGCTATTAAAAAAAATGAATTTATGAAATTCCTAGGCAAATGGATGGACCTGGAGGGCATCATCCTGAGTGAGGTAACCCAATCACAAAGGAACTCACACAATATGTACTGATAAGTGGATATTAGCCCAGAAACTTAGAATAGCTAAGATATAAGATACAATTTGCTAAACGCATGAAATTCAAGAAGAACGAAGACCAAAGTGTGGACACTTTGCATCTCCTTAGAAATGGGAACAAAACACCCATGGAAGGAGTTACAGAGACAAAATTTGGAGCTGTGACGAAAGGATGGACCATCTAGTGATTGCCATATACAGGGATCCATCCCATAATCAGCTTCCAAACGCTGACACCATTGCATACACTAGCAAGATTTTGCTGAAAGGATCCAGATATAGCTGTCTCTTGTGAGACTATGCCGGGGCCTAGCAAACACAGAAGTGGATGATCACAGTCAGCTATTTGATGGATCATAGGGTCCCCAATGGAGGAGCTAGAGAAATTACCCAAGGAACTAAAGGGAACTGCAACCCTATAGGTGGAACAACATATGAACTAACCAGTACCCAGAGCTCTTGTCTCTAGCTGCATATGTATCAAAAGATGGCCTAGTCGGCCATCACTGCAAAGACAGGCCCATTGGACTTGCAAACTTTATATGCCCCAGTACAGGGGAACCCCAGGGCCAAAAAGGGGGAGTGGGTGGGTAGGGGATTGGGGGGGTGGGTATGGGGGACTTTTGGGATAGCATTGAAAATGTAAACGAGAAAAATACCTAATAAAAAATAAATTAAAAAAAAGTAAAAAAACGAGAAATATTTGTAAAAAATTGTATATTCATATAGTTCAGACCAATTCACAAAACTCTAGAAAGGATATGTACAATTAAGGTTATAAGCAAAACTAGTATAAAAGAAAAACTACCAAATAAAAACACAGTAAATGTTTTAAATCGATCAATAATGTTAATATTTTAAAATTTTAAATAAATAAAGATAAAAATTTTGGGAAAGTAAATAAATAAAGGACAAGTGTCTAAAAAGAATGAGGCTAAGAAAAGTTTCTCATCAGCCAAGTGGTATAATAAAAGGCAATTGACAAGCATTCAAAATCATTCTATACTTTTAAATATATATTACATTCATAAAAAGTAAGACAATAGTATATGATAATTTCAAAATTATTCTGAAAATGTAAGATAATGGCAATCAAGTCTATATAAAAAAGTTGGCAGTAGTAAGTCTAAAAAAAAACCCACTTCTGTGACATGTATAAGTAAAGGATTATTTTTTAGAATTCTTCACTTTCCAGAAAAACAATTACTAAAATATAAATTAGAAGAAAACTAAATTTGAAAAATGGTTAAGTATAAATTGACTTAGGATCTTATCTTAAAATCTCAAGTGACATTAAAAGGAATGCATATCAACACTACGATGTTGTAACATTTTAAAGGTATTTATTTAAAAAAAATAAATTGAGACAAAACTCAGACATTTACAAGGATACACAACAAGAAAAAATTGACATGATATAAACATATTGGTACAAAGATTGGAGAAAAACATCAAAACTGGGTCATGCACACTATTCACAAATTCTCTTCCCCATAACACATCATAGAGAATTCAGAGTTAATTAGCAGTTAAAATGTTATTATATCAATGATGTGTTTAGCTGTTTGGTTTAATGGTAAATTATAATTTTAGAATCGTTTTGAGTCAAATGCAAAGTAAGCTAAAAGTACATAGTGCTATAAAATTAAGTTTGCTAAATGTTTTGTTATATTATGGCTTAAGATCGACTAGGAGTGTTTAGGTTGTATATACTTATCAGGAATCTTCAGTATCCACTTATCCACACTGGAAACAATTAAAGCATGTTGCCACAGTTAATACAGAAGGGACAGAGAGTCAAGGGAATCTTGTGATGTAAGGGCTGGTTACTTACTGATACGGATGCATTTGGGAGGAGGGGACCAGCCATTCTCTGTACATGTCATTGTGTCTTGACCATTTTGAAGACTATAGCCATTGTAACACTGGACTTTTACAGACTGACCCTGCACATATATTTTTTCCCAGTTTGAAGACTGTCCCTTCTCCACATAATGGAAAACACATTTCCCTAAGAAACATAAAAAGTAAAAATTAAAAAAAAAGTAAAAGCTTTCATTTGCTTAAGTTAAATGTTATCGTTTCAGCTGTTTAATGAGCATGCATTGCATTCAGAATAAAATTAATAACAAATGTTTAAATGAGTAGCATTTATCTTTAGTTTGTATAAATAAAATATGCAAGAGATAAAGGCATTTCCATAGTCCCTATTGTGTGTGTACATTTCATGAAGAGCTGCTCACAAAGAACAGAAATTAGCCTTTTTGTCACACGTTTTTTCGTTGGTCTTATGTTTGTCATGAGAAACATAACTGTAATTATGTATGTGCTTTCTCTTTAAAAGAGTTAAACATATTTAAATACAAAGACATTGGCTTACTGACGCATGGTACTTCAGGCTTCCACCCTTGTGCTGTGCAATAAAGGTAGTCCCAGGAACTCCCAGAAGGTGGTGAAAACTCGTTGTCACACTTATAGCTGTACCTTTGTCCTATAGACACTGGGAAATTGGGTCTCAGCCTCTCCTCATAATACAGATGTCCATATTTGAATTGTGGAAATTCACAAGGTTTCACTTGAAATAAGAAAACAAATTAAATAAAACAACCAAAAAAACACTCAAATCACATGTAAAACTCTTGATTAGTAAATTACTTTTAATGAATTGAAAGAACAGTGGGGGTGTGGGACAAGGAAATAAGACAATAGGAAACATTGGTTTGTGAGGATGTCATTTCATATGAAATCAAGTTATGGCTGATACTCCAACAGAGAAGAGGATTAGAGACGTTTCTTAATATCAAATATGATAACTGCTTATTTATAATTTTCACTGAAACTAAAATATAGTATGAATATGATATGGAGCTAGTCCCATACCATTAATTGAAATTCTGTATTGTTCACTATATTGTTTATATGTAACATATGATTACTTATTTTATATATGTAACAATTTCTGATTATTATTTATAATTTATAATATTGAATGAGAACAATATCACTGTTTCATGAAGTATGTTTCTGCATTAGGAAACCTCATGTAATATATTAAAAGTTATTTCAACAAATACATATATAGACAAACTAATTTCATTAGGCTTCCTCATTCATTTTAGTTTTTGATTTATGAGAAAAATTCTCCAGAAATTTTTATACATTTATCACATGGTTTAAAAACTGTAATTCCTTTTATAGTAAATGTTCTTCTTTAACAATTTTGAGAATCATACTTTTCATAGTATATCAATAAGTTAAATAAGCTCACTGAGGTTTTGTTTTAAAAAGTAACAAAAGAGGGCTGGTGAGATGGCTCAGTGGTTAAGAGCGCCGATTGCTCTTCTGAAGGTCCTGAGTTCAAAATCCCAGCAACCACATGGTGGCTCACAACCATCCGTAATGAAATCTAATGCCCTCTTCTGGAGTATCTGAGGACAGCTACAGTATACTTACATATAATAAATAAATCTTTAAAAAAAAAAAGTAACAAAAGGAGGCATGGTTCAGGGTAGGAATATCATTATTTCCACAGCCCTCAGAGTTTTACCTACTCTTCATTCTCCACTGGGCACAGGAGAACATGTTTACCCTCTTTATACACAATTCTTGAAACAAACATAACATTCCTTAAAGTCCATGATTACCTGAGTTGGTCAGTACCTAACTGAGCCTTGTTTGACATCTTACACTTTCAAAATGCAGGTTGTGGCTGAATCATCAGTGACTGTTGGACCATGTATCACAGTGTTGATATACTCTACTCAGCCTGCTGATCAATACATTTACCAGTTTTTCAACTGTTCTAAATATTATGAGCACATCTCAAGATCATCTAGTTTTTACTGTCTTCAGCCTCAAGATCTTCTAATTTTTATTGATAAGTCTCATCCTAATACATATTCAAATAAAGATTAATTTCTGCAATCACTTGTAACACAGATTCATTGTCATTATCTTCTGTATTGTTCCACTTGTCTTTTTATAATGTATTTTCCAAAAAATACTAAAAGGTTTGATGAAAATGATGAGTAAACATCGCTGAGGAGCAAGAACTACACATTTCAAGTACAAAATGTTATGTAATGAAATTACAGAGAGATTAATCATCCTTATCATATACAGGAAATATCAGAAAGTTCACTGTAAAATAAGTAAAATTCAGATATATTCAAGCCACAGACAGTGCAGATATATTTGGGTAGATCTACATTTCAGAAACTCAAACAAAGTTGGGTTTCTGGCCCAGTGTGCTACACAGATTCTTCACTTGTAATTGTAAACCTACTCAAAAGCCCAGGGCAAGGATGTCATAAGATCTGAGTTCAGAGACACACATTAATTCTGCTATTAAAATAAGTTGACTCAACAATAAACAGATAGATGGGAAAAGAAAATGAAGTCCTGAAAAATCAATATAGATTTCTTTAGAAAAGAATTTATGCCCAGCCGGAGGACAGTGATCCACCCTGCAGGGAGCGCCATCTTGGCTCCGGGACTCTGCTGAACTTAGTCTGCACAGGTGAGAGTGAGGACCACAGAGGCAAACAGCTTCTGGGACAGGCAGGAGCCACAGAGCCACTGAGGCAGCACCCTTTTGGGGCCTCAGACATCCGGCACCCTCCCAGCATGAGGACAGTGGTCCACCATGCAGGGAGCGCCATCTTGGCTCCTGGACTCTGCCGAATTTAGTCTGCACAGGTGAGAGTGAGGACCACAGAAGCAGAGAGCTTCAGGGACAGGCAGGAGCCAGAGAGCCACTGAGGCAGCACCCTTTTGGGGTCGCAGACATCCGGCACCCTCCCAGTCGGAAGACAGTGGTCTGCCCTGCACAGGAGCCCTCTGCCTCAGGAGCAGGGAGCACATCTTGGATCCAGGACTCCACCGAACTTAGGAAGTTAGTCTGCACAGGTGAGAGTGTGCACCACAGAAGCTGACAGCTTCTGTGACCTGCCAAAGCAACACAGCATCTGGGAAAGGTTCTGTTTTGGGCCTTCTTCTTCACCCATGAGGAACTCCAAACACCAGATATCTGTACACCTTCCCTTTAAGAGGAAAGCTTGTCAGCAGAGAGTGCTCTAACCACTGAAACTCAGAGGAGAGAGCCTGTCTCCCAGGTCTGCTGACAGATGGTACTCAGAATCACCAGAAGAACAACCTCTGAACAGAGAAAACTATAACAACTCCAGAGATTACCAGATGGCGAGAGGTAAAGGTAAGAATCTTACTAACAGAAACCAAGACTACTCACCATCATCAGAACCCAGCACTCCCACTTCGCCAGTCCAGGGCACCCCAACACACCTGAAAAGCTAGACCTGGATTTAAAAGCATATCTCATGATGATGGTAGAGGACATCAAGAAGGAATTTAATAACTCACTTAAAGAACAACAGGAGAACATGGCTAAAGAGTTACAAGTCCTTAAAGAAAAACAGGATAACACATCCAATCAGATGATGGAAATGAACAAAACCATACTACACCTAAAAAGGGAGTAGACACAATAAAGAAAACCCAAAATGAGGCAACACTGGAGATAGAAACCCTAGGAAAGAAATCTGGAACCATAGATGCGAGCATCAGCAACAGAATACAAGAGATGTAAGAGAGAATCTCAGGTGCAGAAGATTCCATAGAGAACATCAGCACAACAATCAAGGAAAATGGAAAATGCAAAAAGATCCTAACTCAAAACATCCAGGAAATACAGGACACAATGAGAAGACCAAACCTATGGATAATAGGAGTGGATGAGAATGAAGATTTTCAACTCAAAGACCAGCAAACATCTTCAACAAAATTATAGAAGAAAACTTCCCAAATCTAAAGAAAGAGATGCCCATGAACATACAAGAAGCCTACAGAACTCCAAATAGGCTGGACCAAAAAAGAAATACCTCCCGACACATAATAATGAGAACAACAAATGCACTAAATAAAGATAGAATACTAAAAGCAGTAAGAGAAAAAGGCCAAGTAACATATAAAGGCAAGCCTATCAGAATTGCACCGGATTTTTCACCAGAGAATATGAAAGTCAGAAGATCCTGGACAGATGTCATACAGACACTAAAAGAACACAAATTCCAGCCCAGGCTACTATACCCAGCCAAACTCTCAATTAACATAGATGGAGAAACCAAAGTATTCCACGACAAAACCAAATTCACACATTATCTCTCCAGGAATCCAGCCCTTCAAAGGATAATAACACAAAATAACTAATACAAGGACGGGAACCACACCCTAGAAACAACAAGAAGGTAATCCCTCAACAAACCTAAAAGAATACAGCCACATGAACAGAATGCCAACTTTAACAACAAAAATAACAGGAAACAACTATTACTTTTCCTTAATATCTTTTAATATCAATGGACTCAACTCCCCGAAAAAAAGACATAGACTAACAAACTGGCTACACAAACAGGACCCAACATTTTGCTGCTTACAGGAAACACATCTCAGAGAAAAAGATAGACACTACCTCAGAATGAAAGGCTGGAAAACAATTTTCCAAGCAAATGGTATGAAGAAACAAGCTGGATTAGCCATTCTAATATCTGATAAGATTGACTTCCAACTCAAAGTCATTAAAAAAGACAGGGAGGCGCACTTCATACTAATCAAAGGTAAAATCCTCCAAGAGGAACTATCAATCCTGAATATCTATGCTCCAAATGCAAAGGCAGCCTCATTCATTAAAGAAACTTTAGTAAATCTCAAAGCACACATTGCACCTCATACAATAATAGTGGGAGACTTCAACACACCACTTTCACCAATGGACAGATCATGGAAACAGAAACTAAACAGGGACACAGTGAAACTAACAGAAGTTATGAATCAAATGGATCTGGCAGATATCTACAGAACATTTTACCCTAAAACAAAAGGATATACCTTCTTCTCAGCACCTCATTGTACCTTCTCCAAAATTGACCACGTAATTGGTCACAAAACAGGCCTCAACAGATACAAAAATATTGAAATTGTCCCATGCATCCTATCAGATCACCATGGACTAAGGCTGATCTTCAATAACAAAATAAATAATAGAAAGCCAACATTCACGTGGAAACTGAACAACACTCTTCTCAATGATACCTTGGTCAAGGAAGGAATAAAGAAAGAAATTAAGGGCTTTTTAGAGTTCAATGAAAATGAAGCCACAACATACCCAAAATGATGGGACACAATGAAAGCATTTCTAAGAGGAAAACTCATAGCTCTGAGTGCCTCCAAAAAGAAAGTAGAGAGATTACACATTAGCAGCTTGACAACACACATAAAAGCACTAGAACAAAAGGAAGCAAATGCACCCAAGAGGAGTAGACAGCAGGAAATAATCAAACTCAGGGGCGAAATCAACCAAGTGGAAACAAGAAGAACTATTCAAAGAATCAACCAATCAAGGACCTGGTTCTTTGAGAAAATCAACAAGATACATAAACCCTTAGCCAGACTCACTAGACGGCACAGGGATATCATTCTAATTAACAAAATCAGAAATGAAAAAGGAGACATAATAACAGATCCTGAAGACATCCAAAACACCATCAGATCCTTCTACCAAAGACTTTACTCAACAAAACTGGAGAACCTGGATGAAATGGAGAAGTTCCTAGACAGATACCAGGTACCAAAGTTGAATCAAGATCAGGTTAAAGATCTAAACATCCCTATATCCCCCAAAGAAATAGAAGCAGTCATTAATAGTCACCCAACCAAAAAAAGCCCAGGACCAGATGGGTTTAGTGCAGAGTTCTATCAGACCTTCAAAGAAGATCTAATCCCAGTTCTTCACAAACTATTCCACAAAATAGAAACAGAAGGTACTCTACCCAACTCATTCTATGAAGCCACAATTACTCTGATACCTAAACCACAAAAAGACCCAACAAAGGTAGAAAACTTCAGACCAATATCCCTTATGAATATTGATGCAAAAATCCTCAATAAAGTTCTTGCTAACCGAATCCAAGAACACATCAAAACAATCATCCATCCAGACCAAGTAGGTTTCATCCCAGGGATGCAGGGATGGTTCAATATACGGAAATCCATCAACGTAATCCAGTATATAAACAAACTCAAAGACAAAACCACATGGTCATCTCCTTAGATGTAGAAAATGCATTTGACAAGATCCAACACCCATTCATGATAAAAGTCTTGGAAAGATCAGGAATTCAAGGCCCATACCTAAACATGATAAAAACAATCTACAGCAAACCAGTAGCCAACATCAAAGTAAATGGTGAGAAGCTTGAAGCAATCCCTCTAAAATCAGGGACTAGACAAGGCTGTCCACTTTCTCCATACCTATTCAACATCGTACTTGAAGTCCTAGCCAGAGCAATTCGACAACAAAAGGAGATCAAAGGGATACAAATTGGAAAAGATGAAGTCAAAATATCACTTTTTGCAGATGATATGATAGTATATATAAGTGACCCTAAAAATTCCACCAGAGAACTCCTAAACCTGATAAACAGCTTCAGTGAAGTAGCTGGATATAAAATTAACTCAAACAAATCAATGGCCTTTCTCTACACAAAGAATAAACAGGCTGAGAAAAAAATTAGGTTAACAACACCCTTCTCAATAGGCACAAATAATATAAGCTATCTTGGCGTGACTCTAACTAAGGAAGTGAAAGATCTGTATAATAAAAACTTCAAGTCTCTGAAGAAAGAAATTATAGAAGATCTCAGAAGATGGAAAGATCTCCCATGCTCATGGATTGGCAGGATCAACATTGTAAAAATGGCTATCTTGCCGAAAGCAATCTACAGATTAAATGCAATCCCCATCAAAATTCCAACTCAATTCTTCAACGAATTAGAAAGTGCAATCTGCAAATTCATCTGGAATAACAAAAAACCTAGGATAGCAAAAACTCTTCTCAAGGATGAAAGAACCTCTGGTGGAATCACCATGCAGGACCTAAAGCTTTACTACAGAGCAATTGTGATAAAAACGGCATGGTACTGGTATAGTGACAGACAAATAGACCAATAGAATAGAATTGAAGACCCAGATATGAACCTACACACGTAGGGTCACTTGATCTTCGACAAGGGAGCTAAAACCATCCAGTGGAAGAAAGACAGCATTTTCAACAAATGGTGCTGGCACAGCTGGTTGTTATCATGTAGAAGAATGGGAATCGATCCATTCCTATCTCCTTGTACTAAGGTCAAGTCTAAGTGGATCAAGGAACTTCACATAAAACCAGAGACACTGAAACTTATAGAGGAGAAAGTGGGGAAAAGACTTGAAGATATGGGCACAGTTGGAAAAATTCTTGAATAGAACAGCAATGGCTTGTGCTGTAAGATTGAGAATTGACAAGTGGGACCTCATGAAACTGCAAAGCTTCTGCAAGGCAAAAGACACCATCAATAAGACAAAAAAACCACCAACAGATTGGGAAAGGATCTTTACCTATCCTAAATCAGATAAGGGACTAATATCCAATATATATAAAGAACTCAAGAAGGTGGACTCCAGAAAGTCAAATAACCCCATTAAAAAATGGGGCTCAGAACTGAACAAAGAATTCTCACCTGAGGAATACCGAATGGCAGAGAAGCACCTGAAAAAATGTTCAACATCCTTAATCATCAGGGAAATGCAAATCAAAACAACCCTGAGATTCCACCTCACACCAGTCAGAATGGCTGAGATCAAAAATTCAGGTGACAGCAGATGCTGGTGAGGATGTGGAGAAAGAGGAACACTCCTCCATTATTGGTGGGATTGCAAGCTTGTACAACCACTCTGGAAATCTGTCTGGTGGTTCCTCAGAAAATTGGACATATTACTACTGGAGGATCCAGCAATACCTCTCCTGGGCATATATCCAGAAGATGTCCCAACCGGTAAGAAGGACACATGCTCCACTATGTTCATAGCAGCCCTATTTATAATAGCCAGAAGCTGGAAAGAACCTAGATGTCCCTCAACAGAGGAATGGATACAGAAATTATGGTACATTTACACAATGGAGTACTACTCAGCTATTAAAAAGAATGAATTTATGAAATTCCTAGCCAAATGGATGGACCTGGAGGGCATCATCTTGAGTGAGGTAACACAATCACAAAGGAACTCACACAATATGTATTCACTGATAAGTGGATATTAGCCCAAAACTTAGGATACCCAAGATATAAGATACAATTTGCTAAACGCATGAAACTCAAGAAGAATGAAGACCAAAATGTGGACAATATGCCCCTTCTTAGAATTGGGAACAAAACACCCATGGAAGGAGTTACAGAGACAAAGTTTGGAGCTGTGATGAAAGGAAGGACCATCTAGAGACTGCCGTATCCAGGGATCCATCCCATAATCAGCTTCTAAACGCTGACACCATTGCATACACTAGCAAGATTTTGCTGAAAGGACCCAAATATAGCTGTCTCTTGTGAGACTATGCCGGGGCCTAGCAAATACAGGAGTGGATGCTCACAGTCAGCTATTGGATGTATCACAGGGCTCCCAATGGAGAAGCTAGAGAAAGTACCCAAGGAGCTAAAGGGATCTGCAACCCTATTGTTGGAACAACATGATGTACTAACCAGAACCCTGGAGCTCTTGTCTCTAGCTGCATATGTATCGAAAGATGGCCTAGTCGGCCATCAATGGAAAGAGAGGCCCATTGGACTTGCAAACTTTATATGCCCCAATATAGGGGAATGCCAGGGCCAAAAGAATGGGAATGGGTCGGTAGGGAAGTGGGGGGCGGTATGGGGGACTTTTGGGATAGCATTGGAAATGTAATTGAGGAAAATATGTAATAAAAAATATTAAAAATTAAAAAAAATAAAGAAAATGAAGTCCTGTCAAAATAGTAATTAAAATAATAAATATTCAAAAAATTGAATACTGAAAGCTGTGAGAGCAAAAGAGCAAGTAAAATATAAAGGCCAACCTATCAGAATATAGCTGACTTCTTAATGGAAACTCTGAAAGGAAGAAGGGCCTGGACATACGTTTAAAAGACTACTATTGTATCCCAGACTAGAGTGGTCAGAAAAAAATACTCAATAAACATTTAAGGAGAAAACAAGATATACTATGAGAATGCCAAATTTAAACAATAACTATCCAGAGCTGAGCGCTACAATAATTACTTGAAAGAAAAATTCCAACCAAGGAGATCAACTAAAACCAATAAATAAATAAGCTCGGCTCTAATACAAGCAGTCATCTACATTGTAGGCAATAAATAACCTCACATGAGTAAAAGAAGACATACACACAATACACACACACACACACACAAACACATACACACACCATCAAAATAACAGTAATTAACAATCATGGTCACTGAAAGCTCTCAAAGTCAATGGATTCAATTCTCCAATAAAAATGGCACAGGCTGACAGAATAGATGAGAAAACATTATCCACCTTTTCCTGCATACAAGAAATATCCCTCAACCTCAGAAATGGATATTACACCATCGTAAAAGGCTAGAAAAGATTTTCCTAGCAAATAGACCCAAGAAATAAGATCATTTTGCCACTCTAAATTCTACAAAATAGAATTCAAGACAAATTAATCATTAGTGGTGCAGAAAGAAACTTCATATTAATCAAAAAGAGTATTTCATGAGTATGACATCTCAATTTTGAACATCTGCCCCAAATGCAAGGAAACCCACATTCATAAAAAAAAATACAAAAGAAAGGAACTAACAAAAATTTATATAACTCCTATCGAACACCATACTTTAACAGTCAAAGACTATAACACCCCACTCCTAACAATGGACAGGTCATCCAGACATAAATTAACAGGAAAAAAAATGGAACTGAGAGATGTGATGAATCAAATGTACTTAACAGAAATCTATTGAACATTTCACCCAAACTCAAAAGAAAACACCTTTGCTCAACACCTCAGAGAACTTCCTCTACAACAGACCATAAACTCAGTCACAAAGCTAGTCTCAACACACAAGAAAATTGAAATAGTCCCTTATATCTTCTCAGACTACAGGGATTAAAGCTGAACTTCAACAACAGCAGAAAGCCCATAAACTCATGGAAACTGAACAATGCTCTTCTGAATGACCACAGGGTAAAGGAAGAAATAATTTAAGACATCTAGTATTCAATGAAAATGAAGGCACAGAATACCAAACATATGAGAAACAATGAAAGTGGTGTCAAGGGGAAAGTTCATAGTACTAAGTGCCTTTATAAAGACAGCAGAAAGATCTCAAAGATCTCATACTAGTGATGTAACACCACACATGAAAGCTCTGGAAGAGGAGTTGACAGCAGAGAGTAAACCATCTTGGATCTAAGAAACATTATAGGGCTGAAATCAATAAAATAGAATCGAAGAAAAGAAGAGATGCTTCTTTGAGAAAATCAACAAGACAGACAAACCCTTAGCCAAACCTAGTAAAAGGCAGAGAGAATAAAGAAACTAACAAAGTCAGTAATGAAAACAGGGACATGACCCCATAAAGAGTTTAGGACACCAAACCAGACATAAAACCTTCAACCTACAACTTGTCTTGCCAGAATTATGTGCTGGGGTTAAGGTGGCACAGGAATTCAGGAAGTGAATAACCAATGACAGACACAGTTTGAAACCCATGCCATGAGAGTTTCATGGCAACTCACCCCTGTCACTGACTTGAGGACCAGAAACCAGAGGCTATATGGCCCAGAGACCTAGAATAGATCCAAACATGACTGGCAATGAAAAAAAAAAAAAAGTCAATACAATAATGCCTAATGATACTCTGCTATACTCATAGACTGGTATCTAGCCCAGTCATCATCAGAGAGGTTTCACCCAGCAACAAATGGAAACAGATGCAAAGATCCACAGCCAAACAATTATATGATTTTTGACAACATTGTGAACCCCAAGATTGTGTTGTTTACAGGAAAAATCTGTTGTCTTGTGTGGTGTAGCTCAGTCTTAGTACACACCTTTAATCCCTCTGGCTGTAATACAGACAAGCCCTTACTACACACCTTTAATCCAAAACAATGAAGGTAATATTAGTTTGTAGAAGGAAGCACTAATGTTTAAAAGAAATGTCAAATTGAGTCTCAGACAACTTGATAAATCAAAGAAAGATTTGACAGAATAGGATATGTTCAACTCTCATGAGAACAGAGAGAAAAGAGAGGCTACGTAAGAGAAAGCAGCACAGAAGAAGAGGCTGGGAGACTGTTTAACTGGGACAGGTTGCAGAGACAGAACAAGCTAGTCACAACTGAAGTTGGGAGGAACGAGAAAATGAGAAGGAGCCAGAGGATTAGAACAGATTGCCAGAGTTAATTTAATGCCAAGCAGAGCACAAAGTCAAAGGCTCAGAGAGAAACAGATTGATTCAGTCAGTTTGCAGAGGAGTTTAAGCCAGAACAGTTGAGTTGAATAAGCCAGGCAGAGCTCAACAAGTACTAGGAAGGTGTTGGTTGTCTTACACACCAGTAAGTCTCAAAGGCTGAAATCATTCTTGGCCTAGATAAGATCGTACAGAGGCTAAATAAAAGTGTACAGGCCTAGGCCTAGGTTAGCAGAGAGAAGCATTAAGTCTATGAGAAAATTACTCAGGAGAAAAAAAGTTACCTTTGTGCTGAATATTAGACATTGTTTGGAGAATCCTGCAGAAGATGGGGAAGAAAGATTATAGGAGCTGGAAGTACCAAGGATACCACAAGAAAACTCACAGATTCAAGTAACCTGGACTCTTGGGATTTCACAGAGATTCAACTGACAATCAGGGAGCCTGAATCTAACATATGTCCTCTCTATATATGTTACACCTGTATAGCTCAGGGTTTTTGTGGGATTCCTTTTTTTTTTTCCTCATGTACATTTTCAATGCTATCCCAAAAGTCCCCCATACCCTACCTACCCACTCCCACTTTTTGGCCCTGGCGTTCCTCTGTACTGGGGCATATAAAGTTTGCATGTCCAATGGGCCTCTCTTTCCAGTGATGGCCGACTAGGCCATCTTTTGATACATATGCAGCTAGAGACAAGAGCTCCGGGGTACTGGTTAGTTCATAATAATGATCCACCTATGGGGTTGCAGGTCCCTTTAGTTCCTTGGGTACTTTCTCTAGCTCCTCCATTGGGGGCCCTGGGATCCATCCAATAGCTGACTGTGAGCATCAGCTTATGTGTTTGCTAGGCCCCAGCATAGTCTCACAAGAGACAGCTATATCAGGGTCCTTTCAGCAAAATCTTGCTAGAGTATGCAATGATGTCAGCGTTTGGAAGCTGATTATGGGATGGATCCCTGGATATGGCAGTCTCTGGATGGTCCATCCTTTTGTCTCAGCTCCAAACTTTGTCTCTGTAACTCCTTCCATGGGTGTTTTTTTCCCAATTCTAAGAAGGGGCACAGTGTCCACACTTTGGTCTTCGTTCTTCTTGAGTTTCATGTGTTTTGCAAATTGTAACTTATAACTTGGGTATTCTAAATTTCTGGGTTAATATCCACTTATCAGTGAGTACATATCATTTGAGTTCTTTTGTGATTGTGTTACCTCACTCAGGATAATGCCCTCCTGGTCCAACCATTTGCCTAGGAATTTCATAAATTCATTCTTTTTAATTGCTGAGTAGTACTCCATTGTGTAAATGTACCACATTTTCTGTATCCATTCCTCTGTTGAGGGGCATCGGGGTTCTTTCCAGCTTCTGGCTATTATAAATAAGGCTGCTATGAATATAGAGCATGTGTCTTTCTTACTAGTAGGAACATCTTCTGGATATATGGCCAGGAGAGGTATTGCAGGATCCTCCGGTAGTACTATGTCCAATTTTCTGAGGAACCACCAGACTGATTTCCAGAGTGGTTGTACAAGCTTGCAATCCCACCAACAATGGAGGAGTGTTCCTCTTTCTCCACATCCTCGCAAGCATCTGCTGTCAGCTGAATTTTTGATCTTAGCCATTCTGACTGGTGTGAGATGGAATCTCAAGGTTGTTTTGATTTGCATTCCCCTGATGATTAAGGATGTTGAACATTTTTTCAGGTGTTTCTCGGCCATTCGGTATTCCTCAGGTGAGAATTCTTGTTTAGCTCTGAGCCCTATTTTTAATGGGGTTATTTGATTTTCTGGACTCCAGAAAATCAAATAACCCCATTTTGTGGGATTCCTAACAGAGGGAGTGTTGGTTGTTTTTTTGATTCTTTTCCCTAATTTTGGCAAAGTTGTCCTCATACCGAGTTGCCTCATCCTGCCAAAATATAAGCAGAAATGCCTAATCTTATTGAAATCTGATATGGCATGGTCAGGTGATATCCCTGGGGGGCTCCCAGTTTCTGAAGCGAAATGGAGGAGGGAGGGATGGGGAGGAATGTGGTTGATGGGATGGAGGAATTGGGAAGCTGAGGTAATATATGAGAAAATAAATTTTATATAAAAAATCCTAAAGGCAAAAACAAATAATAAAAAAACAAAAAAAAACAAATAATAAAGAAATAGAACCAATAAAAAGTAATAAAAGAGAATTTGTAAGAGAACTATATTTAAAAAAATAATTTTAAACTCAATTTTCTTACAATTCTTATAGTTATTAATGCTATTTCCTAGTGGAAATAGCTTCTTTCATTTTTATGAGTTGGATACTATAGATTTTCCAAATTCTCATCTCAGTTAAAAGCTTTGTTTTTCATTGCTGGTGCTATTGGAAAGGATATAAAGTTCAGAGTTTCTGGACACACTGAAATAAGTTAAGTCATTGGGTCGATGCCTTTGAAGGGATATTGAGATCTTGGCCATTCCCTTATATCTCTTTGCTGGTCGTCATCAGGCAAGCAGCTTTGACTTTCCACTTACTTTCTGACATAAAGATGCTCCTGATGTAGATAGGCAAAAAATTGAAAAGAATAGAGTATCCCAGAAATTAAATAGTCTGAATTCAATATAACACAGTGGTATACATGTGATGAGAAGCCACTGACATTGTTCAAAGCAACTCTCTCCAGATAGAGAAACATAATTCTCTTCTTCACATGCATGTTGAACTCAGTGTATAAGAAACAGCTATGGCCAAAATATTGTATGCTCCATGTAGATCATGGATGGATTCTAGACTCCTACTGTATCTCTGATCAGTAACTCTAAGGCAAGTTAGATTTTGTGAAACAATCTATGCAGAGGCTTATCTGATAAGGAACTGAGCCCTCTTGCCAAATCCTAGTGTGTGTGGCATGTTGGACATAGTGCCTAGCAAAGTCTCCTGATGACTGACAGTCAAGAATATCTGACAGCCTCTCTCCAGCAGCCGAGCAAGATGCCCAAAGGGAAGAAGGCCAAGGGGAAGAAGGTAGCCCCGGCCCCCGCCGTCGTCAAGAAGCAGGAGGCCAAGAAGGTGGTCAACCCTCTGTTCGAGAAGAGGCCCAAGAATTTTGGCATTGGACAGGACATCCAGCCCAAAAGAGATTTAACGCACTTCATCAAATGGCCCTGCTACATCAGGCTGCAGTGGCAAAGAGCCATCCTCTACAAGCGGCTCAAAGTCCCTCCTGCCATTAACCAGTTCACCCAGGCACTGGACAGGCAGACAGCTACTCAGCTGCTTAAGCTTGCCCACAAGTACAGGCCAGAGACAAAGCAAGAGAAGAAGCAAAGGCTACTGGCCCATGCAGAGAAGAAAGCTGCTGGCAAAGGCGAAGTCACAACTAAGAGACCACCTGTCCTCCGAGCAGGAGTCAATACAGTCACCACCTTGGTGGAGAACAAGAAGGCTCAGCTGGTGGTGATTGCCCATGATGTAGACCCCATTGAGCTGGTGGTTTTCCTACCTGCCCTGTGTCGAAAGATGGGGGTGCCCTACTGCATAATCAAGGGAAAGGCCAGGCTGGGGCACCTGGTCCACAGGAAGACATGCACCACTGTTGCCTTCACACAGGTTAACTCGGGAGACAAGGGTGCTCTGGCTAAGCTGTTGGAAGCTATTAGGACCAATTATAATGACAGATATGACGAGATCCTTCCCCACTGGGGAGGCAACTTCCTGGGTCCTAAGTCTGTGGTTCACATTGCCAAGCTGGAAAAAACAAAGGCTAAAGAACTCTCCACTAAATTGGGTTAAATGTACACTAAATTTTCTGTACCTAAATATAATTACAAAATTAAAAAAAAAAAAAAGAATATCTGACAGCACCACACTGATTCAGAGGCAATAGCCAAGTCATCTTCAAAACTGGCTGACAGAAAGGAAGGGATGACAAAGGTTTGTTATGAGGCAAATATTATTGAGATTTACTATGATGCAAATAAATAAGTAAATTAAATTTTTATATGACACTATTCTTACCCAATAATTTATTACAATTTATAATTAAATTAAAATTATAATTTATAATTTATTACAAATCTTAAAAATTATTAATTAGAAAAAATGAAAAATGTATTTATTCACATATATATTTATTTAAGGTGCAGTAAATTAAAAATTTTAGTTTTCTATAATGTATTTTAAATATTACCTGGAATCTTAAATTCTTATATTACTTATACTATTACATTAAATATTTACTTTTAAAACTAAAATATTTCTAAGGGTTGTACATAAATAAAAAGTTAAATGTTTGCTGTTACTGTATTTTCAACTGTGCATATTTAATAGACTAATTTCATGATTATGGAGATAAAGACGTAAGTGAAGCTTACAGGTACATCTTGGAACAGGGATCCAGCCAGTGAGTGTACACTTTGAAACAGGTGATCCGGCTACAGGATAGAAGCCATAATTACATTTATATCTGATTTCATCATCAGATCTGTGTATAATCCTGTGAGGTGTGTAGACACCATTTGGAATATAAGGAGGCGAGCATGTCTTTTCTGAAAAGAAGCAGATATAAATAATGAGAAATATTCAATCTCACTAAGATTAAGAATGTAAAAACTAAACAGCAGATACCATTTATTTCTATTGATAAATGTAAAATTGGCATTGAAATGAATGCATCTTCACATATTTAACGAATCAGTCAGGTTTCCTCTCTCTCCTCCTGTTGTATGTGTTCCTCGCTGGTATGAATTCTTCTCTATTGATGCCATCATATAAAGTTCTTCATGATTCTAAAGTTGACAATAACTTCATCAGATAGATATTCAGAGCAAGGAACATTATTCCTTCCACTTTCTAATTCTTTGATTGAAATTGCTGGCCTTAATTCTCATTTGGGCTATTTATTAAAATTCACAGGTTCAATTTTAAACCTCTTTCTCTATGAATTAAACATGTCCTTTGACTTATTTGGGAAAACATATTGAATAAGGAAGAAACAGTATAATTTTTGACTTTCAAAAATCATGAATCTAAACTCCTGAAACACCAAGCCATTCCTTGAATGTGCATTTTATGTTTTGTGTTTTGTGTGTCTTAAATCATCTTTGCCTAGATCTGCTAACTTATACCATTGCTATATTAGAAAAGTATTTTTAATTGACTACAGTTTCTGCATAAATAAATTTATTTGCCTTATAGTAGGTTTATATGAGCATGTACTTTTCATTACTGTTTTTACTTCTGCACTTTGTGCATTCAAGCAAATCTCTGTAATTAAAAGCTGCCCCTTATGGTAATAATTCTGTAGTTTAAATAAAAAATCATAGAAGTGAATGACTCAGGCCTATATGCAGAATTCAAAGGGATGCTCAGTTTATAAACTGACAATTTCTATCATTACCCTTTCTTCAGTCCATGTTTTTCCATCTAAATCTAATATTTTAATTTATAAAAGATAGGAATCTCGACATTTTCTTCACAATTCATTCTTAGACTCAGTCTGGCACAGAATTCTTTGGTTTTAAGTATTATTTGAATAGTTTTTTTTTCCTTTCCATATATACCTCTAATGTGTAAACCTAGCCCCTGAAGGGGTGGCAACAATATTTCCACTGGTCTTAAATTTGTGTCACAGTATACCTGTATCCTTTTGTAATTCAATTTATATCCTGATTGAAGCCCTATCCTCTCCTCCTAGTCTCTCCACATATAGCCCCTTGCCATGTCCCCTCTATCCCTTTTCCTCTGAAAAGGGGGAGAGCCTCCTGGGTGCCAGCCTACTTTGGCACATAAAGTTACTTCAGGACTAGGCACATCCTCTCTCACCGAGGCCAGACAAGACAGCCCAGTTAAGTGGAACAGGATCTACAAGCAGGCAACAAAGTCAGGGATAGCCCCTATTTAAGTTGTCGGAGTTCCTCATGAAGACAGATAATATACATGCATAGTAGTAAAAACCTGATCTAAAATAATAATAATATATGATTACTGTCGTGGTTTGAATATACTTGGCCCAGGGAGTGGGACTATTGCGAGGTATGTCCTTGTTGAAATAGGTGTGGGCGTGTTGGAGGAAATGTGTCACTGTTTGGATGGGCTTTGCCCATCTTCTTCTGACTGCCTTTGTAACAAGATGTAGACCTCTCTGCACCTTGAATGCCATGCTTGCCTGGCTGCTGGCAGGCTATCCCCTTGATGATAATAGACTGAACCTCTGAACTCATAAGCCAGCCCCAAAGAAATGTTGTCCCTTATAAGAGTTTCTTTTGTCATGATTGTTAATTCACAGCAAAACACCCTAAGGTAACTACTTAAATCAAGTGTGTCTCCTAATTTTTATGCTATTTAACATTAATTTTGAATCAGCTTTAAGTGTGTTCCTTACTGTTTTTCTCTTCATCATACTCTGACTGTCATATTTTCATACAACCATTATAGTTTATGTTTTTCTATTTAGATTTTCTTAATAACATAGCTTAACTCAGTATCTTTTTAAACTAAAGTGCTAAGATACCAAACAACAATGATATGGCCAAGTATTTGAGAAGACAAGCAAACAATATAGGAAGAACTTAGTAAAACTGATTAAGAACAAAAATACTTTTGGAGATTACCCTAAGCTGCCAACTTAAGTCCCTGATGATGTCTGATTAACTATCTGTAGTTAATTGTTCAAATGTATGGTGCCTTTTATCCCTTGTATATTTCCCCTGTACAGTTTTCTTATTTCAAATGTTTAGTAGAAACATTTAGAATGCAATACTTCAAGCTTAGTTCTCTTATATTATAAAGTCAATTTTGCAAAAGGGATTCTGTAAAGAAAACAGATGCATCAAAATAAATTATTCAGGAGATTGTGGTATTTTTCATTATTCCTGCTTGTCATTAGAA
Organism: Mus caroli; assembly: GCF_978045245.1. Classification (NCBI taxonomy): domain Eukaryota; kingdom Metazoa; phylum Chordata; class Mammalia; order Rodentia; family Muridae; genus Mus; species Mus caroli. Next base: position 137,377,487 of record NW_028227256.1, read on the forward strand.
AGTTTCTACTATATGTTAGAGATCCAAATGATCTGAGAAGTTGTTGTAACCCCCTGGTCTGGCTATGATCAGCTGGAAGAAAGTTTACTTATTTTCATATTATTTCAATTTTGGTGTCTTATGGAGTCCAAGATTCTTGTAAAGTTAGCTGCAACAAATTGTGTATTCGGCTATATAGTGTCAAACAGATTAAGGTGCCTTGGTTTAAAGATAATTGTACATCAACTCAGATAAACTCTTTTTCTGCACCAGGAAAACAAAGGCAATGCTTCTTACACATAGCTGAGGTACGAAGTGATGCAGTACATTTATTAATAAGAAACTACTTTTCATCCAGAATTACAAATCTTTCTTCAGTAAAATGAAGTCCATTGTCAGAGATTTGTATGCCTATATGAATTAGGATACAGGTCTCTTTATTTTTATTATCAAACTCTTATTTACTATCTTGTGACAGTGACCTCTGACACCTCCCTTCCTATGGTAAAAGACCCCCAAGAACACAGTACTAAACTTTTACTATTTGACTTATAATTGTGTTTGAGAAATACTCAAAAGGAAATTTTTATGGAGAGTCTTTTTCTCCTCCTGCCTCTTTTCTTCACACCCTCTATTCTCTCCCTCCCCTGACACTCCTCCCCTCTCTCCTAGTGTTCAAAATAAACAAGCCTAGGTAGCATGTACAGAAAGACAGACAATTGGAAAAGCAAACATATTTCTCAGTTTGAAAGCAAATATATGCTAAGGAAGAGATTTTAAATAGTTGACAGTAATTCCAGCTTCAGGTGAATTCAGTCCAAGACAGAGATTCTTCTCTGCTATATGTTATCTGGTGTGGCATGACTGATCTATTGAATCCTAATGCTTCCATGGAAAATTGGGTTCTCCTGAAACTGGAATGATTGTTTGAAAAGTTCCTCTTAAGCACCGGGCTTGATACAATATAACTATATTATGGGTTATAGTTTGATCTTTCAGTGGATAAATGATCTATTTTGAGGACACCTGGAGTTAATCTTATGCAGAGTTTTAATGCCTGAGGACTACTGAGATACTGCTTCTCTGATTAGGAGTCATAAACACCATGAAAACAGATTGTTGGACTCAATGCAATCAGCTAAACATGGACTTGTGATGCCATCTTTCTTTTCCATTCACTGTTCTACTTCTTAAATACTAAAATTCATAGAAAATAAGAGTAACGTCACCTTCACAGAAAGGCTGAGAACTCCATCCAGAACCTGTGCAGACTGCGTCCCCTCTTTCTTTGGGCACAAAGCCATGCTGACACTTATAGTGGTATCTTTCATTCTCCTTGTAAACTGGTTTCACATTTATACCATCTCCATTTTCCACTCGCGGTGGTGTGCAGAGAATTTCTAAATGCAAAAGAGTAATTGTATAGTGTTTACTATGAAAGGAAATCTACTGAGCAGGTCATATTTCTACAATTTCAGAGTTTTGTTCCCATTAGGTCAATCAGTCAAAATTAGCGACCAAACAAAAGTTGTTTAAGATTTAATACCCTCTTGATCACATACTTGTTGCAAATTTTCATTTTTGGAAGAAATTAAATGTATATTATTTATTATATTGAACATGATGGCAAATTAGACTCTTGAAATAAATGACAGCCAGTAACAATCCCAAACCCTTGTGAAAATAAAAATAGACACAGGGTTATGGGTTAATATTTTCATTGAGTAATCTGCAAACACAACTTCTGATTATTGACAGCAATTTTCAAGACAGCACTTTTCAAGGAAATCTATTAGAGTCACTTTTCATTTGATCTTTGAAAAGTCATGATGCCTTCACCATATATATAAACATGAGCACGTGTGCATAGGCACAACCATGTGCGCACACACACACATACACACAAAGAGAGAGAGAGAGAAAGAACAAAAACAAAAAGCAAAAACAAAAACACAAGACAAAAATACCTACAAAAAAACTTCCAAGGAAGCTCAGAATGTAAACAATTCAAAAGCTTCCGGAAGTCCTTGAAACTGACCATATTGAAGAGGTCCCTCTCTCTCTCCCAATGCATACTTAAGGAGTAATAACCGCTGTGAAATACTTTTGGATCATCTAAGCTGCACAGAAGAGCCTCAGACCATGTGAGCTGCATGAAAGAGACACTCTTCAACCTGTTGGTCCTACAAGCTGTACAATGTACTTCCGGTTCCCAGCTTTTGTGAGCCTCCACCTATGCTGTGGTAGGTTTTTGCTAAAACAGCTATCTTTGAGACATTTCTACTCTTTAAGTCTAACAAACTCATTAGTTCAACAAAGTGAACTTAGATGGTATTCTTAATTAGATCTGTTCTCAGTTCCCTATTTGAAGTTTGTTCTAATCTCCACAGTCATGCATCGGGATCCTACAGTGGGGCTTTCTTGAGCAGCTGATGAGGCTCGGGACCACATCTCACTGTAGACACTTTGTGGATTTTTCACCTTTCTCCACATGGCTCTCTGAAGGTTGCTATGCCTGTGTTCTTTATTTTCATCTGAATAAACCATATGAGCTCTTTAAAACTAATATCAAAGATCAGAATTTCCTAAGTTTCATTAGCCATAGACAATTAGTTATAGTCATATAAGTAGCACCCATTAAATTTTAATGAGTAAAGTTTGTGCCACCCTGAATATACAATGATAAATACACTATATCATTATTTCAATGAAGAATCAGTGCTATTAGAAAGAATTGTTAGCAGCAAACTGTCAGTCCTGAAATGATTTAGTTATAATCTCAAAGCAAATTAAATTTGAGTAGAAAAAAACACTGTCCTTTTTAGTGTAAGGTAGACAATCTTAAAGAGTGGAGAAAATATTGGAGATATTAGATAATACTAAACAATAAATATAGTATAAGTACAGTGCCACGTGCAGATAATCTCAAAACTCATGTGGCAACTTCAATGAGACAGCAATAAGATAGACGCTATATGGACTATGGACTAAATATCAGGTTCAGGCCAGCCATGGTTACATTATGAAAGGCTGTCAAGAAGAAGAAGAAGAAGAAGAAGAAGAAGAAGAAGAAGAAGAAGAAGAAGAAGAAGAAGAAGAAGAAGAAGAAGAAGAAGAAGAAGAAGAAGAGGGAGGAGGAGGGGGAAGGGAAGGGGAGGAGGGGATGGGGAGGAAACAAGGGGAGGAATATTGATAAGGAGGAGAAGAGAAAAAAATCAAAGAAACATTAATTAACAATTTATTATATTACTTTGCCAAAATTCAAAGGTTTTATGGACTCAAGATACGTAAAATTGATTTAAACTTACAATACATATCTGTGTATGTATATGTGTTGTGTTACATATATGTAATTATATATATACATATATAACCACTTTCTAACAATATTAATTAAAATTAAAACTTACAACAAATATATTCCTAACAGATATACTTCCTAACAATATAAATTGAAATTGAAATGTAATCAGGGTATGTGATTATAAGCACACAATAACCCTTTAGTTTCCAAAAACTTTATACAACAATATGCTCTACAACGTAGTTTTACAACACTCACCAGAAATGCTGAGGCTAGACTGAATAGCAACCCCAGGTATTAACCTGTGTTTACATCTTAGTCCTTAAGCCATAGTAGGTATGGGTACCCTGACTATTTCAATTAAAAAGACTATACAAAGACATGAAATATATACTTCTGAAGGCAAACTAAAAGGGTTCAAGCAAAAAGGTTCTTCAATTACAGTGATACAGTTATGCTTAATATGCATTATAGTTGTAGATCCTATTTTATTTAAAAATGTACTTTAAGAAGAAATGTAGCTTTCTGGGCAGCAACGGTCTACCTTGAGCACAAACTTGGTGGACAGTCCCATGGTCCCCAGAGGACTCTCTACTCCCAGGCACTCTAGCATGCCCAAGATCTTAGAATCACCAGTGAGTAGAACACAACATCTGTTACAACATGACCAGGAGTGACTAGGACCAGCAGAATCCAAGAAAACAGGAAACGGACTGACCAGTTGCTCAGGTTCCTTCCAGTCAGTGACTGTCTACCTTGGTCACAAACTCAGTGGACAGTCTCATAGCACCCCAGAGGAGGTACCACTCCCAGGTGTTCTAATATGCCCAGGATCTTAGAATCCCAGGATCCAAGGATCCCAGGAGCTTGGTCACACCAGAATCTCAGGGTCTTAGAGGCAGCTTGACCCCCAGAAACTCTGACACACCCAGAATCTTAGCATCAAAGGATCCCAGAATCACAGGATCACAGAGAAAGCTGGACTCTGAGGAGTTCTGACTCAACTAAGATTAATGGAAGGACAGGCTCCAAAAAGATATAGTAAGAGCAGGGAGCACTTCAGATAATCAGATGGCAGGAGGCAAGCATGAGAATAGAAGCAACAGAAACCAAGGTTACTTGGCATCATCAGAACCCAACTTTGACACCATAGCAAGTCCTGTATACACCATCAGACAAGAAAAGCAAGATATGAATCTAAAGTCACTCCTAATGAAAATTATGAAGGACTTTAAGAAGGACATAAATAACTCCCTTAAACAAACACAGGAGAACAAAAGAAAACAGGTAGAAACCGTTAAAGAGGAAAGACAAAAATCCCTTAAAGAATTACAGGAAAACACAACCAATCAGGTGAGGAATTGAACAAAACCATCCAGGATCTAAAAATGGAAGAAGAAAGAAAAAAGAAATCACAAAAGGAGATAACTCTGTAGATAGAAAACCTAGGAAAGAAGTCAGAAGCCATAGGTGGAAGCATCACCAACAAAATACAAGAGGTAGAAGAGACAATCTCGGGTGCAGAAGATTCCATAGAAACCATTGACACAACAATCAAAAAAATTCAAAATGCAAAAAGATCCTAACTGAAAACATCCAGGAAATCCAGGACACAATGAGAAGACCAAACCTAAGGATAATAGGTATAGGCAAGAAGGAAGATTTCCAACTTAAAGGGCCAGTAAATATCTTCAACAAAACAATAGAAGAAAACTTCCCTAACCTAAAGAAAGAGATGCCCATGAACATACAAGAAGCCTACAGGACTCCAAATAGACTGGACCAGAAAAGAAATCCGCCCCCCCCCCCAACACATAATAATCAAAACACCACATGTAAAAAACAAAGAAAGAATATTAAAAGCAGTAAGGGAAAAAGGTCAAGTAACATATGAAGGCAGAACTATCAGAATTACACCAAACTTCTCGCCAGAGACTATGAAAGCCAGGAGATCCTGTGAAGATATCATTCAGACCCTAAGAGAAAAAAAGGCCAGCCCAGGCTACTATACCCAGCAAAACTCTCAATTGTCATAGATGGAGAAACCAAGGTATTCCATGACAAAACCAAATTTATACAACATCTGTCCACAGATCCAGCCCTTCAAAGTATAATAAGGGGAAAACTCCAATACAAGGAAGGAAGCTATGCCTAGGGAAAGCAAGAAATTAATATTCCAAAAAACCAAAGAAATAAATAAAAAATAGCCATATGAACAAAATTCCAACTCTAACAACAAAAATAACAGGAAGCAACAATTATTTTCCTTAATATCTCTTAATATCAATGGACTCAAAACCCCAATAAAAAGGCATAGACTAACAGAATGATTTCATGAACAGGACCCAGCATTGTGCTGCTTACAGGAAACCCACCTCAGCAACAAGAATAGACATTACCTCAGGGTAAAATGCTGAAAAAGAATTTTCCAAGCAAATGGTCCCAAGAAACAAGTTGGAGTAGCCATTCTAATATCGAAAAAAATCTACTTTCAACATAAAGTTATCAAAAAAAAAAAGGAGGTATACTTCATACTCATCAAACGTAAAATATACCAAGATGAACTCTCAATTCTGAACATCTATGCTTCAAATGCAAGGGCAGCCACATTCATTAAAGAAACTTTAGTAAAGCTCAAAGCACACATTGTACCTCACACAATAATAGTGGGAGACCTCAACACCCCACTCTCATCAATGGACAGATCCTGGAAACAGAAACTAAACAGAGACACAGTGAAACTAACAGAAGTTATTTTTTAAAAAATGGCTTTAACAGATATCTATAGAACATTTTATCCTAAAACAAAAGGACATACCATCTTCTTACCACCTCATGATACCTTCTCCAATATTGGCCATATAATCAGTCACAAATCAGGCCTCAAGGTATAGATGAAGATTGAAATCATACTGTGCATCCTATCAGACTACCACAGACTAAGGCTGATCTTCTGTAAAAACCTAAATAATAGAAAGCCCACATACATGTGGAAGCTGAACAACACTCTACTTGATAATAATTTGGTCAAGGAATAAATAAATAAATAAATAAATAAATAAATAAATAAATAAAAGTCTTTTTAGAGTTTAATGAAAATAAAGCCACAACATACCCAAACTTATGGTATACAATAAAAGCAGTCCTAAGAGGAAAACTCATAGCTCTGAGAGCGTCCAAATAGAAACTAGAGAGAGCATACACTAGCAGCTTGACAGTATACCTGAAAACTCTAGAACAAAAGGAAGCAAATTCATCCACGAAGAGTAGATATCAGGAAATATTCATACTCAGGGCTGAAATCAACCAAGTGGACATAAAAAGAACTATACGAAGAATCAACAACACAAGGAGCTTGTTCTTGGAGAAAATCAACAAAATAGATAAATGCTTAGCCAGACTAACTAAAGGGCACAGGGACATTATCCTAATTTAAAAATCATAAATGAATAAGGAGACATAACAGAATCTGAGGAAATAAAAAAAAAAATCAGATCCTACTACAAAAGGCTATACTCAACAAAACTGAAGATCCTGGATGAAATAGGCAATTTTCAAGACAGATACCAGGCACCAAAGTTAAATCAGGATCAGATTAATGATCTAAACAATCCCATATGCCCTAAATAAATAAAAACAGTCATTAATAGTCTCCCAACCAAAAAAAAAAAAAAAAAAGCCCAGGACCAGATGGGTTAAGTGCAGACTTCTAACACTCCTCAAACTATTCCACAAAATAGAAACAGGGGGTACTCTACTCAATTCATTCTATGAAACCACAATTACTCTGATACCTAAACCACACAAAGTCCCAACAAAGAAAGAGAAAGAACACATTAAAATGATCATCCATCATGATCAAGTAGGCTTCATCCTGGGTATGCAGGGATGGTTCACTATATGGAAATTAATCAATGTAACCCACTATATAAACAAATTCAAAGAAAAAAGAACATATGATCATCTCATTAGATGCTGAGAAAGCATTTGACAAAATCCAATACCCATTCATGATAAAAGTCTTGGAAAGATAAGGAATTCAACACCCATATCTAAATATAGTAAAAGCAATATACAGCAAATCAGTAGCCAACATCAAACTAAATGGAGAGAAACTTGAAGCAATCCCACTGAAATCCAGGACTAGACAAGGCTGTCCACTATCTCCCTATCTATTCAATATAGTACTTGAAGTCCTAGACAACAAAAGCAGATCAAAGTGATACAAATTGGAAAGGAAGAAGTCAAAATATCACTGTTTGAAGATGATTTGATAGTATACTTAACTGACCCCAAAAATTTCACCAGAGAACTCCTAAACCTGATAAACAACTTCAGCAAAGTAGCTGGTTATAAAATTAACTCAAACAAATCAATGGCCTTTCTCTACACAAAGGATAAACAGACTGAGAAAAAAATTAGGGAGACAACACCCTTCACAATAGGCACAAATAATATAAAATACCTCGGTGTTACTCTAACTAAGCAATTTGTATGGTGAGAACTTCAAGTCTTTGAAGAAAGAAATACAAAGAGATCTCAGAAATTGGAAAGATCTCCCATGCTCATGGATTGGCAGGATTAATATAGTAAAAATGGCCATATTGCTGAAAGCAATCTACAGATTCAATGCAATGCCAATCAAAACTCCAATTAGATTCTTCATAGATTTAGAAAGAGAAATTTTGAAATTCATCCTGAATAACGAAAAGCAAAGGATAGCAAAATCTATTCTTAAGAATAAAAGAACCTCTGGTGGAATCACCATTCCTGAGCTCAAGATGAACTACAGAGTGATTGTGATTAAAAACTGCATGGTATTGGTACAGTGACAAGCAGGTAGATCACTGGAGAAGAATTGAAGAACCAGAAATGAACCCACATATCTATGGTCACTTAATCTTTGATAAAGGAGCTAAAACCATCCAGTGGGAAAAAGATAACATTTTCAACAAATGGTGCTGGATCAACTGGAGGTTATCATGTAGAAGAATGTAAATTGATCCATTCTTATCTCCTTGTATAAAGCTTAAGTCCAAATGGATCAAGGATGTCCACATAAGCCAGATACACTGCAACTCATAGAGGAGAAAGTGGGGAATAGCTTCAAACATATGAGCACAGAGGAAACACACATTCTTGAAAAGAATACCAATGGCTTATGGTATAAGATCAAGAATCAACAAATGAGACCTCATAAATTTGCAAAGCTTCTGTAAGGGAAACAACACTGTCAATAGGACAAAAAGGCAACTACCAGATTGGGAAAAGATTTTTACCAATCCCAAGTCTGATAGAAGGCTAATATTCAATATATACAAAGAACTCAAGAAGTAAGACTCCAGGGAAACAATTAACTCTATCAAACAAAACAAAACAAAACAAAACAAAACAAAACAAATGGAGTACAGAGCCCAACAAAGAATTCTCAGCTGAGGAATGCTGAATGGCTGAGAAACAATTACAGAAATGTTCAACATCCTTAGTCATCAGGGAAATGGAAATCAAAACAACCTTGAGATTCCTCCTCACAAGAGTCAGAATGGCTAAGATCAAATACTCAGGTGACAGCAGATGCTGGCAAGGATGTGGAGAAAGAGGAACACTCCACCATTGCTGGTGGAATTGCAAGCTGGTACAACCACTCTGGAAATCAGTTTGGCAGTTCCTCAGAAAATTGGACATAGTACTACCTGAGGACCCATCAATACCACTCCTGGGCATATACCCAGAAGATGCTCCAACATGTAATAAGGACACATGCTCCATTATGTTCATTAGAGCCTTATTTATAATAGCCAGAAGCTGGAAAGAACCCAGATGTCTCTCAACAGAGGAGTAGACTCAGAAAATGTTGTATATTTACACAATGGACTACTACTCAGCTCTTAAAAATCAAAGAACTTATGAAATTCTTAGGCAAATGGATGTAGCTAGAAAATATCATCCTGAGTGAGATAACTCAATCACAAAAGAACACACATGATATGCACTCAGTGATAAGTGGATATTAGCCCAGAAGTTTAGAATACCCAAGATAATATTCACAAACCACATGAAACTCAAGAAGGAAGACCAAAGTGTGGATACTTTGATCCTTCTTAGAAGGGGAACAAAATACACATGGAAGGAGATACAGAGACAAAGTGTGGAGCAGAGACTAAAGGAATGACCAGAGACTGCCCCACCAGTGGATCCATCCCACATACAATCACCAAACCCATATGTTATTGTGGATGCCAACAAGTGCTTAATGACAGGAACCTGATATAGCTTTCTCCTGAGAGGCTTTGCCAGTGCCTGGCAAATACAGAAGTGGATGCTCACAGCCATCCATTGGACAGAGCACAGTGTTCCCAGGGTTAGACCTAGAGAAAGGACCCAGGGAGCTGAAGCGATTTACAGTTCCATAGGAAGGAAAACAATATGAAATAACCAGTATCCCCCGAGCTCCCAGGGACTAAATCACCAACTAAAGAGTAAACATGGTGAGACTCATGACTCCAGCTGCATATGTAGCAGAGGACGGGCTAGTTGGACATAAACAGGAGGAGAGACCCTTGGTTTTGTGAAGGCACTATGCCCCAGTGTAGGGGAATGCCAGGGCCAGGATGCAGGAGTGGGTGGGTTGGGGAACAAGGGGAGAGGGGAGGAGATAGGGTGAGTGGGTTTTCAGAGGGAATAACATTTGAAATGTAAATAAAGAAAATATACAATAAAAAAGAAAGAAATGTATATTTTCACCAGAATAGTTAAAACCATTCAAATATGAAGCAGACATATGTGTGTATCTTACCCACACATCGTGGCTTTTCATTGCTCCAAAGGCCATTTTCTGAGCAATGAATTTGCTTATGTCCTTCAATCTTGAAGCCTGAATTGCATTCAAACCGCACCACCTGTCCAAAATAGTATTCCTGGTCTGTTTCTGCTGCACCACTCACAATTCTTCCATTCTCGAGTTCTGTCACAGGTAAACACTTCACAACTGAAAATACAGGTATTGCTTTTACAAACAGAACTTGAAAGCTTCAACATAAAACACTCGTAGGTGAATTAAAACCCCAGCACTCTGCAGGAAATGACTTCAATGTTGGAGAAATATTCAGTATCACTGTTTGCAATACATAAAAGTTAACTAATACAAGTAGTTTGCTTATCAGCTTCTCTGGGAAGGGGAAAAGGAAACTATTTCTTACAGTGAGAGTTTATACCCTCATGATAGCAAGTGTCTCCTAAATTCTGAACAAATATGAGTTTTTGTCTAATATAAAAAGTTTTTTTGATGATTCAAAGCAATATGATATTGCATTCTAATATGTAAAAACAGTGAATTTTAAGATATTTCTTCTGATAAAAAATGCTTTGGAATGTTTCTTTCCTTTTCACTTCAGTGCTCAAAATATGTAAACATTTTTTTGAACTTAATTTCTCTGTCATGAAGGAATTCAGAATTACTTTCTTTCCTGAAGGAAACTTTGGATGTAATGGATATCCTAGAGAGGTTTTCTTGTCGTATCACCCAAACATGCTGACTCAGTGGGCAATTTGGAGGTCTCAAACCTCAGTTTTAAACAAGCATCACGTAAATTCTGATGCAGATGTTCCCTGGAACAATTTCTCATTTCCTTCTTTGAATGTCTCTACAGGAGAATATCCATGGTCATGACATTCTCCTTCTCTCTCTTCTTTCACCCTACCTCTTCTTTCTCTCGCTTGTTATTTCCAATGGAAGTAGGACATGGCATTTGGATGGACCTTTGTTGTTTACATGTTTTCCCCAAAATCACAAGCAAGAGGTGTACTTTTCATTCTTACTCTTTGTTCTACATATGAGCAAGAAGTGAAAAGCAAGAGTTCTGTTTCTCTACCACAGTGATGGCCTACATCCTGTAACTAGAGGGCTATTAGGGATGTCATTCTTCATACACATACCTCAAATTCTGATCGTTTTTACAAGCTGGTGATAGCCATGTGTATTATTAGTGTTTGAAATGTAAAGTATATGAAAAATTGGCTTTGGTATTACTCATATTCAGAACATTGACCATATCAATCATAGTTATTATGTTTTTGAAAGTTTTGAGTTTCACTGATAAGGATGTGTGTCAAACCTAAGACCTCAAGGAATCTACACTAGTCCCAAGAAATTCACCATCCTCTAGACTTAGTGTTCTCAGAATATTAATATAAATACAAATTAGTACTATGACAAAATACTTATGATATCTTTTATACTAGAAAATATAAGATATTATAAATAAGAACTATAGGGACAAAAATGGAGAAGAGACTGAGCGAAAGGAGTTTCAGTGACTGGCCCAAATTGGTATCCATCTCAAGGGGAGGCACCAAGGCCTGACACAATTACTGATGCTTCAGTGTGCTTATAGAGAGGAGCCTAGCATGGCTGCCCTCTGAGAGACCAAACAAACAGCTGGAGGAGTCAGATGCAGATACTTACACCCACCTAATGAACAGAAGCTGGTGACCTCTGTGGTGAAGTTAGGGGAAAAACTAAAAGAAGCTGAGTGGAGGCGACCCCTTAGTAAGACCAGCAGTCTCAATTAATCTGAACCCCCCAAGATCTCTCAGGCAAGAAGTCACCAATCAGGCAGCATGCACCAGCTGATATGAGGCCCTTGACACATATACAGCAGAGGACTGCATGATCTGGCTTCAGTGAGAAAAGAAGTACCTAACCATTGAGAGACCCCATGGAGTAGGAAGGTCTGATAGGGCAGAGGTGATGGAGGTGGTGACATCCTCTTGGAGACTGGGGAAGATGAATTGATGAGAAACAGTCAGAGTGAAGACCAAGAGGGAGATAATGACTGGACTGTAAAAAAAGAATCAAAGAAATACACACACACATACAGATACACCTCCCCACACACACACACACACACACACACACACACATATATATATATATATATATATATATATATATAGAGAGAGAGAGAGAGAGAGAGAGAGAGAGAGATCAACAAGTGGCTGAAAGAGTCAGATGTAGAGGTTTGCACCCACCCAATGAACAGAAGCAGCTAACCCCTGCTGTTGAATTAGGGAAGACTGGAAGAAGCTGAGGAGGAGGGTGACCAGGTAGGAGGATCAGAAGTCTCAATTAATCTAAACCCCCAAGATCTCTCAAACACTGGACCATCAAGAAGACAGCATACACCAGCTGATATGAGGCCGCCAACACACATACAGTAGAGGACTTCCAGGTCTGTGTTCATTCAGAGATGAAGCATCTAACCCTAAAGAGACTGGAGGCCCCAGGGAGTTTAGAGGTCAGGTGGAGTGAGGGTTGGGGACATCCAGGTGAGTACAGTGGAGTGGGGAGGAGGTATGGGATGTGGAACAGTCAGAGGGTGAATGGGGGGAATAAAATATGGAGTGTAAAAAGTAAAAAAAAAAAAAATATTTTTCTACACAGTTTGAAAAGTCTTATCTATTTCAGATATTTAGACATACATTATAAATCTGTTTTTCATTTACCTTCACATAGTGGAATATCATTGATCCACCCATCTGCACCACATTCACGGTAATCAATTTCACCTAACAGTTGATACCTAAAAACACAAGCATAATTTGGGTTAAGACATCATGTATTTTATGTAGTTTAATGCTCTTTACAGTCTTGGATATACTCCAGTAAGAGATTTCCAAGGGACAAAATACTTCTCATTCTTTTATTATTTTTATCTTGTTCTTAAAAAGAAAGAAAATACTTCAATAGAATGTGTTAGTTTTGGATCTTGGAGTTAAGGGTTTACTTGATACTTGCTGTAGAGGAGACAGAATAATTTTCATTTCCAACAGAAAAGAAATGAAGTTCCTGGTAAAAAAAAACTTTCTTTCTTCTTTTTTTTTTATTGCATATTTCAAATGTTATCCCCCTTTCCTAGTTTCTCCTCTGATAATGCCCTATCCCCTCCCCCTCCCCTTGCTCACCAATCTACCCACTCCCACTACCCACTACCCACAAGACCAAGGACCTCTCCTTCTATTGATGACCTACTAGGCTATCCTCTGCTACATGTGCAGCTGGAGACACGAGTCCCACCATGTGTATTCTTTGGTTGGTGGTTTAGGCCCAGAGAGCTCTGAGGCTACTGGTTAGTTGATATTGTTGTTCCTCCTATGGGGCTGCAAATCCCTTCAACTCCTTGGGTCCTTTCTCTAGTTCCTTCATTGGGGACCCTGTGCTAAGTTCAATGGTAGACTACCAGCATCCACCTCTGTATTTGTCAGGCACTGGTAGAACCTCTCAGGAGACAGCTATAACAAGCTTCTATCAGCAAACACTTGTTGGCATTGACAAAGGTGTCTGGGTTTGGTGATTGTATATGGGATGGATCTCCAAGTAGGGTAGTCTCTGGATGGTCATTCCTTCAGTCTCTGTTCCACACTTTGTCTCTGTAACTCCTTCTATGGGTATTTTGTTTCCCATTCTAAGAAGGATCAAAGTATCCACATTTTTGGTCTTCCTTCTTGAGTTTCATGTGGTTTGTGAATAGTATCCTGGGTATTCCAAACTTCTGGGCTAATATGCACTTCTCAGTGAGTGCATACCATGTGTTTTCATTTGTGACTGGGTTACCTCACTCAGGATGATATTTTCTAATTACATCCATTTGCCTAATAATTTCATAAATTCTTTGTTTTTAATAGCTGAGTAGTACTCCACTGTGTAAATGTACCACATTTTGTGTATCTATGAGGGACATCTGGGTTCTTTCCAGCTTCTGGCTATTATAAATAAGGTTATAATGAACCTAGTGGAGCATGAGTCCTTATTACATGTTGGAGCATCTTCTGGGTATGTGCCTAGGAGTGGTATTGATGGGTCCTCAGATAGTACTATGTCCAATTTTCTGAGGAACCGCCAAACTGATTTCCAGAGTGGTTGTACCAGCTTGCAAATCCACCAGCAATGGAGGAGTGTTCCTCTTTCTACACAACTTCACCAGCATCTGCTGTTAACTGAGATTTTTGTCTTAGCCACTCTGACTTATGTGAGGTAGAATCTCAGTGTTGTTTTGATTTCCATTTCCCTGATGACTAAGGATGTTGAACACTTCCTTAATTGCTTCTCAGCCATTCAGTATTTCTCAGTTGAAAATTCTTTCTTTAGCTTTGTAACCCATTTTGTAATAGGGTTATTTGTTTCTCTGGAGTCTTGCGGGGCAGGTGGTGCAGGGGAGGGGGAGGGGGCGGGATGGCAGATAAAGAGAGTGGAGAAAACCCCTGTCCCATCAGAGTTGCAGTGCTCTGGGCAGGCAGACTAGGAAGGACTGGGTGAGTGTCTGGCTGTGTGAAGCCACTAAACTCCAGCTAGGTGGGTGGTAGAAAAAGGGCAGTCCTAGGTACCAGGTTCTCAGCCTGTGGCATCCCAGACACAGCTTCACACTGCTGAAGAGCTGAGAACAGAGTGGGGGCCCTGAGGAGGGAGGCAGCTTGGTTAGCCCCAGGGTTGAAGGGAGGAGAGGGCAGGGGAAGAGGGGAGTGCTGAGTGGTTCTCATTGGGCAAGAGTCCTTAGTCTGTGGCTGGAGAGCAGGAGGATCTTTCAGCAGGAGGTTAGATGCTGCTCATTAGGGGAAAGCCTATCCCATCATTCAAGCACTGCAGCACTTGATGAGCAGAGACATCAAGTCTATGGTTTTTGAGCTTTATTGTAGAAAGACAGAGAGAAGGAGAGAAGGTGGAAAGAGAGAGGCGGGCCATGACCACATGGACAGAGGGGGAAAGGGAGGGAGGGAGGGAGAGCTAGCAAGCGAGAGAGAGAGAGAGAGAGAGAGAGAGAGAGAGAGAGAGAGAGAGAGAGAGAGAGAGAGAGAAAGGGGGGGCTAGAAAGGAGAATAAGAAAGGTGAGAGCTTAAAGAGAGAGAGGAGGGGTCAAGCAGCCCCTTATATAGTGGGTTGTACTATCAGGTAACTGTGGGGAGGCGCATACCTGGCTGTAGTCAGGTAACTGTGGGGGTGGAGTCTAGCCAGAAGGCCAGGATTGGGACATTGTCTGCATGACTGATAGTCACACACCTCTCCTGTGGGGGCTGTGGGGGCGGTAACATTATAGGAGCCAGGGGGTCCAGGAGACATGATCTAACACCTTCCTTCCCATGTAGGTGGAAATTACCACCCATTGGGTCCCCCGGATTTCAAGACCTATGCTCGACTAGAGACCAGGCTATCTGTGCACAGCCCACTGTCCCACAGAGTCTAACTTCTTGAGTTCTTTGTATATATTGGATATTAGCCCTCTATCAGATGTAGGATTGCTTAAGATCTTTTCGCAATCTGTTGGTTGCTATTTTGTCCTATTTACAGTGTCCTTTGCCTTCAAAAAAGCTTTGCAATTTTATGAATTCCCTTTTGTCAATTCTTGATCTTAAAGCATAAGCTACTCGTGTTCTCCTCAGGAAATTTTCCCCAGGATCCATGTGCTCAAGGTTCTTTCCTGCTTTCTCTTTATTAGTTTTAGTGTGTCTGGTGTTATGTGGAGGACCTTGATCCACTTGGACTTGAGCTTTATACAAGGAGATAAGAATGGATCAATTTACATTTGTCTACATGATAACCTCCAGTTGAGCCAGCATCATTTGTTGAAAATGCTGTCTTTTATCCACTGGATGGTTTTAGCTCCTTTGTCAAAGATCAAGTGACCATAGATATGTGGGTTCATTTCTGGTTCTTCAATTCTATTCCATTGATCTACCTGCTTGTCACTGTACCAATACCATGCATTTTTTTTTTTTTATCACAATCACTCTGTAGTTCATCTTGAGCTCAGGGATAGTGAATTCCCCCAGAAATTCTTTTATTTTGGAGAATAGTTTTCACTGTTCTAGATTTTTTTGTTACTCTAACTTGCAAATTGCTCTTTCTAACTCTGAGAAGAATTGAATTGGAATTTTGATGGGGATTGCATTGAATCTGTAGATTGCTTTCAGCAAGAAGGGCATTTTGACTATATTAATTCTGCCAATCCATGAGCATGGGAGATCTTTCCATCTTCTGAGATCTTCTTCAGTTTCTTTCTTCAGAGACTTGAAGCTCTTATCATACAGATTTTTCACTTCCTTAGAGTCACACCAATATATTTTATATTATTTGTGAGACTTTCTATCCACTGCAGAGACCCATCCATTATGCTAAGTTCCTTCAGACAGTCTATAAAATTCTACACAAAATTTTACTGGACTTATTTCTTGAAGGGAACAGAAAAGAGAAAAAAAAATAGTTGTTCATAGAAAGCGGGAAAAAATGCTTTGCAATGTCATCTCAAAATCATTCAAGATGATTTCGGACAATAAAATTATTGCTCATAAGCAATCATTCTGCTATATAGCATGTGATTAAACCTATAGTCAGCAGAGAAAATTTAGACAGAGGCATAGAACTGAGCATAGGCATAGGACAATGACAAAGCATGAGCAAATATATAAGAATGCAGTAAGGTCTTTCCCATCCTTACCTTTCACTTCTGCATTAAAAAACAACTACTCCTCAAGATAGATTTAACATTCATCAATAGAAATTTAAAATAATATGAACTACTTTTACTTATTTTTATCCTACATGGTGTGAGGTCTTTAACTGATAATTGTCAGTAATTGGATCAACAGATTATAATGTTGGTGGTTCAGATTCAATATACAAAGTTACTGGCCTAATTGGGTTGTATCAGAGTTTACTCTTGGTATATACAAGATGAAAGAGGCAACAATGAGTTCAAGAGACCAAGAATTAGAGGTAAATAAGTGAAGTGGAAACTTGTAGTTTTCTTTGGAAAGTTAGTTATGTCAAATGATGTTTTGCTGGGGCACACAGGTAAAAGAACACTTAATGAAGGCATATAATTATGATTCTTACAGTGGGAGACAAGTACTGAGCATTGATTTGGTTTACTGTGCCTAAACTATTCTTCATTATGTTACAGAGAAGTTAAATAAAACTGAGTATCTAGTGCATATTTGTGGTACTCTAGGATCATTTTGAAGGGTTTTAAGTAAAGGTCATATTTATTTCTCCTGCTAGTCCTATGTAGGATGATCATAAGCCTTCTCTGCTTGTGTAAGAGAGGGAATCAGAGTAAGATGTTATAAACATTGAGTATTTGAGTTTAGGGATCTTTTGGAGCTAATTCTAAAGTCTGAAAAGTTTAAACTGTTAGAGTTCATTGCCTCAAATTAGTAAATAAACGGCAATTAGAAAGATTCCATTCAAAGTGTTTATTTCCTTTATACTTATTTGGGATAGTATTACAACTATAACTATAACTTTCCTGAATGATAGGAAATGAAGACCTGAGGAGAGAGTGATGATGTCAGTAAGTCTATCCCATCCAGGGGCTGTTCAGAGAGAGGAGTCAATGATTATGGGAAATTAGCCTTTGGCACCTACTAAACATTAACAATAGCATTCAGGAGAGAGGCTTTTTTATATGTAAAAGTCTTGCTTTCTTTAAATACTATAAAATCTTTTTTAAGAGGGTTACTGTACAATGTAGTTGTTTTCACAATTCTTTTCCCTAATATACAAAAGTATTCAGTCTCATATGATATTGTTCAATAGTGGAATGTAGTAAGGACTTGTGAGTTGAATGCTTAATTTTTGTGTATAGCAACTTAATATTCCCTTATTTCAACACTGTGTCAGAACAAATTATAAATCACTAATAACACATAATTAATATTATGGAGATCACATGATATCCGAATAAAAACATTCACTGCATAGTTTTATTTATGTGTTATATTTAAGATGTTAATAGAAAACTTAGTCTTCCTAAAGTACAAATTTGTAGAGTTCCTATGCAGTTTCGAGAATAAGCCTTATAATGTTAACAACATACCCATCATCACAGGTATAAACAACCTTTGCACCAAACTCAAATTGAGATCCAACTGCCAGCCTAAAGGACCCAAAGGGTGTGTCTCCGGGATGCCCACATGGCTTTTCTAAAATGAAAAGAAGATGCAATATTAGTGTATGGTCCATGAAATACACCTTATGTAGGAGTCACGAAAGCACATTTTTTATGTCATTGAGTAGAAGAAAAACTGAAAATAAGAAAGAATATTTTATAATTTAAGATAACTGCATGCTACCATTTTTAGTTTTGTAGGATAACTACATTTTAAAATGCTTTATTTATATTTTAGCTATAGCAGTAATACAATTTGTAAATATACTGTAATCATTTTATACATTCAAAACTAAAAATTTTCTTAAGTTTTACAAACTTGAAATACTTACTCCGACATATCCTGGATGGGTTAGATGCCACCCATTTTCCATGATTGCATACTTTTACAATAGTACCAAGTGTTCGGTATCCAGGGCGGCATTTGTAGGTAGCCTGGGTGCCTTCTGGATATAGTTGTTCTGACCACGAGCCTGAGAGAATTTCTGAATTTTCTCTTGGAGGAGGTCCTTTACAATCTACAAGTAATTAAAAACACACCAATATTTGAAATACCTATTTTAAAAAGCATGCATATGCTATTTTTCTTTTAATCATACCAATTACAGGTCCATCCAGCTATTTATGTGCACAACCATATGAAAATTTACTAGGCAATCTTCTAAGTTGTAAAAAATAAACATACAAACAAACAAAACTATGACTAAATAAAACTGTCTATAAAATATTTCCTTAGTAGCAAAGCTAAACAGTATTTTTAAACTCATAATATGTATTATAGACAGTAAATTCTACTATAAAAATAAAGCATAGTAAGATTATAAAGATAACTTTCATTCACAAGATATAATCATCATCTTGCAGGCTTACTGTTGAATGAATTCATCCTTTCCAGTTCTTTTGGAACTCTGGTTGGCTGGTTTAACTCAGCTCTTCTGGTCCAAACTCTTTTCCAACGTAACTGATTCAAACAGGCTTCTCTTGGGTCAACACTGAGTTACTCTGCTTGATCTCAAACAAATTCTGGCAATTTTTTCTAACCTTCTGACTCATTCTCATTCTCTGGCTCATTCTGTACTTACCGGTAAACTGTCTCTATAAAACAGTTCCAGTAAAACTTCTTCCTCTCCCTCTCCTCTCCCTCCCCCATCTCTCTCTCTCTTTCCCCCTCTCTCTTCCACCCCTACTACATAGTTATGTTGCCTCTCTTTCCTGTCCTCATGAGAGTTGGACATATCCTATCTCTGACTCATTCTGTCTAATTTTTCTCTGATTAATCATTTTGGCCCTCAATTAGACATCACATTTACACATGGTTGCCTCTTTTTACAAACTAACTTTGCCTTCATTGTTTGGGATTAAAGGTGTGTGCTAAGGGCATATCTGTATTTCCAGCTAAAGGTATTAAAGGTATGACACTCCAGATGGATCAGATCTTGGATGTGATCCCCTGTCAGAGCAGCCATATTGTTGAATTAAAATTCCTGTACATGAGGAATTTTATTTTCATAACATGAATTGTATGGAGACTTTCAACATTCAAATAGTATAAAAAGGCAGGACAGAATTATGTTAGTACTATATATATGGAGTGGAAAAATGTTCGTGTGGAGGTATTTATAGGAGTGCCTAAGCACGAATTGTAGGAACAATGAAAATTCGTGAACAAACCTAGGTGAGAAGGGCCTGTTCCTTTCACGACTGAGGTCTATGTTATTGCTTATCTGGTTATATGTGTTAGTTCTGTATATGGACTGATGATCAGGGCTTATGTGAATTCAAGAATGAGAGTGAAGGCAGAAAAAATAAGACATGTCTATTGGAGGTGTGTCTAACTTGAAACATTTTGAATCATGTGCAGAATCTGAATCTTAGTTGGAATTACCTGATTCCTAAGTGAAGCCTAGATTTTCCTATAATCTCACAGATGTCACAAGAAAAAAAAACAGCCTTTCTTGAAATATAGAACTGGTGACTTCATTAACACATTAGAATATTTGAAAGTCTTTGAGTGTTTAATTTAAAGTGTGTCTCAAAATAGCAGGAGAGAAGACATTGTGATCTACTGGAGTAGAGAAAGGAGCAGATTTGGGCTTAAACACATATACACAAGCTCATGCACAAGAAGGTCTTTGCTTTGAAGTATTTGAGATCAGCAGTGAGCTAACTTAAGCTAAAGTTGCAACCCGGATACAATTCAATTAAATTCAGGATTGAGATAAGAAAGAAAAATGTTCTTGTTGTGAATGAATAACAAACTTTAGTCACTGTGTTCATTTTCTATTAAATATATGAATTATGAAAATTAAAATACAAAGATGAAAAATAGACATGAAAAGACAATGAATAGTAGGATCAACACTGACCTACATATCAGAGTGGGAAAAAATCTTTTAAATAGCTAGTTTAAGCATCTTTAACGAATTCTAAGAAAAAGACAAAAAGGATTAAAGAAGTTCAAAATAAATGGTTCTAAAATATGTTACTTTAATGTTATTAATTACTATCAGAAATAATAACCCATAGTATGATCTGAAGTCATCTGAAATCCGAAAGAAATGTATTCCATTTGGGGAGAATTGAGATAGAAATGATCAAATAGGGTAGAAAGAGAACAGTATATAAACAATAACAGAACAAATTAATTTTTTGAGTGTGCAGAAGCAAAAATACAGGCTATATATAACTGGATGTCAAAAGTAGATGAGAGAACAGAGAGAATTGACAGCTAAAACCTCAAAGTTTTCTGAATGTGATTAAAGTTATCAACTCAAATTCAGAACGACTACACAAAATTCCTAATATTTGTTTAGAAAAACAATGATTCAATTTATTTTATTTTATTTTTTATTAGGTATTTCTTTCATCTACATTTCTAATGCTATCCCAAAAGTCCCACACACACTCCCCCACCAACTCCCCCACCCACCCACTCCCACTTCTTGGCCCTGGCATTCCTCTGTACTGAGGCAGATAAAGTTTGCATGACCAATGGGCCTCTCTTTCCACTGATGGCCAACTAGGCCATCTTCTGATACATATGCAGCTAGAGACACAAACTCTGGGGAGCACTGGGAGTTCATATTGTTGTTCCACATATAGGGTTGCAGATCCCTTTAGCTCCTTGGTTGCTTTCTCTAGCTTCCTCCTCCATTGGGGACACTGTGATCCATCCAATAGCTGACTGTGAGCATCCACTTCTGTGTTTGCTAGGGCCCGGCAGAGTCTCACAAGAGACAGCTATATCTGGGTCCTTTTAGCAAAATCTTGCTAGTGTATGCAATGGTGTCAGCGTTTGGAAGCTGATTATGGGATGGATCCCCAGATATGGCAGTCTCTAGATGGACCATCCTTTCGTCTCAGCTCCAAACTGTGTCTCTGTAACTCCATCCATGGGTGTTTTGTTTCCAATTCTAAGAAGGGGCAAAGTGTCCACACTTTGGTCTTCGTTCTTCTTGAGTTTCATGTGCTTAGCAAATTGTATCTTTTATCTTGGGTATTCTAAGTTTCTGAGCTAATATCCACATATCAATGAGTACATATTGTGTGAGTTCTTTTGTGATTGGGTTACCTCACTCAGGATGATGCCCTCCAGGTCCATCCATTTGCCTAGGAATTTCATAAATTCATTCTTTTTAATAGCTGAATAGTACTCCATTGTGTAAATGTACCACATTTTTTGTATCAATTCCTCTGTTGAGGGGCATCTGGGTTCTTTCCAGCTTCTAGCTATTATAAATAAGGCTGCTATGAACATAGTGGAGCATGTGTCCTTCTTACCAGTTAGGATCATCTTCTGGATATATGCCCAGGAGAGGTATTGTGGGATCCTCCAGTAGCACTATGTCCAGTTTTCTGAGGAACTGCCAGACTGATATCAAGAGTGGTTGTACAAGCTTGCAATCCCACCAACAATGGAGGAGTGTTCCTCTTCTTTTCCACATCCTCGCCAGCATCTGCTGTCACCTGAATTTTTGATCTTAGCCATTCTGACTGGTGTGAGGTGGAATCTCAGGGTTGTTTTGATTTGCATTTTCCTGATGATTAAGGATGTTGAACATTTTTTCAAGTGCTTCTCAGCCATTCAGTATTCCTCAGGTGAGAATTCTTTGTTTAGCTCTGAGCACATTTTTTAATGGGGTTATTTGATTTTCTGGAGTCCACCTTCTTGAGTTCTTTATATATATTGGATATTAGTCCCCTCTCTGCTTTAGGATAGGTAAAGATCCTTTCCCAATCTGTTGGTGGTCTTTTTGTCTTATTGACGGTGTCTTTTGCCTTGCAGAAGCTTTGCAATTTTATGAGGTCCCATCTGTCGATTCTCAATCTTACAGCACAAGCCATTGCTTTCTACTCAGGAATTTTTCCCCTGTACCCATATCTTCAAGGCTTTTCCCTACTTTCTCCTCTACAAGTTTCAATGTCTCTGGTTTTATGTGGCGTGCCTTAATCCACTTAGATTTGACCTTAGTACAAGGAGATAGGAATGGATCAATTCGCATTCTTCTACATGATAACAACCAGTTGTGCCAGCACCATTTTTTGAAAATGCTCTTTTTTCCACTGGATGATTTTTGCTCCCTTGTCAAAGATCAAGAGACCATAGGTGTGGGTTCATTTCTGGGTCTTCAATTCTATTCCATTGGTCTACTTGTCTGTCGCTATACCAGTACCATGCAGTTTTTATCACAATTGCTCTGTAGTACAGCTTTAGGTCAGGCATGGTGATTCCACCAGAGGTTTTGCTATCCTAGGTTTTTTGTTATTCCAGATGAATTTGCAGATTGACCTTTCTAATTCATTGAAGAATTGAGTTGGAATTTTGATGGGGACTGCATTGAATCTGTAGATTGC
This sequence comes from Mus caroli, assembly GCF_978045245.1. Taxonomy (NCBI): domain Eukaryota; kingdom Metazoa; phylum Chordata; class Mammalia; order Rodentia; family Muridae; genus Mus; species Mus caroli. The sequence goes on from NW_028227256.1 coordinate 137,400,563, forward strand.
TTTTGGCAAGATAGCCATTTTTACTATATTGATCCTGCCAATCCATGAGCATGGGAGATCTTTCCATCTTCTGAGATCTTCTTTAATTTCTTTCTTCAGAGACTTGAAGTTCTTATCATACAGATCTTTCACTTCTTTAGTTAGAGTCACGCCAAGGTATTTTATATTATTTGTGAGTATTGAGAAGGGTGTTGTTTCCCTAATTTCTTTCTCAGCCTTTTTATCCTTTGTGTACAGAAAGGCCATTGACTTGTTTGAATTAATTTTATATCCAGCTACTTCATTAAAGCTGTTTATCAGGCTTAGGAGTTCTCTGGTGGAATTTTTAGGGTCACTTATATATACTATCATATCATCTGCAAAAAGGGATATTTTGACTTCTTCTTTTCCAATTTATATCCCCTTGATCTCCTTTTGTTGTCTAATTGCTCTGGCTAGGACTTCAAGTACAATGTTGAATAGGTAGGGAGAAAGTGGGCAGCCTTGTCTAGTCCCTGATTTTAGTGGGATTGCTTCCAGCTTCTCACCATTTACTTTGATGTTGGCTACTGGTTTGCTGTAGATTGCTTTTATCATGTTTAGGTATGGGCCTTGAATTCCTGATCTTTCCAAGACTTTTATCATGAATAGGTGTTGGATTTTGTCAAATGCTTTCTCCACGTCTAAGGAGATGATCAAGTGGTTTTTGTCTTTGAGTTTGTTTATATACTGGATTACGTTCTCAGGCTGTGCTAAACGCCATCCTTAACCTCAAGAATGTGAAAAGTCCATTTTTAAAACAAGACAGTTCTTATAAAGTTTGTTTGGTTTTTATTTTACTTTAATTTTATTATTATTTGTTTTTAATATGCTTGTTTGTATACAAATGAGACAGAAAAATGGTGTATATTTGAGTGGCTTAGGAAGGGGCATCTAGGAGGAGTTAGAGAAGGGGAAACCATAATCAAAATATATTATATTTTACAAAATTTATTTTCAATGAAGTAAATGAGACAAAAATAACTGAGAATTTTTTTAAATGGCTAATATCATTAGCCATCTGGGAAATGAAAATTAAAACTACTTATCTTTTCCCAGTCTGAATAAGATCAAATAAGCAAATGGCATCAGACTGGTGTAGAAAGTGAAGAAAGATGAATGTTTTTTTACAGTTGGTGGGAGTGCAAACTGCTACAGCCATTATGGAAATCAGAGTAAAGTTTCTCCCAAAAGCTAGCAACTGGTCTACCATAAAACATAGCTATACTACTATTTTAAGCACACTCCCAAAGAACTCCATATCCTGCTACTGAGATATTTGTTCATGTGAGATTCCCAAATAATTAAGCAAAAGAATCGGGAGAAAATGTTTTGGGGGAGTTTGTGTTTCTTGGTTGTATTTATTTATTTTTCATTGTCATATTTTTGTTGTTTGAGGACATGGAAATTCAAATATCTACTAACTTTTCCAAGATTTCTGGAAGTGCCAGAGTCAGAAGCAGAAGATAAGTGTGTAGACATCGGAGCTAGTGGTTTTGAACTAGTGCATTTGGTTTGGGCACAGGAAATAAATTGGAGGTCCTGTGCTGTGTTCTTAACTTTTACTGGAGAAAGCTTTTGCTTACATTTCTTTACAGAAAATTCCAAATATATTGGGAAGTTTGATTTTTACAGTAAAAGCCAATAAAGCTAACATTCTGGTCCAACAATTTACATTTTTCTACACTTAGCTATGCACAAAACCTTCCATGGATCCATTCCTTTGCCTGTTTATTTATTTTTGAGACAAAATCTTTGTCAACCAGGCTGGCCTCCTTCTCATAATTCTCTTGCCTTAAACCTCCAGGTGCAGGAATTGTGACCATGGAATATTAGTGTTATGGAATAGAATCATTTTAAATATTAAATATTTTAAATACTTTGTGCTGCTTAATTTTGCAACAAATACCCTGATACTTAAATGATTGTATTAGTAACACCCAACATGCTTTTACCTAAATGGTAGATTCTAAAGCTTATTATATTTGTAAAAATATTGTTCTAATTGCCAATATTTTTTTTTTTACTACTTGATTTTATGACAATTTGCTATTCTGTTCTAAGCTTTATCTTTTAAAAGCAAGAGGACACATTACTGAATATACCTCACCTGGAATTTTCATCTATAAGACGCTATACAGCATATGAAATAAAAGGATCACTACATTTTATCAAAGAATAAAGCAACTGTTTAGGTTGAGTTTCCTTTGAGTCTTTTGAACATTATTTTGAACTAAGTTTTTGAAATTAGTTTGGTCTTCATCATTTCAGTCATTAAAGTTTCACACACTAGATGGTGCTAGTACCCCACAACTGCCACAGCCCAAACCTGATTCTTCCAAAAAGGTTGCTCTCTGAAAATAAACAGTCCCTCTGTTTTCACTTGCTGTTTGTCTTTGTTTAGAATTTCAACATAATGTGTGTCAGTAACTTGTGCTCTAGCTTAAATAGTTAAAAGTAACCGTTCACTGTGTTTCTGCAATAATAGTTAAGTGTCTTGAGATGGTGAAAAACATTTTTTCACTTTCCATTGAAAATGAATTCTTGAGGTGTTCTAACTAGACAGGAACAAGTTCTTTTCATGCCTGTAGTCCATCTGTCAACATAAACGTACACCAAACACATTTGCTTGAAATAAATAGGAAGTTGTTAATAAAAGCAGAGCAGGTGCTTCTTATATAGGGAGCAGAAAAGTGCTTTCAAAAGGTAACCACAGTTTTTAGACAGATGATTCAGCTTAAAGCTTTTAAAACGGGGGAAGCTGACTGCTTCTATGTCCAGGTGAATGAGTAAACTCAATTTTCTTCTTGTACTTAAATATTTACTCAGATTCCAACAAATAAAACCTGATCCTATGTGTTTGCAATAACATAATTAACAGTAGTTTTTGCTTTATAAAAAAAAAAAAAACTCCTTTGTTAATATTCTACTTTCTTGGATATAAATGCCAATTTCAAATGTTTTTCGGAAACAGAATGACTGTGTAAGTCTGATTATCTAAAAACAAGAGTTTTACTTAAACTCAAGGGAGATAACTATAATTTTGATTGAACTTTCAAGCAAACATTTGCTGTTTTAATAATCATGATTACCAGGTTTTTTTTTTCTACACAGATTTTAAAGAGCTAGTACAGACACACAATCCAAATGCAATTCTTTTTCCCAGTGCCAATATGCCTCAACATTGTCCTTTGAAATGTTCTTGCTGAAATTAAATCAGTCTTGATGAATTTTCATATTTTGCAAAACATCAGTTGTCACTACATTTTGATAGATTAAAGATGGAGATGTCATCTTTTTTTTCACTTCCTATAGCTTTTAAAAGGATTTCAAGAAAAGAATAAGAAGTATTGTTTTAAATTGTATTTAAATTAGTACTGTATTTCTTAGTAGAAAATGAAAACTACAAATTACCTAGAAAAATAAAGTAAATGAATAAGGTGAGAATAGCATTAATGATTGTTTCATTAAATTTCTCTTCTGCCTTCTTATTGATATAAGTATTAAGTTTATGCATATATATGATCCAAATAGTATTTTGTTAATTGAAATATTTAGATTAATTTGTAAATACAATACTTAAATTGAAATTTTTGAACAAGGAAAATATCAGTTGCAATAAAATACTTAAAAAAACAAACTTCAAAAATTTAAGTTTTGATTATATTTAATGAACATTGAATAAACAAATTTCTACTTCTAAAATATATAGAAAGGATTGTGAATTTTCTTTGTAAACATGGTAACCTCAAGAAGATCATAATGGGCAGGTACATGGTGAAACCTGGATGAAATCAGCCTGAGCAGCTGGCATTTGTGTCTTGTGAGGAGTCAGCTTGAAATCCATTTCTGAAAGGGGCAGCACTTAGTCAACAGTCTCCTAACACCAAGAAGGTTCCAATCTCACTGTTGTCTTTTAAAAATAAACTCTTAGTATATATTGAATGTTTTCATTAGACTTGAACCGCTGCTTCAGATAGCAGTTTAGCCACAAGATGGAGTGAAGGCTGGATGTTCAGGATCTCCAGTACTGGAGTGTATGAGAGGTTATCAGTAGGATCCTGAGGATAAGGACTAAAACAAGGGAAAAAATTCTCTTTCCTAACCTCCCCTCTAACTCTTGTGGAAGTTAAGCCAAGTTAAGTTGTAGGTGTGGAGCTGAGCCCCACAGCTTTATAGAAGCTCTAGTTCTTTGTGTAGATCTGAAGTTTTACCACGAACATCCTCTTTGACTTCATCTGACTAACTTCTCTGCAGCATTCAAAGCCTACCTACTTGAGGCTTCATGCTTGTCTTCTCAGCATGTTGGAGAGGGAAGATTGTGAACTGAGAGCTTGTCTCTAACGTGTCTCAGAGAAGCAACATAGAACTAAATCAGCAAAATATCTCTATTCAATTACCCTCACCCCTCCCACTCCTGACCCATTCTCCCATTCCAATTATTTATTTCATGTTATTTTTAAATTAATATATGAAGTATTACATTACATTATATTATAGTATGGGTTTTTTTTTCTTCCAAAACTGTTTTTCTCTGTAGACCTGACTATCCTCGAATTCACTTTGTACATCAGGCTGGTCTTGAACTTAGAGAACTGCCTGTCTTTGCTTCCTTCACACAGGGATTAAAGGTGTGTGCCAACACACCCAGCTCTTTTTTTTTTTTTAATGACTTTTAAAAACAGTTTTGTTTGATTCTCTTCACCCTTCTTTTTTCCTATCTCCTCCCTGCCTTGTGCCATCCACATGTGTTTTCCATGGCCTCCTTCCTCCACAGTTCTTTTTCCAGTTCTATTCCCATGTGTTCTATTCACAAGTCACACATAGATATACATATATATCATATTAAACAGAGAAATATAAAGTATATGCTTTAAAAGCTAGAATTTAATATGAATGAGAACATGAAGTGTTTGTCTCTCTGAGTCTGGAGTCATCCATTTTTCCTATTGGTTTCATAATTCCTTTTTTGTTTTTTGTAACTGAACAAAATTCCATTTTGTGTATTCAGGACATCTTTCCAACTTCAGTGTCCTGCTTTAGGAACTTTTTAAAAATCTCAATCACAATAGTTTATAAGATGAGCTACAGTATGTAACTATTTAAATACAGTGTTCATTATTTTCCTCTCCACTAAATGACAACTTTTTGGAAAGTATTATTATACTGCCTAGTACTTAGAAGTTATTCAAAAGTGATCATGGATAAAAGAGTAAATGCAAAAAGAACTGTAGGAGCATTTCCACAATACACATCCATATAGTCCATAAGGCCAGATGCAGCTGAGAGTGGCAAATATGAAACTTAAAAGGCAAGACTTGGAAAAAGAAAAAAGAGAAGGAGAAAGAGGAGGAAGAATAGGAGGAGGAGGGAGTCACAAGAGAACTATTCATTGTCTGGTGAACTTGTGTGCCTGTTGCATGCACTGAAAATTATAGAGTTTGTGCACATCGGTCTATGTTGTGGTTTTTGAAGTTAGGAATCACTTGAATTTAGCTCAAAGTACAAAAAAGTCCCTCGGAACCTTTGAAGCGGTGTTTCTATAATCATCTTCTATCTATTGCATTTCCAGTTAACACCCTTTGTGAGAAACTAGGCTTTCTAAGTTAAAATGTCAGAACAAAAATGTTCTGTCAAATCCATGTGTTCTTTTTATTATTTCATGGTAGGAATTTTTTTTTCTGTTTAGTTACTTGACTTTATCTGAACCAGATTTTTTTTTCTTCTAATTTTAAACCAAAATGTAACAATTTTTTTTTCCAATAAAGTTAACATCAACTCAGCACCTGAGAACTTGCTGGACAGCATCTCCTTATGCTGAGAAGTAGAGGGTGTGTGTGTGTGTGTGTGTGTGTGTGTGTGAGAGAGAGAGAGAGAGAGAGAGAGAGAGAGAGAGAGAGAGAGAGAAGACTAACAATCAGATTCAGCAAATAAAAAAGGGATTAATTTGGAAGGGGAGCAAGGGTTCAAAATTGATCAATCTAAGGACAAAGATGAAGACTATTTACTCTGTGGCAGTTTCTACTTTAGCATAATTCTGGTTTGTACTATTTAAATGTTGTAGTTTTAAACTCCATCCTGGTAAAGGGCATGAACATTCCTAGAATAGGACTGTGCTGAAGATAAGCAAGGCTTGCTTTCACAGTCCACCTTCCACCCTGCCTGTGAGCAACTTCTCCACCCTTTGTCACCAACTACAGTATTCCATCCCAGAATATTTCCTGTTTTAGAATGACTTTGCTCTATTTTGTCCCTTACCATTGTCCAGTTCTATCCTCTATCAGTGAAATTTCACAGTAAATTACACATAATAGCACTAAATTTAACTATATTGTTCCTTCTACATATATTACAGATTGGTTGAATTTGTGGTACTATAAAAATGTTAAATATTTTAAGAGTTGCATGAAAGAAGATACTGAAGACAATAAGTACAAAGCCAAGTAACATGATTTAGGGAAATTAATTCTATCCTGAAAACATGTGTTGTAAAGATAGAAGTTAATTGTTCTGCTGAAATTAAAATCTAATTTGGATAAGAAACTAGTATTACCTAATTATCTAGTTTACATAATGATCTATAACACTCATGTGTATTTACTAGGGTGAACTTAAGCAAATGTGACAAAAGGTGGCATAACTGGACCTCTGACCTCTGGGGTCTGGGAGACTACCACTGAGAAGCTTAATAAATATGCTAGACTGTATGAAGAACCTTATCAAACAGGGTGCATGGTTTTCTGATCTTATCTCTTTAGACTGTCCTCAAAATTCTTAACTCAAGCCTCAAGAAAGAATTTCCATGTTGTTGTCTCTGTCACATACCTGATTACTCAATCGAGCCACTTTCCTTGGAGAAATATGGGAGTCTATCTATTCACTGCCTCCATGGCTTGTGATGAAAAGGGTTACTGTTCCAATTCAGAGACTCAACAAAGGAGGCTCTGAGGATGTTGTTTCTTCTCAAGGCAGAAACAAAACAACTGCGATGGGTTAGTGCTGTTTGCTTAAATGTGAACTTAGGACATTGCAAGTAGGTGCTATTAATTGCACTAGATGGTTTGGTTGTAAGTATGAATTCCTCCAGTTTTGCACCAAACAAGACCAAGCAAATACCAAGAATAGTTGACTTCAGAGTTTTTAGATATCTTCTGGCTTTGAAAAGATTATGATAATCACAGTTGAGATTAGAGCAGTAAATCCAACTTTATTATAATTTGAAGTACAATAAAGGTTTAAAATGTGCATACATCTAAGTCCTGGCTTATGCTGTGACAGATTTATAAATCTTTGATGTAATAAAGGAACAGAAAGGCAAGATGTCAAAATTGGTTTTCTTTCTTTTTCTTTCTTTCTTTTCTTTTTTTTTTTTAACACTTTAACTGTATGGCTTTATACTTAAAAGTTGTACAGAAAAAAAGTTATGCTAACTATGGCTTTGTACAATGCTAAAAGTTAACTAACTCTACTAAGCAAAATATATGACATTCTTTCTTTTTTTCTTTTTTCTTTTCTTTTTTAGATATTAACTGTGTAGGGTTATTTAGATATACTATCATATCATCTGCAAATAGTGATATTTTGACTTCTTCCTTTCCAATTTGTATCCCCTTGATCTCCTTTTGTTGGCTAATTGCTCTGGCTAGGACTTCAAGTACTATATTGAATAGGTAGGGAGAAAGTGGGCAGCCTTGTCTAGTCCCTGATTTTAGTGGGATTGCTTCAAGTTTCTCTCCATTTAGTTTGATGTTGGCTACTGGTTTGCTGTATACTGGTTTTATTATGTTTAGGTAGGGCCTTGAATTCCTGATCTTTCCAAGACTTTTATCATGAATGGGTATTGGATTTTGTCAAATGATTTCTCAGCATCTAACAAGATGATCATGTGGTTTTTGTCTTTGAGTTTGTTTAACTAGTGGATTACGTTGATGGATTTCTGTATATAAAACCATCCCTGCACCCCTGGGATGAAGCCTACTTGGTCATGATGGATGATCGTTTTGATGTGTTCTTGCATTCGGTTTTTGAAAATTTTATTGAGTATTTTTGCATCGATATTCATAAGGGAACTTGGTCTGAAGTCTCTTTCTTTTTTGGGTCTTTGTGTGGTTTAGGTATCAGAGTAATTTTGGCTTCATAGAATGAATTGGGTAGAGTAACTTCTGTTTCTACTTTGTGAAATAGTTTGAGGAGAATTGGAATTAGGTCTTCTTTGAAGGTCTGATAGAACTCTGCACTAAACCCATCTGGTCCTGGGCTTTTTTTGGTTGGGAGACTATTGACTACTTCTATTTCTTTAACTGGTATGGGGCTGTTTAGATCCTTAATCTGATCCCGATTTAACTTTGGTACCTGGTATCTGTCTAGAAAATTGACCATTTCATCCAGTTTTCCCAGTTTCGTTGAATATAGCTTTTTATAGTAGGATCTGATGATGCTTTGGATTTCCTCAGGTTCTATTGTTATGTCTCCCTTTTCATTTCTGATTTTGTTAATTAGGATATTGTCCCTGTGCCCTCTGGTTAGCCTGGCTAAGGGTTTATCTATCTTGTTGGTTTTCTCAAAAAAACAAAACAAAATAAAACAAAAACAAAAACAAAAAAAACAGCTCCTGGTTTGGTTGATTCTTTATATAGTTAGTTGATTTGTTTCTACTTTTATTTACATTTCAAATGTTATCCCCTGCTCCAAAAATCCCCTATCCTCTCCCCACTTCCCCTGCTTCCCAACCCACCCACTCCCATTCCTAGTCCTGGCATTCCCCTATACTGGAGCATAGACCTTTCACAGGACCAAGGGCCTGTCTTCCCATTGATGATCAACTAGGCAATCCTCTGCTACATATATAGCTAGAGCCACAAGTTCCACCATGTGTTTTCTTTGATTGGTAGTATAGTTCCAAGGAGCTCTGGAGGTACTGGTTAGTTCATATTGATGTTCCTCCTAGGGGGCTTCAGACTTTCTCAGTTCCCTGGGTACTTTATCTGGGTCTTCCATTACTTTGTTCCTTCTTAGGAAGGAACGAATGGGGAACAAAATACCCATGGAAGGAGTTACAGAGACAAAGTTCAGAGCAGAGCCTAAAGGAACAACCATCCAGAGACTGCCCCACTTGGGGATCTATCCCATAAACAACCACCAAACCCAGATACTAGGCAGATGCCAACATCAGCCTGCTGACAGGATCCTGATATAGCTGTCTCCTGTGAGGCTCTACCAGTGCCTGGCAAATACAGAAGTGAATGCTCACAGCCATCCATTGGATGGAGCACAAGGTCCCCAAAATTGGTTTTCTATGTCAATGAATGCATTAAAGGTGTGCAGACATGTATTTTCCCTTTGCAAATTCACACTTTATTTTTTGGTTTACCATAGAAATTTCTATTTCTTTTTTATCTTTATTTCTTTTATATTTTTTTAGATTGTAATATAATTACATCATTTCCCCCTTTTCTTTTTGTCTCTCCAAAACTTCCCACATATCTCTCTTCCTATTTTCAATTTATAGCCACTTATTTTTTCATGATTGTTATTATATGCATATGTGCATGTACATATATTTCTAAATATAATGTGTCCAGTATATATCATATAACTTATATATATATTTTTTTTCGGCTTTTCGAGACAGGGTTTCTCTGTATAGCCTGGGTGTCCTGGAACTCACTTTGTAGACCAGGCTGGCCTCGAACTCAGAAATCCGCCTGTCTCTGCCTCCTGAGTGCTGGGCTATATATATGTTTTAAAAGTGGATTTTTTCTTTTTTACATATTTTTTATTTTCTCTCTTTGAAAAGAAAGCTATAGTTTGCTACTTTTTTATTATTTATTAATCATTCCATTCATTTATTTCTCAAATGATGTACCACTTCCCAGTTACCATTCCACAAACTCCCCATCCCATATCCACCCTCTCCCCTGTCCCCTTTGCCTCTATGAGGGTGCTCCCTCACCCATGCCCCCTCTCCTACACCACCACTCCAGCTTATTTAGAAGGGTTTTGACAATCTGAAATTTAATTTTTTTTCATTTTCTTTTCCTAAGGAAGGACCAACTATCTCTGTCAATTTAGTTGAATGAAGGTAACAGAAAATCTGCATAATATGTTCTTGATATTGAATTTCAGTTCTTGGGAGGCTAAGGCTAGAAGACCAGTAGTTTAAGGGCCAGCTTTTGCCACATGGTGAGACTCTACCTCAAAAAAATTAAAGTAAGATGAAGACAAAGCAAAGCTGTGATACGACTGGTAGAAGTCTGTCCACGCAACATTGTATGTGACAATACGTTCATGGTGATATACATAACACTTCTATATTCAAATTTGTTTCACCCTTCTTTATTCAGTCACTTGGACCACGTGAAAGCTTGACATCCAATATGGCTAAGACTGGAGGAAAAGCTGCAGACCTGGTTTTCAATTAAGATGTGGCAAACCCTACAGTATCAGTTGATTTCCATTAGGGACACAGAGAGAAAGAAAAAGTAAAAGCTTATTAATTCTTTTTCTTAACAAAAAGCAGAAATATCTTAAGTCGAACCATTTGACTTTTTGACAAAGGAAAAAAGTGCATAATTAACTTTTCTCTAAACTTCCCAAAAAGCAACTATTATTAACTCATAATTAATATATATAAAACATCATTTTTCCACATCAATGTTAGACTAAGTTTGAAAACATCATATACTTAAAACAAAACATTGTAGAATTAAACCGATTCTCCATTCTATGATTAAAGTCTCTAAGCCTGAAAGGACATTTTTGTACTTTAAACCTGCAGAATTAGAAAACACTTATCTCCCCAGAAAGCACACAGCGGTTATTTGGTTTTGTTTCAGCACAGGTTTAATTGGTTCATTTTAGCAATTCTGGGCTGTGGCCTAATTTCATACAATATCCACTTGTGAGAGTAAAATGCATGCTTGGAAAGCTTTGGTATAATCCATTCCCCAGAACTGAAATTACACAGCTCAGCCGAGGAACTCTTACATTACAGGTTGTCCTGTAAATCTGACCCAATTCTAAGCAGCATGTGGTTTTGCAAGAAGCAGCATTTACTGTTCCTGGCAACTGGAAGTGGGAATGCAGGCAAGCACTGCACTAAAGAGATACGAGGAAGACCTTGGCATGTGGAAAGGGGAAGGAGGGGAGAAAGAAAGAAAGGTGGGGGGGAGAGGGAGGGAGGGAGGAAGGGAGGAAAAGAAAGGAAAGAAAGGAAAAAAGAGATAGAAAGAAAGAAAGAAAGAAAGAAAGAAAGAAAGAAAGAAAGAAAAAAAGAAAGAAAGAAAGAAAGAAAGAAAGAAAGAAAGAAAGAAAGAAAGAAAGAAAGGAAGGAAGGAAGGAAGGAAGGAAGGAAGGAAGGAAGAAAGAAAGGAAGAAAGAAAGAGAAAGAAGAAAGAAAGAGGGGGAGGAAGGAAGGAAAGAAACTGGATTCATAGTTCTTCCTTTAGTTGCTATTTTTTAATTATGAATACTGCTTTTTACATTTTTTGTTAAGGTTATTCCTATTTGTTATTTGGGTGGGTGGAACACACAGTTGGCCAGCCTGCATGAGGAAAATGGAGCACCATCTGCAGGAGGTTTTATACCTCCTTTGACCAGGTGGGGCCCAGGGATTGAGCAAGATCATTACTGTGTTTACCCTACCTGCTGGCCCAATTAACAATGGTTTTAGAAGAATGTTGATCTTTATCAGAGAGAAAAGACTCATGGAATCTTTTCTTCCCTGTTTAGGAAAGCCAAATAGCATTTCACAAACTGGTTTGTTTTTTTTTTTTTAAATCAGCTTAATAGCATTGTCTGATGTGGGAAACAAAGCAAATATTGAAGTGTATACATACATACATAATTAAACATAACTGTTTTAATTGATCCAAGCTCTTCTGTCTGGTGAAATTTCTGTTAAGTTGCTAGACTGAATAAATTATTTACACTTGAGATAGACACAGGCTACAAGCCAAGCAAAGACTAAAGTGGAACTACTGTGCCCACAGAAAATCCATGAAACTTCATACATCTGTCTCTGTATTATGTGTACTTTAGCAATATCATGAGGTTACTCTACATAATGCTTTAAACACTAAACGCCCAATTCATCTCTAATTGGATAGCTGGAGAAACAGTAATGTATACAGTGTAAGTGCCCAACTCATCAACAAGAATTGGCACCACATGTGAATACATGCAAAAATTCAGATCCAGTAATAAACAAAAATATTAGCTTATATCCATGGCATAAAAGGGGATTTTTAAATCATTAACATTAAAGTGTCCTGTAAACATCATGACACTTCCCTTTTGATATTGAAATTCTGCTTTGTAATTATGTAAGAATATTAATTCAATTTGCATCAATTAAGATTTAAAAATTAAAATACTTCTTTCTTTAATCATATGTATCTAAAAAAATCTCTTAGTAAGCATTATTATTCAAGTAGAGCATCAAAATAAAGGATGAAACATTGACTTTGACAAAATAAAAAGTTGAGTTATGTTTAGTAATATCACCATTGATTTAGAATTCCTGGTCAATATTTCATTTTAGCAATACTTATATTTTCATACACAAGGAAATGACTGCCTTAATCTAAATATAAGACTCAAAAGCTAAAATATAAGGAATAATATTAGAAAATATGATTGAAAAAGTTTACTCTTTCAAAAAGTATTAAATACCCTTAAATATTTTTTTTAGAATTTTACTAAAAGATATAACTAAGAATCTGTATCTACTCTCCTTACCTGATTTGGTAAATATTCAGTCAGAGGTTGTTAGAATTCTTTAGTGAAGAGGCTACAGCAAAGCCTCAAGTTACAAAGCATTGGCTAAGAGAAACATTTAAGGAAATTATTAAAGTTATGTCATTCACTTGAAATAAAAAGTCAGGGATGGCAGTCACTCCCACCTGTAACCTCAGCCCATGGGAGGCTGTCAGGAGGACTACAGTGAGTCCCAGGGTGTAGTGACACCCTATCTTAAACAATCAAAACACAAAGAAGAGTTAATTGTTTTTTCACATAACTAGTTGCCCATCATAAATTAGCAGAGTAAACTCTTTCGATGGATAAACTGAGCAATTTTTGGTAGAATTTAAGTGAATAATAAAGTCGGAATTTCTGTTACTGCCATGGAAGAACTCCAACACTCCTATTACCTACCTCAAAATGGCTTTCAGAAGCAAATATGCCCCACATGTACTCTCAGAAAACAAAACCATGAACAAATCAGATCCTTCCAATACTGTGTACAGATTATATGTCAGATTTTATAATCATTTTATCTCATGCTTGCAGTTCTTATGAACAAAACTTTTAAAGTCATGGCAGTATCAGTAAAGTGATGTATTTACGAAGGTTTAGAAATATGCCTGAAATAAATCCACTCATTAAAATAAAAGTGAATGCTTTCGTTAAGTTTGGATGTTTACATATTTCTTACTAGTTTTACATAAAATATTTCAGGGACACTCATGAACAAAACAGGAGCCTGTATTTCATGATAACTAAAAGTTGAATGACTATGCCCAATTATAGATTGCAAATGCTTGTTTAAAGCACTGTCTTGAGTTTTACATTAAGCCAAACTATCAACTACAATAGTCAAATGAACGGTTCACAGTTTTTAAACTTACCACCAAAACCCACTAAGTTACAGACTAGTAATTACACATATTTTCCAGACATAATTTGAATGATTGCTATGAGAAACATTTTCTGCAAATGTCTTATAATTTGGCTCAGCAAGAAGGAGAAAAGAATGTTTCAAGCTTACCTTCTGCTACACAAACAGTCCATAATATAAGCCAAATAATTCTTGCAGACAGTCTCATATTTTGGATCTTTCTGGGACCAACTGACTCCAAGAGCAGTGCGTGCTGTACCATCCAGTTCCTCTCTGCTATGAATTGTGGTCACAGCAGGGAAAGACTTGCTTCAAAGGGAAGTTGAAAGTCAGTTTAGGAAATCAGGATTGCTCCGCCCATGAGCAACTCCTGCAAAGTAAACTAAAATAGTAGACCACAAGTCCAGCAGCATGGGCGTTTTATCTCTTGTGTTACTGTGCCCTGTCAGTGACCTGCTAGATTGTTCTTGTAAATCACAGCTTGTTTTGCTTGGAAACAAGTTCACATTTCTGGAAATGTGAGCAAGGGCTGGATTTCATAATCTTTTAAACTGTGTTCTACTGTGGAAAAACCACAGAACAGAAAGCAATGAAGGCACATTTAAAAATCATTGAGAGAACTTCAGTTAGGCAGTGTTTTCAGGACTAACACCCATGCATAGTACAGAAATGTTGAAAAGATTGTTATGCTAATGGATGGTGATTATGGGATTGGTTTTCTAAAATTCATGAATTGAATCTCCCAAGAAATTCTTTTTATATGTGTGAAGCAACTGCTCTGTGAGGACCCTTGGTCTAGCAAACTTTATATGCCCCAATACAGGGGAAAGCCAGGGCCAAGAAGTGGGAGTGAGTGGGTAGGGGAACAGGGGAGGGGGGGATTATAGGGGACTTTTGGGATAGCATTTGAAATGTAAATGAAGAAAATATTCAATAAAAAAAAGGAAAAAATAACTAAAAAAAAATTCATCAACTTGAAATGCTAATTTTCTAACTTGTCATTGAGGTATTGTATAGTAAGAAATATAGAGGTGGAAAAAAAGTTTCAGCAGCATGCTGAATTGATGCAGAACTGAGGAAGATACTCAACTCCCAACCTGATAACCTTGTTACCCTCTGTGCCCTCCAGGTTTCCTTCCACCCACTGTCAGTGTTTGTAAGAACATGGACTGTATTTACCTGTACTTTATGTAATTTACTCCTGTATTTATGTAGAACTGTGTTTGTTGGACATGGCTCCTAACTGTTCATTTGTCATTCTATGTAATATTCAATTATTTGAATATAGCACAATTTTTAGTTGTTCCTGTACATGGTAAGGACAGATTCCAGCTTGAAAATAGGACAAATAGAGCTACTAATGTTAGATAGTGTGGAGTTTGATAAACTGTTGTAGCTCAAGCATATAGATGAGTTAACTGAGCATAGAGCCCTTAAACACTTTCTTAAGGCCATAAACTGTCAGGAGTGCGATACTCAAGCTGATGGTCTAATATCCAAAGTCTATACAGAACGGCGTTTTCGGATGGCTTGTTTCCTATTTCATTAAATGTGTAGGAATTCATCTGCCAATAACTCATTTTAGTAGTTGTGTGTCTAGTGGATGTGACAAGATGCCCGAGAAAGCTGCTGAGGGAAGGAAAGGTGCATTTCTGCTCACAGTTCCCAAAGAGAGAGCCTGCCAATCAGGGAAGAACAGCCTAGGAGCATCTGGTCACGTGGTGACAGCAGTCCTGTTACAGAGAGCGGTGATGAATGTTGCTGAGCTCATTTTGGTTTTCTTCAGTCATGGTCCCCTCCCCATGAAAGACACTGATATCAGAACAATTTACAAACCCTCAAATTCAGAGTGTTTAATATTAATCATGTCACAAGAGCTTAGTGTCCTGACATGTTGTTCATTTTGTCAAAGAAATTTGACAGAAGTTTTCAAAAATTTGTCAATAATAAAAACTTACAGACATTACAAATCATGGTGAACTTGTGATGACATTTTTATTATTTTGCTAACAAGATACAAATTCTAAGCCACTCTGATAGAATTTTTTCCTTTTTTATCTTCAGTGAAGCTATTATAAAATAGAGGCTTATAATAAAATAATCAAAAATGTAGATAGCCAAGAATGTGAAAGTTAAAAGTAGCATATGTCTTATTATATAATTAATATGCATATTGTGTTACTTTTTAACTCTTTATTATTCATCATTGTTTGTGGTTCAAAATCTATTTTATTATTATCCAAATACCTCTGAAAAGATAATTATACAACTTGTCTCATGAAAAATATGCTGAGGATAATCCCTATTGGCTGTGGCCTGAGAAATTACATATTTACTTAGACACTTAAAAAGGGACTACAAACCCTTTATTGGGCCAAACTGGTGTCTAGAGACAGATGAAAAGTCCAGAGGTACTCAGCTCTGAAATTCACACAGTGGTAGGCAAGAGACTGCAATGCTGAAGGCACTCAGTAACATGCACTGTTTGTATGCACAATTGCTCTTTTTTTATTTTTACTTACCAATTTTAAACTTATAGTTTAAGGTAATTCATCTTTATTTTATTTTATTTTTATTTTTTTTTTGGGGGGGGGGGTGTGCGTGGTTTCGAGACAGGGTTTCTCTGTATAGCCCTGGCTGTCCTGGAACTCACTTTGTAGACCAGGCTGGCCTTGAACTCAGAAATCTGCCTGCCTCTGCCTCCCGGGATTAGAGGCGTGTGCCACCATACCCTGCAAGATAATTCATCTTTAATTTTACCTACTTAAAACATTTTATCTTAGCAGGGTGTGGTGGCACATGCCTTTAATCCCAGCACTCAGGAGGCAGAGGCAGGTGGATTTAGGCAAAATGTGAGTCCCAGGACAACCAGGGCTATACAGAGAAATCCTGTCTCAAAAAACAGACAAACAAACAAACAAACAACAAAAAAAAGGTTATCTTAATTTTTTAATTTAATTAATTAAATGATTAATTTCACACATGAATATGCTACATTCAAATAATATCTACACTTCTCTTTCCCACCATCAACTCCTTCCATCTTCTTCATGCCCTCTCTAATTCTTGTCTTCTTCCTCTATAATTACTGTCCTATACATACACATATGTGTATATATGTGCACACTCACAATCTACTGAGTCTAATTAATGTTGCTACATATATATGTGTGTGACCACTCTGGATTAGAAAAGCTATCAGAAGGTTGGTCCCTGAAGACAACTGATTATCTGAGCCATCAACTGCCTTAACACTTCATTTAGGCATAGGACCTTGTGAATTTTTTTCCAGTTTACATTTTCATGATCTGGTGTCAACTTGGGAAGTTCTTGTGCAGGCAATCATATGGTTAAATGTATAGGAACAACAACTCAATGTTGTCTAAAAGATACCATCTCAAAATAATGATTCTGATCCTCTGGCTTTTAAAAATATTTCTTTTCTCTTTTTTATTAATTAATAATTTTTTACACTATATTTTATTCCCCCTCCCGTCCACCCTCAGACTGTTCCACACTGCATTCCTCCTTCCCACACCTCTGTCTTCACGTAGATATCCCCACCCTCCAACCCCCTACCTCACCTGACCTTTAAAATCACTGAAGCCTCCAGTCTCTTGAGGGTTAAGTGCATCATCTCTGAATGAACACAGACCAGGAAGTCCTCTACTGTATGTGTGTTGGGGGTCTCATATCAGCTGGTGTATGCTGCCTGTTTGGTGGTCCAGTCTTTGAGAGATCTCAGGGGTCCAGATTAATTGAGACTGCTGATCCTTCTACCTGGTCACCCTTCTCCTCAGCTTCTTTCAGCTTTCTCTAATTCAACAACAGGGATCAGCTGCTTCTGTCCATTGGTTGGGTATAAATATCTGCATCTGACTCTTTCAGCTGCTTGTTGGGTCTTCTGGAGGGGAGTCATGATAGGTCCCTTTTTGTGAGTGCTCCTTAGCCTCAGTAATAGTGTCAGGCCTTGGGACTTCCCCTTGAGCTGGATTCCACTTTAGGCCTGTCTTTGGACCTTCTTTTCCTCAGGCTCCTCTCCATTTCCATCACTGTAATTCTTTCAGACAGGAATAATTATGGGTCAAAGTTGTGACTATGTGATGGCAACCCCATTCCTCACTTGATGTCCTGCTTTCCTGCTGGAGGTAAGCTCTATAAGTTCCCTCTCCCTACTTTTGGGGCATTTCATCTAAGGTTCCTCCCTTTGAATCCTGAAAGTCTTGGGCACAGAGGTTGTATTGTATATGTATTAATCACCCTGAGAATTCCACAATCATTTTTATTTTGCATATTTACCAGTTATGTATCTCTATGATAGCCTCTATCTGCTGTAAAAAGAGAAAGCTTTTTTGATGAGGAATGAGAGCTGAACTTGTCTCTGGGTATTTAAGGACAAATATTTAGAATATAGTTGGAAGCTGTATTAATTTAGCAAAATAGGGATAATAGGTTTTCTTCTAAGACCTTTCTAGCCATCATTCCTGGCTAGGTTTTCAATAACAGGTAGAAATCCCCTCCTATTGAGTCTGCCTTAATACCAGTTAGGTATTGATTACTCTTGCAATGTCAGTGGCACTATTGTAGCATTTAGTGATGATATCTTTATTGAGCTAGTTGTTCTGAGTAACAATTAATTAAACATTATAAAAAGTACAACAGTGCCTAAGGACAAGTTGAAGGGAAAAATGTTACATAGAACTAATGTTTTGGAGAGAACTGTCTTAGCTCTGATTTTTGAACTAACAGTAGCTACAAGTACTTAGTTGTAACTAAATTTAATTTTAAATTAATTAAGGAGAAAGGAGCTAGTAGCTAACACTCATGCATCCAAGAGAGTAAATACCTCATGAATGATAATCCAGAGCAAGGAAAGAAAATAGTAGAGTAGACATGACCAGGAGACTGAACCATAAGAGGAGAGATAGGAAGAGAGCAAGAGAGCTGGACCAAGAGGATTAAGAGAGAGCCAAGAGCCAAGACATGGCTAAAAGCATGCATGACTGAAATGATTGGGTTATACATGAATGCGAAGCAGAAGGAATGGAAGCCAATAAACTGGAGTTTAGGGTAGGAGGCAAAGTGAGAAGAGCTGAGGGGAGCCACAAATATTGAGTGAGCCTAGAGGCCAAGCATGTGCTTTGGTATGCTAAAAGGCACCATAGTTATCCATTTGTCTTCAGTTGTTTTGGTCATGACATTGAAGTTAAGTAGCAAATTAAGAAAGAAAAATTTAGAAATCTGCTACATCCACTCCAGTAGTGACAGGCATTACAGGCCTGAAAACCTGGATGCAGTCACTAGGCAGGGAGTTTCAAGGAAACTTTGCCACCTGGAACCTTGGCATTCCCACTCACACCCTGTTCCCGCTTTAGTCTGGTGTATGGATCCATGTGCTCTCTTTCAGTATTGTTTTATTATAAGTGCCTTTAAGGATTGATTTTGACATAGCTAATGAAGAAGTAACAAAATTCTAGGCCTTTAGGTCGAGGCTTGGGAATGTAACCTTTGTGACTCATTGCTCCAAGGTATGCTAATCATACCTTGATAGCGACATTCCTTCCTCCACCCACCTGCTTCCTGGGTTCAATTCAAAGAATGGCACCCTGACCATTACTGGATCCTGCAATGCAAATGTGCTATCTTTAGGGGCTCTTAGATTGTTAGGGGCTCTTAGAAACTGCCTTGAGAGATAACCTGACACTTGTGACTTTATACTTCCTTGTGACTCTTAACTGGTATTTTTGGTATTTTCCAACAACGCCCTCCCCACCTCCATGAATTGTGGTTTCTTCCTTTAAATACCCCCTTACTCAACTACTCGGCGCGCCATGGTCCTCTACCCCTGCATGGTGTATGACCATGGGCCCGAGAACGCTCTCGAATAAAAATCCTCTTGCAAGTTGCAGCAAGACCGTTTCTTGTGGGTGATTTTGGGGTGTCGCCTCTCCTGAGTCAGAACGTGAGGGAGTCCTCACGTTGTGGGTCTTTCATTTGGTGCGTTGGCCGGGAAATGCGACCACCCCTCACACCCGAGAACCGACTTGGAGGTATGGGGATCCCCTCTTGTGTGTGTGCCGGCCGGTGTCTCTGTTTTGAGTGTCTGTTTTCTGAAACGAACATTGGAACATGTGCTTGTTGTGTTGGGTTGTTTGTGTCTTGTCCTATGTTTCTGAAGCATGGCGAAGTCTGAGTTCGGATCCATCTGAGTTTATTAAATTTGTGTCTTGGTTTTCGGGTTGCGAGATCGTGGGTTCGAGTCCCACCTCGTGCCTTGGTTTTACACCTGGCAGAGTGAAATGTGTGTCTTGGTTTTCGGGTTGCGAGATCGTGGGTTCAAGTCCCACCTCGTGCCTTGGTTTTACACCTGGCAGAGTGAAATTTGTGTCTTGGTTTTCGGGTTGCGAGATCGTGGGTTCGAGTCCCACCTCGTGCCTTGGTTTTACACCTGGCAGAGTGAGGAACAAGTGTGCTTCTCTGGTTTTGGTCGTCTAGGTAGAAATGGATGCTGGTGTTTGTAGACGATGGGGTGATGGGGTCTGAAATGCGCGCGCGGTCGGTATTTGCAGCTGTCCTTTTGGGCCGTAAGGACCGGAGGACTGTGGTCGGCAGACGTGCTAGGAGGACCACAGGCTGTGGCCCTGGGGGACGCCCTGGGAGGTAAGGAGAGCCAGGGACGCCTGGCCGTCTCCGGATCGGTCAGAGGGACCGAGTTCTGTTGAAGCGGAAGCTTCCCCCTCCAAAATTGTCTAATTCTTTTGCCTGCTTGTAGAGGACAAGAAAGGGTCAAATGTGTCTGGATCTGTTGGTTTCTGTTTTATGTGTTTTTGTGTATGTGTTTAGAGCTATGTGAAAATCTAGAAAAGCAAAGGTAATTCTCATAGGTGCTTTATACCCTGACTAGAGATAGTTTACACCTGAGACGTGAGAGAATGGGTTTTGAGAAAAGCAGTACTCTCCGACTATCTGGGGATAATTTGGTAAAAAATAAAATAAAATAAACAGTATTAATTGGTCTTTGGGGCCCTGCACCTGTAGTTAGGAATCTAGTGTGGCTAGAGAAGCCCTGCTAGGAGCTGATTATAAATGCTGCTCTTATAAGGACCAGCAGCTTCTCAAGTTCTACAAAAATCTCTGTGCTTGTGATAATTAGATTCATCAGGTGACAAGGTGCTCCTCTCTTGAAGTTACAGCTAGAAAAATTAAGAATTTTGTTTGGTTTAAATGAACAAATGTATGCGGCCATTTCATTTTTGTTTCTAAATAGTTTCAAAAGTATAAATATGTTTTTATATGTCTTGGTTATAGATTAGTGGCTCATAAGTTATTAGTTATGATTAAAAATTTGTAACATTGGTAACAAAAAGTTGACTTAACTGTTAACTCTGGGTTAGAGTAATTTAGAACTACAACATGCAGCATGAGACAATCCATGGGAACAGGTCTCTAAAGATACGCCTAAATTGAGTAATATTCTATGTAATTCTTATCCTAGAAATCCGATTTATAAAAGATAAGATTTAGGGTATTGTCTTTTTGAAATATTGGCGGCTACACCTTCTTGTGTTTGTGTGCAGGAACAGGCAGCCAAAATTTATAGCAAGTAATGTTTTTAGAGTTCATTTTAAAAAAAAAATAGATTGTTTAAAATTTGGTTTTGCTTCTCAAAATTGTGGTTGTATGAAGCCTCCTGAGTGGCCTAGTCCACAACCTTCCCCTTATCCACAGCCTCAACCCCAGCTGCCGAGGGAACCCTAAACCCCTCGGGGTGTCGAGAGGCGGACCACTGCGGGTACATGGAACTGCAGAGCACAGAGTCCGGGCGGACTCTGGTGGACCCGCCCAAACTTTAAACCCTTCAGTACTGGTCATTTTCCTCTGTTTGTATTTATAACTGGAAAACTAACCACCCCCTTTCTCAGGATCCCCAAAGCCTCACAGGGTTGGTAGAGTTCCTTATGTTTTCTCATCAGCCTACTTGAGATGATTATCAACAGCTATTGCAGATGCTCTTAACAACCGAAGAGCGAGAGAGAATTCTGTTAGAGGCTAGAAAAATGGCCCGGAAGCCAACGGAGGTCTACACAGCTACAAAATGAGATCGACATGGGATTCCTTTTGACTCGCCCCAGTTGCGACTGCGACATGGCTGAAGGTAAGGAGAGCTTGAAAATCTAACGCCAGGCTCTGGTCTCCAAGGTGCCTCAAGATGGGCCCACTAATTTGGCTAAGGTAAAAGGTAATGCAGGGGCCGATCGAACCTCCCTCAATGTTCCTTGAAAGACTTATGGAAGCCTTCAGGCAGTTCACTCCCTTTAATCTTACCTCGGAAGCCCAGAAGGCCTCAGTGGCCTGGCTGGCCTTCATAAGGCAGTTGGCCCCCGATATCAGAAAGAAGCTTCAGAGAAAAGAGGGAGACAGTTAGGCGATCTAGTGAAAGAGGCAGAGAAAGTGTGTGTGTGAGAGAGAGAGAGGCGGGAGGCAGAAGAAAGAGAAAACAGGAGGGATCATAGACAAGAGAAAAATTTGACTAGAATCTTGGCCACAGTGATAGGAGAGAAAGAAAAAGACAGGATCTAGACAGGAAACCTGGGCAACTGAAGACCGAGCCTCAGCTAAAAAGGCTCAGCTGTGTCAGACTGAAGGTACTTATTTGAGATACACCCTTCAAGACGGGAAGTAGTGACTAACTACGCCAAGGCAAGTAAGAAAATTCTTGGGTACTGCTGACTTCTACAGACTCTAGACACCTGGGTTGGCGACCTTAGCTGCCTGTTGTACCCCCTAACCAAGAAAGGGGAGGTGTTTTGTGGATCCCGGATCGCCAGAAAGCCTTTAAAAAATTAAAAAGGCCCTCTTGATGGCCAGCCTTTGCCTGACCTAACCAAGCCTTTCACTCTTTATGTGGAAGAGAGATCAGGGGTCGCCAGAGGAGTCCTTGCCCAGACTTTGGGACTTTGAAAAAGGCCAGTGGCTTACCTATCCAAAAAGTTACACCCTGTTGCCAGCGGGTGGTTTTCTTGCCTGTAAGCTATTACTGCCATAATCTGCTTGTCAAGGATGCTGATAAGCTCACTCTGGGACAGCAACTAGCTGTAATGGCATCCCACGCTCTTGAAAGCATTATCTGAAAGCCCCCTGACTGATGGATGACTACCAATGCTCCTGTGACACATCGGAACTTTTTGTTGACTGAACGAGTGACCTTCGCTTCATTCCACCTGCTGTCCCACTGTGTGAGACTGCACCTACTCACCACTGCGCTGAAATGATCTGAAGGATCAGATCAGCCTTGGCCTGAGGGTTCGAGCTGGTACACTGATGACAGCAGCCTCAAGGTTAAAGGTAAGCAGAAGGCGGGGACAGCAGTATGGTGATGGACAGAAAGCAAGTGATCTAGGCCAGCAGCCTCCCTGAAGGGACGTCGGCCCAGAAAGCTGAACTTGTGACTTTGAGACAAGGTCCATAAATGGCAAAAGGAAAGTCTACACTGACAGCAGGTATGCTTTTGCCACTGTACGGAGCAATATACAGACAAAGAGGGCTGTTGACATCTGCAGAGAAAAACCTAAGATGCTATGGCTAAAGAAAATCAGATGGCAGATCTAACCACCAAACAGGTGACTCAAGGAGCAATGATCCTGGCAGTCAAGGAGCCTAAAGATTATTATGACATCAGAGAGACCAGCTTTAGATACACCCCTGAGCACTATCAAGTTATGGACAGTATTTGACTTGGCCTGGGGGCCAAGAAATTCAAAGGTGTGGTTAGGTCCTTTGACTATGTTACAGGACTCTCTGACTTGGCAGAAAAAATAGTCAAAAGCTGCAAGGCCTGTGCTATGACGAGGTATAGATACCGTTTCAAGATGGATAAAAGCTTTTCCTACCAGGACTGAAGATCCTAAAAGAAATCTTCCCAAGGTAATAGATCTGCCTTTGTTGCCCAGGTAAATCAGGGACTGGCCAAGATATTAGAGATCGGTTAGAAGTTACATTGTGCATACAGGCCCAAAGCTCAGGACAGGTAGAGAAAATAAATAGAACCATTAAGAGACCCTTACCAAATTGACAACAGAGACTGGCGCTAATGATTGGATAGCTCTCCTACCCTTTGCTCTTCAGGGTTAAAAACACCCCTGGACAGTTTAGACTGACCCCCTTATGAATTACTCTACAGGGTAATTACCCTCCACTGGTAAAAATAGCCTCTGTACATAGTGCTGACATGCTGCTTTCCCAGCCTTTGTTCTCTAGGCTCAAGGTGCTCCAGTGAGTGAGACAGCAAGCAAAAAAGCAGCTCCAGAAGGCCTACTCAAGAGAAGAAGACCTGCTACATTAGACGTCTCTGCACAGAAAACCTTGAGACTCCGGTGGAAAGGCCCTTATCTTGTACTCTTGACCACCCTACTTTCTACCTTTATGATACCCCTTTTGATTTTGCTTCTGCTTTTAATTATAGGTGCATGTGTGTTAAATAGACAAGTCACCTTTATTAGAACAAGAATTAGTGCAGTGCGGCTTTTAGTTTTGAGACAACAGTACTATGCCCTAAAGGATCAAATATGTCAGAGAAAAGATAGTGTCTAGTTCTAAGATTAGAACTATTAACAAAAAAAAAAGGGGGGAATGAAGAAGTAACAAAATTCTAGGCCTTTAGGTCGAGGCTTGGGAATGTAACCTTTGTGACTCATTGCTCCAAGGTATGCTAATCATACCTTGATAGCGACATTCCTTCCTCCACCCACCTGCTTCCTGGGTTCAATTCAAAGAATGGCACCCTGACCATTACTGGATCCTGCAATGCAAATGTGCTATCTTTAGGGGCTCTTAGATTGTTAGGGGCTCTTAGAAACTGCCTTGAGAGATAACCTGACACTTGTGACTTTATACTTCCTTGTGACTCTTAACTGGTATTTTTGGTATTTTCCAACAACGCCCTCCCCACCTCCATGAATTGTGGTTTCTTCCTTTAAATACCCCCTTACTCAACTACTCGGCGCGCCATGGTCCTCTACCCCTGCGTGGTGTATGACCATGGGCCCGAGAACGCTCTCGAATAAAAATCCTCTTGCAAGTTGCAGCAAGACCGTTTCTTGTGGGTGATTTTGGGGTGTCGCCTCTCCTGAGTCAGAACGTGAGGGAGTCCTCACGTTGTGGGTCTTTCACTAACACTCCACCAGTGTTCCAATGGTTCTTAGAAAATCCTTGAAGTCAAACCTGAGCTTGGAATTCAGTAAGAATGTTACCTATTCAGTAACATTCAAATTCACTTCTTCTAGTAGAGACAGTGAAACTAATTAGGCATTACAAAGAACAGAGCTAGAAAAGCTCATGGCTAGTCTGCATAGTATATTACTTAGGTCAAGTGGAGTCACACCCAAACACAGGAGTAAACAATGCCCTAGCAAACTGGTGGGTTGTTGCATGAAAGAGTTCACGGAAGGAAATTCCCCTGGTACAGGTTTCTTCACTAGACCCAGAGGAATAGCATAATCAGGTATTTACTAAAGAACCCCTGGTAGTGAGTTAAACAATAGACCAGCATTGCATCAGAGCATTCACCTGGCTCCAGTGTTTAGCTGATCTTTTTAATTAAGTGGTAAACTAGGCCTGGCTCCTGCCATCTTTTTATGTATGCATTCTTTTTGTTTTGTGTCACTGTAACTTGGCAGATGTGTTCCCCTGGCTTTTCTTGTTTTTCTTCTGTATTAAAAGTCTGGTGTTCATTTGGACAAAATACATTCAGATACAGCACACTCTCCCTTGATTCCGCCTCTGTCTGTCAGTTCTCATGACTCCATGCACACCTGCCGGAACCCCTGATTCCCATGGATTGAGAGGAGCCGACTGGGCCCAGTCCAAGGCAGAAATCATAGGAAAAATGAAACAGTCTAAAATCCATTCTCAAGGCCAAGTGTTCTGCTCCCAGTACAGAATGAAGAAAACTGCAAAGAGTGGGAACCAACGCTTAAAACAAAAAGTGTCTGGTTATGTGTTTGTAGTAATAGAAGAGAGGGAGGTGGAGGGGGGGTGAAGAGAGGAAGAGAGGGAGAAAGGGAGTAAACAAGATATAAAATCTGGCTGACACATACTGTTCCTCTACATGAAGAGGAAAATATGGTAACCAAAGGAGTTAGGAATGGGGCAGAAACTCAAAACCACAATCAACAGGAGTTATATTTTCAAGCAATTGATAGTTCAACTAGACAAGAATCCTAGAGTTCATATATTATATACATCATACATATCATATATAGCATGTAGGAAATTCTCCCTTGTCAACAGTAAATCCTTCAGTTGTCAACAGTTAACTGAATCTGTATCAAGAAGACACTAATATATATATATATATGTATATGTTAAGTCAGTAGCTAGGCATCTTTAGAGACAGTGGTTCCTGAATGGCTCATTTATGTAACCTAGCACAAGTATCATTGGACTGACTTCTGAAACCTCATCTTCATAATACCTCTAGAAAAAAAGAAGAAAATGTATGAGTTAGAATCCCACAGCATTACATAATATGGATGATCTGAACATTCAACTGCAGCAGAACACAGGAATTAGCTGCTAATTCCTGATCTAAATACACACAAGGGGTAAGAGAAAAGAAACCCATATACTTGTGTCTATGTGAAAGACCTGCACAAGCATCCAGACAAGAAATGTCAAATCCAAATTCTGGTGGTTAGACAACCGACATCATTCCAAAGGAACTTGTGAAGTCTTTCTTCTAAAACAATGCCAGATTCCCCTATCATTCACAGAATGAACAAATGGCTACTACGATGCCCATTAGCATACAAAAGCACATTCTGGCCTCCAGGTTACCCCAGTATAACGAGTACCTTGTACATATTTCAGAATCCATGCTAGCATCCTGGACTTTCTCTCCTCACTTCTTAGTCTGAAATTCTTCAGTTCATGGTTTTTCTTCCTCCAACTTCTCATTTCTCCTTATAACCCTGCTATTTTTGACTATGTGTCCTCTTCCATCTTCCTCTCTTAGGTCTCTGTTTTTGCTCCTCTCTTTAGGCCCTTTCTCTCTTCCTCTTCTTCTTTCATTTGCTCCATCTTTCCTCTCATAGCCAAGTCAAATTTGCTGGCCATATCCATTTCAATCTACTACTTTCTCTGCTTCCTCTAGACTCTTCTAGCTGCCTCTAGATGCTCTCTTCCTTATATCTAACATAAAAACTCTCTACTTAACCATAGTTTGGAGTGATCATGTTGTCAGTTTATATAAAAACTACATTGAGAAAGTGTCACATCTGACTATAAATATGCTACTACATGGAAAAAGTCTGTGCACTTGGACTTAGGAGGTCTAATTTCTAACAAACTAAAGTCAGTTTTTCTCTGAATGTGGTTCTGGTTCTGGCCCTCAAGTACATGGGTTGAAGAGAGGAGCCCTGATGTTTCTATACAGAAGGCCTTCAGTTTTACCTTGTGGGAGTATGTTCACAGGCAACTCTGACCTCTAAAAGCTCTCAAAGAGTTCTCATACTCTCAGTAGTCCAGTAACCTTACTCTAACTTTCAAGTAACCTTAAACTGTAAAATAAAGTTGTTTTCTATTCTATGCAATAAAAATCCAAAGAATATAAGCTGTTGGTTGTTGCCTTACCTTTTAGTGGTTTTCAGCTAAGAAAGTGCCATGAGTCTCAGAAAAAACTGTCTTCACAGCAATAGAGCAATGATTAAGACATCAAGGAAGGCATGGGAGTTGAAGCACCTTCATATTTTATCTCTGCCTGACATAGACTCATGAACATCTCTTAATACAAAATGCATTCAGATCAATCTCCAGAGTCCTATAGGTTTATATTTTTTGAAAATTTTCTATTAATAAGGATTTGTAAATGTTTTAACCCACCCGCCAGAGGAAGTGGAACAAAAGGTTGATAAGGCAAAGGACCTGTTTAGAAGTAGTTCTTTGGAGTAAATCCAATCTGCATTGTCTGTCAGAGTATCAGCAATTCATTTCACATGGATCAGTAGTGGCAGTGGAGCAGAGATTGAGCGAATGGGCAACCAATAATAGGCCCAACTTGGGAGACATTCCATGGGCAAAGACAATCCCTAATGCCATTAATGATATTTTGTTATAATGTAGACAGGAGCATGTTGTCCTCTGAGAGGTTCCACCCAGCAGCTGACTCAGACATCCACAGCTGAACAGTGAATGGAGCTTGGGGCTCTTATAGAAGAATAGGATGAAGAATCGCAGGCCCTGAAGGGGAAAGAACTCCACAGGAAGACTAACACAGCCATATAACTTGAAACCTTGGGGCTCTCAGACCCTGAGCCACAAACAAAAAACATATAGGGAGTGGACCTAGGCCTCCCTATGCATATGTAGCAGATGTTCAGCTTGGTCTTCAGGTGGGTCCCAAATAGCTATCTCAAAAGCTCTTGCATATCATTGGTATATATTCTTCTAGCTAGGCTGCCTTATCTGCCTTCAGTGGGAGAGGAATTACCCACCTTCTCAGAGACTTGAAGTGCCAGGATGGGGGGATACGCAGAGGCACCCCACCTGCCCAGAGGGAAAGGGGAAAAGGCATGGAAGAGGGATTGTGGGAGGGAGTGACCAGGAGGGGGACAATGAGCAGATGTAAAGTGAATAACTAAAAGAATAAATTTTAAAAAAGAAAGAAATTTCTTTTCTCCTTTCTCTATCCTATGTGCTTCTTCTTATGCTTTCCCCCAAGGTTGCTAGTCATATTCACAGGGTACAGCAGTATAGCAGTGTATTATGATATACACTGTTCACAATAATAAAGTTCTGAATCTTTATCACCTTGGCAGATAGGTTTATTACTCCCATATCCTCCACCCAAATAGAGACATTGAATTTTAGAGAAACTTAAATAGTAGCTGAAGTTACTGGTGTCATCCAAACCCTGACCCATCCAGCAGGTCAGTTATTCGAGGGTCTCGAGGGGACCTTCTCCTAAGAACCAAATGGGGGGAGGGAGAGACAGAAACCAAGTGCAAGAACTACATGGAAGCCGTCTGAGTAGCATCAAGGTCTCTGTATTCAGCAAGGCTCAAGGCTTAAATGCACAAGCAAAAGGGAAAGTACTTCTCAGCAGGAGGGATGGGGCAATGGAAATTTTTCTTTTGGCAACTACATGGGTGTACTGGCTATTTTTGTGTCAACTTGACACAGCTGAGTTATCACAGAGAAAGGAGCTTCAGTTGAGGAAATGCCTCCATGAGATCCAACTGTAAGGCATTTTCTCAATTAGTGATCAAGGGGGAAAGGCCCCTGTGGGTGGGACCATCCCTGGGCTGGTAGTCTTGGGTTCTATAAGAGAGTAGGCTGAACAAGCCAGGGGAGGCAAGCCAGTAAAGAACATCCCTCCATGGCTTCTGCATCAGCTCCTGCTTTCTGACCTGCTTGAGTTCCAGTCCTGACTTCCTTTGGTGATGAACAGCAGTATGGAAGTGTAAGCCGAATAAACCCTTTCCTCCCCAACTTGCTTCTTGGTCATGATGTTTGTGCAGGAATAGAAACCCTAACTAACACAGAAATTGGTACCAGGAGTGGGGTATTCCTGTGACAACCTGACCATGTTTTGGGGAGGACTGTGGAAGGACTTTGGAACTTTGGGCTTGAAGATCCATTTGTTGTTAAGAGCTCTGTCAGATGTTGTGTAGGAGCTTGGAAGATAATGTTGAGAACAGTGCAGAAGATGGAGGTCTGGTTTGTGAAATTTCAGAGGGAAAATTAAAGACTCTTTTCAGGGCCATTGCTGTTTTGATTGTGAAGATTTTGTAGTTCTGGTTAGCTGGGGCTGAAGAATCAGCTGTGATTAACAAGATACCAGAACTACTAAAGCAAAAACTTTGCATTACTGGGACTATTGATGCTGGTTAGCTGGAGCTAAGAAATTAGCGGTGATTAAGAAGAGACCAGCATCGTTGAGGTGACATCTTCTGGGAAGTGTTTTCTGAAAGCACAAAGAGGCTGTGTTCCAGAGATAGGCAAGGTTGTACTCCTTCTGCAGCGGGACTTGGTAATGTGTAAGGGTCACCCAGGTGGTACTGGTTTTGAAGGCATGAAGGAGTCATGCAGAGCAGCTGAGGCTAAGCACTGTGAGAGGCCATGGAAGGTCATTGGTGAAGGTGCAACCTCAGTTGTAATTGAAGGCCCAGGACTGAAGGGGTCATGCAGTGTTTTGGAGATGCCAGTACCATGAGATGACCACCAAGAGCAGCAGCAGCAGTGGAGTACAGGCATCTGGAGCCCAGAGGACGACGTGTGTGCTACGAAGGGCATGGCTGGAGAAGTGACCCAAGCCCTTGGAGGAGCCCAGAAGATCGTGAGTTGGATCCCAGACGTTGGACAGTTGGAGATTGATTTTTGCTTTGATTGTGACTGTGCCCTGATATTTTCCCTCTTGAAGGAAGAAACTGTTTTAGTGGAGCCCACAGTTAAGAGACTTTTAATTGTAAAAAGACTTTGGATTTTAAAAGAGATGGATATTTTAAGAGATTCAAATTTTAAGAATATGTAAAGACTGTGGGACTTTTAAAGTTATTTAGATCTTGGGGATGAATAAGAATGTAAGGGTTGAGGCTTACTAGTGATGTGTTTGTGTGTCAAGTTGACAAGGGGTCAATTGTACTGGCTATTTTTGTGTCAACTTGACACAGCTGAGTTATCACAGAGAAAGGAGCTTCAGTTGAGGAAATGCCTCCATGAGATCCAACTGTAAGGCATTTTCTCAATTAGTGATCAAGGGGGAAAGGCCCCTGTGGGTGGGACCATCCCTGGGCTGGTAGTCTTGGGTTCTATAAGAGAGTAGGCTGAGCAAGCCAGGGGAGGCAAGCCAGTAAAGAACATCCCTCCATGGCTTCTGCATCAGCTCCTGCTTTCTGACCTGCTTGAGTTCCAGTCCTGACTTCCTTTGGTGATGAACAGCAGTATGGAAGTGTAAGCCGAATAAACCCTTTCCTCCCCAACTTGCTTCTTGGTCATGATGTTTGTGCAGGAATAGAAGCCCTAACTAACACAATGGGGAAGCAGGAACTTGGTGGTATCAGGGTACATCTTATGGTCAGGACAACTGGCGCTGACTTAAGGCTGGAACATTCTGTGGTTGTTCTTGGAACGGTGCGTTGGTGGCCCACTTTTGACCCCCTTTTCTTCTGGGGGGGGAGAGGCCCAATTCGGAGATCAAGACAATAGAGTTGTCTTAATAGCTCCCAACAAAACCCCATTGTCTATTACCACAATTTAACATTTACATATTATACTCACCACATTCTGTGGTTTGAATTAAAATGTGCCTAATAGCATTATGTGCTTTACCACTTTGTCTCTAGTTGGTGTTACTATTTGAAGACTTTGAATAACCTTTATACATTGGAGCATTGCTAGAGAAAATAAGTCCCTGGGTATTTTAAAGTTTTACAGAAAACACACACAGTCACTCTCACACACACACACTCTCTCTGTGCCTGCCATCTATTTCTTGATTTCAGATAAAATGTGAACAGTCCCCTCAAGTCCCCAACCAAGACTCAAATGTAAAAATAAACTTTTCCTTCCTTAAATTACTTCTTGTAGAGTATTTTTCCCACATTAAGAAAAGTAATTACTATACTTCCTTTCAACTTTATGTGCATACTACCCCCAAAGTATAATATTCCAACTGTGTCTCTAGGCAAAGGAAAATCTTAAAGCCCATTTAAAGTGGTCTTTTACAAAGACTTATGAGTAAACAATGTAATAGTTTTCATACTGATTCTATTTTAGCAAAACAGAATTATATTTTGTAAGTTAATTTTCAGATAATATCTAATAAATTACATATGGTACTATATCATAGAAGTAAACATTTCTTGGGAAAAATAAAATGTCTTTTCTATGATGTAAATCTAGTGAATGACTGGATATAAATTGTTAATGGTCATTTATGAGTTCAAAGTAAATGGTTCATTACCCAACTGATAGAGCCAATTATATATATCATTATTCCGATGCAATTGAGTTTCAAAATCATTCTAAAAAAATTTTTTTCAGGACAGGGTTTCTCTGTGTAGCCCTGGCTGTCCTAGAACTCACTTTGTAGACCAGGCTAGCCTTGAACTCAGAAATCTGCCTGCCCCTGCCTCTCAAGTGCTGGGATTAAAGGCATGTGCTAGCCAGGCGGTGGTAATGCACACGTTTATTCCCAACACCTGGGAGGCAGAGTTAGGCAGATTTTTGAGTTTGAGACCAGCCTGGTCTACAAAGTGAGTTCCAGGACAGCCAGGGCTATACAGAGAAACCCTGTCTTGAAAAAAGAAAAAAAGAAAAGAAAAGAAAAAAAAAGAAAGAAAAACAAAAAACAAACAAACAAACAAAAAAAAGGCATGTGCTACCACTGCCCAGCTCTAGAAAACTTTATCTTCATAAAAATTCTCAATAATCTCTGATGACTTGATATTGTTTATATTTTAATCTCAAAACTCCCTATCATCTACACTATTGACTTTTATTATTGCTATCATCCATAATTTTGCAGTAAATGTATTTTCTTTATAACATTGTCTTCTTGTACTCATCTCCTATTAAGATTTTGATTTTATAAAAAATATTTTTTAGTTTCTCCTCATAATAATAAAAGCCTAGTACCTTACCCTATGAAAATTTTTATACTAACAAGCAAATGAAATAATACCTACCTATAAGTTTTACTGTGTACATGATCAGACTTTAGTATATCTGATATAAGATTATATTAATGTATAAAAAGTAATTTGGTTACTGCTAGTTTCATTTTTCAAACTCGAGTCATACTAACATTCTAGTTATTTATAATTAAACCTAATACTAATATTACCATTCCCACTTTATGTACTTGTAGGGCAACAAAGAGATGATTATTAGCATAAAGGAATAAAATTGTATTCAAAAAGTCCGTATGAAGCATAACAAGTAGGAAGGCCAAAGTGAGGATGCTTCATTTCCACTTAGAAGGGGGAACAGAATAATCACTGAGGCAGAAGGAAGGAGGGTTCTGGGTGAGAGAGGGGAGGAGAGGGAAAAAGGGGGGCAGTTTAAAGTGTGGGAAGAGACAGAAATCCAGAGGGTCAGGAGAATGGATAGAAATATGTAGCAGTGGGGAGTGGGGTGAGGGGCAGGGATCACTAGAAAGTCCCAGATGCCAGGGATGCAAGAGGCTCCCAGGACTCAATAGGAATGGCACTAGCTGAAATACCCCACAGAAGGGAGATAGAATCTGAAGAGACCATCCCTGGTAGTTAGGCATGGCATCCAATGGAGGGAAAGGAGCACTCACCCATCTCAAAAGAGCATCTACATTAACTCAGCAGAAGAAACTGGTCATGCAATTTAGGAGCAGGGACCCTCAAAGGGAATAGTTGTAATTCCTAACTTTAACCGGAAGCTGGAAATGTCAAAATGTCCTTGTTTCTTTTCTGATGGAAGCCCAGAAAAGCCAAAGGGAGCTCTGCTTTCCTTTTCTTTTCTTCTCTAGCACAAGGATAGTGTAGTATTATCATTTTATATCATGATAATTTCCACTGATGTCTTGTCAATAAAGTGAAATAGAATACTATCATTTATTAAACATTTATAAGATAAAAATTTAACCCAGAAATTTTAAGCAACTGCACTAAATAACTCTCCATCCATGGTCATGAAAGACACCCTAATTAAACTCAGTGGGTCTCACAAACACTAAAAACAACAGAAAGACTGGTAAGCCAGTTTTCCTGCCCAGACGTGCATACATTAATAATATGAATATAATTTGTTCCATTTCCTATGTGTACACATAAGAAGTAAACTTTGTGAATATTAATCCACCTTGTAATGTCAACAACTTTTTAAAAATTTATTTATTCAGTTTACATCCCAATATCAGCATTCCTCTTCTCCCAGTACCCCCACATGAAGATCCTCCCCCGATTCCTCCCTTCCCTTCTCCTCTGAGAACAGGGAGTCCCACTCTGGTTATTATCCCCACCTCTCCACTACCCCAACTACCCCACCACCATTACTTCAAGTCAGCACATTAAGCCACTGCAGAACTAGGCACATCCTCTCCCACTAAGGCCAGACAACGTGGGGACGGGCGCCGGGCGTGGTGGCGCACGCCTTTAATCCCAGCACTCGGGAGGCAGAGGCAGGCGGATTTCTGAGTTCGAGGCCAGCCTGGTCTACAAAGTGAGTGCCAGGAC
The DNA here is from genome assembly GCF_978045245.1 of Mus caroli. Lineage (NCBI taxonomy): Eukaryota > Metazoa > Chordata > Mammalia > Rodentia > Muridae > Mus > Mus caroli. Next base: position 137,434,403 of record NW_028227256.1, read on the forward strand.
AGCCAGGGCGACACAGAGAAACCCTGTTTCGAAAAACCAAAAAAAAAAAAAAAAAAAAAAAAAAAAAAAAAAAAAAAAAAAAAGGTGGGGACGGGCGGGTCTAGGTCCAGCTTATGCTTGCTTTGTGGTTGGTGCTTCAGTCTCTGGGAGCACCCAAGAGTCCAGGTTACTTGACTCCTCTTGTCTTCCTGTGGCTCTGTTCTCATTGGGACCCTCAATCCTTCCCTAAACTCTTCCATAAGACTACTTGAGCTCCATCTAAAGTTTGGCTGTGGGACTGTCCATCTCTTTCCATTAGCTGCTGGGTGGGACTTCCCACTGGACAGTTTTGCTAGGCTCCTGCCTGAATAAAGAGTAGTAAATACTTTAACTATTTAATAATGTCTAGTTGAAAAAAATATGTGGGAAAAGTTAAAGGTATCCTATGGCTATCCAGGGAGAACTCACAGAAAGGGGTAAAATGTGAATGACAAGGCTCTTATGTACAATGATATGCTTTTAAAAGCACAATACTGTTTCAGCGTCTTTAGGAAGAAGTATGTATGACTCGGCTTGGCATTTTAGCATAAAATAAATTCATGGATATGAAAGAAATCAGTTAGTATAAAAAAATTGCCACAAAAGAGCTTGCGAAAAAAGATAAATCAAAATTAAAATTCTTATAACTGGTGAATGATGTTTAGAAGGAACTAGTAGAAAAAAAGTAATACCATTTAAATGTAAAACTAATATTAGAAAAAAAGAAATATTGGTGTTAGATTTAAATAGTTTTGGAATCATAGAAAAATGTTAAACCTAGTAAAATTAGAAAAATATTCTAAAGACAGAACTATGTTTTATAGCGAGGATACTGAATACATCCAGGAAACCTGTATTGGGCAGTAAAGTGGAAGTTATAGGGGTTTGTGTTATTGTTAAGCACAAATTTTAAGTTATTGTATAATCTGACAGACTCCATCCCTCCTGCCTTGTTAACTGGCACATTCCAGATGGCACAGGTCTCTGGTCAAGGACAAAATGCATTCTCATTCCCAAAGTAGCCTATTAAAAAAGAGGTACAATGAGTGAAATACAGCATAAACAAACACAAAGTGTTGCTATAGAAATACATTCTGTAATGACTTTTTATCTGGACTTTTTATATATGCAAACAAGTAGATAACAAAACCTGGTTGCTCAATTTATCAATTTATCTACTACTACTTCCTCTTGCATAGGCTCATTCTAAAATGTCCCATGTGTCATTGTTGTGATGTCGTGAAGCTGATAAACTCAGGTTAAATTAAAACCTCTTATATAAAAAGAGATGAACCTGGGAGTAGTTGTATGAGAAGGTGGATGTGATCAAAACATATTGCATAAAATTCTCAAATAATTAAATAAAAATGAAAAAAGACCATAGGTTACCTGCCAGTATGCTTATACAATGTGAATCCATGATTTGACATTGATCGTCAAACACATAAGGGGTATTGACACAAAAAAATAGTTGGATGAGCAGCAATTTCATGGTGCCATGCTTCATGGTTCATCTCAGGAATGGTATGTCCTGCTTCCTTCCTTTCTTTCTTTCTTCTTTTTCTTTTTTTTTCAATTTTTTATTAGAGATTTTCTTCATTTACATTTCAAATGCTATCCTGAAAGTCCCCTATACTCTCCCCCTGCCCTGCTCCCTTACCCACACATTCCCACTTCTTGGCCCTGGCATTCCCCTGTTTTGGGGCATATAAAGTTTGCAAGACCAAGGGGCCTCTCTTCCCAATGATGGCCGACTAGGTCATCTTCTGCTACATATGCAGCTAGAGACACAAGCTCTGGGGGAACTGATTAGTTCATATTGTTGTTCCACCTATAGGATTGCAGACCCCCTCAGCTCCTTGGCTACTTTCTCTAGCTCCTCCATTGGGATCCCTGTGTTGAAAGGACCCTGATATAGCTGTCTCTTCTGAGGCTATGCCAGTGCCTGGCAAATACAGAAGTGGATACTCACAGTCATCTATTGGATAGAACACAGGGCTCCTGCTTCCTTTCTGACCCTGTGTTTGGTGTTTTGTTCTGATAACTGGCCAAGAATGAAAATAAAAGACTAGCAAATCAAGTGGCTTCCACGTTGGTTTTATTTATCACAATTAAGAAGTTTTACATTGAATATGGTCACTATCGTCTTCACTCTCAGAATTAAAAACTGGATTGTGACAAAAATCACTGAGAGTTGCAAAAAAAATCTCCATTTATAAATCACACAGACATAGATTTTGAAATTATCAGATGCAGAATTAAGAAAATGTGTTTATAGATTACCCAGAATTCAACACGAACAAGATCTCGTAAAAAGAAATTAGAGATTATAAGAACAAGGTAGAAGGAGAAGGACCTGGGTTGGGGGTGAAATACACATGTGCGCGCACACACACACACACACACACACAGAGAGAGAGAGAGAGAGAGATAATGAAGCAGAACATTTGAAATGTTATAGCTGAGTGGTTTTCAGAATACATTAAAAATACAGGAATCAAAGAGTAGAATAGGATTTAGACAGAAGTTCAAATATATACCTAACACACAATAGTATCACTGAAGGACACAACAGACAGAGAGAGGCTTCCAACATAAGCAGAGCCAATTAAAGCTCATGGTAGCTCAATGCCAGATGACAATAATATTAAAACAAAGAGTAAAGTAACATATAGTCAAACACATAACAAGAAAGTTTTAAAAAACAAGATAAATAAAGATAACAGAAAATAAGCAGAGCAAGATATTATTTGTATTATATTAATTAACTTGAAATGACCAAAATTAGATATGTCTGTGATAAGATTAATCAGAAAAAGAAATTTACACAACATTAAACAGTATAAAGATTAAATAAGGAAGGTGTTGTAAACAGAGTCAAGCTGAAATATTTGAAAAGGTATGCAATAGTTATTAAATTCTTAGTAAAATATGGAAATCAGTGCAATTAAAATTGATTAAAAATAACAAAATGCAAAGTTCAAAATCATAAAATCAAATGATATTCTTTCTTCAGTTAAAAATCAAACTGATTACCAGAAGTGTTATGAACTATCCTTGTTCCAGTATGAATATTGATAGCATGTGCAGACTAAAGCCAGTGATCAGGAAGGGGAGGTCATAACTGAAATGTAAAAATAAGTGTGTTCTCTAGTTCCTTACACACAAAAATTTCACACATAACTACACAAATGTGTGCACACACACAGACACACATTCATTTCAAGAACAAGACTGGATAATGAGCATAGTGTGTGATCCAAGGTCTGCAAGCCAAATGCTGGGGGCCATTTTCATTGCCAAGATTGTTGACATCAAAAAAGTCCTTTCTCCATGGACTGGCTCAGTCAAGCTTGCCCCCGTGTTTGCCATAGTTATTTTTTGTTTTGTTTTGTTTCCTTTATTTTTACTTACTTAAAAATTTCCTTATACATTCTGATGGTGCTTTCAGTTCCTCATACTCTTCCCATATCCTCCCCACCTTCCCATCCACCCAACTTTATGCCCTTTCATCTTCACTTTAGAAAACAAACAGGCAAATAAGCAAACCAGAATATTGAAAAAAGAAATAGAAAAGAAGTATACCCATACACACACACACACAAACACCAACAAGCACATACACATGCACACACAAACATTTAAACACAAAATTAGAAACCATAACACATAAGCGAAAGTAAAAGACAAGTAAAACAACGGATGTTCAAACAAAGCAATATGAGACAAAAAGTTTACAAAAATCTGCAAAATGGCTACCAAAAAAAAAATTCACAGATTTGATTTTGTACTGGCCATCTGCTACAGGGCATGGGCCTATGCTTATGTGTAGTTAATATACCCAATGGGACATCATTAGAGAAAACAAGTATGTGTCAGTTACAGATAGCTCCTTGCTTAAAGGTGGAAGTACAAAAAGAAAGAAAACAAATACCAATAGCAACAAGAACATAAGCTAATGTCTTAAACACACAGAGAACTAATGTACAGATGAACTCATAGAGCTGTGGCAGCATTAGTGGGGTTTGTATAGGTTCAAGGCAGATGCATTCCCAGCACTGAAAGGAAGAAGTAAATGTTCACTGTGCATATTTGTCTATTTTTACTGGGTCACTCATTAATTGTAAATAATTTTACTGGTTTTGCTTGACGTGGCTCTAGTGCATTTTACCCTATGCCAGCAGAGAAGGTTGGATAGTATTATCTTCCTCCAATAGATATGGAATTTTCATGATTGCATTTTGCTGGAATACAAAATAAGTTTGGACTGTCTTTTCTGAGGTTACTATATCTGCGTCATTGGTTCTCCCTAGGCCTTTGCAAGACCTTCAACTTGCATGTATTTTGTATGCTATTAACATTTTCTTTTTTCTTTAAAGATTTATTTATTTGTTTTATGTAAGTACACTGTCACTGTCTTCAAACATAGCAGAAGAGGGCATCGGTTGTGAGCCACCATGTGGTTGCTGGGAATTAAACTCAGGACTTTTGGAAGAGCAGACAGAGTTCTTAACCACAAAGCCATCTCTCCAGGCTACTATTAACATTTTCTAAGAGTGGAGTAGAACATCTCGAAATCAGAGTGCTAGGTCAGTGAGAGGTAGCACACCTGAAGTAGGTAATAATTCAGATTATGAAACATTTCCTAGAGATGCAATGAGAGTAATGGAAGTCACATGCACATTCTTATACTATTAAAAAGAGATTTTATGCACAATCTTACAACCATCTCCCAGGATTCCTAATTCATAGACAATTAAATAGTGAATTTTTTCTAAGGAATGAGACTGTCTTGTGTCCGGAATGATGACATCCAGAGGAACAAGAAGGTCACAAGCAATCTGTATATGTAAAGGAGAGACTCTTTGAAACCACTGTGAAATAAGACAGATACCATAGGGCATTCTTGACTCAACCAGTATAATCTTTTCTGCTACCATCAGAGGTTAAAGAAAGTTCGTATATCTTCAAAGGCCATAGTAAATACAGAAAGATGCTTCTACTAACCAATACTGTTAGGAAACCAGGGATGGGAAATTATTCTCACTTTCCACACCCTTAACCATGCATTAGTAAAGAAAAAAATTGGAAGACATTTGGTCAATCCGTTCTGCAGAAAACATTGCTTAAACAATCAGAAATGTAAAAGGCTTTGAAATCACCATTAGCTTTGATGTTTGTCATTGGCTTCTTGAACTTGATCATAGGTCTTGTGAGTTACAGAATGTCTGTGTGTCCTTCACTGCCTTATAGGACAAAGATTTTATGTTAATTATAGTACATTTATTTTGGCTTGATTATGAGTAACAAAAATACTGAGTTTTGAGCAATGTTCTACTTTTTGGAGGGAGTGCAATATTAGTATTGTTGTTCTAAGCACAAGTCATTTACTTTTCATTGTGATTAACCTTGGCTCAAAAAATACCTGTGTAAATGTAAATTTTAGTTAATATTCTAACAATGTGTTCTAAGTCCAGGAAGACCATTTCATGTTTTTACAGAGCATTTCAAAGCAGGCCCTATATCAGTCACTTATTATGTTGGAAGACAGCTTTATTGCATTGTTTTTTACAGCAGACTATTTGTGTGAACCATGCCCTGTGTCCAAGAGTAAATTTGTCAGGGCAGCTCAGTTCTGATCTCTCCATTAGATATTCATAACTTTATGTCTATGGAGATGATCTAAGTCAATAGGGCAATTTATTAGCTGCCCTGTAGCAGAAAGGAGCATTTCAACATTGAATTCAATAGGAAAAGAGAGTTTTTGTGGTGTTTTGCAAAAGGCTTTAATCAGCTCCCAGGGTGATGATGTCACGGGGTCTGAATGAGCGATGGACTTCTGGATGGCACTTGTGTTACTTATATATGGATTAATCTCAAAGTTACTGTCTGTAGAGATGCTGCTGCTTCTCTTGTATTAGTGTAGAGAATGCAGCAAAATCCCACTATAGTATGTGGTGTTTGTGACATTTAAAGAAACTCATTAGTTGCAGTTGGTGGCTGAAGAACCAAGAGTTCCACCTTACCACTTTTTGAGGTATATGGCAAATGCCTTCCCAGATGGGAACCTGTGCAAGAATTCTGAATACAGCTTCATCCAACATCAATTTTTTTTTAAGATAAATTATTACATGCTACACACAGTTTTCTCAATAGATGCCATTATATATAAAAACATAATCAGAACAGAATCTGAATAGACAAGGGAAAGAAAACATACTCCAGAGTCTAGAATTTTATAACCAACAAAATCATTGTGTATTTTGAATGAGAAGTCCCCTGTAGGTTCTTATATTTCAATGCTTGGTCCCTTGTTGGTAGATCTGTTTAGGAATAATTAAGCAGTGAGACTTTCTTGGAGAAAAAGAGTGTCACTGGGCTTTATGGTTTCAAAACACTATGCCATCCCCAGTTATTGTGCTATCTCTCTGTCTCTGTCTGTTTCTGTCTCTGTCTCTGTGTCTCTGTGTCTTTTTGTCTCTGTGTCTCTCTCTCTCTGTCTTTCTCTCTCTCTCCTGCTTCCTGCTGTGGATCAAATGTAAACTCCCAGCAATTGGCTCAGCACAATGGCTGTATGCCTTCTTGCTACAAAGCTTTCTGTCATGATACTCATAAACTCTCACCTTGTGGAATCATGAGCCCTTAATTATTTTATTTTATAAGTTTTCTTGGTCATGATGTCTTAGCACAGCAAGAGAAAAATAGCTAAGAAAATTATTATTAAAAGGAGAAGGATAAATATTTTCACAAAATCTAAGGGAATCTCACCAATATATATGAGAGATATGTAAATTATTTTGTGAGTAAAAATAATATGAATATTAAAAACTTAGATCTATCTAAAAATGGATGCTTAGAAAGAGACAAACTAGAACAAAATCTGTTTTCCTTATCTCTACAAGTTAGCATTATGAAATTATCTGTAGTGCTACATAGGGAATAATATGTATTTGTCACAATGTTAGAAAACTTTATAGTATATATTATATATTATAAATATTACTATATCAACATGCTTAAAAAGTCAGTTTGGAAGTATGGAATGTCAGGATGGAATCTGAATTTTTAATAAGAGATTTAGCTGCAATACAGATAGTGTAATGGAGATTAAAGTGGAAGGGAAGAGATACTAACCTAGAGAGCAGAATGTCAATGAAATCTATGTGACTAAAGGCAAAAGGAAATGGGCCTTCATTACTGAAGTTATTTCTTGTATGAGACTAACAGTTCTAAAACTGCCATGCAGACTTAACAAAAGATGTCAGATAGAAGGACTTCGTTAGATAGAAGGACTTGCTTTCTAACTGTTGGAAATGTATTTCACATAGCAAAGAGGAAGACTAGAATAAACTGTGTCGTATTGAATTAGAATTGGAACATTTGCTTGAATTTCTGTTTAGTTTGACACAGATACAGATAAGGAGATCTTGGAATTATTATAGATGTATGTTCACACTGTTTAATGCACACATGCATTTCCTAACTCGTTTCATTTGAGAATTCCTAGAAGTTATAACACTTCACTTTATGTTAGTATACACTCAACTCCTAGATAATGTTTTCTTATTCTACTCTCTCATAAAAGTATTCAGAAATGGCTCAACCTTGTGTTGCTCTGTTTTGAGGGTTTTTTTTTTTTTTTTTTGAGAAACATACATGTTGGTTTTATCATGTTTTTCCTGTTACAGAAAAAAGATCATAAGATATTTAGGAAAAATTAAGGGACAGGATAAAGTGGAGGTACTAGAATACTAACGTTATAGAAACAGATGTGGGTACTATTCGAGTGAGGGGAAGCATGGATTGTGTTTTGGCACTAGGGATGATGAATTAGAACAAAGTACAATGACTCATTTATATGATAATATACCAATGAAATATATTACTCTCTATGATATTTTTAAAAATAGGCTTACTTGTGTTTGAATGTTTTGCCTTGTGTGTGTGTGTGTGTGTATATGTGTGTGTGTATGTGTGTGTGTGTATGTTATACATGTTCCCAGTGACTGAGAAAGCCAGAAGTGAGTGTAGGATCCCTTGTAACTTAAGTTATAGAACAAGGGTGCATCATTACACTCAACATTTTCTGTGGGTGCTGAAAATCTAAACTCTGGTCCTTATGATTACATGGCAAGCGCTTTACTGATTGAGTCATTCTCTTCTGAAAAATTCCAGCTTTTATTGCATATGCCAGAAAGATTTTGCTGACAGGACCCTGATATAGCTCTCTCTTGTGAGGCTATGCCAGTGCCTGACAAATTCAGAAGTGTATGCTCATAGTCATCTATTGGATAGAACACAGGGCCCCTAATGAAGGAGCTAGAGAAAGTACCCAAGGAGCTAAAGGGGTCTGCAACACTATAGGAGGAACAACAATATGAACTAACCAGTACCCCACAGAGCTGTGTATCTAGTTGCATATGTAGCAGAGGATGGCCTAGTCAGCCATCAGTGGGAGGAGAGGCCCTTGGTATTGTGAAGATCATATGCCCCAGTACAGGGGAATACCAGGGCCAGGAAGCAGGAGTGAGTGGGTTGGGGAGCAGAGCAGTGGGAGGTTATAAGGGGCCTTGGGGATAGCATTTGAAATGTAAATGAAGAAAATATCTAATAAAAATGTGAAAAAAGCAACCATTGCTTCTTGAATGACTGATTTTAGGGATGAATAGAGTATGTCAAAGATCAATTTCAATTATCTTTCAATGTCAGAAAATAGGAAGAAATTATACATATGTGTGTGTGTGTGTGTGTGTCTGTCTGTCTGTGTGTATTTATGATAATGTTGAAGTATACTGAGTTTCTTAGTTGTGGTTTCTATTACTGCAATGAAACATCATGGCTAAAAAGCAAGTTAGGGAGGAAAATATTTATTTGACCTATACTTCCACATTGTAATCCATCATTGAAGGAAACCAAAATAAGAGCTCAAACAGGGCAGTGCCACACCCACTCCAGTGAAGTCTGTGTGACAAGCTCAAAAGCTTGGATGCAGTTCTGAGGCAAAAAGTTTCATGGAAACTTAGTCTCCTGGAGCCTTGGCATCCTGTAGCATGGATGCTCCAAGTTTGTCCTTGAGTTAGTTGGTGAATGGATCTGTGTGCTTTCTTTCAGTATTGTTTAATTACAGGTGCCTCCAAGGAATGATTTGTCAAATACCTAAATTAGGTTGAACTTTGCTTCCTAGCCTTCACTAATGTCCTAGGCAGTCCTTGAGCAGACCCTGGGCTTGGAATTCAGCAAGAATGTTACCTATTCAGACAAATTGCCTCCAGTATTGAAAGAGAGATAGTAAAAGAAATCAGACATTACTATGTACTATATAGAGTTAGAAATTTCAGGGCAAGCTTAGCAAAGCAAGTTTAGAATTCTTATTATAGTTATAAATGACATACTACATTACTTAATAGAAGAAAGTCCATCACAAAATCATTTAGAATAACAGCCAAGTCACTCCCATATACAGGAATTTACAATGGTTTAAGAAGAAGATCAGGTTGTGGTCTAAGAAGGAACTAAAGTATTGTATTGTTCATGTAAGTGTTAGTAGAACAGAACTTCTCTGGTGCATGTTTTTCTCTAGGCCCAGAGGAATAGCATAATTAGGTATTTACTAAGGGACCCCTGGTGGTGGGTCAAACAATAGACAAGAATTGCACCTGGGTGTATTAGCCCTTTCACCTGGCTCCTGTGAATAGCTAACTTTAAATAGGGTTGATCTTAGTTGTAAACACTGCCTTGTTTCTGTCAGACTTTATGTATGCATTTCTCTGTTTTGTGTCAGATAACTTCAAAGTACCTTGGCTAGTGTGTCACCTAACTTCTTCGTCTTCTTCTGTAATATAAGACTGATGCTTTCTTTGAGAAATTACATTCAGATACAGCACTCTCTGTGTGTCAGTGTCTGTCACTTTTTGTTGACTCTTTGCTCACCTGAATACCAGGACCCTGATTCCTAATCAGTTGAGGGACCGACTGAGTCTAGTCCATGGCAGGGCAGGAATTTTGAGACAGGAACCTATGCAGATGCCATGGAGAAGTGCTGCTTATTGGCTTTCTCAGCCAGCTTTCTTATAAAACCCTGGACTATCAGCCTAGGGATTGAACCACCCACAATTGTCTGGGCCTTCCCCCACAAATCACTAAGAAAATATCCTATATGCTTGCCTCTAGCCTGGTCTTGTAGATTTATTTTCTTAGCTGAGGTTACTTTGTTTCAGATGATTGTAGCTTATGTTTAGTTGCCATCAAATTGTCCATCAAACTGAGGTTACCCAAAAGATATCCCAATATCCTGTTTGGAAATTTAAACTCAACCCCCCCCAAATGAATACTTTGGATTATAACATATTAAATAAATATCTGAGAGTTCATACTGGCTTAGTAGAAGGACTATATAAGTAGGAAGAGTAGAAACACATTTATATTATGGAAGGATTACAAATCATTTGCAGCTACTCTACATTATAGCAGTAGAGTAACATTCCCAACTCCTTCTGTAAAAGTGTTTAGTAATTTTTTCCATGCCTTTCGGATCTATCAGGGAGACAGCCAACAGTGGTGAGCTGCACACTGTCTCCCAACCTCCATTGCCTTTCCTGCCAAGGAGGCCTATCTGGCACCAAAAACACCCAGATTAGACATCACCTAACCTATCCCCAACCTGCCCAGACAAGCTGAGGCACAGACAACAGAGGTGAGTTGTGCTCTATACCCTAAGCTCCATCTGCATTCCCATGGCTCTTCCTCTCTTCCTGAAGAGATCTACAGGAACCCAGGAACATTCACTTCCCCCTGGACACAGCCAGCAGAGTTGATCATCCCACTGGCCTTGAGCTCCATTGTCTGGAACTTCATGTAAAAGAATGCAAATAGATACATATTTTCAGCCTGCACAAAACTCAAGTCTAAGTGTATCAAAGACCTCAACAGGTACCCCAAATATAATTGAAGAAAAAGTGGGGAATAGCCTTTAATATGTTGATACAGGTGACAATATTCTGAACAGAACACTGTTGCACCTTACTACTAAGGTTGTAGTCTACCATGTCTGGATAGCTCCTCTGAGCTCAGCACAAAATGGAGGACTACCTTTGCTTAGGGGTGGGGGCTTCCTCTTTTCTTCATAATCTGAGGAGCCTTACCCTCAATCCTCTGCCTGAATGGATATCACATAGTCCTTAGTAAGTCCACAAGTTCAACTCTCCCCCCTCATAAAAATCCATCTGGCAAGTACCTGAGATTCCTGCGATGCCTCTCTTGACAAATGACGCATTTTCAGTACTTTAAACTCCAGTCAATGAAACTTTACTCTAAGAAGAACCTCTTTCCACTTTCCATATTTGACATATAGCACTTGTGCATGCCAAATAAAGTGTATGTCTACACAGCTACCCTGAATAAAGGTATGCACATAAGCAAGAGTTGTTTCATTAAAAATCATTGGAAAAGCCATCCTACCCATATAGGCACTAAAAAACAAATGGAGTGGATTCCTGCAGACCCCACCTTATCCAGATGCCACTTCAGTGTTCTAGCCTGGTGTGCAGCAGAATCTGGACACACTGAGAGGAAAGGATTGGAGTATATGGAACCTCAGTTGGTCTGAGACATGAATAGCACAAAATAGCAACAACTCAAGAACAAAGATCCACAACTAATAACTGGGACCTCACAAAATTGAAAATTATCTCTAAGGCAAAGGACACTGCCAATAGAACAAAATAGCAACCCAAAGATTGGAAAAAGGTCAGATTGTCATCAACCTTACATTCAAGAGAGGTCTAATATCCAAAATGTATAAAGAACTCAAAAAAAAATTAAACACCAACAAGCCAAATAACCAATTTTAAAATGGAGTGCAGAGCTAAACAGAGACTTCTTAATGGAGAAATATTGAATGGCTGAAAAATTTTAAAGAGATATTCAATACTGTTAGTCAGCATGGAAATGCAAATCAAAAGGACTCTGAGAGTCCATCTTACACCAGCAGAATGGCTAAGATCAAAAACTCAAGTGATAGCATATGCTGTCATGATGTGGAGAAAGGAAATACTCTTTCATTGATAATGGTAGTGTAAACTTGTACAACCACTTTGGAAATCAATCCAGTGGTTTCTCAGAAAATTTGGAATACTTATTCCTCAAGAACAAGCTATAATACACTTAAGCATACACCGAGAAGATGTTCTAGCATACCACAAGGACAACTACTCACCCTATTTATAGCAGATTTATTCGAAATAACCAGAAACTGGAAAAATCCCTGGGAGCTGTTTTGATGTCCTTGGCCCAAGCCACCACCACCAAAGGCTATATGAATGCCTGTGTCCTGGGCTGCCACCTAAGGACATCCCAATGTCTGTAGGCAGTGCTTCTGCCTGAGGTCATGTTGATGTGGCTGGCTTGTGCTGCTACCTAAGACCATGGTGAAGTCCAGATCCATGGTGCTCCCAATCGCCGTGTCTGGGTCTATGGTCCTGCTACAGCTGGAGTCTGTGTTTATATGTGGCCTATGCTGCCATAACAACCACAGAGATGTCTATGGCTTGTCATGATGCCTGAATCCATGTTGATGTCAAGTGCTTGCCTCTGAAGGTTATGAGGATGTCCATGGCCTGTCTAGCTACAGAAGGCTGTGCTTGTGTGGGGGGCAATGGGCTATGCACAGACAGCCTGGTTTCCAGTTGTAGCTAGATCTTGAACCCCGGGACCCGGTAGTGATAGTTCACTTACATGGGACGGAAGGAATCTCATGTCTCCTGGACCCTGGCTCCTGTCGGAGTTACTGCCCCCACAACCCCCACAAGAGAGGTGTGGCTATCATCCACTTAAGAATAACACCAAGCCTTCCCACGTGCAAATAAGGTTTCCCCCAAACTCTCAATCCAAGCCAATGAGAGGTACCTGCTGTCAAACCCTGAATCACCACCAGAACTGTATATAAGCCATTCAGGGAATTAAGGTATGGGAGAACTATTCCTTTGTCTGGGCCTTTTGTTCCGAGAGAGGTATGTAACCCTTGGGAAGAGATCTCTCTTGAAGATCCACCCGAGTTCCGGCCACACTCTTCACTGGATTGTCGGCTTTTCGCTGGCCCAACCTGAGCTGAAACAGTTCAGAGAGGTTCAGAGTTACTGAGTGATCAGGAAGGCGGGGCAGAGACTTTGCCTCTCTGCCTACACTCACTTCCCCTCGCTGGAGCCTTCCCACCCGGCCTGGACTCCATGAAAAACCTCTGGTACCCAGGCCCACACTTGTGCTCATACTCTGTTCTGCCACTGGAGACCATGCTGAGGTCCTTGTCATATTAAGACCTGGAGACCATGTCCATGGAAACCATGATGTCCATGGTCCATGCTGTTTCCAGAAACCATGATTAAGTACAAGATATGAACTCTTGCTGCCTGTAAAGGGAAAGGAAGCTACGTTTGCTATGGTATTAATGACTAGAGAGGGAGGGATACAGAAAGCTCCTGAGACAATGCCTACAACCACTCATACTTTCCCCCAAAATGTAATAGCCTATTCAGAAAACAACTGTGAAAGAGAACTCTTAAAAATTCTGGTAAGGTCTGGACAATTAAATACTTTTAATCCCAGCATTTGGGAGGCAAAGATAGGCATATCTCTGAGATTGAGGCCAGCCTGGTCTAAAGAGCTAGTCTCAGGACATCCAACACTACACAAAGAAACACTCACTGCCTCAACAAAAAAAACAAACTAACTAACCTAAAAACAAAATGAAACAAAACAAAAATGTGATCAGGTTGTTGAATTATAGTTCTCCACTATTGATGACATTTGGAAGGAGTGCAGATAGAGAAGGATTCCATTTTGTTTAAGGGGCTGACCACTAGGAGGTTGGCCATAATCCACTGAGTATATGGAGAACACAAATCAGACTACATTGGACTTAATATTTCATGGGTATGTGTTTGCTTCTCCCTTCCTCCCTCCCTCCCTCCCTTCCTTCCTCCCTTCCTCCCTTCCTCCCTTCCTCCCTTCCTCCCTTCCTCCCTTCCTCCCTCCCTCCCTTCCTTCCTTCCTTCCTTCCTTCCTTCCTCCCTTCCTTCCCTCTTCCTCCTCTTCCTCTTCCTCCTCCTCCTTATGTTGTGGGGGAGAGGTCCCAAGAATGGGGAAAGGTTGACTCTGTGAGGACTGGAAAGGGAAGGTACTTAGAGTTCATGATGTGAAATTCCCAAATGAACAATAAAAAATATATAGAGAAAAAGAAAAGAAAAATGAGAGATCTCCCAACATAGACAGTGTAGATGAATTTTAATCCAGCAGCATGGCTGCTTTGATCGTATCCAAAAACCTTATAGATCTATGTGATCTGCCTGGAATGCAAGCACACGCTTACTATACCTTTATTCCCTTGAGCTGGGATCTTTTAGTATAGATCTTTCTGTTTGGCTGGAATCTTTTAGTACAGGCCTTTAGTCCCAAACAATGCTATCTAATTGAGAGGCAGACAAAGTCATGAATCAGAGAAAGATCTGGCAGAATGATTCAGAGATATGATACTCCAGACTCTCTGGAGAAAATCTGTTTAAGTGCAGTGCAGAGAGAATGAAAGAGTTCAGTCAGTTAGTGAGTTGGGATTTGAGTTAGTTGGGAGGCAGTGCACTTTAAGTGCTGTGCAGGGGAGTTGTTGATGCAGTTCAGGGCAGTCCAGCTGAGACAGTTGAAGCCAGAAAATAAGAGAGAGACAGAAGGTAAATTGTCAGAATTAGTTTGAGGTCAAGTAGAGCAATTCAGTGAGAAGCTGAGCAAAGCCATATTGAATTAGTCAGCTCAGAGAAGAGTTTGATCCAGAACAGCTGAGTTGAACCAGACAGCCAGAGATCAGAAATAACTTGAAAGGATGATCTTACTCTGTAGTAAGCCTCTGAGATGACAATTACTTCATCCAAATAAAAGTTACATTTATAAGACAGTGTCTAGAAATAATAAAGGGAAGTATAAACAGTGTTCAATTTTTGCTTGTTAAATGCATGGGAACAGAGAAAGAAAAAAAGAATTAAGAACAAAGCCATGGAATATAAGAAATATCAACAAGAAGGCAACACAACAAAGAAGAAACAAATGAAATAAGATCAGAGGGTACTATGAGTAAAAGATATCAGTATTGTGGAAGACAGAAAGGAGAATTTCAAGAAGAAAGGTCAGTTAGAGTAAAATTCGTCAAAGAAAAAATGAAAAACCTTTGTGAAGTCTGACTATTGTAGGCTGAATTGTATCTTGTGAAAAGATTCATTCAAGTCACAACCTGTAGAAACAGAATATGGCCTTACAAGGAACATAGGGTCTTTACAAATGTAACCAAGATAAGATGAGTATAAATTGAATTGGGTGTCTTTAAAAGAAAAGAAGAGAAAGATTTAGATACAGAAATGGATATAGCCATGGAATAGAAGACTGTGAGTGAATGATTTTAGCCAAGCCTATCTCAAATAGTTGTGACCTGCTAAGGACTGGCTTCAGAAATTCAATACCCAGCACTGTGATACAATATATTTCTGTTCTTCTAAATCGCATATTTAGAGGTACTTTCAACCATTGCCCTAGGAAATTAATAGTTGAGCTTACTGGAAGAATTTCAAAGAAATTATGTTAGTGGAAAAAAAGGGAGAAACACTAAATTACAAATATCTATGATGTTCAAGAGTGATTGATGCCATATTTTAAAACATCATTTAAATTCTTTAAATATATTCAATATTAAATTCTTTAATATTGAATTTTTACTTATATTACTTAGAAGTATTACATATGCATGTTAGCAAGATTGTGGTAACAGTGCATGCATTCATGTACTCTTAATGTTTTGAAAACTAGAATATCATTACTAGGCAGCAATTACAAATCTTTTGTAACAAAGTTCACAGCTTTGTGGACTCACCCATTCATTTTTGTTTCAGAATTATTTTTTCCTTGTGTATTTGAGATACTTTGCAGACACCTATTTTCATAGTTTAATTCATACTGAACAGTATTTTTTTTCTTTATTTTCATTTCATGTTCTGGAATTTAAGTTGGCCATCTTTGTATCTACCTCTCTCTATATAAAAAATAATCAGGACATCATTTCACTTCATGTTACTGAGGTTAATACATAATTCACTGTTAAAATAACACAGAAGATTGATAGTTCTGTATGGGTGCATCTCACCCTGGAATCCATGCCATATGGCCACATTGTCATTATAGTACTTATAACTAGGAGACATTATTCCTCATGGATACATTGCAGCTGATCTTAGGCATTGGCTTTGCTTCTCCCAAATTGCTATACTGAGATACAATTGGTACATGAAGGTATATATATATATTTAATATATGCACTGCATTGTTAAGAACAGAAGAAGTTCCCTATTACAAATCTAAATGCCAGAATATCTTGATATAACTGATTTTCCCCATTCTTAATGATTTCCTAAAATCAACTTCTATAGCTATTTTCAGATATAAAAACAAAATAGCTTTCCTTATTGTTATGTTCTACAAAATGAATCATTACAATAATTTGAACCTAATTTGGACCACTGTTTTGACAAGTCTAAAGATAAAAAAGGAGAAAAATATAATTGATCATTCCATTCATTGAACTGACCATTTATTGGTATATAAGATTCTAGCATTGCACCCTTCCAAAAACGCCAAGATTCATCTGTGACCAGTTAAAGAACAGATTTATATATAATAAAAGTCTCTCCATCACTTTTTCATACAAACTACTTTCTAGTAAATTGTATTGCACAGAAAAATAAAACTTTCTATATCACTAATGAAGCTTGTAAAGGACTTAGACATTTCTTGTTCTTTACTATAACCATAACGTAGGTTTATCTTCTAACATCATTGCCACAGAACAAATATTGTAATATACTTTTAAATTGTTATGAAGAAGTACTTTTCATTGATTATTTCATTTATTTGTATTTCAAATTTTGTCCCCCATGACTGTCTCCCCTCTGCAGACCCCCATCTAAGAGGGCAATCCCCCCCCACACACCTATTCACTCCTTACCCCACTAGCATACCCCTTCTCTGAGACAACAAGCTTTTACAGGACCAAGCACCTCCCCTCCCATTGAGGCAATGCTCTGCTACATATGTAGATGGAGCCATGGACTCACTCATGTATACTTTTTGGTTGATAATTTAGTCTCTGGGAGCTCTGATGCATCCAGTATGTTGATATTGTTGTTCTTCCTATGGGGTTACAATCCCTATCAGCTCCTTCAGTCCTTCCCTATTTCTTCCATTGGAGCCCCCAATGGTTGGTTGTGAGTGTCTACATACGTCTTAGTCAGGTGCTGGCAGAGCCTCTCAAAAGTTGTCCATGGATATTCACAAAAATATTAGAAGATATTTGGCAACATATCCATTTAATCATCTAACAATAGTAGATTTTCTCCGAGGAAGTATTGAAAGGAGTGAGTTAGCCTGAGCCTCCATGACAGTCTGCAAACTGCAAACTTAGTTCAGGAGACTAACTAAGCCTGGGTTTCTACTTTGCAGAACTGGGCTAGTTAAGTTTCTGGAACAACTGCAGGCCTATGTAAAAGGGATCCTTCCCCAGCTTGTAAAAGGACAGTTAGCCAAGCTTTCAGCCAAGAGGTTAAGAGGTATCACTCCTTGGCATGAAGGAAAAATAGTCTAAATCAGAGCATTACTCAGACCTCCAGAAATAGAACCCACCAACCAAGATATAGATCAGTTACCCCTCCCTAATGTTCCTCTTCTTGACTTTAAAATTGAATCTTTGAATTCAGTCTGGGTCTTTCCATCCTGAAGGAATCATGTCTCTGAATGCAGGAATAACTGATCTTTACTTTTGCATACTATTTGAGTCTGGAGGTATCATTCTTCAAATATTCACAGACCTGAACACTCCCAGACACGGACTTTAGTCCAGGTTTAAAGTACCATGAATAATGTTTCTCCTAAAGAGTGAACCTCAACTCTAACCAGAAAGCAGTTTGTTTTCCCATTTCAGCTATATCACTATTGCAATAGCAGGCGGACCTTGTTTGTTACACTAGTACTAGTAGTAAGGTATATAAAGTTCTTTTTTTTTTCTCATTAGAAATTTTTATTTCTTTCTATGTTCAACTTAAGTGATACAACGACTTATTGAAATAGCACAGAGGCACGGTGTGAGCACCTACATCCCAGACTGCACATGCCCAGAAATGATAACTCCCACATGACCGTGGCTTGACACCAGAAGCCTAGGATGTGTCCTGACCTCAGAGATGTTCATCTCTAAGCAGTGGGTGAAATGTGATGTCAGTTTGCTTCCTATGGGTCCCTCTAGAACCTCTGCTAACCTGACACCTGCTGCAGCCCAAGTGTCCAATCAGATCTTGTCCTGGGAACCTTCTCTTCCTTTCTCTTCCTTGGCCTTCCATCCTTGGTGCTCCACAATGGCCATATAGAGTTCATATCTGATTAGAAACCATTGATGACTTTGCTTCCTCAGGAGTCTATATCATACTTCTTTTTAAATTATTATTTGATGTTCTCTTTATTTACATTTTAAATGTTATTCCCTTTCCTTGTTTTCCCTCTGAAAACCCCTATCTTATTTCCCTACCCCTGCTTCTATGAGGGCAGTCGCCTACCCACCCACCCACCCACTCTGGCTTCTGCATCCAAGCATTCCCCTACACTGCTTCATTGAGCCTTCACAGGACTAAGGGCCTGTCTTCCCATTGATGTCGGACAAGGCCATCCTCTGCTACATGTGCAACTGGAACCATGGTCATTCATTGTGTATTTTTTGGTTGATGGTTTAGTTCCCTGGGAGCTCTGGGGGGATCTGATTGGTTGATATTGTTTTTCTTCCTATGGGGCTGCAAACCCCTTCAGATCCTTCAGTCCTTTCCCTAACTCCTCCTTTGGGGACCCTGTGCTCCGTCCAACAGTTGACTGAGTGCATCCACCTCTGTATTTACCAGGCTATGGCAAAGCCTCTCATGAGACAGCTATATCAAGCTCCTGTCAGCAAGCACTTGTTGGCATCCACAATAGTGTCTGGGTTTGGTAACTGTATATGGGATGGATCCCCAGATAGGGCAGTCTCTGGATGACCTTTCCTGCAGTCTCTGCTCCAAATTTTGTCTCTGTATCTCCTTCCGTGGGAAATTTGTTCCCCGTTTAAGAAGGACCCACACTTTGGTCTTCCTTCTTCTTGTGCTTCATGTGGTCTGTTAATTGTATCTTGGGTATTGTGAGCTTTGTACTTCTAACACTAGGAATATTAGACACCAGGGAGAAAGCTTCCAGTTCAGTTTTAGCTTGATTTGTCAGTGTCATGTAACCAATGTATATGATATCTTCAGCAATAATGTCTTATCTGTCATTTCTGGTGAGAAACCAAGAACAATGACTGTAGCCTGGATTGTTTGGGTACTTCCAGGTCATCTTGACTAATGACTCATGGAAGGTATCTCATACCGTCTTTAAGTTTTGATTCATAACCCTTGGGTTTTATAAAATCATTATATACCTTTGTACAATACCTCCACTTACATTTGTTATATTTTATTTTGAATAAATTATATATTTTATTTGGCCTATAAAATAGTTATTGGTTTTCTGTCCTTTCCATAACCCCCTTTCCCTATTCCTAACTCCATTTCATTTAATAATCTCCTGCCCCAAGTATTCTCCCCTTTCTTTCATATAACCATTTCATATTTGAACACTTGGTCCTAGTCTGGTGTCACTATTTTGGAGGATCTTGAATGTCTGAGATGAAGCCTACCTGGTTGAACTAAGTCATTGGGTGGGTCTTTGGTGCATATTGTTACTGTCCACTTTTTGGATTGCTCTCTCTGCTTTCTGGTCTTCAGTGATACAAATAGTACTTGTAGACCACATAGTCACAATGCCATGATGTTCTGAATTAGCACATGGAGCCAAGCAATTACAGGCTGAACCCTCTGAATCCATGAACTAAACCAAATAACTCGTCTCTCAAATTGCTTTTGTTAAGTGTTTACTCACAGTTATATAAAAGTAACAAATATAGGAAACTGGCAGAGAAGTGAAATTGCCTTAGTGAATAAATGGCATGTGTTCTTTTAGGCTTTTAAGTGTCTTGGAGGAAGAATTTGGAAATCCGCGGTTATAGCTAGCAAATGCCCAGAATGCTAGGTGGATGGGCTAGGTGGATGCTTTCAGCAGGGTTATAAAAGACAAGAATGCCAATAGAAATGCAGCCAGTAATGTCTGTATTCAGTATGTTTCAAATATGGGGGGAAACTCTATAACAAATTGGACTAGAGAGCATTGATTCTATATTTTGATAAAGAATTGCCTCCATTTTGTCTGTATCTTGTAAACATGAGTGAAACTGGATTTTGTCATAATGGACAACTTGACAGGGACAATTACAAGATGGTAAAGCATGAAGAGCATGGCACTACTATTGCTGGCTGCTTTTAGTTTAGAGTAATGGCGTGGAGAAAAAGACATAAGATAAAGATGTGGGAAACATGCAGTTCAAGCAAAAGAAAAGTAATGTGTGCAAAGGTAAGGATAAAGAAAAAGGTCCCAACCAAGAAAAGCCCAGGACCAGATGGGTTTAGTGCAGAGTTCTATCAAACCTTCAAAGAAGAACTAATCCCAGTTCTTCACAAACTATTCCACAAAATAGAATCAGAAGGTACTCTACCCAACTCATTCTAGGAAGCCACAATTACTCTGATACCTAAACCACATAAAGACCCAACAAAAATAGAGAACTTCAGACCAATTTCCCTTATGAATATTGATGCAAAAATCCTCAATAAAGTTCTCGCTAACCGAATTCAAGAACACATCAAAACAATCATCCATCCTGACCAAGTAGGATTCATCCCAGGGATGCAGGGATGGTTCAATATACAGAAATCCATCAACGTAATCCAGTATATAAACAAACTCAAAGACAAAAACCACATGATCATCTCGTTAGATGCTGAAAAAGCATTTGACAAAATCCAACACCCATTCATGATAAAAGTCTTGGAAAGATCAGGAATTCAAGGCCCATACCTAACCATGATAAAAGCAATCTACAGCAAACCAGTAGCCAACATCAAAGTAAATGGTGAGAAGCTGGAAGCAATCCCACTAAAATCAGGGACTAGACAAGGCTGCCCACTCTCTCCCTACCTATTCAACATTGTACTTGAAGTCCTAGCCAGAGCAATTAGACAACAAAAGGAGATCAAGGGGATACAAATCGGAAAAGAAGAAGTCAAAATATCGCTTTTTGCAGATGATATGATAGTATACATAAGTGACCCTAAAAATTCCACCAGAGAACTCCTAAGCCTGATAAATAGCTTCGGTGAAGTAGCTGGATATAAAATTAACTCAAGCAAGTCAATGGCCTTTCTGTACACAAAGGATAAACAAGCAGAGAAGGAAATTAGGGAAACAACACCCTTCTCAATAGTTACAAACAATATAAAATACCTTGGCGTGACTCTAACTAAGGAAGTGAAAGATCTGTATGACAAGAACTTCAAGTCCCTGAAGAAAGCAATTAAAGAAGATCTCAGAAGATGGAAAAACCTCCCATGCTCATGGATTGTCAGGATCAATATTGTAAAAATGGCTATCTTGCCAAAAGCAATCTACAGATTCAATGCAATCCCCATCAAAATTCCAACTCAATTCTTCAACGAATTGGAAAGGGCAATCTGCAAATTCATCTGGAACAACAAAAAACCTAGGATAGCAAAAACTCTTCTCAAGGATAAAAGAACCTCTGGAGGAATCACCATGCCTGACCTAAAGCTGTACTACAGAGCAATTGTGATAAAAACTGCATGGTACTGGTATAACAACAGACAAGTAGACGAATGGAACAGAATTGAAGACCCTGAGATCAACCCACATATCTATGGTCACTTGATCTTTGACAAGGGAGCAAAAACCATCCAGTGGAAAAAAGACAGCATTTTCAACAAATGGTGCTGGCCCAACTGGCGGTTATCATGTAGAAAAATGCGAATTGATCATTCCTATCTCCTTGTACCAATGTCAAATCTAAGTGGATTAAGGAACTCCACATAAAACCAGAGACACTGAAACTTATAGAGGAGAAAGTAGGGAAAAGCCTCGAAGATATGGGTACAGGGGAAAAATTCCTGAATAGAACAGCAAAGGCTTGCGCTGTAAGATCGAGAATCGATAAATGGGTCCTCATAAAGTTGCAAAGCTTCTGCAAGGCAAAAGACACCGTCAATAAGACAAAAAGATCACCAACAGATTGGGAACGGATCTTTACCTATCCTAAATCAGGTAGGGGACTAATATCCAATATATATAAGGAACTCAAGAAGGTGGACTCCAGAAAATCAAATAACCCCGTTAAAAAATGGGGCTCAGAACTGAACAAAGAATTCTCACCTGAGGAATACCGAATGGCAGAGAAGCACCTGAAAAAATGTTCAACATCCTTAATCATCAGGGAAATGCAAATCAAAACAACACTGAGATTCCACCTCACACCAGTCAGAATGGCTAA
Source organism: Mus caroli (assembly GCF_978045245.1). Classification (NCBI taxonomy): domain Eukaryota; kingdom Metazoa; phylum Chordata; class Mammalia; order Rodentia; family Muridae; genus Mus; species Mus caroli. Next base: position 137,456,955 of record NW_028227256.1, read on the forward strand.
GATCAAAAATTCAGGTGACAGCAGATGCTGGTGAGGATGTGGAGAAAGAGGAACACTCCTTCATTGTTGGTGGGATTGCAAGCTGGTACAACCACTCTGGAAATCAGTTTGGCAGTTCCTCAGAAAATTGGACATAATACTACCAGAGGATCCAGCAATACCTCTCCTGGGCATATATCCTGAAGATGTTCCAACCGGTAAGAAGGACACATGCTCCACTATGTTCACAGCAGCCTTATTTATAATAGCCAGAAGCTGGAAAGAACCCAGATGCCCCTCAACAGAGGAATGGATACAGAAAATGTGGTACATTTACACAATGGAGTACTACTCAGCTATTAAAAGGAATGAATTTATGAAATTCCAAGGCAAATGGATGGATCTGGAGGGCATCATTCTGAGTGAGGTAACATATTCACAAAGGAACTCACACAATATGTACTCACTGATAAGTGGATATTAGCCCAAAAACTTAGGATACCCAAGATATAAGATACAATTTGTTAAATGCATGAAACTCAAGAAGAACGAAGACCAAAGTGTGGACACTGTGCCCCTTCTTGGAATTGGGAACAAAACACCCATGGAAAGAGTTACAGAGATAAAGTTTGGAGCTGTGAAGAAAGGATGGACCATCTAAAGACTGCCATATCCAGCCATCCATCCCATAATCAGCTTCCAAACGCTGACACCATTGCATACACTAGCAAGATTTTGCTGAAAGGACCCAGATATAGCTGTCTCTTGTGATACAATGCCAGGGCCTAGCAAACACATAATTGGATACTCACAGTCAGCTATTGGATGGATCACAGGGCTCCCAATGGAGAAGCTAGAGAAAGTACCCAAGGAGCTAAAGGGAACTGCATCCCCATAGGTGGATCATTATTATGAACTAACCAGTACCCCAGAGCTCTTGTCTCTAGCTGCATTTGTATCAAAAGATGGCCTTGTAGGCCATCACTGGAAAGAGAGGCCAATTGGACTTGCCAACTTTATATGCCCCAGTACAGGGGAATGCCAGGGCCAAGGGGTGTGGGTGGGTGGGTGGGGGACTGGGGGGGGGGAGTGTATTGGGGACTTTTGGGATAGCATTGGAAATGTAATTGAGGAAATTACCTAATAAAATAAAGGAAAAAAAAGAAAAAGGATATATATATATATATATATATATATATATATATATATATGACAGATAAGTGGGCTTCTCTAGGTTACTTAAAAACTGATTAGGAATTAAGTTTAATAATAAACATGTATAAGACTTTATCTTGAAAAAAGAATACATTAAATAAATTCTCTTTTAACAGGATGCTCTAGAGATGTTGTTTTTGATATTGTTTTGTTTTGTTTTTCCTGTCTTCAATTGCCCAGACATTTAATTTCCTGCATTCATGGTTGTTAAAATGCCTGGAAACTTCCTAGGATAACAGCAGAATTTGGTGACATAAATATGATACCAATTTTTCAACCATGAAGAATGTAAGAGTTTCATGGTTATGGAGAATTCTACCCAGATTCCCAATGAAATCTGTGAGGCCAGGAAAAATATATCATACTTGAATTCTCCTAAAGAAACCTCCAGTGAGAATGGTGGATGAGGTTATGAGGGTAAATCTTAAGCCACCCTTAGATAACCCCAGGTTCAGTGCTGTGGAACTCTGTTTATGAAAACTTTAGGCAAGAAGTGAAGTCAGGCCAATGCAAATTCCAAGTGAGATTCGGCCATAGAAATAGCATTGGATCTGCACAAGCCTTTTAGAACTCACACCTAGACATGTCCTAGACATGGAGCTATAAGGATTGATATTTGCTCTTCTTAACTTGGGGCTTGCTTCTATCCAATATTTCCTTTCTGTGATACTTTCCTTCTTTTTATGTGAATACATACTGTGTGTAAGTATGTGTGGGAACTTACTCTTTTTTAAAAATTTTTTGAATGGTATACAATTAGAAGAATTTTTTTTAATTTCAGCATTTGGTCTTGACTTAGAATTTTGAATAATGTTGAAAGTGTTAAGATTATGGGGATATTTTATATTGACCTAGATATATTTTGCATTATGAGGTAATCATGAGTCAGTAGTAGACAATTAGGCTTTAGAGGAATTTTAATCCAACAACATGGCTGCTCTGGCAAGGGAATCACATCCAAGGATATGATCTGGGAGGAATACAGACATATCATGGATTATAATATGAACTGGTTCGAATACATACATGCCCTTAGTATATACCTTTAATCTCTAACAATGAAGCTAAGATTAGTTTGTAGAAAGAAGCAGCCATGTTTGAAAGTGACATTTATTTGAGAGTCAGAAAAAGGGACAAATCAGAGAAAGATTTGACAGAGTGAGTCAGAGATAGCATACACCCAACTCTCAGAAGAGCAGCATAGAAAAGAGAGACTACTGTAGGGCAGATCAGAGAGAGGGGACAGGTTAACTCAATGAGTCGGGTTCAGTTGAGTTCAGTTCAGTGCAGTTTAGTTGAGTGCTATAAAATTCTCTGAGTTTGGTTCAGTTCAGTGTAGTCCAGTTGAATGCAGTTGAGTTCAGTTGAGTCTATGCAATTATGTTCAGTTCTGTTCAGTTCCTTCAGTCAGTGCAGTGAGTGTAGTACAGTGTGTGGAATTCAGAGACTGTTTTTCCAAGCAAAGCAATTCAGCGAGAAGGCAATTTGAATCAGTCAGCTAATGTTTGAATGCTTTAGACCCAGCTTATTTTCGAAGGCCTAGAAACTTTGGGAGGTGTGGACAACCCAGATGAACTAGATCCCTGTGGATGGATTGGTGGAGTTAAGTCCCTGAGTATGTTCTGCCTTGCTTTCTCTGTATTTTGACCAAGATTTGTTTTTTTTTTTCTTCTCACTCATACTGCAGGATGTTTCTCTAAGATGCGCAGTACCCATGAATTCTGGATGGGAACCTCTGAAATCATGAACCAAAATAAATAATTCCTCCCTGATCTCTTGTCAGCTCTTTAGGACAGACAGGACTAATGTAATGTTCTTAATGTAATTTTTTTCTTATTGATATTCCATTTCCTATGATTGTCTCCTTTCTTTCAGTTGTCAAATTTATTATAAATAATGGTGAGTGTACATCTTTTGTTCACATTCACCTAAAATGTGTTATAGTTTTCTGTGAATTTTTTCCCATGCATTTTATACCACATCTTGCTATTTTATTCAGAATTATATTTAAAATTTATGCCCATATTTGCAAATGTAGTGCTTTATGGACTTATGTCACTGATGCCCATGCCTTCAGTGACAGTTACCTAAATTATTTCAACTTCTTCTTGTCCTAACACATTGCTAGATGTCTTTACACATGGTCTATATAGACCAAATATTTCTGAAAATATTATGGAAGTGATTTTGTATTTCTAGAAGTTTATGCAGAAAATATTATTTTATAGGAATATATTAGTGTTGTTCAAAATATTGACACCAAGCAATACCTCTATATAGTATACAAAGATATTTTTATGCTCGTATTCTTCTAATCACTTAAATTGCATTTCTTTGGGTACTAGTATGTATAAATATTTCTTTCCATTCTTTCTGTATTTACTAATAGTTTTATTATTTTCTGTACTGTAAACTTTATGATCACACTCTCTTTTTTGAGGTCATTTATATGTTTTAACTATTCATCAATATAAATCATTTTTATGATATATGTCGCTTATTTATTTCAAAATAACCTCTCATTGAGTTCAGATACAGTACATATCAGATTTATTCAATCTCTCATATTCTTGTTAACTTTAAACAGATGAATTTTCTTTAGAAACAAAATACAACATTTTTGTTCAGTTCCCCTCGTGTCCCATGATCTTGACAAACTCTCTTATTAATGTTGTATATTATTCAGATTGTCCTCTGTATTTCATAGTTTTAGTGTTCTGGATTAGTTTTTCCTAGAATATCTTATGTCATTTTAACTTATAAATAATTGGTCACATTTTGGAAGAAAAGCATGGTTATAGTTATTAACATTCTGTCTAAGCTCTGCCCCACAGTGAGTTAGTATGCCTGACTCAATGTAAAGGAGGCTGCTTGCCCCTCCTCACTCTCTTGCTCTCTTGCTTTCTCTTGCTCTTACTTTCCCTTACCTGTTTCTCTCTATTCCCTTTCCCTCCTCTCTCTTCATGTGCTCATGATTGGCCTCTACTTTTCTCTTCTCTCTTCTCTTCTCTTCTCTTCTCTTCTCTTCTCTTCTCTTCTCTTCTCTTCTCTTCTCTTCTCTTCTCTTCTCTTTCTCCTCTCTTCTCTCCTCCCCTCCCCTCCCCTCCCCTCCCCTCCCCTCCCCTCCCCTCCCCTCCCCTCCCCTCCCCTCCCCTCCCCTCCCCTCCCCTCCCCTCCCCTCCCCTCCCCTCCCCTCTCCTCTCCTCTCCTCTCCTCTCCTCTCCTCTCCTCTCCTCTCCTCTCCTCTCCTCTCCTCTCCTCTCCTCTCCTCTCCTCTCCTCTCCTCTCCTCTCCTCTCCTCTCCTCTCCTCTCCTCTCCTCTCCTCTCCTCTCCTCTCCTCTCCTCTCCTCTCCTCTCCTCTCCTCTCCTCTCCTCTCCTCTCCTCTCCTCTCCTCTCCTCTCCTCTCCTCCCCTCCCCTCCCCTCCCCTCCCCTCCCCTCCCCTCCCCTCCCCTCTCTCCTCTCTCTCCCCTCTCCTCTCCTCTCCTCTCCCTCTCCTTCCCTTCCCTTCCCTTCCCTTCCCTTCCCTTCCCTTCCCTTCCCTTCCCTTCCCTTCCCTTCTCATATACACAATGCTTTTTGATGAATCTGATTTGTTGTTTTTTATAGATCTCATTACTTTAGATGTTTTCTATATTTGTTATTCACTCCTGGTTGCATCATCCATTTCTTTGTATCTTCTTTAAGAACTGATTGGAGGGATCTAGAGAGGTGTCTTAGCAGTTTAGACTTCTTTTTGTTCTTGTAGAAGATGAAGGTTGAGTCCCCAACACTCAAATTGTGACTACAACTGCCTTTAAATCCAGTTCAAGGGGGTTCAATGCTTCCTCCTTGCCTCTATGGGCATTGAATACAAGTAGTGTGCAGATACACACACACACACAAACACACACACAATGCACATAGAAAAATAGATGATAAAAATAAAAATGATTAGAAAAAAATTTTAATTATTAGCCCCCACTGATATTTTATCTGTTTTCTTATATAATTCCTTCTTTATTTACATATATTTTAAATATATATGTATATTATTCATTTTTATTTTTTCCTGATTCTTAAGAATTACTAACATTACTTATAAATGATTCTTAGATATTTTCTTAAGTAAAATTAAGGCTACAGAACACATCTGCCAGTAGAAAGTCATGAAAATGTTAGAGATGTGCTCATGTCACTGCTTGGTCATGTCTGCAAAGTGTCTATTCTTACTTGGCTTTCCCTTCGTGTTCTGAGGACATATCTTCAGATTTTTCACAAGACTACTGCTGCTGCATATGGCAGGGTGAGCTCATATTAGGTTATTTCTCAGCAGGCTTTGATCAGCTGTCAACATGTTTGCCAAGTGAATATACTCCTGTACTCTGCTTTCTGAAAAGATGGCTGGTCTTTGCAGTTTGTTTTGGTTCTTCTAGCTTAGCAACCTTACTTTAAAGCACCTGGATCCAGTCACAGCTCCCAGGGAAGGTGTGATCTTTGCACAGCTCTCCCATCTACTCATAGACACCCCCTACACTAGTTAAACCTCATTTAGAAGCTTTCACTTGTCCTAACACTTCCTCTCACTTTTGCCTTAAGGATTGTCAAGAGTGCGTGTGGAATTTGTGGCTCAAGTCATGGGTAGATTGTCATCTCATTGAAGCTGCACAGGGTACATGGTTTTTGTTCTTTCTTTTTGTTGGAGCTGTAATTACAGAAGAGACTTCCAAATGGAATAATGTTCAATCCATGCAGTAAAAAAAAATGTATCATAGAAATGATATTTTGAACTTGGGTACAATATTGGGAAACAGAACGTGATTTGACTATTTGTCTTTGTAAGTCTGTTACTGTTGTGAAATTTTAAATTTTCTGAGCGATCAGGTGTGTGTGTGTGTGTGTGTGTGCAGAATGTCCTAGTCAGGACCTAAGCATAGAATGTCAGTCCATGCCAACAGTATGAAAATTAGCATTCAAATAGAGGTAAAAATTACTGAGGAAAAATGGTACAACTGTTACACTATTTGATTGTTATAAAAAGACTACAGGGCTACACCAAAATAGCTGGTAATTTTTGGTAAATTTGATAACACTATTAAAATAGTCATCTTTTATTGGTTGTATTTTTTTGTTCAGGCACTAGTGTTAGAAACTGGGTTAAGTTCATCTGAATAGAAAGAGAACAAATTTATGCTCAAGATTTGGAATTCTTGGCCCAATGCTTGCTTGAATAATGCCAAATCCAGGGACTCTAAAAATGTCTACAGTCTATAAGCTCAAGACTATTTCCACTTGTTATCTACTTACAAAGAAAAAAATTACATTTCTCCAGTGAATTTCACTGGGTATATTAGCTGTGCTTAATGGTACACCAATGTTCAGTTGTAGAAGTTCGACACAACATGAACTCAACAGTACTTCTTTAGACTTATTTTCTCATATTGCTTGGGCTTGTTTTGTCTTACTGATCCTCTGCTTGCATGTCTTCTGATTTTGTGTTTAATAGGTTTTCAGGTATATATCTGTGTTTGTGTGTTTCATATGCTTTCTCTTTGTTATTTTCTTTTTGGTATGTTTTGTTTGCTTTTCTTCTCATCTGCTTCTTTTCTAAAGAAAGAAAGAAGTTGTGAACTTGGGTTGGTGGGGAGGTGGGAAGATCTGGGAGGTATTGGGGAAAGCAAAATCTTGATCAGAGTATATTATCTGAAAACTGATTTTCTTATTTTTTGAGTTTAAAAATTTTTATTAACCTTTATTTTATGTGAATTCATGTTTTGCCTACATGTAAGTCTATGTGAGAGTATCAAGTCTTGGAGTTACAGGCAGTTATGAATTGCCATATTGTTGCTGGGATTTTAACCCCAGTCCTCTGGAAGAGCAGTCAGTGCTCTTAACCTCTGAGCCATCTCTCCAGCTCCAAAACTGAGTTTCAATAAAAAGGAAGAAAAAAAAAAGTCTTTCTGCGAATTATTGTCATTTCAAGTTATTAGTAATAATTGGTCTGGCAGGTAATTTTGTCCCTCTGATACACATACATGAAGATTTCCTATTTATATTGGTCACACATTTTAGACTCACTTAGAGGAAGCCCCACTGCATTTGGATATATATGAGTAGTGGAACCTCAGACAATGAATGAGAAGCGTAGAATGTTTGCTTATGTTAATAAAATGCCTGTAAAACAAAATTTAAACATGGTATTAATGGAGACTTATTTCTATATGCTGAATATAATGTGATCTTGGGAAAAGATTAACATTTCTACTTCAAATATATGCAGAGCCTCTAAAATGAGTTCTGTTTTATTACATTTTAAAATGGATTGAGGGAAGAAAAAAATTACAGAGACCGAGTGGCTTCAGTGGTTTTTATTTTTAGCTTCAGGCAGGAAAACCAAAAACTTGTAGGTCATTTTAAATGCTGACTGTCATTGTGGTGTCAATGGGTAACTATGTATTGTGTAAAGCCACAACTGTCTGAACATTCTCGTTGTGAGATGCTGAATCAGGTAATCTTCTACCTCTGTTATGAAATACTGTCAGCAATGTAACTTGTGGAAGAGTGCATTTTTTTTATTTAATTATTGTTTACATATTCACTTTATATACCGCTCACTGCCCCCCTTCCAGTCACCCCCTCCCACACTCACATTTCTTCCCGCCTACACTCTCCCCTTCAGAGTGGGTGGGACCCCCTGGGTATTCACCAAGGCTGGCAGTTAAAGTCTCTGCAAGACTAGGCTGGAAGGGGTATATTTTATATTCCCTCAGCAAGTCTATACCATCCAAACCTCTCCAAACAGTGCTGCCAAGTGTTCAAATGAAGGAGACTATGAAGGAAATCTCTTATTCAAACCACCAGATAAGATATGTTTATTTAATTTTTATTAAGGAAACATAAAATAATATGAAATTTTATCTTACTTATAAGCAAGAATACCAAATGATGGCTTGACTTCTAGTGATACATTCTCTTCTCCAATTAAGATATGGATAAAATATTTTTGAGGGTTTGACTGAAACAAATTGATTAGTTATGGGAGAACCATGACCTTATAGAACTTGGTAGTCAATTCCAGAAGAAATGATATGTTCTTGATTTAGGAAACTATATGAGAACTTGAGTTTAGTTGTAAGATTATTAACAACTCATAACCCGGAGTTTTTGTTGCCACACTATGTAAATTGGTGATATACCCAGGGCTTAAATCTAAGTGAGCTCATAAGCTTTCAGGTAACAAGAGGAGACAGAAAGTTCAAGGGATAAGTTAGAGTCATTTGATACTTGTTTTCTAAAACTGCAAATGTCATCTCAAAAGGGCTAGTCCTAATATTCTAAAATATTTTAGATGAATTTCTTCCTACTAACGAACACTTCACTATATTTGAAATGGCATTTGAGTAGGAGGTGATGAGCTTCTGTCTCAGGTGCTGATTTGGCTATGACATTTTCACACTGTGAAATTGGGTAATCACCAACCTTGTGGGGACCAATGTGAAAATATATTTTTTTCAAATTTTTAATTAGATGTTTTCTTCATTTACATTTCAAATGCTATCCTGAAAGTCCCCCGATGCCCTCCCCCAACCCCCGCCCTGCTCCCCTAACCATGCACTCCCACTTCTTGGCCCTGGCATTCCCCTGTACTGGGGCATATAAAGTTTGCAATACCAAGGGACCGCTCTTCACAATGATGGCCGACTAGGCCATCTTCTGCTACATATGCAGCTAGAGACACGAGCTCTGGGGGTACATATTATACATTTAGTTCTGTATCTTCCTTCAGCTTGTTGTATCTGAACTCAACATGGTCATATACACACAGATAATGTCATGTGCGTGAAGATAATTCAGGTTGTTTGTTTTAATTTTTTTTTTTATATTTTTATTACATATTTTCCTCAATTACATTTCCAATACTATCCCAAAAGTCCCCCATAGCGCCCCCCACTTCCCTACCCACCCATTCCCATTCTTTTGGCCCTGGCATTCCCCTATATTGGGGCATATAAAGTTTGCAAGTCCAATGGGCCTCTCTTTCCATTGATGGCCGACTAGGCCATCTTTCGATACATATGCAGCTAGAGACAAGAGCTCCAGGGTTCTGGTTAGTACATCATGTTGTTCCAACAATAGGGTTGCAGATCCCTTTAGCTCCTTGGGTACTTTCTCTAGCTTCTCCATTGGGAGCCCTGTGATACATCCAATAGCTGACTGTGAACATCCACTCCTGTGTTTGCTAGGCCCCGGCATCGTCTCACAAGAGACAGCTATATTTGGGTCCTTTCAGCAAAATCTTGCTAGTGTATGCAATGGTGTCAGCGTTTAGAAGCTGATTATGGGACGGATCCCTGGATACAGCAGTCTCTAAATGGTCCATCCTTTCATCACAGCTATGGCTGTATTATCTGCCTTCTAAGGGAGAATATTTAAGATACTTCGTTGATTATCTCTGTTGTTTATTTCAATGTAGTTCAGAAGTATAAATAAATAGTATATATATATATATATATATATATATATATATATATATATATATATCAGCCGTTTTCATTTTCCCCTTCTTAATTTAGTTCACTTATGCTTTCTCAGTTGTACTCAGAGTACATACTTTAGTTTATATCTTTAAAAGTAATTAAAGTTGTTCAAGTAGTTGTGTGAAATTTCTTAAATAAACATAATTAAATTCACTGTGTGCTAAATAGCAAAGTGAGTTTATAAGAGAAAGAGTCTTCAAAAACATGGATGCATTTTGAAAACACTGGTAAAGTCAATAGCCAATGGGGAACACTATTTAAGATATTTAGATTTACTATCTTACTGGTCCTACTCCCAAATAAATACTGGATTCCATTTTGGAGAGATGCCACAGCACAGTTAATAGGCTCAGGGACCTTCTCAGAGGACAGTTTCTGAGACTCAGACTTGAACACTTGATCTTAGTGTATATCTTTGTCTTGGGAGGGTGACAAAAGCCAGGCAGAGAGAACGGTGGTGATGAATGTGAAGAAGGAAGCAATCAATATGAATGAATTCAAACAGGTTATAATTTCTTGGCTTGTCAATGAATATGTTTATTTACTTTTGCCTATTTTCATTTAAGTACTTCTCATCCAAATCAGAGCTTCCTCTTCCTCCTCTCCCCCCAGCCCACCCCCTTTCACCTCTGCTCCCCCTCTACCTTCTTCCTTTCTCCTCAAAGAAGGATGACCTCCCACAGATATTACCCCACCTTGGCATATCAAGTTGTGGTAGGGCTGGCTAATTTTCTTCTGTTGAAGCTAGACAAGGACCTCCAGGTTGGGAAAAGGAATCCAAAGGCAGGCAACAGAGTCAGAGACAGTCCCTACTCTTGCTGTTAAGGGTTCCACGTGAGGACCAAGCTGTACATCTGTTACATATGTGTAACCTGGGGGGAATAGGTGCATCCTGTGCATGGTCTATGGTTAGCTCAGTCTCTCTGAGCCCGGATATGCTCAGGTTAGTTGAGTCTGTATGCATTCTTGTGGTGTCCTTGACTTTTTTTTTTTTTCTGCAGGATTCCCCAAGCTCTCATACTGTTTGGCTGTGGGTCTCAGAATCTGTTTTCATCAGCTGCTGGATGAAACCACTTTGATGACTGTTATGCCACCCTCCTGTCTGCAAGGGTAGCAGATTATTATTAATGGTATCAGGAACAGATTCTCTCTCTCTCCTGTCATGGGACTCAAGTTGGTCTCATCATTTGCTGGTCATTCCCTCACTTTCTGCTCCCTCTTCATCCTTGTACCTCTTACAGGCACAAGAAATTGTGGGTCAACGGTTTGGTGGCTGGGTTGGTCTATGCATACCTCCATTAGAAGTCCTGCCTAGTTACAGAATGTGACCGTTTCATGTTACATATCTCCATACTGCTAGGAGTCTTAGATAGGGTCACCATTATAGATTCCTGGGATTTGCCATTGTCCTAGATTTCTTGTTTGTCCCATAAATAACAACCACTGTCACCTTAATTCCAGTTCTCTCTCCTGTCGGCCTCCCCATACTTGATCGCTTCTGTTCTTTTCACCACCATTTTCGCCAAGTTTCTTCACTCTATCTACTCAAGATGTCTTTATTTCCACTTTTCAATGAGATTCAAGCATCTGCCCCTGGGGCCCTAAGTGTTACTTAGCTTTGTTGGTTCTATGGATTTTCGATTGATTATCTGGTACTTCATGGCTAGTATTCATTTATAAAAGAGTACATACCATGTTTGTTTTATTGGATCAGTGTACCTCATTCAGGATGATCTTTTCTAGTTTTATCCATTTGCCTGCAAAATTCATGATACTGTTATTGTTAATAGCTGATTAATAATTCACTATGTAAAAGAATCAATATTTCTTTATTTGTGATACTTGCTGAGGGAAGTATAAAATACACTCCATTCTTCAGTCAAGGGACATCTGGGCTGTTTACAGTTTCTGATATTACAAATAATGCTACTATGAACATAGTTGAGCCAATATCCTTGTTGTATGCCCAGGCTTGATATAGCTGAATCTTCAGGTAGAACTATTTCCAATTTTAGTAGATACCACATTGATATCCAAAGTAGTTGTACAATTTTGCACTCCCACTAGCAAAGGAGAATGATTCCCCTTGCTCCACGTCCTCATCAGCATGAGCTGTTACTTGAGTTTTTGGACTTAGCCCTTGTGAAGGGTATTAGATGGAATCTTAGACTCATTTTAATTTGCATTTCCTCACTCAGTAAGGATGTTGAACCTTTCTTTCTGTTGAGAATTTTCTATTTAGTTCTTTACCCCAGTTTTTAAAAATTGAGGTGTTTAGTTTGTTGCTATTTTCTTTAGTTCATAATATATTTTGGATATCAGCCCTCTGTTAGATAGCGGGATGGTGAAGATATTTTCCCAATCTGTAGGCTGCAGTTTTGTTACTTTGACAGAGTCTTTTACCTTACAGAAGCATTTGAATCTCATGATTTCAGGTTCAGTTAATTACTTGATAACCTCAGTGCCTAAACTGTTGGTGTTATGTTCAGCTGGTTGTCTCCTCTATCAATGTATTCAATAATATGCCCCATATTTTTCTTCTATCAGATATAGTATATGTCAAGATCTTTGATCCATTTGGATTTAAGATTTGTGCAGGGAGATAGCGGTGGATCTATTTGTATTCTTCTACATGCAGAATACAGTTAAACAAGTACAGTGAGTTAAAGTGCTTATTTTTTCCATTGTATAGCTTTGGAGTTTTTGTAAAAAATCAAGTGTTCATAGGGGTGTAGCTTTACTTCTGTGTCTTCTATTCAATTCCATTGTTCAACCTGTATGTTTTTATGCCAATAAAACATGGGATTTATTATTATTGCTTTATAGTACAGTTTGAGGTCAGGGATGGTGTCTTGGTTAGCAGTTGCTGCTGTGAACAGACACTATGACCAATACAGCTCTTGTGAAGGACACATTTAATTGGAGCTGGCTTACAGGTTCAGAGATTTAGTCCATTATCATCACTGCAGGAAGAATGGCAGCATTCAGGCAGAGATGGTTCAGGAGGATCTGAGAATTCTACATTTTGATCCTAAGACAGGCAGAAGGAGACTGGCATCCTCAAGCAGCTAGGAGGAAGCTCTCTTTTGCCCACCCCTACAGTGACAGACTTCATTCAGCAAGGCCACACCAACTGCCACAGGCCACACCTCCTAATAGTGTCAGTCCCTGGACCAAGCATATTGAAACTACCACAGATAGTGATATTTCCAGAAATTCTTTTATTGTACAGAACTGTTTAAGAGAATTGTTCTTTCAACTTCTGCCAAGAATCTTGCTGGAATTTTAATAGGCATTGCATTTAATCTGGAGATTGTTTTTGTAAAATGAACATTTTTGCTATGCTAATCCTACTGATCCAAGAGCATGGGAGACCATTTTATCTTCTTATATCTTCTTTCTTCAAAGACTTTGAAATCTTTTCACAGTTCTTTTTTACTTGCTTGCTTGGTTCCAGTTACACCAAGAAATTTTCTATTAATGGTGATTATTATGATAATTATTATTATGAAGGGTGTTGTTTTTGTGATTTCTTCTTCATAATATTTGTCATTTGTATAAAGGAGAGCTACTAATTTTTTTTTTTTTTTTAGTTTATTTTGTATCCAGCTCTGGTAGAATTTTTGGGTTCCACTATGTATATTATCATAACATCTGCAAATAGCAATATTTTCACTTCTTCTTTACTAACTTGTATCCCTTTGATCTCTTTGTCTTATTGCTTTACCTAAAACTTAAAGTACCATATTGAATAGATACGGAGAGAGGAGCCTTGTCTCCTCCGTGATTTTAGTGTGATTGTTTTAAGTTTCTCTCTATTTAATTAGATGTTGGTTATTTTCTTGCTGTATATTGCCTTTATTGTGTATAATTATGGACCTTGTATCCCTGATCTCTCTAAGACTTTTATCATGAAGGAGTGTTGGATTTTGTCAAAGGATTTTTTTTTGTATCTAATGAAATGATTATGTGTTTCTTTTCTTTTTTTTTTCAGTTTGTTTATATAGTAGAATACATTGGTGGATTTTTATATATTGAATGTCTCCTACATCCCTGGAATGAAGCCTACATGATCATGTTGGAGGATGATTTTGATATATTCATGGATTCAGTTTGCAAAAATTTTCTTGAGTACTTTTGCATGAATATTAATAAGGGAAAGTGGTCTGAAATTCTCTTCCTTTGTTGTGTTTTTCTATGCTTGAGGTATCAGGGTGACTGTGGTCTCATTCATAGAAAGAGCTCAACAATAATCCCTGTTTCTGCTTTGTGGAACAGTATGAGGAGTATTGGTATTAGCTCATCTTTAAAGGTCTAATAGAATTTTGTGCGAAACTGTTTACCTGATCTTGATTTAATGTTGGTAAGTGGTATCTATCCAGAAAATCATTTTTTTTTTAAATTTTCTAACTTTCTGGCATACAGCGTTTTGAAGTAAGACATAATGATTCTTTGGATTTTCTCAGTGTCTGCTGTTATGGCTTTCTTTTCATTCTTGATTTTATTAATTTGGATATTATCTCTCTCCCTTTTAAGTTGTTTGGCTAAGGGTTTGTCTATATTGTTGATTTTCTGAAAGATTCAGGTCTTGGTTTCATTTATGCTTTTCATTGTTTTCTTTGATTCTAATTCATTGATTTGAGCCTTGAGTTTAACTACTTCCTGGTGTCTACTTCTCGTGGGTGTGTTAGGTTCTTTTTGTTTTAGAGCTTTCAGGTGTGTTGCTAAATTGCCTGTACAGAATCTCTCTACATTATTTATGAAGGCACTTAGTGAAGGCACTTTGAGTATGTTTTGTATCCATTTTCACCGAATTATGGAAAGTCTTTGATTTCTTGATTTCTTTCTTGAACCACTGATTATTGAGTAGTTATTGAGTTTCCATAAATTTGTATGCTTTCTATTTTTTGTGTTGTTGTTGATGTCCAGGTTTTATTCATGTTGGTCTAACAAGATTCAATAAGTTATTTCAATTTTCTTGTTTCTCTTCAGATTTTCTTTTTGGCCAAGTATATGGTCAGTTTTGGAGAAGGTCCCGTGAGGTGCTGAGAAGGTACGTTTCTTTGTCTTTGGATGAGATGTTCTGTAGAGATCTGTTAGTTCTATTTGTTTCATCACATCTGTTAGTTTCATTGTTTCTCTGTTTAGTTTCTGACTGGATGACCTGTCCATTGGTTAGAGTACATGGTGCTGTCTCCCACTATTAATGTGTGTGTACCAATGTGTGATTTATACTTCAGTAATGTTTCTTTCATGAATGTGGGTACACTTACATTTGGAGCATAGATATTTAGAATTGAGATGTTGTCTTGGAGGATTTTTTCTTTGATGAATATGAAGTGTCCTTGTTAGTCTGCATTGTTTAACTGGGGAATTTAGTCCACTGATGTTGATAAATATTAATGGCCAATGATTGTTATATTAAGTTCTAATATTTTGGTGGTTTTATTGTACTGTGTGTGCACACTCGCATGCACATACATACATACTTGCATTCTTTCAGTTTTTCTGGTGTGAATTATTTCCTAGTATTTTGGTTTCTTTTCTTTTCTTTTTCTTTTGGAGGGGGAGTGTATAGTTCATTTTATTGTGTTGGATTATTCCTTCTAATATCCTATGGTCATCTGGCTTTGAGGAAATATATTGTTTAATTTTGATTTTGCTGTAGAATATCTTGTTTTTCACTTCTATGATGATCGAAAGCTTTGCTGTTAGAGTAGTCTTGGGTGACATCTGTGGTTTGTTATAGACTGTAAGATATCTATCTTTCCAGGCACTTATGCCTTTTAAGGTCTCTGTTGAGAAGTCTGGTTTAATTCTAAGAGATCTGCCTTTATATGTTACTTGGACTTTTTCTCTTGTTGTTTTTAATATTCTTTGTTCAGTGCATTTACTGTTTTGGTCATTACATGGCAGGAGGATTTTCTTTTATTGTCCAATATATTTGGTGTTCTGTAAGCTTCTTGTACATTTATAGGCATCTTTCCTTAAGCTAGAGAATGTTTTCTATGATTTTGTTGAAAATATTTTCTGGCCCTTTTAGCTGGGAATCTTCTCCCTCTTCTATTCTCCCTAGGCTTAGTCTTTTCATAGTATTTCAAATTTCCTAAATGTTTTTTGTTAGAAACTTTTTAGATTTAACATTTTCTTTGACAGATGTATCAGTTTCTTTGATATATTTTCTATGCCTGAGATTTGAATTCTTTTGCTGATATTTGCCTGTGTAATCCCTGATCTCTTCCCTAGGTTTTCCATTTCCAGGATATTTTTTTCTTTTCTTTTCTTTTTTTTTTTTTTTGTCATTGTATCTATGTCCATTTTCAGATCTTGAACAGTTTTATTCATGTTCTTAACCGACTTGGTTATATTTTCCTGTATTTCTTTAAGAGATGTATTCATTTCCTCTTGAAAGGCCTCTGTCATCTTTTATAAGACTTGATTTAAGGTCATTTTCTTGTGCTTGTACTGTTTTAGGATATCCAGGGCTTACTGTAATGTGATATGTGGGTTCTGGTGTGGCTTTATTGCCATGGCTCTTGATTGTGTCCTTATACTGGACTTTAGCCATCTTTCTTTGTCCCTGGTGTTGGCATGCCTCCAGTAATACAGGCAGAGCTATGGACCAGAAAAATGGAATACATGGGAGCAGGGGACTGGGGGTTCCTCACCTGGTTGTCTTTGATGGCTGAAGGCCTTTGTGAATGCAAGCAGGGTAGTGGGCTTAGAAATGGAGAGCATTATGAGGTGGAGCGCACCACTGCTGAGATTGCCTGTGGGGACTCAACTGGCAGGGGATTAGGGTAAATGGGGTCCCACCTGGACTTCTCTGGTAGCCTTAGGCCTCCAGGGCTGCAGGCAAGGCTTTGGGCTGGGAAATGGAGTGCCAAAGTTCTTTTTAAGACCAGATTTTATCCACTCCCAGAATCTGACACATCCATGCTGGAACTGCAGAGGAAGCTTTTCGAAGATTACATGTATATGTACAAGGTAGAATGGGACTTCATGATACTCAGGCTGGAGTAAACCCAGGCAGCATTTGCACTGAGACAAGACCCACTGACTCAATCCTGTATGAGTATGAAACTCATTTGCAACTAGGCTGAAAAAAAATAGTCCAATCTCAACTCACAACATGTAATATCATTAATAATATATGTGACTTTTAATACATTAAACTCTTGAGTGATCTTCTTTTGTTATCTTATGTTGTAGCATTTTGTTCTTTTTCAGAAGAATGTATTCAGAATACTTAAAAGAAAATAAGTAGTAGATGTTTATATTTATTTTCTTTCTTTTTGCATTTCTCTAAAATTTTTTTCTTTATTTTACTTTGTGTGTATGTGTTTGTGTGTGTGCATATACGTTTGTGTGACTTCTGAGTATGTGTGTATATATGTTTGTCTTCTGAGTATGTGTGTGCATCAGGGATGGCCAGAAGAGGCAATCTGATCCACTGGAGGTGGAGTTATATATAATACATTATTAGCTGCCTTACATGTGTGCTGGGAACCAAACTTGAGTTCCCTGGAAACCAAGACCAGAAAGTTCTCTTAACCACTTGAATATCTCTCTAACCTAAATTTCAATGTCTGAATATTGAAATACAGATAATATCTATGCATATGCATTTTCATTCTTATGTTTACACAACAGAAAATTTTGATTAAGTAGCCATTTTTTAAAACATTTTTATACATAAACTGCAAAAGCTTTAATTTCTTACCTCAGTGATAAACCAGCTGAAAAAAGCAAAACCAAAGCAAAAAAAAAAAAATCTCTGGATTCTGAAAGTAGTATGGTTAATTCTTAGAGCATAACTTTGTGAGCAAAACTGTCCAGAATCAAATGAATCAATAATATTTGACAACAGTCATGGTTCATTGTACATTTTCCTCTGAAAATATATGTTTTTTTCTAATTTTGCATCAATAGGTACCTTTGTTCTTTGACTTATTCTTAAATATCGTCTCAATGATATGATTTTATTTGCAATGAAAACTCTTCTTACTTTGTAGTCTGGAGTGCTACAGCATAGTCTGGAAACTCTGACATTTATTCAGAATTGTACAGCGCCTGAGTAGTTTATTTAGCTCCTCTGTGCCTGTTAAACATCATCCCAAAACTAAGGAAAATACATATGCTACCAATGTAACCTATTACCAAGTCACACTATTTTTTGAAAATACTGATTCAAGACCATTTTAATATTAGATGTGATAGATAATTAGCACACACTATTAAATCATTGCAGATCTAACTCAGCCATGGGTCACTCAAAGTATTTTCCTTATCCATTAGATTGTGGTGTGTGTGTGTGTGTGTGTGTGTGTGTGTGTGTGTGTGTGCAGTGGTGGAAAACAGCTTATGTCTGAGGATGTGTGTGTGTGGATACCAGATGTTGATGTCAGGTATCTTTCTCAATTGTTCTCCCATTTCCAACTTTATTTATTTATTTATTCATTCATTCATTCATTCATTCATTCATTTATTTAGAGAAAGAATCTCTCTCTGAATCTAGAAGCAGTAAGACTGCCTGGCCATAAGGTTCTAAAAATCCTCTGTCTCTGCCTCCTGAGCTCCAGGATTAGAGGGATGTCATTATGCCTAGCTTTTTACAAGGAGTGCCAGGGGCTTGAAGTCATGTATTCATGCTTGTGCAGCAGGCGGTCTATAAACTCAATCACATCCCTAGCTTCTCCTTATAAATTAAATTTGAAGTAAATAAGAATTTATACAACAAAAGACACCATTTTACATAGGAACAAAAGACATTTAATTGCTTAAGCCATATCCTGTATGTTCTTATTGTCTTTCCTTTAAACATTCTAATTCTCAAATCTATCTCTACACTGGATAGATCATAAGAAACCAGAGTATAGGAATCTGACAAAGGACATTTTAGATTTGTATGTTTTTGTTTAATTGTTTAATTATTCTATACATGTTTGAACACACAAAATATTTAAAAGTGATTTCTTTATGATTATAAGTACTTTCACAGCTTAAAACTTTAAAATTGTACTTATGTTATCAAATAATTTTCCATTACTTCATCTCTTTTATCTTGATCACTCAGCAAACTTGTTTGGGCACAAATTAACATATGCATGCTAGAGCTCAGTTTTACATACAACTCACAGAATGGTGCCATGGTACTGATGCCATCCACAGAGGGCAGGAATTCCAAACTCAATAAATGCAATCAATATAATTGTATAGACATGCCCACAGAAACAACATGATCTGGACAGTCCTCATTGAGATTAATTTCCCATGGATTCTAGACAAGGTGAAGGTGACAATTAAAACAACCATCACAATGACCAAGATGTGTATATTTCTCTCTACTGGCAACTAATGAACAGATACCAATCAGATGTCTGCTACTTATTCAATTTCCACATCCTGTTCCTGAATAAAATTTTGTATCACAATGAATGCCAACTCCTAGGTTACTACTCCCCACTTTAAATGACAGCTGTAAACTTTAACTTGTTCCTGGACACCTAGCTCTAAATTGGGAAACGTCTGTCCCATAATTGGAAAACTTGCTAGGACAACTACAAATATCTGGTCTACATTTTCTAGGCATTTCATTGTTTATTACAAAGGACATAGCAAACCCTATAAATAAAGACCAAGAAGAAAAAGTATATAGTTCCCTATGAAATGTAGGAAAGCTACCCTCCAGGAACATCCACATAGTCAACAACTGGAAACTCTTCAAAGTTTGTCTTTTTTAAAATCTGCCAGCCTGCTTGCCTGCCTGCCTGCCTGCCTGCCTGCCTGCCTGCCTGCCTGCCTGCCTGCCTGCCTGCCTGCCGGCCTGCCTGCCTGTCTGTCTATCATCTCTATCATCTCTATCATCTATCTATCTATCTATCTATCTATCTATCTATCTATCTATCTATCTATCTATCTATCTATCTATAAATTATTAACTGAGGCCTTATTATGTGAGTATGATTGATTATGGCATTGCAAAATGCTTTTGCACTTGATATTGAGACTCTTTTCTCCACGGCATTTGCAGATTGAAGTGAGGTTGTCTCAAACCTCTAAAAATTTTTTGGTTATTTTGCCACCCAATTCCCATTCTGAAGCTACCTAGATTGATATAACCCTTAGCTAATAAGTATATTAATAAGCCCTTTTCATTCCAAAGACTGCAAGGGTTTTAGGAGCTTTGTGTCAGGAACCACAAACAGATACCAAGTATATTTTTCTCCTGACAGGCTTCAATTGGAAGTTTCCATTCATGTTTTGCCTCACTAACAATTACTGCAAGAAATCACTAGAAAACATGTTTGGAAAGTTATATTAGCTACTATAAAATCTTAATAAATATTAAGACAATCTCTCTTCCTATTACTGACCTGTCATGTTTAGATGGAGTCTGAGAAGCAGACATGGTGTTTTGTCTTTGGTTTTTCTCTTTCAGGGTGGCTGACATATGACGTGATTCTTCTTGTATAGACAGGCATGCTTAGAATATAGAACAAGTTTTGTGCTATTGCTATAGATTCTATTTTTGTTCAAACCAAGTGCCACAGAATCCAACTAAATAAGTGGAGAACAGGTGTCCTTTGGTTCTTCCAGCAGAATGGAATTCCAGCTTGCTTTTGTCGAGTTTCTGATTTATGGCTTCTGCACAGTTGTCTTTATGGCTATCATCTCTGTTCTCCTTTTTTCTCCACACTGTAAGAGTACAGTAAATTTATTTTTCCTCAGTGTCTACAGGTACTTGAAAACCAATGCTTCTCAATTTTATAACTCTGGACCAAGTATTTGCTCTAGGACTGACATATCCACATAGAATCCATTTGATGCTTTGTTTTTCACCTAACAATAAATATTCTCCACCTATATAATCTGCTCAGGAGGCATAGAAAGTATCACTGATTTTTCGTATATAATAAATTACAAAGTTTCTCAATTTGTGTTAATTCGGTTGCCTCACACAATTTGTGTTTTCTCAATTTCCTGCACAACTACTTTTCTATCTGAATCATACATTCAGTGTTGTTTCTGACAATGGCGTACTTTACCTGAAACACAGCCGAGCTCCCAGTCTTCTGCCATATATTCCTACTTACCCTGTCAATTAGCTGGCTTCACTGATGCAAGGTGGAATGGTTTTGTTTGTTAGCTTGTTTTGTTTTGTTTTGTTTTTGTTTTTGTTTTTTTAAAGGCATGAGATGACTTTGCAACATACGTCCAATGGGATACACATTCAGTCAGATATGATGCTTAAAAGATGTCTTATACCTGGCCTTTTTTTTCTCTCTCTTTTCTGGCCCTTTCCAGCTCAATACTCACCCCTACTCAAACTAAATGATACTTTTCCATTTACTAATATGCACCATACCCTCTGTTTAATATAATTTGAGTCTATGTGTATATGTGATATGTGTGCAGGTATACTGGCTGGGACTCTGTCACTATTTGGTATTTTCTGTAGACAAGGTTTCTCACTGAACCTGGGGGCTAGGTAGGTGGTTAGCAAGCACCAACAATCTTTTTGGCACTGCCAACAGAGGCTTACAAACATAAATGGTTTTGTGTAGCTTTTATTGTGGGTGTGGGAATCAAACTTAGGTTTTTGGATTTATGGTACAAGCACTGTTAATCAGCCCAGGCATCCCTCTGGCCTGCCACCAGGGCCTTCTTTCAGCTGTTATTTTAGGATCTGCTGCCTCTCCTGTCTCTACATCTCCACTCAGTTTTCATTCATCATTGTAAACCTCAGTTCCTTTATCACAAGGTTTTTCCTTTTAATTTTCCAAATTCAGAATCAGGTGTCTCTGTGCACTGAACAGCCCATTTTAGTCACTGCTGAGAACTTCAAACTCCACTGCCACTCCTGCATAGGCAGTCCTCCACAACTGTAGTCCCTTACCTCTTGGATTCTGAAGAAGTCAACCGCACTGCTTAGAATAGAACACATCCAGATGGTGATGTTATATTGCTTAAAGCTGTTATCTAAATGAATAGCATCTTTGTCTATATACTAAGGTCCTATGAAGTATACAGTCTAACACATGTAATGATTTTGTTCCCATTATTAAATTTTAGTTTTCAATAATACTTTTATGACTATGTAGACATGGGCAATAAAAATTTCTGGACTTTTGACAATACATTATCTACCACATATCTATCTACACACAGTATACATAGGCACACATTCAAATATGTTTTATGTTTTAGATAAAATTCTCCACCATATTGTCTTATTGCAATTATATTAATTTTGTCGAGATATTATGAATAAATTCTTAATTGTTAATAAAAATCATTCTTCACTTATAGGAATGAATATTCTCTTGTGATAAAACATTTGTATAATCAACATATTGGAAAGCAGAAATTTTTAAAAATAACATTCATTAGTCATATAAAAAGAAATTGGAAAATGTCTTCAAATGTGTTTTTGAGAAAGTACAATTAAATTTTCAAAAGCTAAGAAATTATTTCATGTTGATAATCTTTATTAGCATAATTTTAGATATTTTTGATGTGCTATGCTTGTGACCAATCTCCTCTATTGCTTATGTGTTATGTGTGACTTGTGACCCATCTTCTTTATTGCTCATATATAATTACTCTCCTTTATTGCTTATGTATTTGTATGTTTTTGTGTATGCCCAATCTTCTACTGCTTGTGTGTTTGCAGAGAGAGAGAGAGAGCAAGAGAGAGAGAGAGAGAGAGAGAGAGAGAGAGAGAGAGAGAGAGAACAATTTCTTCTATTGCTATTCATCTACAATAGGACTTGCATAAGGAATCCTGACAACACTAACTGAGATTACATAGTTAGGAGAGTACTGGACAACATCAAGTTTAAATTTATTTCCCCCAATTGGATCTGAGACCTTAGCAGAGATTCCCATAGACACAGGGAAAATGAATAGAGAAGAGACTGGGAGCACACACAGTGAAGAGAGAAACCAAGGTAAAGCTTGGAACAGGATAATAGGTTCTAACAGCAGGGAATGCCTTTGACGGGATAAGAAACAAAGGAAATAACAGTGTGAAGGGAAAGTAGAAGAACTAGAAGCCAAAATTAATGACAAAAGAAAAGGTCTGTCAGAAAAAGTGAAAAAAATAGAGCAAAAAGATCTGTCAATTATAAATTTAAGTTTTCATAGCCATGATTGCTGTATTTTAAGAATGTCAGAACAGCATTTTTTTTTTAAATGTAGCTATCTTTTAAGATTTTTTTCTAAAGTTGGAGTATTGGGAGCTTTTAAACTCTAATCAAATTTTTATAGTACAGAGAAAATCAGCATGGCCTTATCATAGTTGAGTTTAACTGTTTTGACTGAGATACTGGGAAACTTCATAGCACTCAGTGTCCTTCATGGTTAGCTGTGTGTGACTCTAGCAAATCTTTGCTTATTTTATTTTATTTATTTATTTTTTGACAGAAATGTTCTTCTATTCAGTACTGTTATCTGATCGCTCAGGTTTCAACTAAGATTGCCACTAAGATTTAAGCTCTAACTTAAAATAACACCTACTCTGAATGTAGCATGCCATTTGTCAGCATCCCAATGAATTTCTGGGGCAAGATCTGTCTATGTTGAAGGCCCTGAACAAAAAAGAGAAGAGAGATTAAAAACATAGAGATAATCACTCAAGAAGTCAGAATGTGGTAAACACCCCTAGCAAAATGAAGTTTGGAGGCTTCAAAGGCAGGCTACACATTCACCTCACCTGGGAGAGTTGGGAAATCTAAAGCATGCCTGGCTTATCAGCTAGGGCTAGATGAATGAGCAGGAAGTGGAATCTACAACTGTTTGCAGCTATTAACTCATCTGTTATCACACTGGTGTTGATGATTTCTTTCTGCATTTTAGCTTCCTTTGTGGATTCTCTGCAAAATGATCACCACTAAGAATGAATCAAAATTAATTAATCACTATTTCCTTAGTAAGCAAACTTAAAAAAAAAAAATCAACCAACCAAACAACCAAAACCAAAGAAAACCAAAACTAAGAACATTACTTGGTCTTTATTTATCTCCTCTCTCACCTTAAGAATGTTTAAGGTTTCTTGACCCTAGGAGAGGTGCATTTGTTGAGCTTTTTTTTCCCTCCAATGTGGTCCAGTTTCCATTATGATCTTGTTGCTACCTACAAACTTTGAAATTCCTTAAGCGTCTTTGCTTTCCTGAGGTGCAGTTGGGCTCTGGCTGCTTCTGTTAGTGGGTGCCCTGGGGGGTATCCCGGTAACCATTCCTGAAGGAAAAACCAAAGTAGGCAAGTAGAACAGGGTAGTGGGGATCAGAGAAGACCAGGAAGCTGCTGAAAAGTCAGCTCTGGGTCCTGAGTTCTCTTCTTCCTCTGACCTTGTGAACCGCTCCTATAGGAAGACACTTGCCCTAGGAGCCCACACCACCAGCACTTATTCAGTAGAGGCCTGCCTTGCTTGGGGTGGGGGAGGTTATGGGAGATGGGGGTGCAGGGGCTCTCATTTAAATATTTCTCTTCAGCTGCTGTATAAGGGTGCCCTGCAATTTTCCTCAGACCAGGGAAACACCTCCCTTTTCTTAGAACGAAGAAGGGCGGGTATGAGGACTTTCCTCGGGGCTGAGAGCGGGGATTCCCTCTCCAGGAACAGGCCATTTCCACTACACCCACAGAAGCTGAAGGCGACCACAGCCTGGGTGCTGGTGACACCTGGCAACCTTCCTTGGACCCCTCATCCACTTCCCAGGAAAGGTCTGGAGCTCTGGAATCTGCGAAAGAGCTCGCCCCCATTGGTTGTCCCCAAGGCACCCTCCTGCTGTCATTGTGTTATGCTAATGAGGGGGAGGCTCATTGGCTGGGCCTGTGACAACTGCTGGGAAAGACCTGTGCTGGGAGAGCCAAAGCCCACCGCCTTCGTCCCCGCCTTCGTCTGGCTGAGCCCAGTGCTTGCACTCCCTGCGAGGGAGCTGTGGCCAGGGATGCCGTAGTGGGAGGCTCTGGTCCTTGCCTTTCAGGAAAGTGCCTAGCCATCACGCGGTGCTCACACCCACCACCTATCCTCTTTCTAGGCACCGCGCGAATTTTCTTTTCCTTTTCTTTCTTTCTTTAAAAAAAAAAAATTCCTTTTCCTTTTTCGTTTTTTTTTTTTTTTTTTTTTTTTTTTTTTTTTTTTTTTTTTTTCTGTCGGTGAAGTAACTTTTGCATTCCCGCCTCCCCCCGGTCTCAGGGACCAGAGGCGGTGCCGAGCCTGGGGGCGGTTCCTTGGCAGCGCTGGTTCAAGTCGCAGCCAGACTTTTGCTCCTGGGCTCCGTTTGCATCATCCCCATCACACCCTTGGGGAAGAGGAGCCACCCCTTTCCAGCCTCAGCTTCCGGCCGAACGACCCCTCCCCCTCCGGGTCCCCCAAGCCCTTCTCCCACCCTCCCCAGCACGGCACCCCCTCCGCAGGTTTGCTACCGCTTGCTACCCCTCTCTGTCCTCCTCCATCCCTTGTTGGATGTTGCCCACTCCTTAAGGAAGGATGGTTGATTTGGAGAGCGAAGTGCCCCCTCTGCCTCCCAGGTACAGATTCCGGGATTTGCTGCTAGGGGACCAAGGCTGGCAAAATGATGACAGGTGAGTGGCATGGTGCAGCGTTCCACAAATACTGCTGGAAGTGAACAGGACTGGAGAGCTTTTGAGGGGATGGAGAGAAAGGGAGACCAACACTGAGGGAGTAGAAGGGATTCTACATCTCTCCATTTTGACACTGCAGAGAGCAGTTGCTGTGGACAAGGAACTCCTTTTCTTTCCACTTTCTCATTCTTGAGAATCATTTGTTGCATTTATTCGATATTCTTTGTCTGTCTGTGCTTCCCTGGTTGTGTGTGAGGCTGCAAGCAGAGGTACAGTCGCATCCAAATGGCATGCAGTTGCAGTGTCAAATATTTCCCTGGTGTAGTTAATCCACCCCATAAATGTATCCAAATGATTGGAAAAAAAAATCACAGTAGAAACTTGAAATCTCCTGTACCCACTTTCTTACTCCTTGTCAGTGTTGTCTCGACT
This sequence comes from Mus caroli, assembly GCF_978045245.1. Lineage (NCBI taxonomy): Eukaryota > Metazoa > Chordata > Mammalia > Rodentia > Muridae > Mus > Mus caroli. Next base: position 137,482,685 of record NW_028227256.1, read on the forward strand.
AGATGTTTGCTTGCCACTGGGAATTTTCCACTGTTTGAGTATTTGGAGTTCAGGTGGGCAATTGGCTTAAATATGTAACAGGTAGTTAGTGAAGCAAGAATGCCTGGGATAGAAAATACACAGAACAGAGATTCTTGTAGTATGATTCATATATCTTTTCACCTAAATAGTGCATATCTCAAAACGATAAGTTTTAAAGCTGAAATATTTATTACTAGCAAAACATTGCTTGCGTGTTTTATCAATGGCATTAAAGCTTCATGCAATTTTGCATACAAAATGCCCTGGCTAATTTTTTTTTTTTTTTTGCACACTTTTTGTTTCATTGAATTGTTTTTTTTTAGAACGATAATTTCACATATCACATGCCACATTTTCTTGTTTTTAAGTATGTATAACTAAGCTCTCAATGCAGATTAAATAATTCCCCGAAGTTCAGTTAGGCATTGATGTTCTATTTGAATCAGATAAAAGATCCATTATTGGTCCAATTTGAAGTACATTTTGCATCCACTGTGCAATATGACTTCTGTGTTTTCCTGACCTTCTCAGTTCCCAATACTAGCTCCTATTGCAGTACTCCTGGAATTCTGTCATGGACTTGAATGATGAGAATATCTCTTGGTATTACTTTAGGAACTTAATGACATATCCATGGATGATTTGTGGAGGGTGCTGTTTACATAGCATCTCTTCCTAGGCAAAAACCTTACATAGTGCTTAGAAAATTAAAGACCTCATTATCGGGTTATTGGCCATGCATCTAAATGAAGGCGTTAATTGGAGTTAACTGGCGTTAGCTAGATCATTAAATGGATGTTTCAATGAGTTTACATTACTAACTTGGCACTTACCACGGTTTGGATTCTTAGTGTTGGTTCTTTTACATAAAATTCACAGTTGTACTTTTTTGCCTTGACTTTTTAGGATTTTAAACTCTACGCCGTGCCATTTCTGTTTGCTAAGAGCACACGCTCCTCTTTGCAATTCAATCAGAGCAGCAACCTTAATCTACTCTGCTGTATAGGCTGATTCAACGCCTAAGGGGTTGAAGAAGGGCCAGTTCCATGTTATAGTATGCACACTGTCTCCACCAACAGATGCATTGAGGCCTCTCTTCATACTCCTTAGACCTCCTTCAACAAATGCCTCTCGAATCCCCACCCAGTCATTCCTGCCCAGGAATTCTGGGAGCACACTGGACACTGGGTGGAGAAGAGTGGGGACAGAGTGACAATGAACAAATTCAGAGTTGGTTTGTTCTTTTGCTTTTTGTTATTTTTTTTAAATAAGTGTAGTAGTACTTTTCTTCTTGAATAGAATAATTTAAAAACAGTTTACTATATTGTGCCCAATAAAAATCTAGTTGTGTGCAATAGTTATTGTCTTCATTTGGACTGCTGTTATCAGTGCCCATATCCAAATAAACCTCTGTTTGCTTCTGAGGAAATCTGAATCAAGATGACCATCTTCTCTATTTAGAATAACATCTATTATTATTATTATCTTTAATATTTTTTACAGTCCAGTTGTTATCCCCCTCCCGGTCCACTTTCTGGCAGTTTAGAATGACATCTTAGAGATGGAAGACTTTTGTTCTAGCTGTAGAGTAGTAGATGATTTCTACCCCTGCCCTTGCTTTAAGAACTTTAAGGTAAATCTTAGTAGCTTGTAAAAGTAAATGAGGATATGATAGATGGGGGAAGAGGTGTTCTTACAGAGAAAATAGAATGTTGATGAGCTTATGTAGATAAAAAATGTATCTCAGATTTGTGACCTGAAACTCATTATGTACCTTAGGCTGCTGCAAATTCATAATTTTCCTGACTCAGATTTCTACATGGCGGGTTTCAAGCAGGATCCATCAAAACCCGCTTGAGAAAGTGTATCTTCTGTATCATAGATTTTTCTATGACATAAAGTAGGATAGGTAGGTGATCAAAATTTATATTGTGCAAGCTCTTTTGTAGGCAATCTTGAGCCTATGCTGCACAACATACAGTATGCAGAATGTGTGTGTGTGTGTAGTATTGTATACATAATATCTAAAGTGTGTGACTACATTCTCTAGTGTCATCTTATAGAATCAACCCTTTCTCAACTGCATGTAATATCTTTTGCTCAGTAGAATATGAGTTAGCCTTAGCAATCCTGAGCATAGTTGATGTCATTAGTCCTATGAGACTTTGCAATACATTTGAGAGTTGCTGAATGAGAGCACAAGTTTTGCCTTGAGAATCTCTATTGTGTATACAATGCATATTTATTTCTTTGAAACTCTGAGTATAATATGAGCATCTATTTCAAATGATTTTGATAAATGTATTTATTGCCCATCTCTCTATGCAGCAGTTATTTGAATGTTTGGTAGACATTGGGGTCTTGTTAAGTTAGGGTTGAGAAGAATACACAGAGAAATATGAAACATTACTTTTGTCATAGAAGTAATTATTGAATAATAGGTGAATTTTCTCAAGTATAATACTAACAGGTTAATATATGTTTATGTTGTATACACACACATATAACATAAACATGACATTGTTTATGCTGACTATTTTCTAGAAAAATTTTCATCTTACAATGTCAAGAAAATCCAGTTCCCTTGTAGTTAATATGTTATGCATTGGCTTGAAGATAACACAGATGTTACCATGCGAGAAATTGATTAAAGTCCTCAATACATCTTTAGTGTAGCATTTAGAATATCTCATGATTTCTTCTTTATTCTGTGATGAAAACTCATACATAGAGATTGGCTTCACATGGAAGTCATTCTGTAATGTGTAAACTCATGGAAATGGTAAGAGCCTGTGATTTCTATTTAATGCTTCTCTACTTGTAAAGTAATAACAAGACAATGTATTCTGAAGTTAAACACTGGTAAGTCTCAACTTTTAAAGACTTTCAACAAGTTAATGCTGGCCTTTCTCCTCTTTCATTTTGAATTATTAAAATTTAAAGTTTGCAACACAGCGAAGTTGATGTCGATAGATTGTAACAATTCCTATTACTGCTAATGGACAGGTCTCAATTGTAGTCATTTATTTAATTACAGCCATTCTCATTTTCAAAAGGGAGGGCAGTTATTTCAACTACAGTAATTTCAAGAATGTCCTTCCTGATTTATAGGTGACACTTAAATCAATGCAAGTTCCTGGTGTTTAGAACTAAAGGATTTGAACAAAGAGTACAAGTTAATCACTGAACAGCTTTAGAGATATCTATAAAATAGGTAAAGAATTTGAATAGATACTAGATTAGTTGAAAATTACTAGGCATTATACCACAAAGTATCTTACTGTATGTAATAGAATTTGATATAAAGAATAGATTTTACAATGACATGTGGAATATTTGTATAAGCCACCAACTAATTTCCCATAATAAATAACATTATCTTAGATAGTAGTTATTTATTGTAAGATATTTAATTTAAACTTTTAAATTCAGATTATTTAATACATATTCTAAGTTTCAATATTCTAAGTTTTATCAAGTGCATAAAACTACTTTTTTACTGGTTTAGTTATATAGTGCAATTAACTATATGTAATACCATAAAATTATTTAGCATTTATTATTAAAATTAATCTAGAAAAGCCTGTATTTTCTTTGCACCATGCAAGAAAGAAACAATGTAAACAAGGCAAAAAAAGGAATTGTAAACTGAAGTTGATATTAGTACAAAAAAAAAACCTGTCTGCTTCCCCATAGTTTGAATATGTAAGTTTGTGTATGTGTTTTCATGTTTGGCAATTGTGTATGTGTATGTAAGTGGGTGTGCAAATGCCTGTGAAATTGCATGACCATGAGTGTTGAGGCTGGAGATTGTCATACAGCAGGTGCTTTACTCATCCACTCTTCACTTTTCCTTATTGAGGAAGACCTCCAGCTGAACCTGAAACTTGCCTTTCAGGTTAGGCAGTCATCATAAAGGAGTGGCAGGTACATAACCCATTGACCCATCTCCCTAGTCACAAATTTATTTTCTGTTTAGCATAATACATGAAACACAGAGAAAAAAATTGATATCATTGATTTTCAAGTGTTCACAAGAATTGAAACATGACACAATTTTTTTCCCCTTATGACAGAAACTCATACTGGAATGTAAATGCGAGTTTTCTAATTAGTTGGTCTGGGGCAGTTAGAACACAGCAGTCTCATTTTCTACACATGGTATGAAACATTTGGAAAGCATTCCTCCTTCAACTGAGCAGTTATCTGCAGCTTCATCTCAGGCTTGTGGATGGGTGCAAAACTATGTTTAGATTAGCGAAGAGGGAAATACTTTTGATTAACTTAATCAGAGCAACAGAATTATTAAACTACCCTCCTTCCCCGTTTTTTAGTAGTAATGCCTATTCTATAAAACAGAGCTTTGAGGGACAGCAAGACATGTTACATAGGAAGAAGCTGTCTTTCTTAAGCCTGATGATTTGGCTTCCATCCCTAGGAATCACATGATGAAAGTAGAGAAGGAGTTCTTGCAGGTTGTTCTTTGAAGTCTAGGTGTTTTCTGATGTGTAGGCACCCATGTGCATGCACACACACACACACACACACACACACACACACACACACACACACATCTTCTACCTCCACCAAGAATAGATAAATACATGAAAAAAAATAAACAAGTTTGATAGACAATATGAAAAGTACACAATGTAATTGAAGGCTAAATGTAATTTATTTATATGAAATAAAACATAAAGATGCAATGAGTATGCTAGGTTAAGGTTTCATTATCTGATGGTAGTAGTAGTAAATGCACTACATCCATTTGCAGCTGTTCCCGTTCATATTCTTGTTTATAAGAATCTTTCTAGAAAGATGTGTCATTTTTCTACATTCTTAAAAATAGTGTTTATGTTTTACTAAGGTCATTTATATGCCAGACATGCTGAGGTTTCCTTTAGAAAATGAAGTTTATAAAAAGTACTTTTAAAGAAGATTAAGGGATTACTTTACTAATTTACAGTCTAAAACTTTTAGTCTTGACTTTTCTAGGTAATATTATTCATTAAAAATTCTTTTACATCTTATATCATTAAAATTTTAAAAAATTATGTTTTCTTTGAGTTTTATGACTGATAACTTAAAACTTTTCTGCACAGTATCAAGAAAGACTATTATTTTTTAACAACTTGTGACTAAACATAGGATATTTTATGTGACATAGAAATATAAAAACAACTTACTTTCCGTTAGGTCTTTGGTCTTTATAGCTCAGGTTGTTCTGGAACTAAGAATGTAGCTCAGGCTAGGCTGCAATTTGTTCCCTTCCATCTCTTCTCTCCAAATACACTGGCATACTCAGTTTATAAGGATCTTCACCATTAGATACCAGTTAACTTCTAGTTCAAGTAAAGAAATGAATACTAACATTGTTCCTCAATTAATAGCAATTATTCTCCCAATTTCTTTTTGAAAGTAAAGTGGATATTAACATCTGTCATATTATCAAAGAAGGAACATATTAGATATCTTTGGATAAAAACGAAATATGAGAAAGTTCATCTTTTATGTTCTTTTGTAATTTAATGTGGCAGAATTTAATGGGTGAGAAAATTGTTGCAGTTTATACAGTTGTTTTAGTTGTCATAATAGGTTTAAACACCATTGTGGTAGCTACAGAGTAAAATATTCACTAGGTGCTTTGAGAATGTGAAATTGGAATATTTTTTTTTTATATCAGACAGTGAAAGGTTTCAAACAAATTTACTCCAAGTTTAAGGACTAAGGATATGAATTAATAAATGGTATAGGAAAATAAAGTATCTGGGTTAGGGGCAACTTATTAAGGGTATCTGGAAGGAGAGATCAAGGGATGTTTTAGGAAGTGAAAAAAGTCAGGGCAGTTTGACTAAGGACCCAGAGTCCCAGAGACAAGTCTGAGCTATGACTTACATAGACTTTTTTTATTTGAACTTACAGAAAACGGCTAATGGAGTGGACGGTAGGTTGGACCACTGGGGGGAAAAAAACCTTGATCCTTAACTCAAAGTGAGAATTAAAGTTTCATGTGTATATCCATTGTGCTGCTTGGATGTCATTTTTAAAGTTATCTACAGAAAAACAAATATATATGTGTGTGTGTGTGTGTGTATTTATATATGCATATATGAGTACTTTGTTTTTATAGTAAATTAAATATTAAATAATATGTTAATAGTTTAATCAGTATGAGATATTTGAAATTAATATATAATACTAATTAAATGCAGTTGATTCTACTTTGAATGAAACCAAGAATCTTATCACATTCACAGTCTTAAGTTTTATCTCATCAAATTATCTTATTAACTTTTATTGCCTTAAAAATCATTGATATCAGTACCTTTTCTAACAGTATTCTATTATGTTTTTACAATTTTTTAATCAAATGTCTGGGAACTAATGAATAGACACCATGGTTCTATGGGAATTGAAGTGCAATCACATCTTGTATTGAATCACTTTTCTATCTAATCTAGGATTGTTCATTGTCAGTTATCATTATGACTTGGTATTGGCAGATATGAGCCAGTTGACATTTGATTCCATAGAATAGTGGAATGTGCATGCTTGAAGCTGAAGGATACAGACTATGGCTCTGCCAAGGACAAATACAAAAACCCAGTACTAGAATGGTGTTGGGTTCTCTGCAACTTGTTAGATAGAAATCAACCATGGAGCAGATTAGAAATCTGCCCTTTACTGTCCTGTAACTGGGGAGAGCTAGAACAAACTTTTTTGAAGAGACTCTGTGATGTAGGATAATTTCAAAGAAGGAACAAATAAATCTCTTCACATACATGGAGAAGGAACATTTATTTAAAGTAAATCATTTAGTGTTCTAGTGCTATTCAATTTATCTTTTTGATTGGGAAATTGGTATATCAGAGAATTGGAGGTGAAGACATTAAGACCAGGGAAGCCCTAGTTCTCTACAAGAAATTCAGGAGAATATTTAGGGTGTGGAAGACATAGTATGATCAGTAGGAAAGGGAAACCCAACATATGCTTTTCCTTAGTTTCGGATTGAACTTTGAATTGATCCTATGCATCTTCATCTTTTTTGACAAATAGTAGAAATGAGAAAGAGAAAGCCACTGTTAAGGATAGCTGGTCTCCGAGGGCAATGGCAAGTGCAGGCAGAGCAGCAACTCTTGATCCCTTTCCTGTTCAGAATCAGCATGACTTCTCCTCCCAACTGTGCTTTTTCAGGTCAGCACTTTTGCAAACATGGTACTGATTTAAAACCAGCATCATTTTCCTTAGACTGTGAGTTCTGGGAACTACAAGTTGAGGTTTTCCCACTTTCGTAGGATGTAGATATATTTAAGAAAGGGATTTTGCATTCAAAACCCAAACAGGGGGACAAAAAGCAGCAAAGCTGGGAAATAAAGGCCTGATTGTTCTTGGTTTTTCTTACACAGGACTTACACACAATCATAATGAAAGACCGCTATTACAAGGGCACACTTAACCCATCTTGTAAATCACTGTGTAAGTAGGGATAAAAGCAGATTAACATATTTCAACCTTGTTTAACTCCCTGGGGAAAGAAACTCCTAGATTGTCCTCATATTGCAAGCAACATGTTATTAACAACAAGGTCCAGATGTGTGCTTTAATGATGGATAGCCTGCTGTCTCAGGCCTGTCAAAAATGGAAATGACACCCAGTCCCCTAGGAATCAAAGAGAGTGATCAGCAAGCTGCACATGTACCATTAAAGAGTGATGTTAATGAACAGCTATTGCCATGGTATGTAGAAATTACATTGACAAATTATAGAAGGGATTTTTAGCATTTTGTACCTTGGCTATCTCCCTACAAATGAGTTCATGTGTTATTTTATCCATTTCTCCTGAAAAATACAAAGTATAGAGAAAATGGATGGTAATACTAAATTTACAAAGAGCTTAGTATGTTCAAGTCTTGTTCTAATCATGTTATATGCATTATTTATCTTTATATGAATTGAGAAGAATTCTGTCCCATTTTTCATTTCACAGATAAGTCAGAGATGCTATAGAAATACATATTTTGTTTCAAGGTACAGGGAAAAATCAGAATCTTATTATTATGCTTGCAAAATATGCTTATAAGTATAGCTTATGTTCTTCAAACAACAGAATGAAAGAACTATAAAACAATGCAAAGATTTTTCAAGACATAGAAATTAACAAAGGTTTGTATTCTCATAGCTAATATATGCTCATCTCCAGAATAATGTTAGGGTATTTAGAAATTGGTATATATATATGTGTGTGTGTATAATCATATAACAGATTATAAATTATATACATTGTACTTTATATATGATACTGATACATTATATATGATTGATATGTGATATATTATACATCATCTTTATTCTCCATTTTGCATCTAGAGAGTATGTGTTTAACAGGTTGAAGAATGAATACTGAAATTAGAACAACAACTAAAATAAAGATTTGTAATGTCTTTGTCGATTGATTTATCTTTATTTGAAATAGGATAAAAGAAATTTATCACACAAGGAAAATGTAAAGATTATAACACCACAATAGGTAACATGGAAAAAAAGTGAAAAGGTGAAATAATACTTAGTATAGGGGGGAATAAAATTTACTATTTAAGATTCTGTAATTAACTTTGAAGCTCATCACAGGTTTGTTTTTGATGTTTTGGCCAGGGTTTGCACTTTCCTGCTTTGGTTGATCTTCTGTGATTATTTTACTCGGATGATATTGTGCTTATCAGTAGAGCTTTTTGAGTGTTTCCTCTTTATGTTCTGTTCCCTGAAGTATTTGTACTCTAATAGCATTCATTCTTCTAACCAGTGTCTTTATGATAATGAAAAATATCTTGCAGATATGCTGGGGCTTAATTGTCATCATGTGTGATTACTTGATTAGGAACTTAGTGCTTATGCTGATCTATTATTATGCTTCACCTGCTCCATAGATTGGCAGTAGTTTCTAGAAATAGATGCAGTAGCATTAACTACAAAGAAAACATAACATGATAAATATGGACTATATTTGGTTTGGTATAGAGTACTGGTGGATTGTGTGAATTCCATGGGCTTTCAAATAGTTCCTGGAGATGGAGCACAAAAGTTAGGAAACATTATTCTCATTCTTATAGGATGAGAAATAAACTACTTCAGGAGAAGACCAGTTTTTCCTGGTGTTCCAATTTAAAGACAATTGCTCCATTGGAACATTTCTTCTCATTCTCTAATCATAAAAGAACAGTACATTCTATAAGATGCTTCCAGCATTCTCACTGCTAAGCCCTGATCTGACTAGAAAGAACTTTCCACTTAAAGTCACACATGTCTTTCACAATAATTTATAGGCTTTATTCACAAATTCCCATAGTAAACTTTATATAATTATACAGAACATTATGACTTTGTCAAAGGCTACAACAATGGCCTACAGGTAAAAGTGCTTGCCACTAAGTTTGATGACATGGATTTGAGACCCATAGTGGAAAGAGCTGACCAAAAGTTGTTCTCTGATCTCCATACATGTAGCATGGCACATATGCACATAAACACGGGTACATCATATAAATAAATGCAAGCACACAAACAAACGATCAAAACACCTGGTCACAGTTTGAATTTAGTTATTTATATGACCCCATTTGTCTTGATACATGTATATGTATACACATCTATTTATGTATAGAATATGTATTAACTGTATATTCTTCTCTACTCTTGGTTGTTCATTTATGATATAAATAATATGAAGCTAGAGCACAATTTTTGCTGATCCATATTCCACCCTGTATGGATATAATCACTGTAGATCTTTCCATTTCAAAATTTTAGAGGAATATTTGTTATTTTGACAGCTTGTTTAGTTCTTAGCTTACTTAAACTTTCCTTTCCCAGTCAGCTCTAATCATTCCTTCTTATTTATGCCATTGCAGTACTTGCTAAGTTACTCTTCATTCCAAGCCTGCCTTCTGCACTCCTCTCATACTAAGCTTCACTGCCTAACCCAAGCCTCATTCCTTCTATGCATTTCTCAAACAATATTTGAGTACCCATATAAAAGTACTTCTGTTTTACAGCCTGTTGTATCATTGCTGCCTATTATATTATAGCCAAACCATTCCTTCAGCATCCAAGGCTGTTCACTCATTAACTTTTCTTCCCATAAACTTCTTCAAATGTAATCACTACCTTTCTTCACAGAAACCATCCCTTCCTTCACAGGCCAATAGCAGCCTCAGGCTTCTTGTGTTGTATCATGGCTGGAGGTTCTCTTACATCTCTGGCTCTTGTCACTTTGCCGCATGATTTGACTTCCAACTGGCTGCAGAATTAGACTTGTTAATGAAATGCTTCAAGTTAATTCTCCATATTTTGAGTTTTATGGTATTCTTCGAGGCATGTAGTTTTGCAGTTTTGCTTACTCTTTACAAGCATGACACATGATGTTCTAAGGGAAAAGCCATACCTTTAATCCATTTTGGATTTTACACTAGTTAACCAAATGACTTATCCAAAAAGCACCAGGGGTTGCAATTTTATAGTATTAGCAAGAATTTTACCTAAACAAAAGAATCTAAGTCGCAGCTGTGAATATCCGTGTGCACAGCATAGACACATTATTATAATGGAAATAAAGGGTCATTTGAATTCAAGGTTTTCTTTTTTCCCATCCTGTAGAAATAAAGTAGTTTTAATGCTCACTTTGAATCCAGGTATTGTAGTTTAAATAATTTGACTTGAAAATGTCTTTTCAACACCCAGTTTAATATTCACGAGGAGCTTTCCTTCAGAAAAAGCAAAGTGGGATGTGCTTCAGTTCATAATTTATACTGTGACAATTCAAACGACTCTTAAAGTGAATTCAGAAATTTACCTGGGGAGCTTAGCAGCAGGCACTGCCTCTGTTTGTCCCAGGGAATGTGGAGGCAGAGTCCACGCATGATCAGCCCTGTCTCACAAGGCACTATGTGGTGGCAGTAATACTTTCTGGGGACAATCAGGATGGTATGCTTTTTTGTGCCTCCAATCTTAAAGAAATCTTCTCTTTTTAATTGAAAAACAGTGCTTATAAAATAGTTTAAGGGTATGCTTAGTTTTGAATTGTTAGTATGGATAGCAACTATGTTACAGAAAAATATGCAAACATGTCTCAAGAGACATATCCCTGGAGAGAATGCACATTCTCTTAGACCATATAGCCCCAGTGGTATACAGTATAATCCCAGTGTTCAGAAGATTGAGAGAGGAAAACACTTTCAAGGCAAGGCTGGGGTGCACAGAGGTGCTTAGTCTTATACAGAAAATGACTCATTTGTTTCAGTTCTTCTAAGTAGCAAGTTAATTCTTTCCGTTTTTTTTTTTCCCACATGGGGTACCACTTCTGCTGAAGCATCACTGTGTTTTTCAGTCTGAAGAAGCTTCTATGTCTCTTTGAAGTTGCAACTTTTCTTCTACACAGAAGTTAGTCAGAAACTAGTCACTCTCAGGAGTATACAATTCAGTTTCTTTCCAAAAAAAAAAAAAAATGAATGAATGAAACTAACCTTAGAGTGCTATGCTGTCTTGACCATTCTAGTGGTCTTAGGGTGTTTTCTAATTGTTTACTTTGTAGTAAGTATTTTGTAGTAAATATGTATGAAGAAAAAAAGGAAGTTCCTCTGTGCCTACTAAGCTGTGCTCGAAATGAACTTAATTCTATTATATATAGTATGAGTTAAAGTGCCTTTTCAGATGGACTGGAAGGATATGAGATCACACTTAGGGATACAAATTGGACAAAAGAGAGGAGTCATGCAAACTGGGATGCACTATACAAGGTGACATGACAGCACAGATGGAAAAAAGACTCTTGGATGTAGTACTCTAGAATTAAATTAATTTTTATGTATTAAAATTCATATGTTAATATATATTGATTCAAACCAAAACTATAATAGGTAGATCTTTTGTAGGATGTGTCCTAAGACAAAACTTTGTATATGTGTTAAACTATAGAACAAAGTATATGTGAAGATGAGTATTCCCTGAATCTTAGGGGAAGATTATAGAAGAATTTACAAGTGAAAGAGTTTGAATCTTGACATCCATAGATAAATTGGCAGAAGATTCTGAAAAAGGGGATTGCATGTTCAAAGTAGTAACTTTAGTAGAGTATTTCCAAAGTATGTATGTGCAAAGTTTACAAGAAAAAAGAGTGAGTTCTAGCAGTGACTCCAGTGGACTATAAGTGGGTTGACAGTGAAAGGGAAAAAGGTTGAAAAAATATCTAATAAGTGACCTTGCTGATGTTGCTAAGTCTTGAGAGTGGACAGGATAGGTTGTAGGTATAAGATGAGTAAACACACAAAAAGTATCTGCTCTGTTCATTCAGGAAAACTGGCTATTACTCTTCTATTGTAAGGTGAAGAGGAGAATGCTATTGAATCACTGCTAACTGGACTACAGTCCTAACTCCAAGAAAGGGTCTGTTTAGTCACTGAGTTTTCAGCACTGACCAAGTTTAACTCAACTGAACAAGAATGAGGGAAAACCATGCTTTCTGTTTAATGACTTTGAAATCATGAGGTACTATTATGCTCTTCTTATTAGAAAATATAAATAAGTAAATACTGAATGTTTCACTATAGAAGAGTAGAAAATCTGAACAGATTCTGGAGTGAACACAGAGGAAGTGAGTGTATGATGCATGAATAGTATATAGGATACCCATATACTTATGATATGTGAGAGCTAAATATTGAATTTAAAACCATTGAAATAGATTTATTTTGCATTATTCACACTGTAGGTGGGTTATTAAAGCAACTACATGACACTTTACTATGTAAAGACAAAAATTCAACTAAATGGAGTCTAAAAGCTTTTCATAAAAATCAAAGTCTTTATGATTCTTTTGTAAGCTCTAGCTAATTCAGTTCAAATAGTCTTACTAATTAATATGGTCATGGGCATGCTGTGCTAGAAAATAGTGGAACAATTTTCTATGTTTTTAGTGTCAGAATTTATTGAAGAACAGTAAATTCACAGAGGAGATTGGTTTTTAGTGGTAGCAATGTTCTATATAATCCTTCAAGTTGATGTAAATGGGTGTTACTTTGATATTAATAACTATGCATATTAATAGTTATGCTATTGTCTGTGAGTTACAGGTATCTGTTAATCATTTATGATACACATGGGATTTTTATATATTGATTTTTTCCCTTTATCCTTTTATAGTTTTGGTCAATGCATTTAAGGTGCAAAAGGCCCAGAGACAAATAGAAGTGTGGAACTATCATAGTACACTTTGCTTTATTCCTCTTGAGACTTTAATTCTTTAAAGATGTCCCAAAATTTAGAAGTCCTCATTATTTACTAATCACAAATATCTGCATTTTGTTTTCTTTTTTTTGAATGAGCATATCAAGAGGAAAGGCAGTATATTTCATGTTGATGACAGCTTTAGGAAACTTTGTAGGAACACAATTTGCTGATTCTTAGACACAAGTTTGGATGTCCATTCTCCAAGATAAGGATTTTTTTTTTTTTTTTTAGTATGAAATATAGCTGACATGGTATGCGTTTAATAACTGACAAAGTGTATAAGAAGGCAGTTATATTTCTTCAAAACACAAAAATAAACTCAAGAATATAAAGAATAACTGATAACATATGCTAATGAACATCACTAGTATAAACATTCATAATTATGGTTTTTTTAAATTATCTTTAATCTTTTTCTTTTACAGTCCAGTCGTTATCCCCCTCTCCTTCTGCCCTCCAAAAGTTCCTCATCCCATTTTTTCTCCCCCATCTAAGAGGCTGTCCAGACACCTTCACAACCTTCCAGATTTCCTCTTTCCCTAGGGTCTTAAGTCTCTCATGGTTAGGTGCGTCTTCTCTTATTGAGGCTAGACCAGGCAGTCCTCTGTTGTGTATGCAGTGCAGCCTCGGACCAGCTAGTGTTTAGTGTATGCTAATTATATTATTTTATTTGTTAAAGGAAGACACTTCTTAGAATACCTGTGCTATTTTTAGGGGTATCTTTTTAAATTTTTTTATTATTTATTTATTTATTTATTTATTTTTTTGTCTAATGGGTATTTCAAAGATACTTTTAGAACAGAAACGAGTCAGGCAAAATATTATGACTAGGTTTAACAAAACATGTATTTGTTAATTAAGCATCTAATTTTTCCCCTTTATTTTAGTGAGAATTTGACTTTATCCTAGTATTTCTAGACCACGAGTACTGTATTACATGTGTTCTGTTCTTTGAGACCAATTTCGGTATATTTTACTCTACAAAAACTCTCTGTTTTTTTACCAAAGACTATTTTGATAGTAATTTTGTTAGCAGATACTTCAGAGTATGCTGTTCCATATTTATTTAATCAGAATTTGTTGCCATTGGTAGATCTCACTCTAGCGCTGATACCTTACCCCTTGCCTTTAAATATGTATTTTTGGGATCTTGATGAGTATTCTAAAAAAAAATTCCTAAATGTCAAATTACCATATTACTAGATACAAACATAAGTGTATGCTTCTAATGTAAGCTTCATTACACTAAGCCAGAAATATGCTTAAACTGTATATTTACAATAGGCTTTTTATGTGCTATTATTTGGTTGACTGGCTTCCATAATTACTTAGCTTCTAGATAATTTCAGTGTATAAGTTGCAGCAGGACTGAATCACGTCGCTCCTTTCTTGTTTCCACATGCAGTTTTATACATTTGTGCATTTTGTATCACTGGCAAAAGTGGAGCAAGTGAGCAGGAAAACAAGGAAGGTGACATAGCACATGTGTTAGCAGTAACAATCAAAACTCCCTTCCTTAGCAATCTCAACAAAATGCTGTAATAAGCCAATGTTCTCGTTTTGCTAGCAAAAGTTGGCTTTGTGCTATTTGAATAAATGAAGGAAACAAATCACACATGAACATTGCCCTCTAGGCAAAGCTAATAAGGTAAATAAGCAATATTCAGATTCTTTTTTATTACTCAAGTAAGTAATCACTTTTTCATATACTATCCCAATGGGCAATACTTTGCTTCATATGTTTATTTTCTATGTGTTTGTGAACAATTAATCTTCTTTTAGAGAGTGTCACATTTCATGACAATACTTCAAGTGCCATCATATAGCCTGCAGAATGTACACTGAGAAATTCAAAGAGTTTAAAGTCACTTGCTCTTGAAATGGAAGTTTAGATTAATAAGCAGAGAGTGCACTTCTGACTCTCTCACAGCTGATGTGCAAACCTTTCAAAGTATTGATTAAACAGATTATGATGGTAGTAATTCTCCATACTGTTATCTGAAGGATGAGCCAGACAGGCATTGAGCCAGAGACTTCCAGGGTGTTTTTGAAAATAGAAATACATTTTTCTCTAAAGTAAGGTGGATATTTAGGAGTACTGAAACATGTCAGTACATTGACACAGGATACTTCCAGCTCTTAGCTCTGTAGTGGGCCTTTATTTTATTCATCTCCTACCTATCCCTTAAACTGAAATTTTAAAAAGTGATGATCTTTTTAAATTATAAAAGTTACTATTAAAGGGCTGGAATTGTATATTTGTGGGTCATTCATGATACTTCTTTCTTTTAGTTACAAAGAAGGTTACATTTTTATTTAAAAAAAGTGAAAATTCTACATCAGATAGTTATATAAACACATCTCCATAAATTATTATAATCAAAACCTGCAAAGATAAATCATATACGCATCCAGCTAAATTAGAACTCAGAAATCAAAACATAACTACTTGAGTAATGATACAGAATGTTAATAGATGATGACAGTTGTTGGTTTGTAGCATTATGGTAAGTATTTAAATAATTAGAAAGAAAAGGTCAAACACTTTTGAAATGTTAGTAATGTAGCACTCGCTCGCTGGTAGGGCCCAATATTTCAACCAGCTCTTACTACTAATTCATGTGCTGCTTCAGCATTTGCTGAGTAGCATAAGCCAGTTGTTTCATCTCATGGGTTGTCAGTACCCTCATCTGGAAGCTGGAGTTAGTGATATTATTCCTTTTGTAGATAACATATAATTCTTGAAAAACACTTAGCTCAGTACTGGGTTACTTATGTGCTAGTGGTAGAACTTTGTTCTCATCTTCCCTATTCTATGATGATACTTCTCTGGCTTGAGCTTCATTTGAGTTCAATTGGCTTATTGTGTCTAGAAAACAGTGTATAATTTTCCAGCATCTCTGGCTCTGGTGCCTTTATGCCCTGTCTTCTACAATGATCCCTTAACTTTCGGGGAATGGGGTTTGATCTAGTTGTACCCTTTGAGGCTGAATACATTGAAGTCATTTATTTGGTGTACTTTGACCAGTTGTAGTTCTCTGTGTTGATTGCTATGAATTACAAATTGGTGGGATTGCAAGCTTGTACAACCACTCTGGAAATCAGTCTGGCAGTTCTTCAGAAAATTGGACATAGTACTACCGGAGGATCCTGCAATACCTCTCCTGGGCATATATCTAGAAGATGTCCCAACCGGTAAGAAGGACACATGCTCCACAATGTTCATAGCAGCCTTATTTATAATAGCCAGAAGCTGGAAAGAACCCAGATGCCCCTCAACAGAGGAATGGATACAAAAAATGTGGTACATTTACACAATGGAGTACTACTCAGCTATTAAAAAGAATGAATTTATGGAATTCCTAGGCAAATGGTTGGACCCGGAGGGCATTATCCCGAGTGAGGTAACACAATCACAAAAGAACTCAAATGATATGTACTCACTGATAAGTGGATATTAGCCCAGAAACTTAGTATACCTGAGATATAAGATACAATTTGCAAAACACATGAAACTGAAGAAGAACGAAGACCAAAGTGTGGACACTTTGCCCCTTCTTAGAATTGGAAACAATCACCCATGGAAGGAGTTACAGAAACGAAGTTTGGAGCTGAGACAAAAGGATGGACCATCTAGAGACTGCCATATCCAGGGATCCATCCCATAATTAGCCTCCAAACGATGACACCATTGCATACACTAGCAAGTGTTTGCTGAAAGAACCCTGATATAGCTGTCTCTTGTGAGACTAGACCGGGGCCTAGCAAACACATAAGTAGATGCTCACAGTCAGCTATTGGATGGATCACAGGGCCCCCAATGGAGGAGCTAGAGAAAGTATTCAAGGAGCTAAGGAGATCTGCAACCCTGTAGGTGCAACATTATGAACTAACCACTACCCTGGAGCTCTTGACTCTAGCTGCATATGTATCAAAAGATGGCCCATTCGGCCATCACTGAAAAGAGAGGCCCATTGGACACACAAACTTTATATGCCCCAGTACAGGGGAACGTCAGGGCCAAAAAATGGGAATGGGTGGGTAGGGAAGTGGGGCGGGTATGGGGGACTTTTGGGATAGCATTGGAAATGTAATTGAGGAAAATACGTAATAAAATAATATTAAAAAAATTAAAATTAAAAAATAAAACAAAAAGCAGATGATATGATGATATGGACTAATCTATGCTTATAACAAAAAGTTATTAAGAGTCAGTTTAATCCTATATCCCATTTGCAAAGTAACAATAGTTTCTACCATAGGGCCTATGATCCAGTAACTATGCCATCAATGGGTTCTTTCTTGTGGAATGAGTCTTAAAACCAATCAAAAATCTAGTGATCACTTTTGAATATGTCCTATTGTTGTACAGCAAACATTTGCAGGCACATTGACACTTAAGACTTCAGGGTTTATGAACAATTGATTGCTTTTCCATTCCAGGCTTCTTTGTAGCTAGTTAGTAGTGATGTAGCTTCCAGGCTAAAAGCAGTTTGAATTCTCCATGTCTACTGCTCAATTTCATTGTGTTTCCAGCAATAGGGCCTCACTGTCGATTTGCATTAGTAAATAGGAGCAATGACAATAGCTTATCATATTTGGAGTCTATGAGACATCTTGGCCAAGAACTCCTATAGAGTCTTTTTCTCTAAATAAATATCATTGCAATTTTTATTTGTTAACCTGTATTGTGTAGTAGAGACATATTGGATAGTAGGTTTAACTGTATTTAAAATTTTTATATGTATATATGTTTATAATTTAGGAATATTCTCCAATAGTAAATTTTCACGTAACTTTTTCATAGTTCTTTCATGTAAACAAGCCTTTCCCTTACTCCTTTCTCTATCATCACCTGCCACCCCATTCCATTATCCATTTAGTTCTTCCTGGTCCATGGTTTTTTCTTTTCTTTTATCAATGTGTTCTGTCTTCTACCCATGCCAGTATCGAACGATGTTGATGGTCCCTAAAACTGAAATACATGCGTTTGAATGTATCCAGAACTCAAGTAGACAAATTTCTTCTCTTTCTGTCTATGAAGTATTAAGGCTGTATTCAAAGAATTGAATTTGTATTCAGTTCAAATTGGTCTTCAGTGCCCTGTGCTGTATGTTTTTTTTGTTGTTGTTTTGTTTTTGTTTTTGTTTTTGTTTTTGTTTTGTCAGTTTCTGTATATAGGGAATTGTAGAAACTTAAGGAGGGGACATAGTGGTGGGACTCTGGCCTTCCTATCTCTCTGCTCTTCTTCTTTTTGGAAATGAAGGAATGACTGTGCTCTGTTCCTGCTGCAGTCTTGATGTTGTCTCTCACAGGTACAGAAGCAATCAGATCAACTTCTAAAACTGTGAGCCAGACTAAGTTGTTTCTGTGTGTGCACATTTGTTATGGATGGACAGATAACTGATGCAGAGGTGAATGAATGGACATTTTTTTCCCGGTAAAGAAAGACATAGAGCCGGGCATGGTGGCGCACACCTTTAATCCCAGCACTTGGGAGGCAGAGGCAGGCAGATTTCTGAGTTCGAGGCCAGCCTGGTACACAAAGTAAGTTCCAGGTCAGCCAGGGCTATAGAGAGAAACACTGTCTTGAAAAACCAAAAAAAGATAAAAAAAGAAAAAGAAAGAAAGACAGAAATCCTGAAATCATCCAATTCCCAATGTTTCATTATTCACAAGTTATCAAATTCATTTTGTGGTCTTTATAATGAGCTATTTTCCTGATGGCTGTTATACAGAGCTCAGTCACATCCACAATATTGCGCCATTATTTCTATTTATTTGGACAATTTGCTTACTGAGATCAGCAAAATGGCGAAGGGGATATAAAATTTACAATACTTGTTCCAAATAAGTAAAATATAAAACAAGCATATATACAAAACAAAAACAAAAACAAACAAACAAACCCCCCAAACTTCATTTTTTCCCCACCTTCACAGTTCATTTACACAGTACCTATGATCTGATATGCAAGTCAAATCTCTCCATCTCGTTGAAGAAGTGATTCTTTAAAGTGTCTGGCCCACAGCCAGGGTTGCATAGCAGCTCAGAAAGATACTGCTGATTCTCATGCCTTTTCATGTTCCCCTGGTTTCCTGCCTTTTCCCCCTTGAACACTCTTCCTGGTCTATCTTTCTGTTTATTGCTTCATTTAATTTTTATAACTACTCTCTGGAGTTGCCATTTTTCATAACTTTAATTTTCCTCAACTAGATTCCAAGTTACTTTTACATATTAGCCTCATATTTAGAAGCACTAAATACTTGGCAAATATTCAGTTGTCAGCTTTTTATACCCAGGAACAATCGCTGATTCTGAGTAGAACATGCATTTTCTTAGTCTTCTCTCAGAGGGTCCGGTCTTAGTGGAAACACTTTTTCTCCCTAGTGTTCATATTTTGCAACCTGCAGCTCCCTGATACACAGACAATTATACAAGCATAATGTTTGATTTGGAACTGGGAGCAGTCTTCCGAATACTAGACTGGGTGGCAAACCATGCCTTTTGCTTGTGCTTTGGCAAACTTATTCAAAACTCCATCTGGAATTCTGAAGCCAATTAATTTCATCCTTAATCCCAAGGTTCCTGGCCCAGTAAAATCTACAAATGTACTATTAACATTTTAGTAGAAAAAAATATAACAGGGATTTTTTTTTGATAACATTTCTAGTCACTCCAGTGTTTAATGATGAAATTTTATCACAGTATGCTCAATCATCTCTCCTCTTTGTTTCATTCCATACTTTACAGATTTTTATGGTCTGAGAAGACCCCTCTGTTAACCCCCCTTTTTTTGTGCTGAGCCTTTGAGAATTCTGACGTGATTATAAACACAATCCCTGCACCTTCCATTTTTCTCAGAGAGTTTACTCTGCTTGGGTTTACTTAATTTTACTCAGCCACCATGTGTCATGCTTCTGGACATACACTGTCCTTAACAAGTCATATAGCAACACAACTATTTCTCAGAGGCTGTTGCTCTGCATTACAGCCTTTGATAATTCTTCCTGAACATTACATTGGTGTATTATGTAAGGCTTCTTTGATGCCTTTGCAGTCCTGGGGTTGAGTGCAAATTTTTATTCTTTTTACTTTTTTCTTCTTTTCCATTCATTTCTATGCAAGAGCCATGTAATGTATATGTGTGTGTGTGTGGGGGGGCTGCTGACAAGGCCAGAAGAGAGCATGGAGTACCTTGGAGACTCCTACTCTATGGACATTTAGAACTGAACTCATGTCTACTGAAAGAGCAGGATGCAATCTTCTCCAGCAAGCCATCTTTCCAGACTCCACTCTTATGATCATGTGATCATCTTAGTGCTCGATTTGTTCAAAAGCCAGCTTTAACAGTACATTAAGCTTCTTGGCTGTCATATCCAGGTCTGTCTGGCACTTCCTTGTAAGGCTAAGATTAAGTTACTTCTGGAAATGAGCAGTAAGCTACCCTGTACCTCTAATCTGTCCTTTCAGTCCCCATTCTTCCTTACAGACACAGCACTTCTTTATTTTACTTTCAAGCAACTTCTTCCCTTCCTCATTTACTTCATGGATATTTTTTCCTACCATTGTTTAGCCAGTACTATTCTTTCTTTCTTGCTCTCATTTACCTTATTTTCCCTGGACTTGATCCCCCCCCCCCGCCCTTTAGTTATAAAGGGGCCCTCTGAAATATCTGTTTTTTAAGAGTCATATTAAACCTAACGACAATTTGGTTTCTTTTTTCCTAACTCTCTGTTTTTCACATTGCTCTTTTTACTCTCATCCTGTTTTCCCCTTTCCTCCATGAACCGTGAATATTTTTATTTCTCCCTTATAGGCTTGCCACCTTTAACTTCCTTCAGGAATTATGTTTGGCCTCAGGTGCTTGTTCAGACCTTTGCTCTTTTCCCTCACTTATCTCGTTTTCGTTTATTCAGTCAAAGTGCAGCAGCACTATGACATAGCAATGGTTCTCAAATCTTAGCATTTGTTCAGACTCTACACAGGGCTGTAAAACTGTACAGATTGCTTCCCATTGGGGGTCTTTGTGTGGTTACACAATAGATGCCTCAATCCTGTCTGCCCCTAATTAATTTTATTACTTGTTCTTGAAACTGTCTCCTGATATTTTCTCTTTGGGAAAATCGTACAAATAGGCAGTGAGGCATTCCAAGTCTGGATCAATAGTCTGTTCATCTAAAAATTGATTTACCACTGGACTCTATCATTTAACCCATAGACAGCTTAAATATAGGACTGGGGAATAGTTCAGGCAGCCACTTGTTTGCCTTGCTAGCACAAGGTTCTGACTTCAGACTCCGGGACCTTTATATATTAGTAAGTTTTCTGTTGTCATGACAGAGTACCCTGATTAAAACAAAACAAAACAAAACAAAACCAACCAACCAAACACACAAAAAACCCAACAACAACTTTGAGGGGAAAAAGGAGATTTATTTTGACTTATAGTTCTAGAGGGCATTCAGGACCTCACTTTGGGGAAGGATTGTCAGCAGGAATGTGAGGCTGGCTGACCACATTTCATCCACACAAGAAGTTTATTTGGGGCCAGGGGAACGGGTATCAGAAAGAGTGATAGGGAGAAACAGGAAGTGGAGCCAGGCTCTAAAAGCTCAAAGCCTGCCTCCACTGACATACCTCCCCGAGCCAGGTTCTATCTCCTGAATGGTTCACAACTTCCAGCACCACTAGCTGGGGACCAAGGATTTTCACACACAAGCCTGTGGGGGCATTTCATGTTCAGACCACACCGAGATTTTTTTATTGATATTTTTTATTAATATGCTTAAGTAAGGCATGTCCCTAGGGCCTTTTGACATGTCAGCCTAGCCAATGTGGAGAGTTTGAACACAGACAAGCATACACACACACACACACACACACACACACACACACACACACGTGTACAAACACAGCCATGCTTGCACATGCACAGAATCACATACAAATGTATGTATCCACCTACACATACAAAGGCACTCATACACTCATGAATATGCACATACACATACACATACATTCACACATGAGGAAACAGGATGCATTTGTGACTCCCTTCACAAGAGAGGTATTCATGCTTTCTTAGACAACTGAGAAGTGTCTTTTGTCCTCGAATACTACTGTCTGGACTCTCCTCTATCTGAAATAAGCAAATACCTCTAAGACCTCTTACCTCCTCCCTTCTGACATTTCAAGGTCATCTTGTAACTGACCAGATATTGCTTAATTTTTGTGGTAGCAGTCTTATGAAGATTTTATTTTTTCTGAAAAACCTTTGTTCTTATAATCCTTTATATCCTCTATGTTTTATTCTGTCCAAATCTTCATTATATTCCTATTGTCAATTATCTACTTTCCAAAAGCTGTGTATGGTTCCTGTGCACTTTGATGCATTATTGAAGCATAGAGGAGCAGTAACAAGAGAACCAAAGTGTCTAGTGTTTGTAGAGAGGTACTAAGGCAGTAGTCATAGCCGAGGCAAACAAGAACTTGGCTGTCATCTGCTAGGAACTCATTGATTTGCCCTCTAACATTATACCTTACCCTTAAAATTTTCTAACATACCCCATGTTTCTTTTCACAAGTGTCCTGGTCTGTTTACAGAAAGAGGAAGACAGCTCTCTTTATTAAATGCTAACAGTGCTAATATTAGGCTTTGTATTTTTAGTCATGTCATTAGTTATGCATGACCAGAGGTTGCAGTTTATTTCTTCAGAGTCTAAACTGAGTGCAAAAATGTCAAATAAAATGATGTCCTTTTTCTTTATTTTCTCACTGACCCTTTCTTGCCTTTGAAAGTGTAAGACAATACAAACTTAAGGCAATAAACAGAAAAAAGGATACAGGAGCTAAAATTAGGGAAGAACTGGACTATCTTAAATCTCTGCAGCTGGTTTGGGGACACCTTGGATTGAAATTTATTCATGCAATTTAGCCCCACAGTAGAATATTTGGGTAAGCTCAGACATTTGCAGGCATGCTTTGCTATACTCTTAGACTCACGGAGGCATATGATAATATTTATTCTTCACATTGGAAGACACTGTGCAATGGAGAGGTTAAGTAACTGATGAATGATCATAAAGCTAGAAAGTGGCAGAGTCAAGAACTCAAGCCTTATTTTATTCCTTCTGGCTAAGAGATTGTACCAAGAGAAGGAAGGTGGGCATAGGAAGAGAAAATGACTGAGGACTTATGGGGACTTTCACTTTCAAAATGTAGTGATGTGTGAGCATACACAATATGCTTGATAAATAGATATTTTTAGAGTATGTTTTATTTGAATTTTAAATTTAAACTTTTTTCTAAGTTGTAGCTGTTGACTTCTTATTTTAGGACAGTAAGATTTTATAGCAGGTTCAGTACAGCCCTATGACATACACCCACTGCTTGCTGGTCCCCTATGTAGTCATTAAAATTTCTTAGGGCACAAGCAAATTTGCAGACCATCTGACTATTTAATTCTCAAAGATGAATAGTGTACTACAGTTTGATTATAATTTTCTTGTTTATATTTTTAATCTTGGGATCTAGTTCTTTTCATTCTGCTGTTTGCCTGTTTTTTTGTTTTTTTTTTTTGTTTTTGTTTTTCAAGTCACCCATTGAAAGTGCTGCTACAAACAGTATCAGAACTGCAGAGATTTTCTCATGGTAGTCAGAAGCCTCACGGGGTCTGTCAGCTGGTATGGACAAAAACAATGAAACAAACATTGACCACTTTCCATCCTCCCCAACTTGCTTTTTAGTCATGGTGTTTCATCACAGCAATAGAAACCCTAACTGAGACTGGGGTTGTGAATTAGAGAAACAGTCAAACCTGACTCTGTTAATCTTGTGTTTCTGTGAAGATGACCACAGACAATTCAGCATGATTTGTTTCTAGCTAATGATATTGTATAGGTTTACTCTTGGTAGTCTAGGATGATGTATCTTAAAGGAATTATTTTATTTATAATACTAAAAAGTAAAAAAGAAAAAACAAAACAAAAATCTCAGTACGGTTTTATGGATGCATGGAATTTGTTGCCTGTTAAGTTTGCTCTGAATGATCAGGAGGGGAAATGAGAGTGCCTTTATACCTCCCTTCTCTTTCAAATCTTATACCACAGTATCTGTTTGCTTAGGTTAGAGATAGGGAAAAAACAAAAACAAAATAAACAACAGCAGCAACAACAACATTGAACCTTTTTGTGAGTGGATTGGATTTCAGTTTATTTTGAAGAGTAGTTATTCCTCTATTAGTTTATCCCTCCTTCCTTCTCAAATATCACCTGCCAGTATTCATTGAAAGAGAAGTTTCTTGCAATATGTGGGCAGTAGCATGTGCAGCTGTGTGGTACTCCGAGACCCTTTTAGTCCTGGATCTGCTCTGTCACTATTTGGGGTTTGACCCTTTAGACTCTGAGGTTTCTGGGAAATCATAGTTGCCAACTTCAAGTGATGGACAAACTGATTTTGGTTCTAAACTTAGATTTCTATTTTAGCGTCTCTTGATGATAGAATGTGATTTCTAAGCAAAATAAACCCCTTTGTTCATGGTGTTTATTATGGGAGCTAAATACAAATTAATACAATGATGGTTTTTAAGTTACATATTAGTACTAATATGTGAAAATTTTTCTTGAGCATTTGGTTGGAAATATCTACTTTAACCCAAAGTACACTACTAATAATTGGTATTCTTAATGAGTATTGCCTGGGACGTTTGCTTGTGTGGTATAGGCTCTTCAGGGCACAGTAAATTCAAATAGAACAACACTCATTCAGATTCCCAAGATACTTCTGCTTGGATCTCCTTGGGTACTTAGCCTAATTTCTCTGGATCTCCATTTTTCACTTCATAAAGTAAAGCCCATTGAACTGGCTTTGAATCAGTTATTTCTGTGTTTATAGTGCTCTGTTTGTGTTTACTAGCCTTGAGTTAATTCTTGGGAGTTTACTTTGTTGCTGTTGTAGCAGGACAGCAGCTTTATATATTTTGTACTTTTGATATTAGGAATATTTAAAGGATTTTATACAAACAATTTGACACATTGACTGGTACTATATGAGCATTTGTCAATGTGGATTATAAAAACCTCTGTTGAAACTAACGGAACAGTTATCATATTCATTTATCATAATGAGTCGTAGATTGCTTGTATGAGCAACTATTGTGAAAACAATAAAAGGGTCTACATATTAAATATTGTGATTCCCATACCCATAATAGCCAAAGTATCTGTATGGTTTTGAACGTAAATCTCCTCATTAAAGGAAGGGGTCAGCTCAACGGATAAACTTTTTCTCCTGCAAATTGTATTTATTTTTAAAAAATTATCTGTGAGTGTATACATCCACGTGTAGGTTTGTGCACATTACTGGAGTGCTCCAGGAGGCCAGCCGAGGATATAGATTCCCTGGAGTCACAGGAAGTTGGCAGCTGCTTCTGGAAAGAACCTGGGTCCTCTGCAAGAACAGTGTACATATACTCTTCACCTCTGAGCCATTGCTTTAGCCTTATACAACTTGATTAATCTGCAAAGTAATTGAAATGTTTTCTGCCTAGAGGTTAGGTTCCTTACCTCTCCTAGAATCTAGAGTTTACTTTTGCATTGTGGATATTTTCCTCATGAGTCATTTACCATAAAACTACAGTATACATTATGTGCATTATTGTATTTGTGATGTTAAAAGAAAACGGGGGGGGGGAAAGTGATGCGCATACCACTGAGCTGTCCACAGAATTGTTCTAGGTACAAAGACATCTTAGGGGAAGAGGACGATTTAAGAAAGTGGTCAGCAAAAACCCTTCCCGTGGAAGAAGTTACAGAGACAAAGTTCGGAGCTGAGATGGAAGGAAGGACCATCCAGAGACTGCCCTACTCAGTGATCCATCCCATAAACAACCACCAAACCCAGACTCTATTGCATATGCCAGAAAGATTTTGCTGACAGGACCCTGATATAGCTGTCTCTTGTGAGGCTATGCCAGTTCCTGGCAAATACAGAAGTGGATGCTCACAGTCATCTAATGGATGGAACACAGGGCCCCCAGTGGGGGAGCTAGAGAAAGTACCCAAGGAACTAAAGGGGTCTGCAACCTTATAGGAGGAACAACAATGTGTGCTAACCAGAACCCCCCTCAGCTTGTGTCTCTAGTTGCACATGTAGCAGAAGATGGTCTAGTAGGCCATCAATGGGAGGAGAGGCTCTTTGTCTTAGGAACATTATATGCCCAAGAAGAGGGGAATGCCATGACCAGGAAGCGGGAGTGTGTGGGTTGGAGAGCAGGGAGGGGGAGGGTAGAGGGGACTTTCAGGATAGCATTTGAAATGTAAATGAAGAATATGTCTAATAAAAATTTGCCAAAAAAAATGAAAGTGTTTAGCATTCTATATAGAGATCTGTCAATCACACTATGATTTTAAAGCAATATAGACTATGGATCTTTCAAATGATCTTGGTTTTGTTTTTTGGTTTTTTTTGTTTTTGTTTTTTTTTTTGTATACAATAGAGTTTATTTAAGGCATGGGGAGGGGAGTTAAGAGACTAGTAGAGGCAGAGAACGGCAGAGAGAAGGAGAGAATAGAGAAATCTTGATTAATTAATTAATGAAGCTAGTTCACTGCTTCCTGATGGATAATAGAAAGATAGAAGGCCGAATGGATAGAACATGTATGGAAACATTTTAATGTACAATATTATCTTTTACAATTGATAATTGTTCATAATTTTACAATGCATATAACATGTGTGATGTTTATACAAATACATAATAGATTTAGGAATATTCTCCATCTACTAAAAAGGAGATATTTTCCTTGAGCCTAAAAGAGCTAAGAGTAAACAAATGAACTGTGAGAATGGAGCAGCAGCGACCCCACAGTTACTGGAGATTATGACAAAGCACATTTCATTCCCTCACGTGAATTACAATAATAGAAGTGGACTCTACTCAGGCATGTAATAGAGAAAGTATACGTTGTCTATGTCATTATTCAGATGGCCAACATAGTCTGCATAATTTAGGTAAAATATATGGTGGGATTTATGCTGCACAAAATGATGAAGTGATGAATGTGTGAGACATGTTTCCCTCTTTACACAGACAACTTTTTTATTGTATCATCATGACAATATGGAACTTTCAAATGTTCTCTGAGATATAGATGTGTGAATATCAAGTTGTGATAACACTTTAGAGCAGTTTTCCCAATGTCTCAGTGTTTTGTAGTGGGCAGCTCATCACCTACCTCCACCAGCCACCTCTACCAAACAGCTCACTGTCTCCACACATCTGCCTCTTTCTTCCTCATTAAGAAGTTCACATTCTCAACTGCAATGGCTATGTACATAAATGTTTCTCAAGTTATATTAACAACCCAGAAAGTGACATTGCTATCAGTGCTTTTTTGATTTTATAGTGTTGAAATAATTATAACAAATATTTTTGGGAAAATTGATTTTATAAAATTGCTTATAAAATATTTTTGGAATTTTGTATAGGAACCAATGAAAATGAAGTTGCTATTTCTTTATCTCAGGATGCCTATTCATGCTTTATTTCATTTTCATTATTAAACTTTGAGCTAGGAAAACTTTTGATTTTGTTGATTTTTATATACATGTATAAAAAGGCAAATATAGCTGGCAGTGAGGCTCAGTGAGTATATGTACATGCAGCATGACCTGGAGACCTGAATTTGGCTCTGGGAACTCACACAATGCCGGCAGGAAAGAAACAACTCTACAAAGGTCTGATCTAACCTCCATATGTGCACCATTGCACAATCATCTACATATTATAGAAAAGTAACTTGGTATTTTCATAATTGCAACCTGAAGTCTCTCTGTTCACTCACTCCTCAGCAAGCTGACCTTGCAGTCAGTATTAATATTACAGAACCAAACACAATGTCAGGCAAGTTATTGTCCTTAAGGTCGTTACTGAATTGTTCCATATTTAGTATTGATCTTTTGCATTTAGTTATGGGAAGTGAAAGATCATTGATGTATGGGTAATAGCTATAAAGTTGCAATGTTATATGGAGCATTCATGAAAACTATTTAATTTCACCCAGTGTCAGATACTAAATAGATGTTAGAGTAATAGTGATATACACAGTGTTCCTCACTTTATGGTGAGATGAGAATGGTTAAATAAATAAGTACTTTAAAAAAATTCTGAAAAAGGGCAAATATAATGAACAGATTATTTTTAACGAAATTAAGAATGGGATATTAAAAACTAAATTATTGGACTAATGTTTTGTATATAATTTTGAAAATCCTTTACACTGTAGAGAACAACTGCATTTAATGGTGACATGTGCTCATAAAAAAGAAAGTATTATGGTTTTCTTTGTATAGCTGACTTGGATATACCAACACTGTACTCAGCAAGCTCGGGAGATGCTTTAGAAGTTTTCTATTATGTTTTGAGACATCTTTCTTCAGTTTACAAAATATCAGTGTGCAAAGTCTGAAAGTTATAACATCTTACTGTAGAAGGTCCCACACTAGCCCTTGCCCCTGGGCCTGTCAAGCAATATGACAAAACTCCAACCAAAGTGTAAGAAGAGTGAAATGTCTCTTACTCGGAGCTGCTTTGTGGAGTTGAGGATTAAGTTTGGTGGGAGAGTACTCTCCAAGCATTCTGATGCTCTCATTTCAATGTCTAACAACAAAGAGAAATCAGTCATAAAAATATCTAACCTGTGAGTTTATCTGTTAATAACATGTTTTCCTTTATGTTATGATCCATAAACATTAAAGTGAGCTGGAATGTATTCTAATATAATATCAATTCTTATTGCCTCTCAGTTGTTTTGAAGTTTCAGTGACAGGAGGTGAAGGCTGGAACTGGCAGCCTTACATATATTTGCACATATGTGTTGAATATTTCATCATGACACTTAAAAGGCACTAATGAAGCTAAAAGTGAAGGATACCCTTTTCATATAGTGTGTTTTCAAATTCCAATATTCATTCATCATAAATAAATAACGAAGATTTTGCTCACATCATAAGTACAATCTATTGATATAATTCTGTGCTTGGATTCTTAAAAATAAAATCTTATTTCGAAGATCACATTAGGAACTTGTTTTTCTTTAGACAAACCATTTATAATTTAGAGTTTGTTACTTCCTCTATTTTAGGTTCGTGCATATTGTCATTGTTTTGAAGAAAGAACTGTTTGTAGTGTGTAGTGGCTGGTTTTGTGTGTCAACTTGACACAAACTGGCATTATCACAGAGAAAGGAGTCTCCCTTGAGGAAAGGCCTCTATAAGACCCAGCTGTAAGGCATTTTTTTCAATTAGAGATCAAGAGGGGAAGTTCCATTGTGGATGGTGCCATCCCTGGCCTGATAGTCCTGGGTTCTATAAGATAGCAAGCCGAGAAAGCCAGGGAATGCAAGCCAGTAATCAGCACCCCTCCATGGCCTCTGTATCAGCTCTTGCCTCCAAGTTCCTGCCCTGTGTGAGTTCCTGTCCTGACTTCCTTTGGTGATGAACAGCAATGTGGAAGTGTAAATTGAATAAACCCTCTCCTTCCTAACTTTCTTCTTGGTCATGATGTTTGGTGCAGGAATACAAACCCTCATTAAGACACAGTGTGTTGAAGAACTGAAATCCACAGGTAAACTCTGTATTTGAACCTTTACATCTTCTGCTGTAATCTACCTCCTACTTGTTAGCACTTAAGTGAGCCAGAATGTCTCCTTTTGGCGTGAGACAGAGCAGTTGATCTCTCAAAGACTGTTGTGAGAATCACATTAGAACATTCTTTGTTTACAATCCCATCATACGTTTATGCATTTCTGAGAATGTATGTGTGTTTTTAAATTAATATAGAATAAAACAGAAAATTCCATGTGTTTTTATCAATGGAACCCTTTTTCTATGTATTCTTCCTGTATCTTTTAAATATCTACCTAAATATCTATCTATTTTATTTTTTTCATATTGAGAGTAATAAAATAAAAATACAAGTTTTTATCCCTTAAAATTATTCACTGGGGGGAGGGGAGGAATACAGGTGAGATATCTCAGTGATTAGAAATAGTTGCTAATTTTCACGAGACCTGAGTTTGTTACTCAGTACCACACAACTGTCAAGTAACAGGCTACAGAGGACCTAACAACCTATGTGGCCTGTTTACATCCGTATCAACACATATAAATTAAAAAAAAATAAAGTTTTATTATATATTAAAATGATTTTATAGACACACAAAGACACACACACACATACACACACACACCCCTACACCTAGGAGGAAGAGAAGAAAGAACATTCCTATGTTTTATTCAAGAATCAGAGCCCCTGGAGTTTAAAAACTCTGAGATGAGTTCTTCAGGCATTACTACACAAAGAATGATTTCATTCATGTGGTGATATTTGTTTCAGCTGAATAGCATGAACACAAGAGGAAACTGGGTACAGAGATAAAATGTACCATCCCTTGGCCTACCTAGTGGGACTAACGTGCTTTCCAACAACTGTAATAAAATTGTAAAAGTTGTGACAAAATTTGCACCAGAAGAGCAAGCTCGTCAAAATATAAATTGAAAGTGATGAGAGAATTGGTAAGGTCTAGTTCTTTATCTCTCAGTTCTATAGTTTTGAATCAATACATTTTCCTCTAGGCCCTATAAAGCAGCCAGGTCATAATAAAAAATAAATATTGTTACATGTATTGTATACATATATATTTAAAATAGGATCAAAAGCATTCTCTGGGAGAAAGAATAAACTCTTCAATGAATAGTGCTGGAACATTGGATATCTATCACAAAAAATAAAGTATGTCTCATAGTTTGTTTATATGACACAACTCTAAATGGTTCATGTAGTTAGACAAAATACAAACAAAAGGAAAAACCCTTAAAATTAGAAAAAATATAGAACTTACTAGGCAGTTAGTACTCGGATATAATAAAAATGCTTGATGCCTATAAAGCTATGGAGTTGGGCGTGGTGGCACACGCCTTTAATCCCAGCACTTGGGAGGCAGAGGCAGGCGAATTTCTGAGTTCGAGGCCAGCCTGGTCTACAAAGTGAGTTCCAGGACAGCCAGGGCTACAGAGAAACCTTGTCTTGAAAAACCAAAAAAAAAAAAAAAAAAAAAAAAAAAAGAAAAAAAAAGAAAAAAAAGAATAGCTATGAAAAGTGAAGTTTGTCATCAAATTTAAAGTTTTTGAATGGAGGAGGAAAAGACACTTTTTGCAGGGTATATTTTGATAACAATTTTTTTATCTAAGTACATAAAGAACTTACAAAACAATATTAAAATAGACATGAAAAATAGATGAAATACTAGAAGATATGAGCACAAACAGTTGAACAAAGAAGGCATACAATTCTCTACTCACAGCAGCTTGAAAAGAATCTGCCCATAAGTTTAACGAAGAAGGTGAGAGACCTCTACAATAGAAATTTTAAAATACTTAAAAAAGAAATTGAAGAAGACACTGTGCAATGTAAATCACTTCCATGATTTTGTGCTGGTAAAATCAATATTATAAAAAGGCTACACTAGCAAAAGTAACCTACATTTTTCAATGTAAGCCCTATCAGTTCCAGTAACAGTTTTCATACTGGAAAGAACAATCTTGAAATTCCTATGAAAGCACAAAGACAGTTATAGCAATCATTTTTGGAAATGTGTTATTTTCACTTACTTGTATGTTTGTGAAGCTACATGAGTTTATGTGCTCCACTTATGTGCAGGTGCCTGCAGAGGGCAGAAGGCATCAATAGGCCACTGTGAGCCACCTCAGAACTGAACCCAGGTCCTTTCTTATCTCAAAGAAAATTCCTGAAAATATCTAAGTACTTGACTGTATAGTAAGTCATGATGACAAGGGTGTCTATAGTGACATAAAATGAGAGGTGTACTCCTGTGGAATGTAATAGAGGACACAGATGTAAATTAGCAATGTGATGAACATCTGTTTTTTGGTAGGGTCACAAAGCATGCTAGAATAATGCCTATTAAATACATGTTGCTGACAAGCAGAATATTCACAGGCAGAAGAATGAAGTTAGAACAATAACGCTTACCCTGCATGAAATATAACTTTAAAATGTATCAAATAACTAAATATATAGTGTGGAGTGTTGATAACACTAGGTAAGCCATATTTGAATTGCTTATAGATATAGGTAGAAATATGAATTTTCCAAATAGAATTTCATTAGTTTAAGAAGTAGCCCCAAGCATTGGCAACTGAGAGTTTATTAAATTCAAAACTCTTCACACAGCCCTGTGGATAGACAGCCTATCTGGGAGAAAAGAAATGGTTGCA
Source organism: Mus caroli (assembly GCF_978045245.1). Lineage (NCBI taxonomy): Eukaryota > Metazoa > Chordata > Mammalia > Rodentia > Muridae > Mus > Mus caroli. Next base: position 137,515,283 of record NW_028227256.1, read on the forward strand.
GGAGAATGTATACATATATTTGCAAAAATTAAAATCCAAAAGTAATTCAAAGCAAAACAAATCAACCCAAGCCAAAAACAGGAAGGAAGGAAAGAAGGAAGGAAGGAAGGAAGGAAGGAAGGAAGGAAGGAAGGAAGGAAGGAAGGAAGGAAGGAAGGAAGGAAGACTAACTTCCATCATGTTGAGTTCCACAATGAGATTCATCAAATTTGTTATTTTCCTTAGGTATATTTAGAATCCAAGACTGTCTAGCACTAGGTAACATTTTAAAAGGTTTTATTTATTTATTTATTTATTTATTTATATGCTTGAGTATTTTGTTTGCATACATGTATGTGCATCACCAGAAAGCAGAGAAAGTTTCCTGTAAGCGAAGTTGCTTTTGGTTGCTAATATCCCTGTGGGTGCTGTGAACCGCACCTGGAGCAGCTAGTATTCTGAGCCATCTCTTCAGCCTCTGCATTGCTAGTGAACCCTGTAAACAATTAGTGCTGAACAATCTTACCACCAGAGACTCTTTTTTTCTAATGCTCACTACAAAATAAGCAAAACATTTTCTGTTGCATGTGGTTTTGAAGTAAACAAATATACACATAAATATTTTATGAATTAAAATTTGTGCTTTCATGTTATTTTAAATATGCCTTTCAAGATTTCCTTTTCATTGTGTATTTTATTCTTAAAACAAAGTTAGCCCTGATTGTTACTTACTATTGAGCGACCATCGTATGGTCTTTCATTGAATTTAAGTGCAATGGAGGAATTCTCTAGAAGGGTATCCACAGTCTTCTTTACTTTATAGTTTGGTTATAGAAGAACTTTTTCCTTGTGGATATTCAAAAGCAGCCCCCCCCTCCAATTCATTAAAGTCTTGGAAGGAGAAGGCCTATCCTAATTAGTACTATCCTGGGTATATTATTACCAGAGATGCTTCTTACTTTACATTTGCAGATATTTTTGAGTTTTTCTCTATTATTAATTAATTAAATTTGAAAGAAAAGTGTCCTGTAACTATGTTTTCTACTGGTATGTAATGGAAATAATCTTTGTGGCCTTTTGAGAAGCAGGGAGATTCTCCCTGTATGAGGAAGCACCTGCGATAGAGTTCAACAATTTCTGCTCACAGTGTCTCTGTGAACCCCTGTGTGGTAGCTCTTGTCTTGCTTCTTCCCATGTGTCATCCATTCAACAGTAAGTCAGCTTCCCAGCTTCACTCCCTCTTCTGGATGCTGTAATTGAATGTCTATATTTGCCTATCAAAATGCAGTCTGGTTAATGAAACAAAATTACTTTGGAATAACAACCACCCTGATAGAGAACATTTGCATTTCACAGAAATTATGCCCTAGAAACTTCCAGTTTTATGACAGCAAAGTATATCCTTCCCATCCTTGGAAGCTTCATTTCTCTTACTTGCTTTACAACATGTCTGTCTTTTACTTTTACTCTCTTTAACTTGTCGAAAGTCTAGATTAAGATATCCCTATCTCTTTTGCATGTTGCTATCTAGATTTGTCTTGTCGTCTTTCTTTCCTGCTAGGGAGATCTACTGCTTTATCATCAGTAGGTTACCAGAATGCTTTCCAGTACTTAAGCCCTCATGTTCTGCCACTCAACAATCTTTTATCAAAATGAGCTTTGCACACATGGGGAGAAATCCCAATTGTTCATAGATTTTTTTGTGTGTCCTACGTTGTGAGGTAGATTAGGAATTTTTTCTCTTTGACTAAGATGCTCAGGAAAATCTCCAATATGGCCTTTGTCATGATTATTCTGAACCTATAATCAGCTAATGTATATAAGTAAAGCTTTAGTTAGTTTACACTTTTGGCTGTCTAAACCCAAGTTTACTTTGAAGCCTGATTTCTGTGCCTCCTATTGAGAAATTGGCAGATGAGAGCAATTCAGGGTGGGGAAAAAGTTACATTCTAAAGTGGCTGAGGTTGACAAGAGAAGAGGGGAGAATATAGAGGGAGATGGAAATAGAGGGGAGGAGTAGAAAGGAGGAAAGGCTTTCTATGAAGTATTATCTTCCAAATGTCTCATTTCTTCTCAACAATTTCCCAGGAGTCTCACCCAAGTGACAAAGTCAAGTCCTTTCTTTATCCTCAAAGTAGTTATCATTCTCAACCTTGCAAAGATAAAGAATAAAAACATATGTAAGCCAAGAAAATAGTTGGGCATGTTTTTTTCATTTTGTTGAAAGGTCATGCTGTAGGTTCTGCTTTTTGTTTTTTCTTTCTTTCTTTCTTTTTTTTTTAAATTTTTAATATTTTTATTACATATTTTCCTCAATTACATTTCCAATGCTATCCCAAAAGTCCCCCATAGTGCCCCCCACTTCCCTACCCACTCATTCCCATTCTTTTGGCCCTGGCATTCCCCTATATTGGGGCATATAAAGTTTGCAAGTCCAATGGGCCTCTCTTTCCATTGATGGCCGACTAGGCCATCTTTCGATACATATGCAGCTAGAGACAAGAGCTCCAGGGTTCTGGTTAGTATATCATGTTGTTCCAACAATAGGGTTGCAGATCCCTTTAGCTCCTTGGGTACTTTCTCTAGCTTCTCCATTGGGAGCCCTTTGATACATCCAATAGCTGACTGTGAGCATCCACTCCTGTGTTTGCTAGGCCCCGGCATAGTCTCACAAGAGACAACTATATTTGGGTCCTTTCAGCAAAATCTTGCTAGTGTATGCAATGGTGTCAGCATTTAGAAGCTGCTTATGGAATGGATCCCTGGATACAGCAGTCTCTAAATGGTCCATCCTTTCATCACAGCTACGAACTTTGTCTCTATAACTCCTTCCCTGGGTGTTTTGTTCCCAATTCTAAGAAGGGGCACAAGTCCACACTTTGGTCTTCATTCTTCTTGAGTTTCATGCATTTAGCAAATTGTATCTTATATCTTGGGTATCCTAAGTTTTGGGCTAATATCCACTTATCAGTGAATACATATTGTGTGAGTTCTTTTGTGATTGTGTTACTTCACTCAAGATGATGCCCTCCAGGTCCATCCATTTGGCTAGGAATTTCATAAATTCATTCTTTTTAATAGCTGAGTAGTACTCCATTGTGTAAATGTACCATAATTTCTGTATCCATTGCTCTGTTGAGGGACATCTGGGTTCTTTCCAGCTTCTGGCTATTATAAATAGGGCTGCTATGAACATAGTGGAGCATGTGTCCTTTTTACCAGTTGGGACATCTTCTAGATATATGCCCAGGAGAGGTATTGCTGGATCCTCCGGTAGTACTATGTCCAATTTTCTGAGGAACCGCCAGACTGATTTTCAGAGTGGTTGTACAAGCTTGCAATCCCACCAACAATGGAGGAGTGTTCCTCTTTCTCCACATCCTCGCCAGCATCTGCTGTCACCTGAATTTTTGATCTTAGCCATTCTGACTGGTGTGAGGTGGAATCTCAGGGTTGTTTTGATTTGCATTTCCCTGATGATTAAGGATGTTGAACATTTTTTCAGGTGCTTCTCTGCCATTCGGTATTCCTCAGGTGAGAATTCTTTGTTCAGTTCTGAGCCCCATTTTTTAATGGGGTTATTTGACTTTCTGGAGTCCACCTTCTTGAGTTCTTTATATATATTGGATATTAGTCCCTTATCTGATTTAGAATAGGTGAGGATCCTTTCCCAATCTGTTGGTGGTTTTTTTGTCTTATTGATGGTGTCTTTAGCCTTGCAGAAGCTTTGCAGTTTCATGAGGTCCCACTTGTCAATTCTCGATCTTACAGCACAAGCCATTACTGTTCTATTCAGGAATTTTTCCCCTGTGCCCATATCTTCAAGGCTTTTCCCCACTTTCTCCTCTATAAGTTTCAGTGTCTCTGGTTTTATGTGTAGTTCCTTGATCCACTTAGACTTGACCTTAGTACAAGGACATAGGAATGGATCGATTCGCATTCTTCTACATGTTAACAACCAGTTGTGCCAGCACCATTTGTTGAAAATGCTGTCTTTCTTCCACTGGATGTTTTTAGCTCCCTTGTGGAAGATCAAGTGACGGTAGGTGTGTGGGTTCATTTCTCGGTCTTCAATTCTATTCCATTGGTCTATTTGTCTGTCACTATACCAGTACAATGCAGTTTTTATCACAATTGCTCTGTAGTAAAGCTTTAGGTCCAGCATGGTGATTCCACCAGAGGTTCTTTTATCCTTGAGAAGAGTTTTTGCTATCCTAGGTTTTTTGTTATTCCAGATGAATTTGCAGATTGCACTTTCTAATTCATTGAAGAATTGATTTGGAATTTTGATGGGGATTGCATTGAATCTGTAGATTGCTTTTGGCAAGGTAGCCATTTTTACAATGTTGATCCTGCCAATCCATGATCATGGGAGATCTTTCCATCTTCTGAGATCTTCTATAATTTCTTTCTTCAGAGACTTGAAGTTTTTATTATACAGATCTTTCACTTCCTTAGTTAGAGTCACGCCAAGATATTTTATATTATTTGTGACTATTGAGAAGGGTGTTGTTTCCCTAATTTCTTTCTCAGCCTGTTTATTCTTTGTGTAGAGAAAGGCCATTGATTTGTTTGAGTTAATTTTATATCAAGCTACTTCACCGAAGCTGTTTATCAGGCTTAGGAGTTCTCTGGTGGAATTTTTAGGGTCACTTATATATACTATCATATCATCTGCAAAAAGTGATATTTTGACTTCATCTTTTCCAATTTGTATCCCTTTGATCTCCTTTTGTTGTCGAATTGCTCTGGCTAGGACTTCAAGTACAATGTTGAATAGTTATGGAGAAAGTGGACAGCCTTGTCTAGTCCCTGATTTTAGAGGGATTGCTTCAAGCTTCTGACCATTTACTTTGATGTTGGCTACTGGTTTGCTGTAGATTGCTTTTATCATGTTTAGGTATGGGCCTTGAATTCCTGATCTTTCCAAGACTTTTATCATGAATGGGTGTTGGATCTTGTCAAATGCTTTTTCCGCATCTATCGAGATGACCATGTGGTTTTTGTCTTTGAGTTTGTTTATATACTGGATTACTTTGATGGATTTCCATATATTGAACCATCCCTGCATCCCTGGGATGAATCCTACTTGGTCAGGATGGATGATTGTTTTGATGTGTTCTTGGATTCGGTTAGCAAGAACTTTATTGAGGATTTTTGCATCAATATTCATAAGGGATATTGGTCTGAAGTTTTCTATCTTTGTTGGGTCTTTTTGTGGTTTAGGTATCAGAGTAATTGTGGCTTCATAGAATGAGTTGGGTAGAGTACCTTCTGTTTCTATTTTGTGGAATAGTTTGTGAAGAACTGGCATTAGATCTTCTTTGAAGGTCTGATAGAACTTTGCACTAAACCCATCTGGTCCTGGGCTTTTTGTAGTTGGGAGACTATTAATGACTGCTTCTATTTCTTTGGGGGATATTGGGCTGTTTAGATCATTAACATGATCTTGATTCAACTATGGTACCTGGTATCTGTCTAGGAACTTCTCCATTTCATCCAGGTTCTCCAGTTTTGTTGAGTATAGCCTTTGGTAGAAGGATCTGATGGTGTTTTGGATGTCTTCAGGATCTGTTGTTATGTCTCCTTTTTCATTTCTGATTTTGTTAATTAGGATGCTTTCCCTGTGCCCTCTAGTGAGTCTGGCTAAGGGTTTATCTATCTTGTTGATTTTCTCAAAGAACCAGCTCCTTGATTGGTTGATTCTTTGAATAGTTCTTCTTGTTTCCACTTGGTTGATTTCGCCCCTGAGTTTGATTATTTCCAGCCATCTACTCCTCTTGGGTGAATTTGCTTCCTTTTGTTCTAGTGCTTTTAGGTATGTTGTCAAGCTGCTAATGTGTGCTCTCTCTAGTTTCCTTTTGGAGGCACTCAGAGCTATGAGTTTTCCTCTTAGAAATGCTTTCATTGCGTCCCATAAGTTTGGGTATGTTGTGGCTTCATTTTCATTGAACTCTAAAAAGTCCTTAATTTCTTTCTTTATTCCTTCCTTGACCAAGGTATCATTGAGAAGAGTGTTGTTCAGTTTCCACGTGAAGGTTGGCTTTCTATTATTTATTTTGTTATTGAAGATCAGCCTTAGTCCATGGTGATCTGATAGGATGCATGGGACAATTTCAATATTTTTGTATCTGTTGAGGCCTGTTTTGTGACCAATTATGTGGTCAATTTTGGAGAAGGTACCATGAGGTGCTGAGAAGAAGGTATATCCTTTTGTTTTAGGATAGAATGTTCTGTAGATATCTGCCAGATCCATTTGATTCATAATTTCTCTTAGTTTCTCTGTGTCCCTGTTTAGTTTCTGTTTCCATGATCTGTCCATTGGTGAAAGTGGTGTGTTGAAGTCTCCCACTATTATTGTATGAGGTGCAATGTGTGCTTTGAGATTTACTAAAGTTTCTTTAATGAATGTGGCTGCCTTTGTATTTGGAACATAGATATTCAGGATTGATAGTTCATCTTGGAGGATTTTACCTTTGATGAGTATGAAGTGTCCCTCCCTGTCTTTTTTAATGACTTTGGGTTGGAAGTCAATCTTATCAGATATTAGAATGGCTACTCCAGCTTGTTTCTTCATATTTTTTGCTTGGAAAATTGTTTTCCAGCCTTTCATTCTGAGGTAGTGTCTATCTTTTTCTCTGAGATGAGTTTCCTGTAAGCAGCAAAATGTTGGGTCTTGTTTGTGTAGCCAGTTTGTTAGTCTATGTCTTTTTATCGGGGAGTTGAGTCCATTGATATTAAGAGATATTAAGGAAAAGTAATTGTCGTTTCCTGTTATTTTTGTTGTTAAAGTTGGCATTCTGTTCTTGTGGCTGTCTTCTTTTAGGTTTTTTGAGGGATTACCTTCTTGTTGTTTCTAGGGCGTGGTTCCTGTCCTTGTATTGGTTTTTTTCTGTTATTATCCTTTGAAGGGCTGGATTCGTGGAGAGATAATGTGTGAATTTGGTTTTGTCGTGGAATACTTTGGTTTCTCCATCTATGTTAATTGAGAGGTTGGCTGGGTATAGTAGCCTGGGCTGGAATTTGTGTTCTTTTAGTGTCTGTATAACATCCGTCCAGGATCTTCTGGCTTTCATAGTCTCTGGTGAAAAATCTGGTGTAATTCTGATAGGCTTGCCTTTATATGTTACTTGGCCTTTTTCTCTTACTGCTTTTAGTATTCTATCTTTATTTAGAGCATTTGTTGTTCTGATTATTATGTGTCGGGAGGTATTTCTTTTCTGGTCCAGTCTATTTGGAGTTCTGTAGGCTTCTTGTATGTTCATGGTCATCTCTTTCTTTAGATTTGGGAAGTTTTCTTCTATAATTTTGTTGAAGATGTTTGCTGGTCCTTTGAGTTGAAAATCTTCATTCTCATCCACTCCTATTATCCGTAGGTTTGGTCTTTTCATTGTGTCCTGTATTTCTTGGATGTTTTGAGTTAGGATCTTTTTGCATTTTACATTTTCCTTGATTGTTGTGCCGATGTTCTCTATGGAATCTTCTGCATCTGAGATTCTCTCTTCCATCTCTTGTATTCTGTTGCTGATGCTCGTATCTATGGTTCCAGATTTCTTTCCTAGGGTTTCTATCTCCAGTTTTGCCTCATTTTGGGTTTTCTTTATTGTGTCTACTTCCCTTTTTAGGTCTAGTATGGTTTTGTTCATTTCCATCATCTGTTTGGACGTGTTTTCCTGTTTTTCATTAAGGACTTCTACCTGTTTGATTATGTTATCCTGTTTTTCTTTAAGGATTTGTAACTCTTTAGCAGTGTTCTCCTGCAATTCTTTAAGGGATTTTTGTGCTTCCTCTTTAATGTCTTCTACCTGTTTACCAGTGTTCCTTTGTATTTCTTTAAGTGAGTTATTAATGTCCTTCTTGATGTCCTCTACCATCATCATGAGATATGCTTTTAGATCCATGTCTAGCTTTTCCGGTGTGTTGGGGTGCCCTGGACTGGGCGAAGTGGGAGTGCTGGGTTCTGATGATGGTGAGTGGTCTTGGTTTCTGTTAGTAAGATTATTATGTTTACCTTTCGCCATCTGGTAATCTCTGGGGTTAGTTGTTGTCGTTGTCACTGTTTAAAGATTGGAGCAGAAGCTGTGTTCCACTCACCAGCAGTCTCAAAATCCTGTGGCTGGGGTCGTGGGTAGCTGGAGGGTGTCAGCTGACCCTGCGCTCTAGCTACCTAGGTGCTGGTCCGGCTGGATGAGGCCTTGGCCCTACTCAGGCCGGTTTCTGCTTCCCTAACTAATGCAGTCTCAGGTCCCGCGTGCAATTGGATTGGAGCAGAAGCTGTGTTCCACTCACCAGAAGTCTTAAGATCCTGTGGTGGGTGTTGTGGGTAGCTGGCGAGTGTCAGCCGACCCTGCGCCCTAGCTACCCTGGTGCTTTTCTGACCGGAAGAGGCTTGTGGCCCTAAGTAGGCCGGATTTCTGCCTCCCCAACCAGAGCAGTCTCAGGTCCCGCGTGATTGGACTCTCTTTCTTTCTTTCTTTCTTTCTTTCTTTCTTTCTTTCTTTCTTTCTTCTTTTCTTTTCTTTTCTTTTTTTTTTTTTTTTTTTTTTTTTTTTTAGACAGGGTTTCTCTTTTTAGCCCTGGCTGTCCTGGAACTCACTCTGTAGACCAGGCTTCTCTCTAACTCAGAAATCCACCTGCCTCTGCCTCCCAAGTGCTGGGATTAAAGGCATGAAAATCTCTGTTACGTATGTTTTTGCATTCAAACTATCAGACTTGTGATTTTAGCTGTGGTGCCCAACACCAAAAATATATACTTTTTTCACTACTAAAATAAAGTAATTGGCATTTCTGTTTTACAAAATTTTAAGCAATCACCCCTTTGATTACAAATGTACTTCATTCTCAGCTGAGTTGTATTCTTCATATGGGAAAGATATTTTGCATTTCTAAGGAAACTACCAAGCCACCAGACCTCTCCATTTATGGGTCTCAGAAGCATTCTGCCTTTCCTTGGCTATCCGTTATGTGGAATTATTTTGCTAGATGGTGAGAAATGATTGGTCACAGCTGCCTCATTTACAGAGTATGACTGCAATACATGCAGGGGAGTCTGTTTCCTCCATGACAGTAGGATGGCTCTCTTTTGAGGATTATATGACTTGAGCAAAAACTAGGTGAACTAAATTTTTTCAGAGAATAATGTTCTATATCAAAGGGTTTATTTAACTCAGTTTTCCCATCTTTCTGTTCTTGGTGTGTGAATCATAGGCTAATGTCACTCTACTGGGTGGTCTGCTATGAGGACAACCATAGCAATCTTGAAATATTTCTTCCCCCAAATTAGCAACTTTTGGGAGGATGCAATGAACTTTATTGAGAAAGAATACTTCTCCAAGCCATTCTCCTTCTTCTAGGGTTCTGGGATGGAAACTATGAGGGATGATAGCCTATGGAAGCCTCGGCTGCCTTCTTACTCTGTGTTCTTTCTGGGATGGGTGATTCAGTATTTATTACTTCTTGGTGACCATGTCGATACCACACCACTGCTATAACCAGATTCATTGTTTTATCAGCTTGAGAAAGTTACTGTTAAGGGCAAGCCAATCCCAGTGTCACAGATAGAAGAACTGGTGTCCCTGTGGAAGTAACAGGACAATCAATTACTCCATTTAGTCCACTATGCCATTGAGGGAGCCCTCTAATGACTTTCTTCAAGTGTAAGGTCAGATTGACAGTGGAAGCTTGTGAACTTTCCATGCAGCTGTGGCATAATCATGCTCAGACATTTGCCTTGAATATTATGAACAGAATACATTGTATACTGTATAACACAATATTGTAGATGTATAATAGAGTATAGTATATATAAAACATAGATAGTATAACATAGTAGTGTAGATCACTCTTTTAACACAATGACTCATTGAGATATAGAAGTGGGATGGTTGAATTACATGAAAATTTACTTTTGTTAAGAATTTTGCAGTGTTTTCTCTAGGTATGTGTTAATTTACATACCCACTCACAGCATGAAGCTTTCCTTCTTTCCATGTTTTCTTCAGCCTCAGTTGTCTGTTTTTAAAGTACATATAAGGAGAGGAAATAACCTTATGATAGTTTTGTATTTCATTGTCCTGTTCATTAGTGACACTGAGTATGGGTTACTTTTTATTCTATTTTATTTATTTATTTTCCAAGTCCAGATTAGTTCTATAGGTTTCTTTCTTTCTTTTTTTTTTTTTTTTGATTTTTTTAAATTGGGTATTTATTTCATTTACATTTCCAATGCTGTCCCAAAAGTCCCCCACATGCTCCCCCACCCACTCACCCACCCACCCACTCCCATTTCTTGGCCCTGTCGTTCCCCTGTACTGAGGCATATAAAGTTTGCACAACAAATGGGCCTCTCTTTCCAGCGATGGCTAACTAGGCCATCTTCTGATTCATATGCAGCTAGAGACACGAGCTCAGGGGGTGGGGAGGGGTACTGGTTAGTTCATATTGTTGTTCCACCTATAAGGATTGCAGATCCCTTTAGCTCCTTGGGTACTTTCTCTAGCTTCTCCATTGGGGGCCCTGCGATCCATCCAATAACTGACTGTGAGCATCCACTTCTGTGTTTGCTAGACCCCGGCATAGTCTCACAAGAGACAGCTATATCTGGGTCCTTTCAGCAAAATCTTGCTAGAGTATGCAATGGTGTCAGCGTTTGGAAGCTGATTATGGGATGGATCCCCGGATATGGCAGTCTCTAGATGGTCCATCCTTTCGTCTCAGCTCCAAACTTTGTCTCTGTAACTCCTTCCATGGGTGTTTTGTTCCCAATTCTAAGAAGGGGCAAAGTGTCCACACTTTGGTCTTTGTTCTTGAGTTTCATGCGTTTAGCAAATTTTATTTTATATCTTGGGTATCCTAAGTTTCTGGACTAATATCCACTTATCAGTGAGAACATATTGTGTGAGTTCCTTTGTGATTGGGTTACCTCACTCAGGATGATGCCCTCCAGGTCCATCCATTTGCCTAGGAATTTCATAAATTCATTCTTTTTAATAGCTGAGTAGTACTCCATTGTGTAAATGTACCACATTTTCTGTATCCATTGCTCTGTTGAGGGGCATCTGGGTTCTTTCCAGCTTCTGGCTATTATAAATAAGGCTGCTATGAACATAGTGGAGCATGTGTCCTTCTTACCGATTGGAACATCTTCTGGATATATGCCCAGGAGAGGTATTGCTGGATCCTCCGGTAGTACTATGTCTAATTTTCTGAGGAACCACCAGACTGATTTCCACAGTGGTTGTACAAGCTTGCAATCCCACCAACAATGGAGGAATGTTCTTCTTTCTCCACATCCTTGCCAGCATCTGCTGTCACCTGAATTTTTTATCTTAGCCATTCTGTATTTTTTATTTTTTACAGAATAGATGTCTTAAATTTCCTTGCTTAATAAAATGCTAGTGGGGAAAATGTATGTTACAACTTCCTCAATGTAAGCAAAGTTCTTTAGGTAGTTTTTGTCAACTTTATTATAGCTTTTTCAGCAGTGTATCCCCATCTTCACCCCAAAAGTTGTTCATCATCCCTTAATCTCACTGGATATACTAACCATACTAACCACACTTAGGGGAGCCTTCCTACCCAGTAGTATAAGGCCAACAGAAAACAAATCTCTATCATTTTGTCTGAAGTTGCTTTGTTTGTACATTTTTGTTTGTTAGTTTGTTTGTTTGTTTTTGTTTTATTTCGTTTTTCTTCCTGATATTTTGCTTTCATGTTATCTTTTCTAATTTTGTGGCTTTTTCGTGTGTGTGTGTGTATGTGTGTGTGTGTGTGTGTGTGTGTGTGTAATGTTTTACTCTGGCCACTGTGCCTTTGCCTGTCTGCTTCTAAAGAAAGAGAAAAAAGAGAAAGGAAGAAGATGGAGTTGGGTTGAAAGGGAGGTAGAAAGTTTCTAGCAGTTTGAGGAAGGGAAACTGTGATCAGAATATATTGTTTGAATATTTGGAATAATTTATATAGTTTTATTTGTTTTGTTTTTTAAAGGACTGTGCCTACTTGTACAATTTTTTGTTTGTTTGTTTTTGCTGTTACATGTTTGAGGTTTGTATGCACTGTACTTTGGAAATATTTCCATTCATGATAGATGTATATTATTATTACAGTTCAGTGGTTGCTCTACAGAAGCAGATTGACATATTTGAAATTTCAGTTACATTTTGTATTTGACACTGAGAATGAAACCTGCCTATTTAACAAAAAGAAGAGAAATGTGAAGAAAAAGCCATAAGGATAGTCAAGGAGGTTGGAAATCTGTGTTGACGTCAATGAAGGGAAGGAAACAAATGTCTCAGGAATGCAGTGTTAATGATAGTAACTTGAAACCTCTTTCATTTTGACCTCATTTGTAATGTTGCATGGAAAATCACCACTAGCAAACACATCAGTTCACTCTTTTCAGCATACTGTGAATCCTTTTGACCCAGAGCTATGGATTTGATGTATTACAAGCTAATTATCCCTCTAGCAAGTGTTGTTTAATGTGGTATTTGCTACACTTATGACTGAACCTGTAAGAAGAAAGAAAACAGTCCATTATGCAACAGAAGAAAACAGTTTAATTTGTGGTGAATTTGGAAAAATATTACTCCTGTACACTAAGGAAGAATATAGAAGAGTTATTTAACCAACGTAAGAAATATATTTCAGTGTGTTCTCTCTCTGTCTCACTGTCTCATCTATCTATCTATCTATCTATCTATCTATCTATCTATCTATCTATCTATCTATCATCTATCTATCTATCTATCTATCTATCTATCTATCTATCTATTTATCTATCATCTATTTATTATTTATTTCTCCTGACCTAGTGTCTTTGATGTTCCAGTGTTAGTACTGCTAAGAATTATGTAGAGACTATAACCTTACAAATTAAAATTTAAAACTAATGACACAGGGTTCTCATAAATGCAATGAATGTCCTAGGTGAAATAAGGGTTTGGTCCTGTGAGTGGCTGAAGATGTAATTGCCACCAGCAGTGCTATTGTCAATGCTCCTTAGTTTCTTGTTAGCCACTAACCATGCAAGCTACATAAATCTTCTCACAAGCTTCTCTATTCTCATGAGAAGCCCTTTGCTAATTCCAACTCTTTCTCAATGGAATATCTTACTTCTCAGTTCAGAAATCAGATTTGATCATTGAGTGGAGTTACCAGGTGGTGTTTGCTTTTGGCATTTTGTTTTTGTTGTTGTTAAGTAAAATTTCCCTAAACTAACATTAATTATTCATGACTTCAGGATGGAGATTCTCTTGAAGGTTGTGAAACACATCTCAGGACCTTACTTGTGCATTTTGATGGTTTTTTTCCATTAACTGTCAGTCTGAATTCTAAAGTTAAATAGAAACACTGAGAGTTCATGAAGTGCTTTATAACAATATGTTTATTGAAACTTTTTTGTGAATTTGTGTTTGCCAGTGGTTATATACACATGGAGTATGATTTATATGTGCCTGTAGAGGACAGATGTGTCTGATCTCCCTGAAGCTGGAAGTGTGTATCATCTTTTCATGGATGGTGCCATGAAAAGCAGTTTATATTTTGAACAGAGTCATCTGTCAAGACCCGCATAAAGACATTGAAATGGAATTTTATCATATAGTTAAACTTGGGGGAAAAGATATTTGGATTTACTTTTTACAAGCATATTTCCCTCCAGGTAGGTAATTTTTCCATTGCTTCAGTAGTCTGATTTAAGCAATAAATGATCTCTATCTCTTAACTCTACTGTCTGCTGATTTTCTTTTTAATGATTAGTGTTTACATTAACAATTTGGTGTCTCTGTGTGTATATGTGTGTATACACATACTATGGTGTGGTATATAAATTTGTGTGTTGTGTGCATTGGTAGACAAGGCTAAAGGTTAATGTTAGTTGCTTTTCTAACTTCCTTTCCACCTTATTCTTTGAGACAAAAATCTCTCTTTATACCTGAATCACATTGATTTTTCTAGGCTGTTTTTCTAGTGAGCTCCAGAGATCTGCCTGTGATAATTTTAACTCCCTAGCAATAGGCTTACAAGTATACAGTCATGTCTGGCTTTTGTGTAGGCTGTGGAGATCTAAACTCATATCTCAATGCATACAAAGTGTTACTGAATGAGCCATCTATCTCTCCAGCCCTTTGATCGGGATTTAACCTGAAATGATATCTTCTAGATTCATTAGATATGTCAATGATGACAAGATGTCCTTGATTTCAAGGCTACATACTATCAAGTTGGTTATAACTACCATACAGTCTTCAGCCATCCTCTCATTGATGAAGACTCAGGTTGATGCCACCATTTGACATTGGAAATTTGATGAACATGAGAGTTCAGTTATCTTTTCATTATGCTAAATTCAGTTCTTTTGGCTGTCTATCCAGTAGTGGGATTGTCAGATTATATACCTTTTCTATTTTGATATTTTGAGGAATTTCCATGCTAATTTCAAAGCAATAATCTGTGTTGTCAAAAACAGAGTTTTAGAATTTTTTTCTATGCTTTCACTCTTGTAATTGTAACTATCTTTTTGATAGTAGCTATTGAGCTAGTGCCAGTGATATCACCTTGTGACTTTAGTTTGTATATTAATAGTGTTGGTTATTTGTATAATTTCTCTTAAGAAAAGTCTGTTCAGACAATTCTCCTCTGTTCAGACTAGTCTGTCTTCTTACTAGTGAGTCCCTTAAACATTTTACACAGTACCAATTATATGTATAGTTTTTGTCTTATTTCTAGACCGCCTTTTCACTTTCTCTCCATTAATGGTTCCCAGTCTATGCAGAGATGCTTTATTTGATAAAATCCATTCTTCTAGCTTTGATTTTGTTGTGTGTGTTTTGGGTTCATATTTAAAATATAATATCAGGAAGTTTTTCTCTCTACACTAGTTTAGTAGTTTTATAGTTCTAGATATTTTATTTAAAATGTTAATTCTTTGAGTTTATTGGGTACACAATGTGGATTAACATGAGATAGATTCAATTTATTCTTCTGCATTTGGAAATAGAATTATTTTAATAACATTTACTGAAGAGGTTGTCGAAAAAAATCAATGAAATATTAACACACTAATTTATTTCTAGGCTACTTATTCTGATCCATTTGTTTGCTTGAATGTCCATATCATGCTTTTTGACTAGTATAGCCTTGCAATGTTTTTGAAGGTATTAAAGTTCTTTTTATTAACGTACAAAGTTTGGTGTAATCTATCTCACTGAGTATATTGTCTTCAACAAACCAGTCAAGAAAGGATACTTTCCAATATAGTTAAAACTATGACTTTTGCATATGGCAGAAACATTGGCATCATATACTCAGCCCATATTTCTAGAACAGACAGCATACTTTGATGAGACACAGCAAGAGTGAGAACCCTGGGGAGACATTGTGGGTGACTCAAATAGAGCTGCTGGTAACTTGTCTTGCCATCTTATGGCTAACAGGGGAAAATAATTGAACTAGTACATACGTATACTCCTCAGAGATTTTGCTATAATATGTTTTGATATCAGATAAGGTAACATTTTATTTCTTCCTTTTGTTTAGTTACAAAGGGTTTAAATATTTGCAGTGTTTTGTAGCTCCATACTAAATTTAGAGTTTTTTTTCTCTCTTTCAATCTTTCATTTGAATTGGCATAGCTATTGTATTAAATGGGTATTGTGGGTTTTTTGTAGCATATATATAATATTTTAACAAGGTCACTTCTATTGAATCAGGAGGTGATAGCTTTCATTTTTTGCTTCTTCAGTTTCTTTCATTAATACTTTATAGCTTACAATGCATATTTCTTTCACATGTTGCTTAAATTTATTTAAATTTTTGCTAGCTATTATAAATGAAAATTTAAAAATCCCTTTTGATAAATCCTCATCCTATGAATCTACTGATTTCTCTTTTTGTTTTTCTTCCTGCCTTTTAAATTTTTTAATGCAATCTTTATGGATTTTTATTTATAAAAATATCATCCATTCACATGGAAAATTACTTTCATTCCTTTTATAGATGATTTTTACTTTTTATTTTTTTAATCTCATTTTTCAGATTTTCATGGGTAGATTTTCCCAGTGGTATGCTAAATAGGTGAGATTAGGCATCCTTGCAAACTGCCATCTGGAGATGAATGGAAGAGAGTGTCTGTAACAATCTCAAAGCTGAAGCCAGATCATGCCTCACACCAAGAGACACTCCACAGACCACCACATGACATGCCTTTCTGGAAACTGGGACCCTGCTTTCTACATCCTATTGTGCCTTTGATAGTCCATATAGAAAAGACAGTGGTGCTTATTTTCACTGATGTGGGGACTTGCTGATAGGGATTGTGAGTGAGGTACAGGTTCCTTTCCACCATGGCTTAGTCTTGACATGAAATTACTGTTGAAACAAATCTGGAGACATCAGTGCAGTCATAGCAGTTTGAATGTCAGCAGAGTAAAAATGTTACTCCTCCATTTCAGAGTGCCAGTGTTATTCTATCTTTATGATAAGTGATAGAAAAGTAATTTTAGCAAACGGTTCATGAACCAATGGGATTTTCATGTTATAGACCATTATCTGTTAATTCCAATATAGAAAGACATTTTTTCTTTCTCTTCTGTATTTTTGACAGTAAATCAGTTACTTGAATTTTGCACACATTCCTAACTTTTAAGTTAAGGATTCATGTTTTTGATGTGCTGCATGTGAAATATTCAGGGACTTTAACTTGATATTATATAATGAAGACCATTTTCCATAGTAGCATATTTGTCCAGTTACAATTTTTATTGTCTCAATGAAAGTAGAATTACTAAGCTTTCAACTTCTATTTTCAAGTAGAGACTTTTAGCTATGGGTTTATTTGATATGGCTGTGCTGAGATTCATTGATTTAATAACATTTTTTTCTTGAGAGTTGTGTCTTAAGAGTTTGCTGGATTCTGTGATGTGCCCACATATATTACACTAAACATATGGCTTTGCCTTTCATTCTTTCAATGTGATATATCCCATTTATTAATTGCTACATATTGACCCATCCTTGCTTTATAGGAATAAAGCTACTTGGACCACCGTGGTTACTAGCCATTTAATATGCTGCTTAGTTGGATGCATTAGTATTCTGTTGATGATCCACACTCATCAAGTGTATCTTCTTTTGATTTCTTGGATTAAACTATTTGTGTAGCTTTAGTATTAGGGTCACACTGATCTTTCAAAATGAATTTAAAACAGTATTAGACTGCATTTTTTTTGTTTGTTTGTTTGTTTGTTTTTAAGGAATGAAACTAATAGAATAAGTGTGTATTATTTCAAGACATTTGTTAAACTCAATTACACAAAATGGAGTCGGTAGTTCAACAGAGGCAATCTGCTTTTTACAAAAGACAGAAACAAGCAATGTGCTTCTGACCACAAAGCTCAGTGCCTCAGTTTCCCAATCTATCACTGAAAGCCTGGATATCCCTGGAGAGTTACTGATATTGTGTCTATTTTGGAAAGCTGAGGAAGTTGGCATCTGAGGTAAGTGGAAGATGGTAGCAGTGGAAATAGGCTCTGTTCTACCTACTGGACACACACTAAGGAGAGGATGTGATCCCTGTTGCTGCCTCTGACCTGTGCTTGTCTGGGCTCTCTTTTGGAGAATGTTGACCATATTGTAGGTATGTTGTCCCCACTAGTAAAATCTTTTTGAAAATCCCCTCAAAGATATGCCCAGTAGTGAGTCTTCTAGTTGTTCATAAATTCCCTTAAACTAACAATTACAAAAAGATTTCTCACGGAAGTATTCTTCCAAATGACAAAGACAGAGTTTTCAGGTTGATATAGCAACTCACATGGGTGATTTTATCAACACAGTCACACACAGCATTGTTGGTTATATAGACATAAAAGTGAGCAAACTGCCAGCAAGTCCAGTCCCAGGGAATCTTCAGAACTCTAGCACAAACACAGATATACATATAAGATAAAAAATAAATCCTAAGGTTATTAAGCTAGATGCACAACACAGGTGATCTACCAAGATACTAAAAAACTGGAGTTGAATCTTGTAATTTTATAAGCCAAATGCACATCATGACTCTGTTTTCAAGATTAAAAAAAAATAATTGTTTCTCAAATTGGAACATTTTGAAGCACTATTTGTCACAACTATTTAACTCTAACTGCCTGGTAGTTATGGTGATCAAGTATGTTAACTAATTGGCTTCATCCAGAGGATAAAAACACCTCACAACAAGCTTATCAGCACTTTTATGGGCAATATAGTCAGATCAAACGGGTTTTCACTGGCGTTGCAGAAAGTGAGAGATGTGGACATTATCCCCTTTGATGTGTATATTTCAAAGAGATGGCCCCTGGGTTCTTCAGAAAGACATGACTAGATCATAAGTCCAAGAAAAGCTTTCCAAAGGATGGGTACGCATTTTAATGAGAACAGGGTAGAGAGTAACACGAAAACACATGAAAAATGGAAAGGGGAATCATTTCACTTATTTCCAACGTGGACAATTAAGCCTCTGTTTTCATTTGTTTTGTTTGTTTGTTAGTTTGTTTGTTTTGTTTTGTTTTTCAACCAGAAACACTTCCTATATTCTAGTTTTGCTAAGAAGTGGGGCTTTTAAGCATGACCCCCACCATTCTCTTTGGCTCATTTGATCTGTTTTGTTGCTTTAGTTTTCAGTTGCACTTCAAACTGTGTTGCTTTAGCATAGGAAACAAAATAAATACACCTTGTGCTCCATCCCTCTCCTCCGCTGACACACTACCTCATCTTTTAGACTCAGCTCTGTCATTCCCTTTGTGTTCATGTTTCTTCTGCTGCTGTATTTTAAGGAAGATGAACTATTTGATAATTTCGCGATTGACTCTCACAGTCATCAGACATATGTGTGAGGTGCACATTTAGGCAAAATACATTAAATATCATAAATAAATCTTTAAAAAAACAGCATGAAATCTGAGTTATTTAAAAACATAAATTAAAACACAATTAACTTGTATTAAATATGTGAATGAAAAGTCTTTTCTAAAACTAAAGAAAATTAGACTTTAGATGTGTAGTGCCTTTAAGAAAAACAACAAAAGAATTGGTTGATATAACACATACTGGGAGTCACTTTTAGGCATAACTTCAAAAGACAGATAATATACTAAACTGTAATTATTTTGAAAAAGAATTAAGTGAAGAATCTAGAAGAGAGAAAACGTAAATTCTGTTCAAAAAAAGAAATTCCAATTATAAATTAAACAAAGCACTTAAAATTAACTGTCAAGTTTAGCAGTGGTGGCTCTTTTGCAGTTATACTGGTCTATATGAAGGAGCCTGCTGTAGAACTGAACTTTCCTCATCTTGTCAAGAGATTGATTGCAAATTTGTGTACTCCTTTACAAAGCAATTTGTCAATATTTTTCAGGGTTCTGGTATGTTTACATGTTCTGCTCAAGCAAATCGACCTGTAGGAGCAGACACTAAGCCTGAAACTGACACTCTGGGAGTTTAGACTGCTACCCAAAATTATTGATGATAGTCAAAAACTTACAATGATCTATATATTCCAGATTGCAAATATGGCCTATTAATTGATCACCCACAAATATTCATATGTAAATTATTGTACAAGCATAATATGGTTTAAGTAATATAGGAAATAGGATCCTTGTGTTCTTATTGTTGCCAGATTACATGTAATATTAGACATTAATTACAGAAAGTATGCCACTTAATCATTGTTACTGACCATAAGTTTAAGGTTATTGAAGTCTTAGTGTTCTTGTAGAGATACAAAAGTGATCTTTTAAAAATATACCCTTTTTATATGAAATCACATTAAGGAAATATTGCCATTATACCTCCCTAAGTAAACAGCTAATGTTTAAGTCATTTAAAAATCATTTAGGCATTGGTTTTGTTATGCATATGTTTATCAAGAAGATGTGTCTATCAAGTTGTCATTTGCTCTTTAACAAAAGCACTATTCGGAAACATATGTTACAACTGGCATTTGTAACAAAATGTTATACATAATAAAAATTATAATCATAAACATCTGATGCAATGTGTATTTTCTAATTTTGTTATATTTACAATATGTTGTAAAAAGGAAATTCAGCTCTTAAAACTCATGAATCTTAACTGTGTAAAAAAAAAAGAAGTCAACCTAGGAGACAAATTTCTTTCAGTATTTAGGTGTGTGCACCTGCATGCGTGCATGTGTGTGCGCATGTATGTGCTTATTTGCACACATGTATGCTAATCCTCTGCTCACAGTACATTTGGTTTTGATTGTGTCCCTGATAAATTATTCAACAGTCTCCAAAAGACATTAAAGTTTTTGGTAGTTTATAGATTACTTGGCACTGCTTATGAAAATAGTATTCTCTATTGTTTTACAAACAAAACAAAACATCAAAACTCCAAAGTCCTCTACTATCCACTCTCAGTAAAACAAACTAAAAAAAAAAAGAAAAATAGAAAAAAGATAACAGGCAAGAATAAAATATAGTACAAACAAAAACCTGTCAATACTTGTGTGTGTTCCAGATTTTCAAAGATTATAATATAATTTTATTTCATCTTCTTTTAAATTGCTTAGAAAAAATTTCACATTTAGTCTTTAATACTGTTTGACCTAAATGACTTGAGTGTGTGAATATTTTCCTATGATCTAAGAGAATTGCATATGCCATTCTCTCAGCAGGGTTAAAATGGCAATTACTTCAACAAGAAATTTCTTTGTTCTTATTAAATTATGTCACTTTTAGCTAGACATGAAAGTTAACCCCTCACATGCATGTAAAATGAAATTCTACATAAAGTATTTTTTGTTGTCATTATCTTTGTTGTAGTTTGTCTTTAAAGTCTAGGACACCATCTATGTTCCCTGGATGCAGCTTTGTAATGTCTTTATGACAACAGTGACATAAGATAATTAATAGATCCCTTTGTCTCTTCTTAATAATTTTGAAGAACATTTTGGCTAAGAACGTTAACTTCATTGAGACCAAATAAAAATGCTTTATAAAACAATGGTATCATATCTGTCTAATGAATGTAAATAACTGAAAAGTTGATCATTGAATTTCTTGCTGAAATAGATTTTATGGTCTTATTCACAGATATATCATCAAAGTTGTTTCACCTCCTATTTTAAGCCTTCTTTTGAATCTTAGGTCATTTAGATGAGATTAAATAGACATGTGAGAAGCACAGTATAATTACCTTAATTAATAAATGAGCTCTGTGTGCTGGGCCAGATTGAAAGTCTTTTTTGTCTATGTAGTAATCAGTCATATGATCTCTGTATGAAAAGAATATCCCCAGGGACAGTGGAAAATTTCATCTTGACAATTAATTAAGACCAAGTTGCTGCTCTTACAAGGGTTGTTATATTTCTCAAGAGAAGGCAAGAGATGATATTCTCTGTTTTAAAAAATTGTCATTCTTAATTGTGATAAAGTCAAAATATTATTAGAATTTTTGTAGAAATAAGATTCTTTTTTTTAAATTTAAATATTTTTATTACATATTTTCCTCAATTACATTTCCAATGCTATCCCAAAAGTCCCCCATAGCGCCCCCCACTTCCCTACCCACCCATTACCATTCTTTTGGCCCTGGCATTCCCCTATATTGGGGCATATAAAGTTTGCAAGTCCAATGGGCCTCTCTTTCCATTGATGGCCGACTAGGCCATCTTTCGATACATATGCAGCTAGAGACAAGAGCTCCGGGGTTCTGGTTAGTACATCATGTTGTTCCAACAATAGGGTTGCAGATCCCTTTAGCTCCTTGGGTACTTTCTCTAGCTTCTCCATTGGGAGCCCTGTGATACATCCAATAGCTGACTGTGAACATCCACTCCTGTGTTTGCTAGGCCCCGGCATAGTCTCACAAGAGACAGCTATATTTGGGTCCTTTCAGCAAAATCTTGCTAGTGTATGCCATGGTGTCAGCGTTTAGAAGCTGCTTATGGGATGGATCCCTGGATATGGCAGTCTCTAAATGGTCCATCCTTTCATCACAGCTACGAACTTTGTCTCTGTAACTCCTTCCCTGGGTGTTTTGTTCTCAATTCTAAGTAGGGGCACAGTGTCCACACTTTGGTCTTCATTCTTCTTGAGTTTCATGCGTTTAGCAAATTGTATCTTATATCTTGGGTATCCTAAGTTTTGGGCTAATATCCACTTATCAGTGAATACATATTGTGTGAGTTCTTTTGTGATTGTGTTACTTCACTCAAGATGATGCCCTCCAGGTCCATCCATTCATAAATTCATTCTTTTTAATAGCTGAGTAGTACTCCATTGTGTAAATGTACCATAATTTCTGTATCCATTCCTCTGTTGAGGGACATCTGGGTTCTTTCCAGCTTCTGGTTATTATAAATAGGGCTGCTATGAACATAGTGGAGCATGTGTCCTTTTTACTGGTTGGGACATCTTCTGGATATATGCCCAGGAGAGGTATTGCTGGATCATCTGGTAGTACTATGTCCAATTTTCTGAGGAACCGCCAGACTGATTTCCAGAGTGGTTGTACAAGCTTGCAATCCCACCAACAATGGAGGAGTGTTCCTCTTTCTCCACATCCTCGCCAGCATCTGCTGTCACCTGAATTTTTGATCTTAGCCATTCTGACTGGTGTGAGGTGGAATCTCAGGGTTGTTTTGATTTGCATTTCCCTGATGATTAAGGATGTTGAACATTTTTTCAGGTGCTTCTCTGCCATTCGGTATTCCTCAGGTGAGAATTCTTTGTTCAGTTCTGAGCCCCATTTTTTAATGGGGTTATTTGACTTTCTGGAGTCCACCTTCTTAAGGGACTAATATCCAATATATATAAAGAACTCTAGAAATAAGATTCTATTCCATTTCTGAATTTGAGAAATAGAAGTGCCTAAGCATTTGTGAACTATTACAAAGATGCCTGGAAAAAGGAAGAAACTCATAAAGTTAGGAATTAAATTTTCAATAACTCTTCTTTTTCAAATGTAATATCATTTGAACATAATTATATATGTCATTTATAATAGTTATCTTAGAATTAGGGTTTCATCTTTGTGTTTCCAACTCACAATAATGTTGATCGTGTATTTTTCATACTCATGCTATTTAGATTTAATAAAACATGTTGCATTGGGGAGGCACCTCTTCAATGGCTTGATAGGGTATATAGATTTCTTACGTTTTTGAAATTTCTATACTTATTATTATTTTGACACGCCATTAAATTGCAGTATTTTTACACAATGGGCAGCTCCCTGTTACATTCTAAATGTGTCAAAAATAAGGGACAGTGAGTGGGATATAAAGTAATTAAATGAAAATAAATAAATTTAAATAAAAATAAAAATTAAATCTCATACATCATGATGACTTACTCAGTTAAGCAGATTCATGGAAAAGTGAATGTTTAATAGTTGAGCTGCTTGCAGATATCTAAGAACCTCAGGGAAATGAGTGCATGCTTATTCAACTTGTGCTAGCATCCTTCTTTGCTGGTCATGGTTCAGAGCACATTAAGAAGGTGAAGTTCAGTCAAAGAAATGCACAGAAGAAATCACTGTTCCATGTTGATGCTGGAGATCCCTCTAATGAGCTGGGGTTCTGTCATTGCCCTTCCTTGCTTCTGACAGCTGGAAGCCCACATTAGTAAGTGACTCGGCATTTTTCTAAACAGCATTAGAAAGTAACATTTGAGAACATTCATTTTTTATCTTTGTTCCATGCTACTTTATGAGTCCCTGGCATGCAAAAATCTAAGAGCCATCAGTGTCAACAACACAGTATTATAAGTTAAAATGAGCTTTTGTAATCCCATGTCTCACTAGAAATTCACTCTTCTCATCTTCGACATCCTAACATCTTCACATTGTCCTAGCACAAACTAGTTCTCTCATTCTGTCTCTTCGTAATCTTGACACAAATAATGACAAACAGCCCACTTATGTTTTGTTACACAAACCCAGATAAAATTAGGTCCCATTGTGCACTATTTTCATATGAAATATGATACAAAAGCATACTACAAAATTTATGAATTTATGACAGAATTCAGATTCTCTGCATTTGATCATCAGTTACTCTACGTTAGTCTCTACTCCATAGGCTTTTAGGAGATGAGGGTCTTCCTGATGGAAAAGAGGCCAAGCTGAGCCTCTGGCATCCTCCTCTTTGGAGAAGCGCTGGAAGGTCATGTGTCATGGACTTGTACGTGGGCGTCGTACTCTGAAATTCTGTGTATACTTGGGGTTAGCATCAGATCTAAGTATATCAACATGGAATTTTTTTTATGTGTAGAACATAATGATCTCCCCATATAGCCTTGAAACTTTCCTTGGAGTTCTCATGAGTTCTCTTGTTTACTGTCTCCGCAGAGCATCTCCCTTCTCCCAAGGCCTTCACAGCCTTTGGTTCAGAAAGCGGAAGCATCTGCCTGGAGGGAGCAGGCTCCCATGATAACCAGGCAGAAAGGGAATAGAAGTGAGAAACAGAGCTTGTTCAGTTTCCTGGTGTCTGCCTGGTGATTTATTTTAGATCCTCTTTGACTGATCTATGCTTATTTTTAAGCTTGTGTTCACGGGTAAAATATAAATGTGTCTAGGCTTAAGATCCTAAGTGGTGTCCTATATGTTCATGCAACGTATAATGTATTGGGCAAAGGCTACTGTGTGGGATATTTCTTTGCCTTCGATATTCATTTATTAGGATATAATAGAAAATACTTCAATGTGATGGAAATTCAACATTTTCTTCTGTCAGTGATTAGGAAAAAATGTGCTGTTTTTAAAATAACCTCTCTTCACTCTGTGTATTTTCTTACACATGAGACTTGAAGCAAAACAGTTAAGAGGAATGTAGAAAATCTAAACGTTTAAATTTTTTCTAAATGATTTTGCCAGGATCTTTTCAATTTGTTCTCCTCTCATACTTGCTGAGAAAGTGCACACATTTGGAATTCAGAACATTTCAGCAGTGAGTGTCTTCTTTCCTGTATGCTGGTAATGAGCATATGGAAGCAGGGCTGAATGGAAGACAAGCTGTGGATTTTTATTGAACACTCAAAAATATAAGATATATTTTTTAACTTGAATTTTGCTCTCCAGTAATGGCTTAAAAAAAAAAAGAAGGGAAACAAAGTTAAAATCATTCTGATGTGGGGTTTAAAAGAAAAAATTTAAAAAGTAGCATTGTAACTATTTTCTTCATAATTTACATAGTTAGAGTTTCAAGAAAGGTATCAAGAACCACAAAGGAAACCAGAACTCTCACAATAGCTGCAAAAGAAGGAACATCAGAGCTATCACAGTACCATGCTTTTTTATAACTTTTGCTTTGTTATTTTTAGAATCAGATAATTGGGCATAACATATTTAGAGCTCCAAGCCTCTAAGAAAGATTTTAAACACATAGAAACTAGAGATTTTAAAGAACCCAACTTACATTTTTCTGTATTTTTTAAGAAAATGGTATTGGAGAAATTGATGTACTTCTTTGAAAGATGGGCAGGGATTGAGAGATCCGTTGCTTTTCCGTTTTTATGACATGGGGAATTACAGGCATCTCACATAGCTGGATCCTGCATGAGAAGGCTGCTTGCTAGTAGTTTGGAGTGGTCCTGTTAGAAAAAGGAATAAATTAGGTTTAAAGCATTTGTCAAAGCCAAGCTGCCTTTCTTGGGTCATGCTCACTTTTACCTGTATTTGATTAAGGCATTTATGCTTAGGGATTATGGGGATTCCAAATTGTCTATAGGTAGCAAATCCACATGGTTCTTTGTATAATTACTGTGGCTATCAGCTGAAGCCTACAGTAGAACTATGTTCCTAGAGCTGGTTGATGGTGGGTTTCAGTAACTACTTCAACAAGACTGGGAAGGCAGTTCAGAAACAAAGCTCTAGTATCCTAATATAATGCTAGAACATTAGAAAGACTAACTAGAAATTTGAAATATAGCTGGTGGGGCATTATTTGTTGTTCATGAGGTAATGTGCTAAATTACATTTGTATATTCCTGTAATGTTCAATGAATGAATCCATAATAAAATATTTTAGCTTATTCATACTTTGTTTGTGACTGTTATATATTCAATGTACCTCCTGGAAACATTGTGTTTGGGACAGGATCTCCAATGAAGAAAGAATTGGCAGGTGAGGCCTATTAGCACACACCTAGATCATAAGAGTCCCACCCTCCTGAATGGACCAATGTAGATAACAACCATTGAGTCTTCAAACTTGATCTTATTTGTTCATACTACATAGTCTTCTCACATTCTGATATGATATCTGGGTCCTAACAGTTTGGATAAGTTAGTCTGTTGCCAGATATCCTACATAAGCCTATTAGACAAAGCTTACAGAGCAAAGCAGAAAAGGAGATTTATTCAAAGATAACATGTTGTGAAGTGGGACAAACAGATCCATTGATCATTCATGTCTGTCTTTGGAGTTATGGCATGAGTGTTATATATAAATGAGGGATGTTTTCCATAACTAAGCAGTGATAGTCAAGCTGTGCTCCTACCCATCACTGTTTTTGGACCCCAGAACTTCAGTGGTCCTATAAAGTTGTCTGTCAACTTGCCAAAACTGGGTGAAATTTCTTTCTAGGATGTAAATTCTCCTGTAACTATAACCTGTCTTTTTCTTTTTCCCAACCTGAGATTCTTGTGGAAAATTCCAGGGATTTTTTTTTTTTGGGGGGGGGTCTTTTGTTTTTATAGTTTGATAGCCAAAATGAAGGACACAAAAGTCTTACTAGAATTTTCTCAGTCCTTTCTAAGCATGCCAGTGACTATTCTTTGACTTTGTTTTAATACCGCAGTCTTGAAGTTAACATATGTGGGTCTGAAACAAATACCTCCAAGGTGAGTAGAGTGAATTTTAAGCCACATAACTGATATCATACAATTACACATAAAAAGCATTTCTCTGAAACCACTTGATATTTACTCATTTTGGAAAGGTTGGCCTGAATATTTGTTGAATTATATTCACTTTGTAACATACAAGTATTTTAAGATTTTCATAATGACCAAAAAGTGAAGCAAGCAAGCAAGCAAACAAACAGAAAGACTATTTCTTTTGTAATGGTGATCAGATTGAAGTTTTTAATTAAGTGATATTCTTTATATAGTTTTGGTAGAATGAAACCTTACAGAATCGGTTAGTCACCATGTAATCTCTGTTAAATTTAGCTAAATCAGACACGTTGAGAAGAGATTGGAGCCATTCAAGACTATCACTATTTCTAACAATTTTACAGGCCAAAAGTACTAAAAAATTTATCTAATTCCATTTGGCTTAGATTTTTTAAAACCTTCCTTTAAAAGAGGTCTCAAACTCTTCAAACCCCATCCTTTCTAGCCAACTGTTCAAAGGTAGGGGAGAAAAGTGGGTAAATAGGACAAGGGGGTGTGGACTTGTTTGAAGTATAATTCCTTGTAGCAATTCTAATCTCCATTGTCAGGATACAACAGTGATCAAAATGGTGACCAAAACATAGATACAAGGATTGTAGAGAAGTCTTATAGAGAAGCTGGCTTTTGTAAGCAATTGTTTGTTTCTCCTATACTAAGATACTTCAGACCTGTGCACATTGGAACTTTACATTATATTTCTTTTCTAAGTACTAGGGAACATATTTTAAAGGAGAGTTGGTCAAAAGGGAACAAGAGAGTACAGCTGTGTTTTAGGTCTATGTATTATTTCATTTTTCAAAGGACAACAGACAAATTTAATTTGAAGTGTGCAGATTTTAGAATCAAAATAATGGCACAGTGGAGTGCAAGACCAAGTTTTCCAACAGACACAGAGATGTTCTAATTCATTAAGGTGACATAACCATTTTAACAAGGAGAATATTGGAAGGATTTTCATGAAAGGAGAGAGAAGGAAATCTTTTTTTTTCTATGTAGTTTCTTTAAAGTTAAGGAAAAAATATGTTTCTATGGGGCTAATGAATCTAAGCCTGATTAGTTAAAATGAACATGGGGTTAGTAGATCCATGAGACTTTTTAAATGGTTCTAAGACAATTGTTTTTTGTTTTTTTTCTCTCCTTTTATTAGATATTTTCTTTATTCACATTTCAAATGTTATTCCCTTTCCTAGTTTCCCCTGAAAATCCCCTATCCTCTCCCCTCTCCCCCTGCTCACCAACCCACCCACTCCCACTTCCTGGCCCTGGCATTCCCCTATACTGAGGCATAGAAAGTTCACAGGACCTAGGGCCTCTCCTCCCACTGATGACTGACTAGGCCATCCTCTGCTACATATGCTGCTAGAGCCATGAGTCCCACTATATGTTTTTCTTTGGTTGGTGGTTTAGTCCCATGGAGCGCTGGGGGTGCTAGTTAATAAGATCATCGATAACAGGCATAAGGAACAATTGTGAGTAATGGCAGAACCATCTGCTGCATATAGATCATCTGGTTGTGAAAAGCAGATAGGAAAATACTCCCCTTCCCTTCCCTTCCCTTCCCTTCCCTTCCCTTCCCTTCCCTTCCCTTCCCTTCCCTTCCCTTCCCTTCCCTTCCCTTCCCTTCCCTTCCCTTCCCTTCCCTTCCCTTCCCTTCCCTTCCCTTCCCTTCCCTTCCCTTCCCTTCCCTTCCCTTCCCTTCCCTTCCCTTCTCCCCTTTTCTCTTTTCTTTTCCTTTCCTTTCTTTATTTTTTCTTTTATTTTCTCTTCTTTTCTCTTCTTTATTTACATTTCAAATGTTATCACCCTTTCCAGTTTGTCATCTGCAAATGCCCTGTCCCATGCCCCCTTAAACTGCTTCACTGAGACTGTTCCACCCACCTACCCACTCCCACCTCATTGCCCTAACATTCCTCTACACTGGGGCATCAAGCCCCAAGGCCTTTCACAGGACCAAGGGCCTTTCCTCCCATTGATGCCAGATAAGGCCCTTTCAGCCCCTGCAGTCATTCCCCTAACTCCTCCATTGGGGTCACTGTGCTCAGTCCAATGATCGACTACGAGCATCCTCATCTGTATTGGTCAGAATCTGGAAGAGCCTCTCAGAAGACAGCTGTATCAGGCTCCTGTCACCAAGCACTTCTTGGCATTCACAATAGTGTCTAGATTTGGTGTCTGCATGTGGAATGCATCCCCAGGTGAGGCAGTCTCTGGATGGCCATTCCTTCAGTCTCTGCTCCATTCTTTGTCCTTGTATTTCCTTTAGACAGGATTCTGGATTAAATTTTTGGAAATGGGTAGGTGGCCCCATCCCTGAACCCGGAGGCCATCCATAACCTCTTGATATGGTTTTCACAGGTTCTCCTTCCCCTTTGTGGGGTATTTTAGTTAATGTTATCCCTGTAGGGTCCTGGGAAGCTCTTGCTTTCTTGGCATCTGGGCCTTTCTGGTTGGTACCCCAGTTTCTCATCCCTCATTGCTACACATCTTTGTTCAATTTCCTGACCCTCTGTACATCTCCTCCGTCTTATTTCATGATTCTGACCCTCTTTCCCCCTTGCCCTCTTCTCTTCCTCCCAAGACCCTCCCACCCTCTACTTCCCTTCATTATTTTGTTTCCCTTCTAAGTAGGATTGAAGCATTCACTCTTTGGTCTTCCTTCCTCTTGAGCTTCATGTGGTCCCTATGAAAGTATTCCACACTCTTTGCCTAATACCCACTTATTAGTGAGTACCTACCATGTGTGGTCTTTTGTGACTGAGTTATCTCACTCAGATTCTAGATCTATCAATTTGCCTGTGAATTTCATTAAGTTAGTGTTTTTAATAGCTGAGTAGTATTCCATTGTGTAAATATACCGCATTTTCAGTATTCATTGTTCTGTTGAGGGACTTCTGGGTTATTTCCAGCTTCTTGTTATTATAAATATAGCTGCTATTAACATACTGGAGCATGTGTTATTATTACATGCTGGAGCATCTTCTGGGTGCCCAGGAGTGGTATAGTTGGGTCCTCATGTAGTACTATATCCAATTTTCTGAGGAACCACCAGACTGATTTCCAGAGTGGTTGTACTAGCTTGCAATTCCACCAGCAATGGAGGAGTGTTCCTCTGTCTTCAATCCTCGACAGCATCTGCTGTCACCCAAGTTTTTGATCTTAGCCATTCTGAGTGGTTTTAGGTGGAATCTCAGTGTCATTTTGATTTGTATTTCCCTGATGACTAAGAATGTTAACCATTTC
Organism: Mus caroli; assembly: GCF_978045245.1. NCBI lineage: Eukaryota > Metazoa > Chordata > Mammalia > Rodentia > Muridae > Mus > Mus caroli. The sequence goes on from NW_028227256.1 coordinate 137,545,397, forward strand.
TTTAGGTGTTTCTCGGTCATTCAAGTTTCCTCAGTCGAGAATTCTCTGTTTAGGTCTGTTCCCCATTTTTAAAATAAGGTTATTTGTTTATCTGGAGTCTAACTTCTTGAATTCTCTGTGTATATTGGATATTAGCCGAGAAGGGAATCTTAACATCTTGTATTACAATTATGTATTCGAGTTTCTTTTATCAAAACACAACTCCCAAACAGATATTTGATTTTTAAACTTTGTCATATGCTGCTGGTAACAATAAAAGCACATACAAAATAAAAACTGAAGAATATTTTAAATAATATTTTCATCATATTTCATCTGTCAACATCACATGGAGTATTACATATGAGAACATTCTCTCCACAAACAGTGCATTCAGTAGTTCAATGAGCAGAGAACTTAGACCTAATATTGCCTGAAAATAATACTATGACAAATATAGCTTAAGTTAGGGACAGTTTATTCTATTTCACAGTTTAAGGTAGAGTCATTCATGGTGGGGAAATCTAGGCAACAGGCATTGAAAGTAGCGGCTCACATCACATCCGAAAAATGTAATAGACAATGTTGAACACATGTTGCTGCTCATCTATCCATTTATCAGTAGGGAATGGCATCACCCTCAGTGGCATGGCATTGTTCCATGAATTAGCACAATCAAAATCATGTCTCAGAGAACCATCTCTTCAATTATTCTAAATAACCGGATGATTCTGTTAACAGTACTATCATTTCATTTATGATACTGTTACCATCATAAAACATTTTTGATGTTCTTTTACTTGTTTCAGAATTTTAGCCATCATTTTAAATTGTATAAGATTTTTCTTCCTTAGATAAGATTTCCAGAATTAACATCCAAGAGCATCACACAATAATTCACTCTTAAGGAAGTTCATAATCAGCATTCAATTATTTTTCACTTACTTTGGCATGCCTGCACTAACTTCCAGCTTTTTGTTTAGTCTCAAATCCAAATTCTCCTAATATTTATTTCCAAAGGAAGAACTAAATTAAAACAAAAAAAACAACTAAGAAAAAAAATTCAGAAACAATAGCTTTTATTCAGTCCAAAAATTATTGCTCAAATGTATTTATACCCATACATATATTTGAAAAAGTAAAAAAAAAAAGTGCATGCTAAATACTTAAAATTCTTAATGTGTAAAATGTATTTGAAAAAAAAATGCAAAAGTTGAAATTTTATTACTCAGTTATTTTAGAGGCCTCAGAGCAGATTGCTATCATATCATGACACCCCAGAGACCATGGTAAGTTTGTAAAGATCAGTGAGCTAGAACTCCTTAGGGGACAAGAAGTGCGTGAAGTTCGGTTATCCAGATTATTACAGACATTTCTTCAACACCCTTCTTTTTCTACCTCAATTAGTTCTCTGGAACTTAATGACTAACATAGAGCCCTCAAATCTTCTTCATCACACAACAGACCTCAAAATAGAGGAAAGTCTGTCCTGCAATGTCCTTCAAGGGCTTGACGGTGGTTCCACAGGACTGGAGCAGTGAATGATAAAACCTGTTTTACAGAATGGCAGCTTACAAGAATGGTTCAAAAAGAACCCAAGAACAAGTAGGAAGACAAAGTCCAAGTCACACACTGTGGGGAGAAGCCTATCAAGTGTACAATTGATAGGGAATTCAAAATAAAATTTCAAGTATTAGTTTTTCTACGTCATCAAAGCAGCTGATACTTACTGAAGCAGAAAGATGTCCTTGAGTTAAAATGATTCCAGCAGCTGCTGAGACCCACCTGCTTCCTCTCCATCTTCATCTGGGGTCAAAATACTGTAAGAAAAAGACCTCAAAATGTGTCCTAGTCTGATTTACATCAGCAAGATTGTTACTGTAGTTATTAAGAGTCAGAGCTTGGGCCCTGACAGTCTCAATAAGATTGTGACACCAGTCTTTAGTAAACCAAGTAAACTAACCAGTAACAGGCAAAAGCCAAAACGGAGGTTTATTCAATATATATATATTATATATCAGGAGGAGGGAAAAGACCCAGGGAATACCATATCTCAGGGAATGAATGCCCTGTTCATCTTCTGGACCCTGACATGAGGTTTAGATTTCAGTAGAGGGTCAGAGATATGAACAATTCAACAGGACTGGTCAAGTTCGGGTCCAGCTTATTACTGTCTAGTCTTTAGGTCTTCAGTCTGTACTGTGTGATGGTCTCACCAATGATCAGCATCTAGTGAGAGAGGATCCTGACCAGCACAGGATTAGGCAATTTATGTCTCTCAGGCTGAAATTCTTTAATTTTTTTTTTTATTTCTTTAAGGTATGCCATTTTGAATCTCTGGTAGTCAAAGTGAAAAACACAAATGTGTTCTTAGAATTTCTACATTCACTGTAGATTTTAGGTTGCAGGTTTCAGTATGATTCAATACAAGAGTCGTGGCTGGATTTAGACCTTGGGTTTCTCAGTCCTTTGTACTGTAAAAAAATATATGTTTTCTTCTCAAAAGCAATTCTATCTATAATACTTTTATGGCAACACAAAACACACCAAGGCAGGCAAAAACTATTTTCTGTAGGTTTCTTCTTTGGTAGTTTTCTGCTATGAAAGTTCATATTTGACTATTCACTTTGGTATACTTGGCAATTAAAAAATCAGAAAATATAGTCACAGTAGAACAAAGTGAAAGAAAAATCAGTTAAAATACCTATTTATTTTATTAAAAAAATAGAAATGGTGAGCTCACAAAAAGGGGCCCATCACGACTGCCCTCAGAAAGCCCCAACAAGTTGCTGAAAGAGTCAGATGCAGATATTTACACCCAACCAAAGGACAGAAGCTGCTGACCCCTGCAGTTTAATTAGGGAAAAGCTGAAAGAAGCTGAGGAGGAGGGTGATCCTGTATGAGAACCAACAGTCAACTAACACTGACACTGAGCCACCAACTAGGCAGTATTCACCAGCTGATGTGAGGACCCCAACACATATATAGTAGAGGACTGACAGGTCTGGCCTTAGTGAGAGAATATGCATCTAACACTCAAGAGAATGAAAGCTAGGTGGAGTTTAGAGGTCTGGTGGGTTGGGGGTTGGGAGAGTGGGGACATCCTCGTGGAGCTATGGAGAGGAGTTATGGGATATGGAACAGTCAGAGGGTAGACTGTAATAAAAAGTTTAATACAATTTTTTAAAAATTGTAGCATTCAGATTACATTTGTTCCCTCGGCATGAAAAGGCAGTTGCATAAGTTTTCCTGTATTTATTTGCTAGATGTTATTATTTAAAAAATTCTCTCATATCCTCACTTTCTTAACTCATGCATGTGTTGTTTATTTAATGTGTGAGTCTGTAGAGTTCTTCAAGATTTATGACTCATTCTGTGGCCCAAGTCACTGTAAAATACCAAGTCCCTGGACTTACTCCAGACCCTCTCAGTCAGGATTGAGCTGATTTGTGGTTAAAACTTGAGATCCAGTGTCATTTTCTTTTTTTTTCCTTGGAGTCATTCATCACCCCTGGCTCTTACAAAATATTTCTTGAATCATTTTCTGCATAGATTGCTGAGCCTTGAGGGGAAGGCTTTGATATAGACATCTTTGTCTTAGACTTTATTAAATGAAGTTTATCTCTAATCTTTTAGTTCATAAATTATGGAATCCTCCTTTTAAAAACTATATTGTTTTTCATGAAAGTTTATGTGTTCGTTTAGAAATATAATTTTTACATAAACAAATAAGACAACTCACCCAACAAGACAGAAATAATATCTTTAACATGACATAATTCCTGTACAAATACAGATATGGATATAAAGGGTATAGATGGTTGTAAAGTGGAGACAGATGGATGTGGAAAAATGAGAATAATTATAATGAACTGTAGTCAGTCTATGTTTAAAATTATAAATGAAAGATGTTCATCTGACTTTTCTATCTTCTGATTTATTCACAATTTATATAAATAATTGAAATAGAAAATGTTGTTGAAGTTAAAATAAATGTTACTTTATAAGAACTATTATGTTTTTCTAGTCGTCTGACATGAAGTAACATTTTCAAAGGACTATGATTCAAGTTGAGACATCTGCTGTCTATCCAGTGAAGGATGAGGGAATTGCTGTACTGCCTCACCACCTCCCTGTCTGGCTTCCTAAAAACATTTTATCTGTACAGATAAAAGGTCTTCACATTCCATCCCACAGACAAAATGATGTAATTGTTTCAGTTACTTGTATGTTGTCTCAGTAGTGCTATTTACTATAACATCTCTGTTCCTGAGTCTAAGGTTTTTATCCTTCCTCCCTCATTTTCCCTCCCTCCCTCCCTCCCTCCCTCCCTCCCTCCCTCCCTCCCTCCCACATCTTCCTCTCCCTCTCTTGAATTCATGACTCTTCTTCCTCAGTTTTCAGAATTCTGGGATTACTGGTCATGTCACCTTTAGCTCTTGAGTCCTTTCTTTAGTGCACATTTTTCATAAGAATTTTTATCCTCATTCCATGCTGCATAACTACAAGAGTATTATCTACTTTTATGCTTTATGTACTTTGGATTAAGGTATGACACTTTTATCCTGGGAGGTACCGATATACAAGTGTACATTTCTTTTGTTGTTCTTTCTTGTTTAACACTATAGACAGTTATATGTCTTCAAGTGTTATTTCTTGGAAGATATTTTATATTCTAATTTGGCAGCCCTTTTATTGCATTTAACTGAACATATTTTAAAATATTTTTGCTAAAATATGTCTCATTTTTTTTTTATAAATTTCTCATGGTATGATATGCATTATGAAGGTTAGAAGTGTCTTCTCTCACCCTGTATTAGAGGGAACCCTGTATTAGAGGGAATCAGCTTGTGTGGTGTGCACAAATAATTTAAAAACCTTACTCTAATTAAATGCTTGCTTTAAATACAACATATCACTTTCACTATCACCATTTCACTCTGAAAAATACCACATAACAGTGAAAGGCAATCCACAGAGTTCAGAAAGTGGCCTGTCGCAGGAAAAGGTGGGTTAGATTATGAGCTTAGAGCAAGGCTGCCTCCATTTAGGGTTAAAACTATCTTGCAGTAAAGAGAAACTAGGCTTATTCCTGTTTATGACTTAACCTCTGTTTCTCAAGACATGGGCTATGCTCCACTTATAACCTTCAGTAGAAATAGTTCTATACTGCCTGTACCAAGAAAGACACCCATGGCTTTGCTTCAAAAAGTTATTATAACTGTCTTGCAACCCTACCCTGTTTAAAAATGTCATTATGACTACTAGGTTATGACTCCCTGTTTTTATGACTGCCTTTTTACAAACCACTTTGCAAACATTGTCTTTGTTTCAGGACGTCATTATAACTAACTTGTTATGGCCATGTTCTGCTCCTGTAACTCTGCCTATTTTGCAAACAAAATTGCTCATTTGGTAGCCCCCTCCCTCTGAGATATAAAAACCCTTGTCTTTCTTACATCCATTACTGACCTCTTGAACCCTGTATTAGAGGGAATCAGCTTGTGTAGTATGCACAAATAATTTAAAAACCTTACTCTAATTAAATACTTGCTTTAAATACTTTGGCCATAGTGATTTGGATCTGTGGTCTTTCTCTTTATGTCTTTGGGATGAATAGAACCTGAGTTATCTCAGTCAGAAAGTCAACTGTCATCTTTGCTTTTATAAGCAATCTGGTAGTTTATCAAATGTTGGACTTATATTTATTATATGACCCTGTATTTTCATAGCTTTAATTAAAGAGAAATGAGACATATGTTTACATAAAAGTTTTATATAGAATATAGATAGTTTTAGTAGTGTTACTTTTGTTAGCTCCAAAGTGGAAACCAACTAAATAACCATCAGTGCCTTGACAGACAAGATAAAATTGGTATATTCATTCAAAAGAACACTTAACAAGAAATTAAGTACTGATGCAAGCTAAAACAGCGATGGATATTGAAACTATTATACTCAGCGGAGGAGTCAAGCATAAAAAAACAAAACTAAACTAAACCAAAATAAAAAATACAATGCAAACAAAAATAAAATAAAAAACAACAGGCTATTGATTGACAATATATGAACATAATAGAGAAATGTGTGAAGAGTATATCTATGTGTATATATATATGTGTATATGTGTATATATATATGTGTATATATATATATGATGTATGTAAACATCATAGTGTTTCTATGGATAGTATAGAATTCTGGGTAACAGAGTCTATTTTTGAGTGCAGGAAATGTTCCAGAATTATCATTGTTAATAGTTGCACAATTTATTCTTAGGTTAAGAGCCTTTGAAGTGTGTGCTTTAAGTAGGTTCAATGAGCACCACATGAAATTTATTGTAATAAATCTATTACGCAGAAGAAAAAACAAATAGCTGTTTAGACATTCTGTCAGTCTCTCAACTCAGGTGACTTACTTCAAAATAAATGGTGAAAGAAGAAGTGTTTGAGTGTGTTTGCCAGCGTACAAGTATGTGCACTATTTGAGTGCCTCATCTCTACAGAGCCAGAAGATGATGTCTGAGTCATTGGATTTAGAATTACAGATGATTGTAAACTACCTGCCAGTGCTGCTAGCTTTTTTTGACCTTGCCTGCTTCTTAGGACATGAGTATTCTATGAACTCTGTGTCTGAAACCAATTTTGGCTTGAAGCTTGATCAGGGAAAATATGAAATCATACCAAATATAATGCCCAAATCATCTGAATGTTTCTGACATTAGCAATTTAATTTCACATAGGAGACATATCAGGCACTTGCCCTAGACACTAAATCTAAAATTCCCATGGCTGCCCTTTTCATCATTCTAACTTCCACCCCATTTACAACTCAAACATTTGCTTTCAGAAGAGTGCTAGTAGACACTGAACCTTCTAAAGATATATTTATTTTAGAACTGGTAAGATATTCACATTATGTAAAATCTTCAAGTCAGTGTAAATTGGATTAATACCAAAATTCTTTACTAGCTCTTACTCTATCCATCTTATTTTGCAAATATAGTTTAGCTCAGTCTTCTACCTATGCTCTAAGATGTAGTCTACACACACATACACACATACACACACACACACACACACTCCCCAAACAATAAAACCAAACACACATACCATAATCATATATTAATATATACTTAGATATCTTTTTACTGGTCATTTGAGTGCTAGTGACTATTCAGTCTGTTTCACAAATTTCCATTTTAACTTTACGGAAAGTCTTAAGGACATTTTTACAGCAAGTGTAAGGGAATGCCATCAATTGGAGATGCAGTGATCTCTCTTAGATATTTATTTAGGTTGTGTTGTAGAGTTATTTAAATTACTTTCCACATGAATAATTGATTCCTTTTTAATGCAGAATAACAGTCTCTTATATACAGAGATTCTTTTCTTTTGTTGGTTATTTACTCCCTGAAGACACCAGGCTGCTTATGGGATTGGGAATATCTGAATAAAACTTCCATGACCTTTTGGGAATATAAGTTTTTATTTCGCTCACTCAAATACCTGAATCCATATGCTGGTTTATGTAGCCATTGCCTGTTATACTGTTTTCAGTGATGTGATAGTCTTGCTGTTTTCCATATTGGCTACATCCTTTTCATTATTGTCCCATTGCACATGTGACATTCATTTCATTGGTTTTCACCAGAAAAATTTTAATGTCTTCCCACTGATAAGTAAGGATCTATTGAAATGTATATAGTTGAAAATGCTAAATGATTACCTGTTTTCATTAGAATCGTTCAGGAAACCAAAAATTTTATAGTATCAGCAGAAAAAATAGATATATTTTTCTAACATGGGATAATTCTTCAAAGGTTAAATACTAAGATAAAGAATTATGTTTTATTAGTTTTTTATAAAAATGGTTTATGCAACACATGGATACTTCATTCCCCCCTAGAATAGGGAATAAAATATCCATGGAAGGAGTTGCAGAGACAAAGTTTGGAACTAAGACGAAAGGATAGACCATCCAGAGACTGCCCTACCCGGGGATCTATCCTAAAATCAGCCACCAAACGCAGACACTATTGCATACGCCAGCAAGATTTTTCTGAAAGGACTCTGATATAGCTGTCTACTGTGAGGCTTTGCCAGTGCCTGGCAAATACAGAAGTGGATGTTCACAGTCATCTATAGGATGGAACACAGGGCTCCCAATGTAGGAACTAGAGAAAGTACCCAAGAGCTGAAGGGGTCTGCAACCCTATAAGTGGAACAACAATATGAACTAATCAGTACCCCCAGAACTCGTGTCTCTAGCTGCATATGTAGCAGAAGATGGCTTAGTTGGCCATCATTGGGAAGAGAGGCCCTTTGGACTAGCAAACTTTATATGCCCCAGTACAGGGGAAAGCCAGGGCCAAGAAGTGGGAGTGAGTGGGTGGGGGAGCAGGGCAGGGCGGGGGAGGGTATAGGGGACTTTTGGGATAGCATTTGAAATGTAAATGAAGAAAATATCTAATAAAAAATATAAAAAATGGTTTATGACTAGAATCTCTGTCTACCAATATTTTCTTGTCTTTTGGTAGTTGAATTCAAGAATTTGAAGGTATTAAGTGTGATTTTTTTTTCTGTTTTGCAATCAGAAACAATTTATGGGTCAGTGGCCATCTAGCAAAAAAAAAAAAAAAACAAAAAAACAAAAACCCAAAACAGCAGATTAATAATATCTCATGATACTATTGAATGACATTTCATTGAGACTAAACTTTGCTGCTCTGATTTGGGGACCTTACAATTTTAGTGTTCTGAAATGTTAACTTGTTAAGATATTGCCAAGAGACAGAAGGAATCATTAGATACAAATCAAGTATAATTGTTTCAAAACTACAAATTAAATCATGAATCAATTTCTTATGGTGAAAATTTCACTGTGGTAAAATCACCCTTAGAATTGTTTAGTCGGTAAAGTTTAGGAGGAAGAGGAGTGTTTCATTAGTTAGTAATTGCTTATATGTTTAATAATTACACAGTTACTTTGAATTGGCATGATTTTTTTAAAGATTTATTTATTTCATTTATATGAGTACAGTATAGCTGTCTTCAGACACACCCGAATAGGGCATCGAATCCCATTTCAGATGGTTGTGAGCCATCATGTGGTTGCTGGAAATTGAACTCAGGACCTCTGGAAGAGCAATCAGTGCTCTTAATTTCTGAGCCATCTCTCTAGCCCCTGGCATGTTCTTTTTTCCTTCCTTCCTTCCTTCCTTCCTTCCTTCCTTCCTTCCTTCCTTCCTTCCTTCCTTCCTTCCTTCCTTCCATTTCTTGTTATTGAATGTAGACTCTTTCATCCAATACATAATGACCACAGTTTCCCATCACACCACTTCTCCCATCCCCTGCTTTCCCTCTCCCCCAGTTCTACTGCCAGCCTCATTTCTCTTCAGATAGGAACAGGTCTGCAAAAGGCAACATCTCATAATGTCACATTTGGTCTCAAGGTCAGTGGTTTTTTTTTTTTTGTTGTTGTTTTTTTTTTTTTTTTTTTTTTTTTTTTGAGACAGGGTTTCTCTGTATAGCCCTGGCTGTCCTGGAACTCACTTTGTAGACCAGGCTGGCCTCCAACTCAGAAATCCACCTGCCTCAGCCTCCGGAGTGCTGGGATTAAAGGCATGTGCCACCACGCCCGGATGGTCAGTGGTTCTTAATATTCCTAATGCTATGATTCTTTAATACAGTTCCTCATGTTGTGCTAATCACCCAAACATGAATTATTCTGTTGTTATTTTATAACTATAATCTTGCTACTGTTTTGAATCATAATGTAAATATCTGATGTGCAGTATATCTGATATATGACACCCCCAAAAGAGGACACACCCTCTACTTTAGTAGAGGAGAACCACTACTCTAGATTGCCATTTACCCTGCTGATTTTTGTTTCACAGTAATTTCTCAGTATAGTCTCTGGCCAAGCTTAATCTTTCCTCTGTGGGTCCTTCAAAACTTAATTTGGTATTTGTACTTATCACCCTTTGCCAGCACTTCATGAGAAGGAACTAGTATCCTCAGCTTATTGCTTCTTTCTTGCATCAAGCTTAGTGGATAGCCACAACATGTTGGGGTCTACAGAGGCATTTATATCACTTAGATAGATAATAGACATGATAGAAAAACAGACAGTAGTTAGAGAAAGATTGACAAAATGATGAACTTAAAAGTATCTTTATCTTCTAAGCTGCATTCAGATGAAACTGCATTGGTTTTTCTTTAGGAAGAAATTTGTCTCTAGCTCCCATTTCCTCGAGGGATATAAAGTTGATGGATCCAAAGATGGAATTGTGTAAGGAGTTCTTTAGGACTCTCATTTCCTCCAAACACTTTCAGAAATTTAATGTATGGTTAGGGCCATCTCCTTATGTGATAGCATCGTAAGGATTCAGGTTTATAGAGTATAATATATATATGTTTAGTTTTGAAAAAAGACTTAATGTAATATTGTGACTATGTTTATGTTCGCAGAATTTTGATACATAGATTTTTCTGCTCACAAGATGTAAGAAATTCTCAATTTACTGTGGACACATTTTCAAAATCATATTCCCTTAAAAATATATAGATTTGAAGTATGTACAGACTATTTAACCATTTAAAATCATGACAAAAGTTATAAATATCTTATCTGTTTCTTCTCTTATACCTGATATGTACATACTTTATATAATCTTTAAACCCTTTAAAACACAATACTTAAAATTAGATATGATTTTATTTATTTCCTTTTGTTATATTGTATGTAGAATCTTTTGACTTTGTTTTTCACTGAATAAGGGGCTCTAAATTTGCTTAAAATGTTGCTAATCCCATATTTGGTATATTTAAAAATCAATTTTTTAAATTGCTAAAGGACAACATAGAAATCATGTACAGTAACATGCTTTGACGGGTGAAGTTAAACATCTTGTCTCCTGTAACATTTATTACTTCTTTTTTATACCATCCCTTACAAATTTTTTAGTTGTTTTAAGTATATAGCTTATAGTTATTATGTATGCTTGCCCTACTTTGCAGTAGCACACCAGAACTTTTTATCTGGCTCAGCATCCTTAAATTCAGCTCTTACTTTCTCCCCTGTACTCTTCACACCATCTGAACTCCACCATTTACTGTGAACTCCATGAGATCCACCTTTCAGAGTCTTCGCATATGTGAGATCCTCTACCAATTGTTTTTATGTGCCTGGCTTGTTTTACTTACAGTGATGATCTCTGATTCCATCCATGTTATGACAAATGACAGAATTTCATCCTTTTTTAATGGCTGAATTTTATTACAGTTTTTATCTGTATGACATTTTCTGTTTATTTGTCATCAGATAATGGATACTGGCTACTGAGAGTGGTAACAAAATGATTTTTAGAAGGGAAAGGTCTCTTTGACCTACTCATAGAAGAAAGGACTGTGTTTTAAATGTTTGCATATCTTATAAACACATTATTTTAGTTGTTGAATGGGTTGATGCTTTTTATATATTAATAATGCATAATTCTATATGTATGTAGTCAGAACTCTCATAATACAAGCTTCTAAATATTCCATTTTCATTCACATCCTCAGTCAACAAACATTATTTTAAATTTCATGATACAGTTTCATCACACAGGAAATGGATGGACAAGCAAGTAGAATGTATTATTAGATAATGAATAACTGGCTCAGCCTGTTAAGGGTACTATTGTTACTTCAGAGTCCTGTTTGTTTAATCAGCACCATGTGGTGACTTATAAATATCTGTAATAAAAGTTTTAGGGGAGCCAATGGTTTCTTACAACCTCTGTGGCACCAATCACAGACATGGTAAATATACATAATTACAGTCAAAATACTCATTCCCATAAAATAAACTAAATTATCTAAAAAAGAAAAAAAGTAAGTTTGAGCAAATATCAGCGTCATTTTCTGTGCAGGAAACTTGTGTCATGATTTTTGGTTCAAAAGACCAGAGGTCTCTAAGGAAACACTCCTTCCATGCTGATATAACTGGAAATAATTCTTAGACTCTTTACTTAATGAGTATTTATCTACAGAAATATATTTAATTTTGTAACATAAGCTATGTCGTTTCTAATTGTTCTCTTACTTAATTACATATTGAAATTTTCAACAAATATATTTACTCTATCCTACCCCATTTTTGTTTTGTTTTTGTTACTTATAGAAGAAGAAATATAATTAGGAAATACTGCTAGAGAACTGTACTTTATTTTTCTCCAACTGATTTCCTGATTATCTGGTTATACTGAAATATAACCAGATGCCCATTGTCATGGTTACGGTTTTGTTGGTGTGATGAAATACAATGACCAATGCAACTTATAAAAAGAACACTTACTTGGGGACTTGCTTGAAGTTTCAGAGGGTTACTTAATGGCAACCATGGTGGTGTGTGTGGTACAGTAGGCACACAGGTCTTTGGAGAAGCAGTTGAGAATTTATATCCCAATCCACAGACAGAAGGCAGAAGTGGTGGTGATTACGAGAGAGACATAAAGAGGTAGTGTCTGTGAGACAGAAAGAAAAAGAGACAAAGGGAGACAAAGATAGACTGGATCTTTCAAAAGCTGTTGAAACCTCAAAGCTCTTCCCTAGTGACACATTTCCTTCAACACCACCATATCTCCTAAACCATGCCCAGGGTTTTTACCAAATGGGAAGCACAACCTCAAATACCTGAGTCTATGGAGGGCACTCTGATTTATTTCACCACACCTGGTTCTGTATTACAGGTGAGGCAGATGGCAACGAGGCTCATTATCATTCCAAAGCTTACATGCTTGACAAGATGTGGACTAAAAGTTTTAGTATAGGTTGGTCTGACTCTTGTTTATTGACATCAGCCATGCTTTTTCCCTTTGATTCACATAAATCCACTGGTGCTGCTAGGTGCAATCATCTGGTTCTGGCTTTGATTCTTAAGTTTTGAGTGTATTTACTGATTGGTTGATCTTAAATCTTGTTGGTTTCACAGAAACTGATGACCTCATCCTTATTTTGCTTTATATTGACTTCATTTGAGTGTTTTTGCTTTTTCTCACATTTCTCCAAGGGGGATTGAGTTGGACATTTGACATAGTGATTTGACATAGTGGATACTTCCTTCCCCAATATAGGCTTCTGATTTGCAGCTATCCTTGGGGTTATGTTGGAATAGTTTCAGAGTTTACTCCTGAATCCTCCTGTGGTGCAAAATCACTGATGATGTTTCAGTAATATGAGGAACTTCTGATGGTGCTTGGAGGAAAACAAAATGTTCTGAGGGGAATTCTAAAATATGCACAAACACATGCTCCTCTGGCCTTTAAAAGCACTTAGGGCAATCTTTTTACTCAAAAATAACATTAAATTGCAGTCACAGTGTTAATAGTCTCCAAAATTTGTTAACATTTAAAAACAAAGGAAACACCTTTAATTTTAATTAATTTTGCAGTTATTTAAGTTTGAGCATTCAGAGTTGGATACATTTATTTCAGAGAGATCACTTCAAGCTTCAAATTGTTTTTGATATTTCAACACAAATGCAAAAATCTGACTGCATTTCATGTCTCTTGTTGAGGACAGAAGTTTACATCTCAAGTTTTCTGATACCACAAGAAATACTAATAGATTGGATGTCCAGGACTTTGAGCACGCCATAAAATATTCTCTTGGAATAGATTTTGGAGTGTGGTTTGATCTCTAATATATTGAGAGGATTCTAGGAGAAGGCTTACCCTTCACAATATAATTTGTTCTAAATTAATAATACTTTATACATCAGTCAAGTTCATTTAATTAAATTATTTTTAGTGGCTAATAATTAGAAGATGTGACAGATTACTTTTAGATGTCAGAAGATTATTCATTTGACACTGGCTTCCAAGATTTAGTATAAATTACTAGTAAGATGGTGCCACTGTACTTTCGGAAAGCCATGTGAATGTCAAATACTGCTATAATAGATTTGAAACATGAATGTCATTTAATTTGTTGGTCCATTTTTTAAAAATTGTGAACATCCTCAAATACTTGGACATTTACAGAAAAACTGTAAATCTTTAGAGGACCACCACAAACTGATTAAAAATATTCAACTTACTAATAATTATAAACTCTGCATGAATAATAATAAATGAATGGATTTAAGTGTCCCAACCACCCATGAAATGCAAACACATATGAATTTTTCGCATATTTATTTAATGAAACAAACCTATAGAATTTTTCTTATGAACATTATTATTTTCTTATTTCATCAGTGATTTAGTACTCATTTATTTTTATCAAAAGAGCTGAATTATTTAATAAATATTTTGGTTATGCATATTAACTTTCCATTTTATATTAGCTTCAAAGGTTTTTCTTCAAGGATATTTTATAATTTATTTTCATGGACTGCATAGAATACCCACAAATAGAGAAAAATAAAACACAGCATAACACTAAAAACCTCATAACTAAGTAATGAGAAGAGGTCAAAACACCTATTTCGAAAAAGAACATATTTATTTATAGTGCACATTTTACTCCTCAACTACTAAACTTCAGTGCAAATTAACTTCCTTTTATATTTATTTACATTTCAAATGTTATCCCCCTATCCAGTTTCTCCTATGCAAACCCCCTATCTTATTCCCCATTACCCTGCTTCTATGAGGGTGCTCCACCACCCACCTACTCACTCCTGTCTTACCTCTATAGCATTTCTATACACTGGGGCATCAAGCCTTCACAGGACCAAGGGTCTCCCCTAACATTGATGCCAGTTAAGGCCCCTTCAGCTCCTTCCGTCCTCCTACTAACTCCTCCACTAGGGTCCCTGTGCTCAATCCATTGTTGGCTGCAAGCTTCCTCATCTATATTGGTCAGGATCTGGTAGAGCCTCTCAGGAGACAGCTGTATCAGGCTCTTGTCAGCAACACTTCTTGGCACCCGAAATAGTGTCTGGGTTTGGTGTCTGCATGTGAGATGGATCTCCGGTGGGGCAGTTTCTAGATGCCGTCTCCTTCAGTCTCTGCTCCATTCTTTATCCCTGGATTTCCTTTAGACAGGAGCAATTCTGGGTTAATTTTTTTTTAGAAGGACGGGTGGCCCCATCCCTCAAAAAGGTGCCTAACCTCTAGATATGGTCCCTACAGGTTCTCAATCCCCTTTGTTGGGTATTTCAGCTAATGTCATCCCTACTGGGTACTGGGAACCTCTTGTTTTCCTGACATCTGGGACTTTCTGGTGGCTACCCTCAGTTCCCCATCACCCATTGCTACACACCTTTGTTCAATTTCCTGACCCTCTGTACAGCTCCTCCATCTCCTCCCATAACTGATTATTCCCCTTTTTTCCTCTCCCCCTCTTCACTTTCTCCCAAGTCATTCCCACCCTCTACTTCCCTTGATTATTTTGTTCCCCCTTTAAGAAGGACTGAAGCACCATCTCTTTGGTCTTCCTTCCTCTTGCGTTTTATCTGGTCTGTGAGTTGTATCATGGGTATTCCACATTCTTTGCCTAATACCCATTTATCAGTGAGTACATACCATGTGTGGTCTTTTGTGACTGAGTTACCTCACTCAGGAAGATATTTTCTAGATCTATCAATTTGCCTGTGAATTTCATTAAGTTTTTGTTTTTAATAACTGAGTAATATTCCATTGTGTAAATGTACTACATTATCTGTAACCATTCCTCTTCTGAGGGACATCTGGGCTGTTTCCAACTTCTGGCTATTATAAATATGGCTGCTATGAACAAACTGGAGCATGTGTCCTTATTACATGTTAGAGCATCTTATAGTTATATGCCCAGAAGTGGTATAGCTGCTTCCTCTGTGGATACTATGTGAGGAACCACCAGACTGATTTCCATAGAATTTGTACCAGCTTGCAATCCTACCAGCAATGGAGGAGTGTTCCTCTTTCTCCACATCCTTGCTAACATCTGCTGCCACCTGAGTTTTTGATGTTAGCCATTCTGACTGGTGGGATGTGGAATCTCAGGGTTGTTTTAATTTGCATTTCTCTGATGACTTAGTATGTTGAACAAGTTTTAGGTGCATCTCAGCTATTCAAGTTTCCTCAGTAGAGAATTCTCTTTTAAGCTCTGTTCCCTATTTTTAATAAGGTTATTTGGTTCTCTGGGGTCTAACTTCCTGAATTCTTTGTATATATTGGATATTAGTCCTCTATGGAATGTAGGGTTGGTGTTGATCTTTTACCAATCTTTTGGTTGCCATTTTTGTCCTACTGACAATGTTCCTTGCCTTCCTGAAGCTTTGTAATTTTATGAGGTCCAATTTGTCAATTCTTGATCTTAGAGCATAAGCCATTGGTGTTCTCTTCGGGAAAATTTTCCCTGTGCCTGTGTGTTAAACACTTTCCCGCACTTTCTCTTCTGTTAAATTCACTGTATCTGGTATTATATGGAGATCCTTGATCCACTTAGGCTTGAGCTTTGTACAAGGCGATGAGAAAGGATTGATTTGCATTCTACATGCTGACCACCTGTTGACCCAGCACCATTTGTTGAAAATGCTGTCCTTTTTTCCACTGAATGCTTTTAGATACTTTGTCAAAGATCAAGTGACCATAAGAGTGTAGGTTCATTTCTGGGTTTTCAGTTCTATTCCATTGATCTACCTGCCTGTCACTGTACCAATACCATGGAGTTTTTATCACTATTGCTCTGTAGTACAGCTTCAGGTCAGGGATGGTGATTGCCCCAGAATTTCTTTTATTGTTGAGAATCGTTTTCACTCTCCTCAGTTTTTTGGTTATTCCAAATGATTTTGAGAATTTCTCTTTCTAAGTCTATGAAGAATTGAGTTGGAATTTTGGTGGGGATTGCATTGTATCTGTAGATTGCTTTTGGCATGATGGCCATTTTTACTATATTAATGCTGTCAATTTATGTGTATGGGAGATCTTCCCATCCTCTGAGATCTTCTTCAATTTCTTTCTTCCAAGACTTGAAGTTCTTGTCATACAGATATCTCATGTGTTTGGTTAGAGTCACACCAAGATATTTTATATAGTTTGTGAGTATTGTGAAGGGTGTTGTTTTCCTAATTTTATTCTCAGCCCATATATCCTTTGAGTATAGGAAGGGTACTGGTGTGCTTGAGTTAATTTTATATCCAGCCATGTTGCTGAAGTTGTTTATCATCTGTAGGAGTTCTCCACTTGAATTTTTGGGGTCATTTAAGTTTCTATCATATCATCTGCAAATAGTGATATTTTCACTTCTTCATTTCCAATTTGTATCCCTTTGACCTCCTTTAGTTGTCTAATTGCTATAGCTAGAACTGTAAGTACTATATTGAATAGATAGGGAGAGAGTAGGCAGCCTTTTCTATTCCCTGATTTTAGTGGAATTGTTTCAAGTCTCTCTCCATTAAGTTTGATGTTGGCTACTGGATTGCTGTATATTGTTTTTACTATGTTAGTATGTACCTTGAATTCCTGATCTTTCCAAGATTACAATCTTGGAAACATGAAGTGATGTTGAATTTTGTTAAATGATTTTCAGCATCTAATGAAATGATCATGTGGTTTTTCTCTTTGAGTTAGTTTATGTAGTAGATTGTGTTGATGGATTTCCTTATTTTGAACCATTCCTGCATCCCTGGAATGAAGCCTATTTCATCCTAGTGAATGATTGTTTTGATGTGTTTTTTGGATTTGTTTTGTGAGAATTTTATTCTATATTTTTGCATCTATATTCATAAGAGAAATTGGTCTGATGATCTCTTTCTTTGTTGGATCTTGGTGTGGTTTCACACCAAGTTATAGTGGTATCACTCTAACTGTGTTTTCCTAGAACGAATTGGGTACTATTTCTTCTGTTTTTATTTTGTGGAATAGTTTGAAGGGTATTGGTATTAGGTCTTCTTTGAAGGTCTGATAGAAGTCTGCACTAAACCCATCTGATCCTGGTTGGTTTATTTGATTGGGAAACTTTTTTTTCAATTTTTTATTAGATATTTTCTTCATTTCTATTGGAAAAAACTATCCCCAAAGTCCCCTATATCCTCCCCCTGACCTGCTCCCCTGCCTACCCAATCCCACTTCTTGGCACTGGCATTCCCCTGTACTGGGGCATATAAAGTTTGCAAGACCAAGGGGCCTCTCTTCCCAATGATGGCCGACTAGGCCACCTTCTGCTACACATGCAGCTAGAGACACGAGCTCTGGGGCGTACTGGTTAGTTCATATTGTTGTTCCACCTATAGGGTTGCAGACCCCTTCAGCTCCTTGGGTATTTTTCTAGCTCCTCCATTGGGGCCCTGTGTTCCATCCTATAGATGACTGTGAGCATCCACTTCTGTATTTGCCAGGCACTGGCATAGCCTCACAAAAGACAGCTATATCAACCAGGGTTCTTTTGGGAGACTCTTAATGACTGCTTCTATCTTTCTTTTCTTTCTTTCTCTCACTCTCTCTCTCTCTCTCTCTCTCTCTCTCTCTCTTTACGAGTTATGTTACTGTTTAGATGGTTTATCTGATACTGATTTAACTTTGGTAGCTGGTGTCTATCTAGGAAATTGTCTATTTCATCCAGATTTTTCAGTTTTCTGGCTTTTATAGTAGGATATGATGATTTTTTTGGGTTTCCTCTGTTTCTCTTGTTATGTCTCCCTTTTCATTTCTCATTTTGTTAATTTCAATACTGTTTCTCTCTCCTCTGCCTATTCTGGCTAAGGGTTTATATATCTTGTAGATTTTCTTAAAGAACCAGCTCCTGGTTTTATTGATTCTTTTCCTCTTTACTTGGTGTATTTCAGCCCTGATTTAGATTATTTCTGGCCATCTACTCCTCGTGGGTATATTTGCTTCCTTTCCTCTAGAAATTTCAGGGGTGCTGTTAATCTGCTAGTGTTGCTCTGTCCAGTTTCTTTTTGGAGGCACTCAGAGCTATGAGTTTTCCTCTTAGCACTGCTTTCATTGTGTCCCATAAATTTGGGTATGTTTTGCCTTCATTTTCATTAAATTCTAACAAGTCTTTAATGTCTTTATTTGTTCCTTGACCAAGTTATCATTGAGTAGAGTGTTGTTCAGTTTCCATGTGTATGTGGACTTTCTGTTGTTTTTGCTGTTATTTAAGACTAGCCTTAGTTCATGGTAATTTCATAGGATGCATGAGATTATCTGTTGAGGTCTATTTTGTGACTGATTATGTTGTTAATTTTGGAGAAGATATATTGAGGTCTTGAGAAGAAGGTATATTCCTTTATTTTGGGATGGATTGGTCTATAGATATCTTTTAAATCCATTTATTTTTACAACTTTTGTAAGCTTCACTGTGTCTCCATTTATTTTTTGTTTCCGTGATCTGTCCATTGATGAGAGTGTGGTACTAAAGTCTCACAGTGTGGTTGTGTGAGGTACAATATGTGCTTTGAGCTTTGGTAAAGTTTCCTGCATGAATGTGGTGCCCTTGCATTTGGAGCATAGATGTTCAGATTTGAGAGTTCATCTTGGTAGATATTTTTTCCTGTGATGAATATGTATTGTCCTTCCTTATCATTTTTTATAACTTTTGTTTGAAAGTCAATTTCATTCAGTATTAGAATGGAGACTCCAGTTTGTTTCTTGCCACCACTGGCTTGGACAATTTTTTTCTAGCCTTTTAATCTGGGGTAGTGTTTGCCGTTGTCACTGAGGTGCATTTCTAGTATGCAGCAAAATTCTGGGTCCAGTTTAAGTATCCAGACTATGTCTTCTTTTTGGGGAATTAAGTCCACTTATTTTAAGAGATATAAAGGAATAGTGGTGGTTGCTTCCTGTGCTTTTTGTTCTTAGAAGTGGAATTATGTTTGTTTGGCTATTTTCTTTTGGGTTTGTTGAAAGAAGATTAACTTATTCCTTTTTCTAGGGTCTAGTTTCCTTCTGTGTGTTGGAGCGTTCCATCTATTATCTTTTGTAGAGCTGAATTTGTAGAAAGATATGCTGGAAATTTGGTTTTTCTCCATCTATGGTAATTGAGAATTTTGCTGGGTGTAGTAGCCTGGGCTGTCATTTTGTTCTCTTAGGGTCTGTATAACATCTGCCCAGCATCTTATAGCTTTCACTGTCTCTTGTGAGAAGCCTGGTGTAATTCTTATAGGTCTGCCTTTATATGTTACTTGACCTTTTTCCCTTACTACTTTTAATATTCTTTCTTTGTTTTGAGCATTTGGTGTTTTGATTGGGTGACTGGAGAAATTTCTTTTTTGGTCCAGTCTGTTTAGAGTTCTGTGGTCTTCTTGGATATCCATGGGCATATCTTTCTTTAGGGTAGGAAAGTTTTCTTCTTTAATTTTGTTGAAGATATTTGCTGGCCCTTTAAGTTGGGAATCTTTGCTCTCTTATACCTATTATCCTTAGGTTTGACCTTCTCATTTTGTCCTGGATTTCCTGGATTTGGGGGGGGGGGTGGTGGAGCTTTTCCATTTTTCATTTTCTTTTACTGTTGTATCAATGTTTTCTATGGTATCGTCTGCATCTTCTTCTCTGTTCTGTCTCTTGTATACTGTTGGTGATGCTTGCATCTATGACTCCTGAGCTCTCTGATAGGTTTTCTTTCTCCAGGGCTGTCTCCCTTTATGATTTCTTTATTCTTTTTATTTCCATTTTTACATCCTGGATAGTTTTGTTCAATTCCTTCACCCATTTGGTTATATTTTCTTGTAATTCTTTAAAGGATTTTTGTGTTTATTCTTTAAGGGCTTCTACCTGTTTACCTGTGTTCACCTCTCTTTCTTTGAGTTATTTATGCCCTACTTAATGTCCTCTGTCAGTATCATGAGATGTGATTTTAATTATGAGTCTTGCTTTTCCAGTGTCTTCATGTATCCAGGGTTTGCTGTGGTGGGAGAATTGGGTTCTGATGATGCCAGGTAGCCTTGGACTCTCTTGATTATGTTCTTGCCCTTGCCTCTTGCCATCTGGTTATCTGTGGTGTTAGCTGGTCTTGCTGTCTCTCACTATGGCTTGTTTCTCCTGCAAGCCTGTGTGTCAGTACTCCTGTGAGACCATTCTCTCTGGAAGGAATTTGGGTATGGAGAGCTGTGGCACAGGGTCAGCTCTGGGGAACAGATGGAAACCAAAAGGATCCTGTCCTGATCATTTCCTTGGTTCTTGTGTCCTGATGGCTCTGGACAGGTCCTTCTTGGGGCAGGAATTTGATCAAAAGTGGTTGTCTTACCTGTGCTCTCAGGTGTGTCAGCAATTCTGGGTGACCTGCTCTCTCTAGGTGGGATCTAGGTAGGGAGGTCTGCGGCACAGAGTCTGCTCCAAGCGCAGATGGAAAGTGGAAGTAACCTGTCTGAGGGTGTTCCTCAGTTCTTGTATTCTGGGGGATTTGGGTAAGTCCCTCAGAGCAGAAGTATTGGTCCTACCTGTGCTCACAGATGCTAACATGTTAACATGAATATGTTAAAAAAATATTGGAAATAACCATTGTAAGGCAGTGAAATGGTTCATTCTCTCAGTTCCTTTGCACACTGCAGCATTCAGTGTTTCATATGGACTCTAAACAGGTCATCTCATGGTTCCCTCTAAGGATGGCTCTACAACTTCCTTTGTGCTATGGTTGTCATCTCTAAATGTACTGGGCCTAGGACAGACATGTTTACAAATAAATAACAGCTGAACAACTAGAGCTTTAGCTTTTGATATTGTAGATACGAATTTTAGTCAGGGGAAAAGTGAGATACATGCCAGTTGCTGGTGCTTACATCACAGTGACTTTATTGTGATGTGTGAGAGTATATCATCTCAGACTCCTTAGAAGATTAAATATATGATTTTATAAGAATATTCAAAATTGTGTCACTTTGAATGTTTGCATCCTTTTTAGCAAAGTGAGTATGACTTAGACACAGGCTGTACTGAAATGGGAAATTATAATCAGGATTATTCTTTTAAAAGTAGAATCATTTATAGAAAAGGGAGGTGGGTCAGTTTCAATGACAAAATATTTTCCATGTCATGTCTAGTCTCGATATGAAAAATTATTATGAATAATTCTCTCATTGAAGAAATAGCATTTCAGATTTTGCCTCTCCTTGTTGAAATGGTTCAGCAAAGAGAGTAGAGGAGTTTTGAGCTCTTCAAAGCACTTGTTTTTTTTCTTTTTTCTTGCAGTGAATTACATATATTCACTATGGAATTGAATTTTTGTCATCAGAAATCAAAGAAAGTACACTTGTACTTTTTTATGATTTCAAATACTAGAGTGAAAGCTTTTCTACATTTGTTCTACTTAATGTTAGCTTAATTCATAACTTCTTATCCCTCTTGGTCCTTTTATTTCCTTCATTTTATTCATCTCTGGCTAGCTTGTGACATTAGCATTCTTATTATGGCTCAAATAATTGCCCCCTAAGTATAGTAGATAGCAATTTCATGACTTGTACATATTTATTGTCTGGAATAGGACCTAAAGATGCGATACTTTAATGTAGTTAGCCTGCTGTGCACTTCTAAAGCAGAGACAGTTGCCTTCCTAGTCAAGAAGTAAATCAGTTTACTTAAAGGAACATTACCTCCAAGCGATGTTTTCCTGAAAATATAACCATATTGAACAGTGCTTATATACTAAAGGGATTCAACGGTAAAACATGAACAGTCCCTGACTGCAGGATCAGTCTTGTAAAACTGTGGTTTGATATGCTAACACATGAGTGTGTCTTAAGTAAACTCAGTGACTCCCCTGCTCCAGACATCAATGCCCTTGCTTTTGTACATATGACACAAGAACACTCAACTCTTATTCCAGTTGCTGGGAATTGTTTACTACTTGGAAATGATAGTTTCTTTTCAGCTATCAGAATTCCTTTTTTGTTTGTTGACTAACTACATATCTGCTGTTTCAGGCTTTGTACAATAGAGCTACTTGGAAATTTCATTTAGAGCACTTATTACTCTGTGTAATTATATAATTATTGCTGTTGATTATTTTCTGTTTCTGACAATAAGTGTGTTTATATAAATAATTTCAAGGTATTTAATGAGGGAGTAGGGAAAAGTATTTACATTTTGTCGAACACTAAACACAAAACAGATAAAAATAAATATTTCTAAATAAAGTTTGATCTATAAGCATGCTATTGGTTACTATGAGTTTTCTGTGTGTTACTATTGGTTAGTATGAGTCACTTTTTTTTACATTTTTAAATTTTTTTAATTACAAATTTTCCTCAATTACATTTCCAATGCTATCCCAAAAGTCCCCCATTCCCTCCCCCCCCCCACTCCCACTTTTTGGCCCTGGCATTCCCCTGTACTGGGGCATATAAAGTTTGCATGACCAATGGGCCTCTCTTTCCAGTGATGGCCGACTAGGCCATCTTTTGATATATATGGAGCTAGAGACAAGAGCTCCGTGTTCTTAATTGATGAAAAATCTTTCCAAACTTTGACAAAATCACATTCATTCCTTATGTTATTTGTATTATTCTTATCCTAGGAAAACAATAACTTTCACCTGTAAAATAGAAAGGTGTGGATGCTATTTTGAATATTAGTTTTGAGTTTAAGTTTTCATTTTCTTCTGGAAGAGGTAAATTTACATAAGAAGAAACAGTGTTGCAAAGAATATGCAGATAACATGTGATCTGAACTCTTGGCAGATCTGAACTTATTGTGGTGCATGACATAAAAAAAGATGGTTTTGTTTATCATAGAATAGAAGAGAGTAGTATGTCATAATTAAGCATCCTTTTACAAGTCTAGAAAAAATAATATACACAGTAAAAATAAATAATGCTATCTTAACCACAGGATACACAAAGTTCTTAAAAAGATTCATCAGTGTTGTTGATGAGTTACTGGAATATATTGATAAAATTTATCTTTTCTCAATTTTTGAACCACAATGCAAACTGATCCTTCCTTTTCTGGTAGCTATTGTGTATTTTATGTAAATTAATGAACATATTGAAATACAATTTTGCTAGAAAATATGAAAATTCAAGGACAAAATAAACTATATAGCCTCATGGCTTTTCTAGGTATATGGTTTTTCTTAATATTTTCTTCTTTTCTAGTTAATAAGATTTTAATTATAAGCTGGATCTTGGAAATAGTTAAAAGTTCAAGTAGTTCAAGACTAACCCATGAATCTGGCTATTGAATAATTCTCCTGCTCTTGGATCTGGAGACTCAAATTGTGTCCAAAGGATATAAATAGAAATGTCCTCCTTTTCTCATTCTTGCTTGGCCACTGCTGGTGTTTATGTTCTACTCTGAGTCAGAATGAGGCATTCCTGACAGCATTTGGGGTTCACAAACATTGATGTTTTTAAATGGACAAGTCTCAAGTCATAATATTTCTGTTGGTCTTCATCTAATCAGAGTGCAATAAATAAACCTCAACACCTGACAAGGCATCTTCTTTTATGATGAAAAGGTCCAATGAAGACTTTGCTCACTAAAAGTAATATTTTACTATACTGTACCAAAGAAAGTATAAGATACTAAAGAAATCTAATACATATTCTAGTGCCTTGGTAGTTGTGCATAATTAGAATAAAAAGTTTTATAGAGCCGGGCATGGTGGCGCACGCCTTTAATCCCAGCACTCGGGAGGCAGAGGCAGGCGGATTTCTGAGTTCGAGGCCAGCCTGGTCTACAGAGTGAGCTCCAGGACAGCCAGAGCTATAAAGAGAAACCCTGTCTCGAAAAAACAGAAAAAAAAAAGTTTTATAGAGAAGAACATATAATCTTGTAAATTCTGGGAAATAACATTACAATATTCTCTTCTTCACTTTTCACTAGCATGTATCTTAGTGTTCTTATAGCTCATTGCTGAAACACTGGCATCTGTCATTACCTCATAGGGACCTGAGTGATAACCAACCAAAGACAGAGTCACTCTGTGCTCCAGAGTTCTTTTAAGCCTTTCAATAAATTCACTATAAATCTTTACCTCTCATGGAAACCATTGTGTGTCCTTGCTTAAAGCTCATTTATTTAGAGGCAAGATTTTTATCAAAGCATGATAATACTGGTTATGAGACTATCAGATAAATGAAGATATGAGAAAGAAGCCACAAATTGAGAAGCTTTTATATGCTTTCCCATATGTTCTGTTTAACATTAGAATATAAGAAGCACTACTTTTATTTTACTTGGAGAAAACTCTGAGTCCTAGAGCATTCTGTACATTGGTGCATTGAGAATTCCACAAGCATTAGTCTGCATGGTTATGAAGTGTGATCCTTCTTACTCTCCACTTTCTTATGTATTATAATCCTCAGAAGGAATCTCATCTTCTGGGAGGCTTGTAAGGGTATTTTTAAAAAGAAGAACTTCCAGAATATCTTTCCCCTTTTGCCTCTAATAGGCATAGGAGAAAAACATGGTTCCATCTCAGTTGAATAGAAGAAAATGTCTCCCAGAGAGTGGTAGACAGCAAAGCTTCTGTGTTATATTTGTTAATAGAATGAATAATTCCCAAACAGATTTGGCTTACCAAACTTCATGAGACCATTAGATGATATGATCCACCCTTTCAGCAGTTAAAAATCAATAACAGATGTATAAGAAAATGAATATTTTTATTCAAAGAATACTTTTGAAGGGATGGGTATTTTAAGACATATTTATGTTTAAGCTTTGTGATCCTGACATTACTTAGTCTCGTACTAGGTAGAGATGTGTGTTGCTTGTATCCATTACTTTTCTTGTTACAACAAAATAAGCTAACTGTAGGAAATTAAGGAAGGAAAGGTTTGTTTGCTCACAGGTTGAGGTTACAGTCCATTAAGGCAGATGAACCATGATCCCAGGAGCTTGTGGTAGTTCACCTTATTGCATCAGGGGAACTGAAAGAAATTCCCTTATTCCATTCTCTTGTTTGTCAGTTTGGCACCTAGTCCACAGACTGATCCTGCTCTCATTTACAATAAGTCTTTCCTCAACCATTAACCTAGTAAAGATAATCGCCCATAGGCATGCTCAGAGGCTAATCTAATCTGGATAATCCTCTATGCTCAGGCTAACATTATCTAGGTAATTTCTCCTTCCTCAAGGCTTTCCTTCTCAGTGATTTTCGATGCTTTCAAATTGACAGTCAATATTTACCACAACATGATTTTTGTTAGGTTTTGTTTTCTTTTTATTACATAAGCATTATTTTGGCATTATGACATAGAAGGACCAGAAGAGTTAACACAATAACAATGAACTTTAGAACACATTTCCGTCCATCCGTGTTTGCACCTCACCCAAACAGATTTACACTCTAACAGTGCTTGGTAGCCCATATTTGTCTGTTGTTAGCTTTTCACTTTATAAGATATTTCCAATATTGTTTGTGATTGCAATGCTTCAATTTTGGTAGACACTGTTGTCTACCAAAAATGTAACTAGAATTTTCTTAATGAGAAATTACATTGTTTTAAATGTCAAAAAACAGTTTCAAAAAATTTCTATGAGTCTTTATAACAATGTTTTCATATAAATTTTAAAAATCTTACTAACACCCAGTTTTCAATTTAATATGATTTGTACTCAGTCCTTTTCTACATTTTACTAGTTTACATATATATGGATATATATACTTTATTTATATATATTATATTACCATGTACATATTTATCTTATTTTAGTATTGTGCAATTTTGATATACTTACAGAAGACTTCTATTTACTGAGTTCTTAAGTGCCTCAGGCATTCAATACGTACTGTTTGAGATATAATTACTAAATATTTTTTTCAATTTTGGAAACTTGCTTACAGCAGACAGTACAGTAGTATCAGACTTCTTAAAATTAACATCTCATTGTGGCTACTGAAGTTAAGATCATAGGTTACATTTTGTGAAATGTACACAGTGTTATATTCTCTATTTTTACCACCAAGTGTCTTGAGAACAAACAAATCTAAATAAAAGATTTGAGAAAGAAGTAGAGAAGAAGGTTGTGAGAATTTATTTGCTATTAATGAATGCACAGTGCTCTGTAAAATAATCATGTTAACCAGCACACTGGCCTTCCTGCATCATCAACATTTCCTTAATAGTCTGTCAAGCAATGCTGAATCAAAGATAGCATTAAAGAAACTAGACTCAGCTGCTGAGCCCGAAATGTTTACACCGTACAAACATCCTTAAAAAAATAATGATAAAGCTCAATCCTTGGCTCCTTTGATCATTTTTTTTTCTGGATGAAAGGAGTGTGTGGCTGTAAATTTCTCTCTCTAGAGCAATACCTGAGAAGATATGTCTCCAAAGCTAGTTCCTTGTGGATCTACATTTGTGCCTTTCCCAAGACTGCAGCCATCCTTATCTGATTCAAGGAAAAGGTAATGTAGGTTAAGTTGTAAATACCAAGGGTTGAAATGATCAAAAAATTGTCTATATGTTTTTGTTGACATAGTTAAAGGTATAATTACTTGTTTAATTTCTAAGACAAAGCGTTCTGTTAGTGATGTGCAGATTTAGCGAATCCATTTTGCATGCTTTATTTATTCTGATGATTAACAAAACATGCATTTCTGAAAGCTCTCTTCAGTGTTACCAATACTAATTCCAAGAACATATTTTTGAGACACTGAAAAATAATTGACTACATATTATACTCCTGACTGCATAGCATACGTCCATTTGAAATCATTACTGTTACTCAAACTTGACATAGTATTCTTTTTATAACATTATTACTTAAGAAGGTACTTAAATATGTTACATTTAGCATTTACTCTATATTCCATTTAGTCTCACTATCTACATAAATATTCAGGTTCAAATTAAATACTTAATAACAGCAAATGTATGAAAAATGAAGGCTATGTGATTACTCGGCTACATCAGCTCCGAATTTTGCTCCTCTTCAATGGCTTGTATAGCATTCTCTCAAAATATCTGCCTCTGCTTCTTTTATCAGAGCTTTTTGGGCTGGGCTGCCAGTATTGCAGATGGGATTGTTACGGATACATTGATGTCATCTGTCAAGGGAATAATTCTACCTAATGAGCAAGGGAAGTGCTAACCAATTTTATTAATGACAAACAGTGATGCTGCAGCAGATAGGAAAACCCCACACCCAGGTTAAATCTGAATTCCATTAATGGATATGTGATTTATGATCAACATTTATAACTAAAACACATCTACTTCAAATGAACTATGTTAGAGGAGCATGTGGGTTATGACCTGTAATGAGTAAAGATTTATTGCATCTCTTATTGGCTTTTCATCAATAGCAACGACATTGTCTTATATATTGCTGGGAAAGGGAGATCCATGCTGCCATTTCTATTCTAAACTTGTTTGAACATTTCTCAAAGACAAGATGAAGGAAATCACACACAATTTGTTTTGCTATTAAAATGCTGCTCAGAGGAAGTTGGAGTTAAAAAAAATTAGTATCAAAGGACAGTACTTCAATACCTGTATATACTTGGCTACCAAGCATTGTAATACTGAGTAAATTGCTTCTTCAGAGTGATTCAGTTTCTCCTTCTGATTCTTTCTAGAAAATGTGATTTTATATAAAACCCCAAATTTCCTTGTTTTTGTGTAAGTTAACAATGAGCACAACATTGGTGGAATATAAATGAAAATAATACACGATTCTCTTCCTCCCTCCCTCCCTCCCTCCCTCCCTCCCTCCCTCCCTCCCTCCCTCCCTTCTTTCCTTTCTTCTTTCTGGTTAAATTCATTCCATTGTAACCAAGAAACATGTATAAAAGACTTTCACATTGTATACAAACTCTTATAAAGGCTGTGAACAGCCACATGACCTCTGACAGATCACTACTAACCATTAGCTTTTGGTGAATTTTGTTAGGTAGGAAATTAAAGCCCATTTGAAACTAGAAAAGTCGGAGAGATAGAAGAAATATACTACATAAGTAGGACATGATGCAGAATCAGGCACACACATTCTTCCTTTGCCACCTGCATTCAAGTCTCTTGTCCCAGTCTGCATTTCATTTACACATCTATATGCAAAATCTCATTCTAAAGACTCTGTCATAGGGATACCTGTATACTTCACATCTAGTGTTCCTACAAGTAAATGTAAGAAAGGAGATGCGAAGAGAGATTTTTCTTTTGTTTAACAGCTGTGCTCTTCTTAGATCCTGGCTCTGAGTTTATTAGCAATGTGATCTCAGGCAATTGCCTGAAATTCCTGAGCCTGACCTGTATCTTGGTTATGAGAAAAGTCATATGAGCTCAGAAAATTTCTACAGTGTCAAGTGAAAAACACATCTACTCCCATGTGGCAGGCATAACATTACAACTACATGCTAAACTGGGTCCCTATGGTGTGATGAGCAATATATGAATATATTTTGAAGGTTGCCAATTCAACTGGTAGTCAAATAGTTTTCATACTGTTAAAATTAGCTATTTGAGACTTTTCCTTTAATTTTCATGTAAAGTTATGTATGTGCATAATTTGTACTTCTACATCACTATACTTCTATGTGTTTAGGAAGAAACTGTTGGATAAAGTAATCATTGAAGAATTAGGACTGGAGAAAATACCCTTTTCAGTGGCATTTTCTGTACAAAACAAGTACGACTTTTTTGTGTGTTTTGTTTTGTTTTTAATGCACTGGTCACAGTGAAAAACAAATTTACTTCCATGTTTTGTTTAATATATTTTTGTATTTATTAATACTTCTTGTGCTCTGGCAAGTTTGTTCTATAGTAAACTATTCAAACTAATTACAGTTTTCAAAATCGTAACTTTGTATTTTTTTCTTATTTAAATTACTGCTTCTCTATAAGTAAGCACATATCTTTCACACACTAGAAATATGGGCTCCTTTTAAAGAGCACATGCTGATCTGCCAGCAGAATAATGCTTTCCTATTAATATTCAGCTCCATGGAAGTGATTCAAGCAGCTCTTAAAGTACTTGAGACTTTAAAGATAATGGCCTCACTTTCAGAAAATTCATTTGATTATTAATATCATTCATTTTACATCACTCACTTTTTCAGGTTATTGCAGCCCTGCATGAGTGAATAATTCACACTCATTTCAGTTACTTCTGCCCAGTGTTTTAGTGTATGCACGACTTTTCTCTTTTCTTTCTTACATTTATGCTGTCAACTGCTGTCAAAAATGCTACATTCCTTTCTATTATAATGAAGATTGCTTACTGTTTCAAATGCCCTTTTGCTATTACAGTAAGGAGTTTGAGGCATATACTGGAGACTGAACACTCCAACCATGAACTAAAAGGGCAAGGTACAGGCTATGATTTCTGTTGGCAATGTCCAAGTAGTAGAAAAGAGCATATCAGATTAAATTAACAGAAGCATACAGCAGGTCTTGAGGTCATGATATGGAGGATTTTGCAGACACTCTGTTGCTTTGCTTAAGGACAGTTACATTATGAGTTTATTGTCACACAATTTTTTCATCTTTTAAATATCCTGAGAGTGTACTTACACATACAAACATACTCACATGCATAACTAGGCAGTATGATCTCTTGATATGCTTCTTGTCAAATGCAATGTTGTTTACCCATGGCTGTATATAAAATATGAGCATGTACCACACTCAGTTACAAGGCTCACATGTAATCACATATATTAATGTTGTAGTCACCAATGGCATAGTGAAACAAATATTTTACTTAACTCTGTAAATTATCGTGTGTCTTTAATATGAGCACAACTGTTTTGCGCTGTGCCTTGTCTGTTGTGACCCTTTACCGCACTGATGTTAGAGGACATAGCGGAACATTGTTGCCCCACTTGAAGCATTTATGGAAGTATGTCAAAGCTCTAAAATAGAATGCTAGTCAAAACACAATTGTTTGCTAGATCTCTATTTTAATTCTCATGGTAGGACTTGTTCCTTCCTTACTGCCTTCTACTCTCTTTCCTTTTTACCCTTTTTTCTTTTTCTTCTCCTTCCTCCTCATCCAGTTCCCCTCACACTGACTCTGAACTCCTCAGTTCCAGTGACCTTCCTTGATTCTGCCTACCTTCTTGTTTCTGTACTTGAGCCTATAGGGAAGTTCACTTGCTAATGTTAATCCACTACTTTTTTCCCCTCTGGAGCTCTACTGATCCCCCTCCCTTTAGTCTTACTCCATGTGGCTTAGTGGCCACCTCCATCCAGTATTCACTCATGCACAACTGGAGATCAAAGATGTAATCAAGACAATGCTTTGCTTTAAAAAATATCATTTAAAACAATGTATAAATTTACCTTTGGGCTTTGTGTATATGTGGTACAGGCAACTCCACTAATTCCTTTGTTTCAAATAAAATTACTTCAAGATAGCTCATTATGCTAGAAAATGTCACAAAATATCGAGTCTGAAATGAATTTAATTCTAAATAAGTGTAGATAATATATACTAAATCTATCTTTAAGTATAATGTAAGGATTTATTTAATTGTTGAATAAATATTTATATCATATACATTTTAACACACATTTTAGTAAAAATTATCAAAAATATAATAATTCTGAAAGTATCAGTAAACTATTTCTATATAGTACTTCCCCTAAACAGAAGCATTTATTTGTAATTCGTTGGTTGGGTTGTTGAGAATACTGAAGGAATTGTTCTTTGGAAATTCTAAATAAGCCCCAATATTACAGAATCTGCAAAAGAGGTATATGAATATGATGAAATATTTAGAAGATGTTGAAAATTATGAATTTCATATTTAACATTGTAAATATAAACATGACTGAAGTAAATTTTATATAGCAAAATTCACTATACACACAGAAAAACAACTTGATTGAAGAATTTGTAATAAGTGTGTCTGACCCTTCGTTGAGTTCTGCAGACATAGGAAAAATGAACAAAATCGACAGTTCTTGCCCTAATAATTTTAGACACAAATCCACCCATACTGGCAGCTTTGGAGAGGCACAGCAAGAAACATGCCCTCAAATCAACTCCTGATTAGGCCCCAAGTTGGATGTTATTAGTGATGAATTCCATCTGTTAGCTTCCTGTCTATTTCAGTCTCTTATTGCTCAATCTTTTTGTAAACCTATAAGCTACCTCTACTTTGTTCAAGAAAAATATACACTTTCCATAATCAAATGACCAAATATCTAATTATGTATATGTATGTATGTATTTGTATATGTATGTATGTATGTATGTATGTATGTATCTATCTATCTATCTATCTATCTGAATTCACAGATAACCATATGTATAATATATACATATTTATTTCCTATGATTTTTCTGTGTTCTATAGCTCATGGCATAGTTTCTTAAGACCCACTTGAAGGATAAGGATCAAAAATAAGGCACTTGTAATATTTGTACTATTTGAAAAGAACATGGAATACTGGACAAATATAAATTTGTGCCATTTAAGTACATCACTGATGAGGAAGGTTCCAGTGACAAAACAGATGCGAGCTGAAGGGAACAAGAAGGATTTGAAAAAAGTAGATGGAATCCTTGCTAGTTTAAGAGATGTCAGTTTTCTCCATGTTGGGCTGAATGATTTTTATAGGGAATCTGTGTAATAATTCTGTAGTTGGAAATAAAGCTGTATGCTAGAATATTTGTTTATCTATAACAGCAAATCAGAAGCTTGCAGTCTCCAATTTAAAAAAAAAAAAAAAAACATGTTCTCTGTTTTGGAGGAAGATTATTTGGGAATTTCTGTTTCTCTGCATAGATGATGCCAGATGGCAGTGTCCACAGATTGTCAGCTTTTCATGCTGACAGTTGTCAACTTTGGATGCTAACGGGGTGTTAGATGGAAGTACTACAGAGTAACTTTTAATTTCATCTATATTGTGAATATACACTGTACTTCAGGCACTGACCATGGTCATATAAGCAGATTGCTTAGTATTTCTTTCATGGAGCTTGCTGTTTAATGAGACCTTAAAAGCTACACAATGATAAATGTTGCTGTTGCTTAAACCAATTCTGAATCTGTATTATATCCTAGATGCAATAAGGGAGCTGAGGGTAGGCAAGACTGAGCATAGAAAATGAGAGGATAGATTAGGGTGGCTCCTTCAGGGCAAAATATGGTGGGTAGTTTTGTTGTTGTTGTTTCCTTATAGAACTATCTTCCATGTCATTGACATCCCTCATAGTACAGATGCAATCTGTTTTTTTTTTCAGTCAGCTCTAATCTATGGTTATGTCTAGCACTAAAAGATATTGTACATCACCATGATTTCTATGATGTGTATGCAGCGTTTTGCCATGAATTGTAGATTGATTACTTGGGTGAAGCTTCAGCTGGGTTCAATATTTCCACCTTTTCACTTAAAGTTTAGCCTTTTCTATGACTTCTGTTGAAAGTAAATCTTTGTTTGAAGGCAAGTTGAAACATCTTTATGTCTCTGTTGCTGCTCTTTCTGAACCTTGTCAAAAAGCATTGATTTGGCTCTTTTGCTTGTCTGTGGAATGATGCTTACTACTCAAAGAACCTCTGAGGAGAATGCTCATTTGCGACAGGAGAGTCTCCTGGATGATTGTTTTGAAGCATATGGATGTACTTGACATCAGCTTACATAAGAAGCAACTTTCAGAAATGAAAACCAGGAATCTAGTTACGTTTGGATGTGTTGGCTTGAAAATGTCCACTAGAGAGCCAAGTAGAAAAATTGAGTAGGCAGTCGAATACATAAAATGGGAGGAGGGGCTGGGCTGGAAATAAACTGTGCAATCCGGGGTGTATCTGGGGAATACATTCTGAGTTTGACTATAAAAGGGAACTTATTTTTAGTAATAGAAGAAAAAGGATCAGCCCAGGATACTCAAGAGCAACCCAGTGGGTTTGAAAATGCCATGAAGATGGGAACATTTTCAAGTCAAGCAAAGAATGTGGTTTGAGGATAAAGACATGATTTTTTGTGACTATTGTTACTAAGACAAACAGGGAGAGGTTGCAGCTCAGCCTTCTCTTTGTGGGGAGTACAATTGAATGGTAACTGTGATAACTGTGACTTCAGTAGAGATAGATGAGGCATAACAAACACTAATTTTGGAGGCATTATTCATGGAAGACACTGCTAACAAGGGCTAGAGACTGAGTTGTGCTTGCTTCTCAGGGTCAGGTTTTTAATGTTTTCTTTTTCTCTTCTCTTCTCTTCTCTTCTCTTCTCTTCTCTTCTCTTCTCTTCTCTTCTCTTCTCTTCTCTTCTCTTCTCTTCTCTTCTCTTCTCTTCTCTTCTCTTCTCTTCTCTTCTCCTCTCCTCTCCTCTCCTCTCCTCTCCTCTCCTCTCCGCTCCTTCCTTCCTTCCTTCCTTCCTTCTCTCCTTCTTTCTTTCTTTCTTCCTTTCTTTCTTTTTTTGTTTGTTTTTGTTTTCTGTTTGTTTTTGTTTTTGTTTTGTTTTTGACAGGGTTTCTCTGTTTAGCCCGGGCTGTCGTGGAACTCACTCTGTGGGCCAGATTTCGAACTCAGAAATCTGCCCGCCTCTACTTCGAAAGTGCTGCGATTAGAAGCATGCACCATGCCTAGTTTGTCCTTGCTTTCTGATTCACATGCTGAAACCCCAAGCTCTTGTAACCTCAAAATGTGACTGTATTCAGATGCATTCCTTTAAAAAGTGGTCAAATTAAAATGAGGATATGGCTGCATCTGTATCAAAAGATCGCCCAGTCGGCCATCACTGGAAAGAGAGGCCCATTGGACTTGCAAACTTTATATCCTCCAGTACAGGGGAACGCCAGGGCCAAAAAGTGGGAGTGGGTGGATAGGGGATTGTGGGGGAGGGTATGGAGGACTTTTGGGATAGCATTGGAAGTGTAAATGAGGAAAATACCTAATTAAAACAAAACAAAACAAATAAAATAAAATAAAATGAGGTTATAATCAAGATTATGGGAACCAGTGGGGAAAGCCAGTGTACTATCACTGTGGTTTTGCTCACTTCCTTCCTATGACTATGGGCAGGGAATTTAGTGCCTCTGTTTCAGGTCAGCCATGGCATTCCACAGCTCAAAAAAATAGCTCCACTCTAGCATTTGTTTCTCTGTCTTGTCCTGTCCTGTTCTATCTGGTTCTGTCTTTAAAAGTGTCCTACAGAAAGGCATGATTCAAAGTGTGTGTGTGTGTGTGTGTGTGTGTGTGTTTCTGAGGTGCTTATTCAATTTAATCAACTATTTCAGTTGTTTCTTTTTAGAGGCTGTGACAGACACATTAGGTCTGTTATGTAAAACAGGTTTCTTTTTTTTTTATATGTTCTTAATTCAATGAAAACCTATAGCTTGCTTTTTTTTTTTTGCTAGGTCTGCTGCATTGTGGCCATTGCCATATAATAACCCAAGGAAATATATCTATAGCACATTTCTCTGTGAATTTATTATATTTTCTTTTCTTCCCCCTTCCTTTCTTCCTGTTCTGTTCTGTTCTGTTCTGTTCTGTTCTGTTCTGTTCTGTTCTGTTCTGTTCTATTCTGTCTTGGTTTTGATCAGTTAAGTATCCTTGACATTATAGACAATTTATTGTGTAGTAATTGTAAGTATTCCTCATTGAATTCTCTAGATGCAAATCTCATGCAGAGTGTGGATTGTAGGTTATCCTCTGAAGGTGTGAACAGCGAGCCTAGCTGTTTGCAGCTGAGGTGAGTCTGGAGTACCCAATAACTGGAGATTGTCCCACTAATTTATGTACATCTCCATATAAATATTATCTGAAAAATTTTACAAATACCATTTGAAGTATGGTAATGAATCTTATAATCTTTTAAAATATGGTTTGCAATTATAAAACATGAGAGCACCAAACCTAAGTGTTAGACCTCCAGAGAACACTGGGCACTCACTAAAGGAGCTGAATTCAGAGTTAGTTGTGAGTTTCCTGGCAGTACTTGGAACTGACTTGGTCTTCTTCAAGAGCCATGTACTCTTAACCCTTAAGTCATTATTCTAGACCCACTCTTCCCTCTTTGAACCTTTTGTTGTGTAAATAGGAAAATATCCTGTTCGTGTCTTTTTTTGTCATCCAAACTTGTTGAATCCCTACTGTTTGGTTTATAACCAAATTCCTGTGGGTGCTGAAGATTTTATTCGTGAGCTTATATGGAAGTTTTGGTTTATGAAGTGCTCTGCAGTGCTACGTTATCACTTGTTTTAAGTATTAGAAATGTCTATTTGTCAAAAACAAGGGAAGCATGAAAGAAAACAAGTCTAAGTTTGAGCTAAAGTTGAGACACTACCACAGGTTAATCCAAAGAAAATAGACAAATACACAACAAAATACCGTATCACAGGATATGAAACCAAAGCATCAACGAACCGTTCCATGGACCCAGCAACTTCCAGTTAGCTCCAGAGTTAGAGTTCAGAGCTATTGGAGAAGGTGCTTACCAATGCAATGATATTATAAAAGGAAAGGAGATGCTTCAGGTAGGCAGCTAGAAAGGCAACTCCCAGGAAAACAAAATAAGGGGTTCCCTTATACAGGGAAAAGAGAATGCCAGATGTATCCATATCTAGGCCTGTGCAGAGAGTGGAGTGTAAGGAACAGGCTAAAAGGCATCAGGAAGAAAGAAAAATCAACTTAGAGAATATTAGGAAATGATTTGGTAACAAATTCCTTCATTTTCTGAAATACAATTATGTGAAAGCATTCCAACAGTAGACTACATGGAGCAAGTATCTGACCTTATCTATAACCTCAGACTGAGGAATCACATGGTTATCTAACGTCCAGTTTTTAAGTGACTACAACTCCTATGGGGCCGAGTCATGCAGAGAAGTCTTGCAGCTGCCAAAGCCTAAGACAGTTAAGGGCTCCAGTACTGCACCATACTGTTTATTGTACTGCTTAGTAAATTTCCCACACTCATAGCAATGAAATTGGCGACCCATCCCAGGGAGAGTTCAAAGTAAGCATAGCATATGCATTCCTTTGCCTTAAAACTTAGTTCCTGCAATATCCTCCTTGGATTCCTCCCCAGATGCTATGCTGTTTTTTACCTTAAAAAATATATGGTTTAACAGATGTGCATGTTTCCCAAAGTAATTTATTCGATTTTAAATGCTTTTGAACTTGTATCCTTTCTATAGCATCATGTTACAAAATGCCTCTCTTTTTGTCACATGCAGCCACACGCATTCATGTCTATTCCAATTTTCCTTTGTATGATTGAGTTACCATTTCTCCATTTCCCTGTTTGTATATTTATGTCTATTTGTCTTTTTACTATCAATTAGTGCCTGTTAGAACATCATGTTCCCAGATCAAACTACTGTTTAAGGACTCTGCCACATTGCTGGGATTTAAATGGTTAGGTAGTACATGTTAGTTGACACCAGGTTATTTGTGGAAATGATTTCACTAACCTATTTCTCATTGTCAAGTAGAAAGATCGCCTTTGTTTAGTGTGTGTGCGTGTGTGTGTGTGTGTGTGTGTGTAAAATGAAATGCCCAGAAAAATGCCACATTATATTAATATTCTACAAAGGTAGTGAATGAGTAGAGCTTTGTAAATGTGGAGAGTTGAAAAGGTGGCAGAACAGAACCAAAATGATCACTTTAGTCCCCTAAACATCCATTCATTGTCTACCTCTGTGTCTGTCTGACCTAACATCTTCCAAGTATCAGATAAAACTTATGGAATTGTTTATGAAGCCAATCACAAGCATTCCCCTACCCAGAAACTAGTGATATCATCTGGTATCATCTAAAACTTAGAACAGAATTCCCTACTTTCCTAGAAAGTGCCTATGTGTAGTCTCCACCAATACATTTGATGAATGCAGTGATTTATAGCTTTAATTATATGCCTAATTTATCTCACTTAACTACTTTCACAGTGGAACAGTCATTCAGGCAACTTGAGTCTGTTTTCACGGGACATAGTTCACTCCCATTTGGCTAAGAAGAAGCTGTCTTCCACCCTTGGAGATGAGTCCTTTGTTTTGTGTTGAGGGTTATTTACTTCAGGACCATATTTATAGATAATTTATTACTTCATTAAAATAATCTTGCTTGCATTTCTTCCTAAATTTTCCACGCTGTTAGTTCCTACTCTGGGAAGGGACATTTTATACTTTTTACTTTTGCTTATTCATTTTAATTATGTATTAAAATTATTTACATATTCTTATTTTGAACTACTAGCTATTTTTCCCTTTCTAAACCGAATTCTACTTAGAAAAATTTTAAAGTAGAAGAAACTCCCATCATGAAAGTACTTGATAGAAAATGGATTCCCAATAAAATGGAATTTTAGAGCAAAAAAAGTCTAACTGGCCACAAAACAGAAATATCACCACTGACACTTTGAAATACATTTTAGAAGATGTTCTCAATCAAAATCATTGAGTCCTCCCTTGTGACCACTAGGCAACACAGGCAGGATGAGTTCCTGGCATCTCTTATGTTCTTTTCTTTTTAACTGTATTCTTTTGTGTAGCTTGTTCATGTTGTGTCCAACTTTAAATCCTAAGTTTGAATTAAGTTTTTACTTTATTTTTGAGATTATAGCATGATGATATCATTTCTGTATCTCCTTTCCTAAATACAACCTGCTCCTTCTGCATACTGTTGCTTGTCTGCATGTTTTCAGGACTCACCATTTGCTACCGGATAAGCAATGGTGTATTCTTCTTGTGGGAATACTATGTTTCCTGTTCTCAATTTTCCATAGTTTCCTATGGTTGTTTGTGTAGGGTTGATGTCTTGTGGGCTTCTCATCTTCATGTTAGCATGCTTATCACTGCTGTCCTTGTTTAAACTTATGCTTAGTCAGTTGTGTCAGTAAGATTTTGTGGGTTTGTAGCTTCTAACATCATGTTTGGTATCTTCCCTTTTCTGAAGTCAGAGATTGAGTCATTGGACTAAAACTTTACTCTTGAGTTGTCTGCAGTTATAACCCCTCTTTATTCTATAAGCACAGCTGTCTATGAAGATGAGCTGCACCATAGAACAGAAGTAGTCATCTGAAAACCCTGATTCCCCAAACAATAAGGCATTCTTTGGAATACCTACCAGAGCTTGAACCAGAACAGTGTTTAAGAGGACTATGTACAGACAACAACAGATTAATTACATTTGCTTCATGACCCTTGATCTAATTCTTCTTGTATTTAAAACCTAAATCTCTTTTCAGACCAAAGGTTACTTGGGGTCATTGGACCTCAAGTTCCTCCAGCCAGTGTAGACGCATTGAATAGCTTTTCTTTACTTTTCATTATTATTAATCTCCTTAATTGACATAATGGTTGCAGGTGGCTGAGCTAAGCTTGGAAGACAGCTGGAGCCTGGGCTGTTATCCTAAAAGTCCAGTTATAGTTTGGGAAAAGGCATTTATTTATTTATTTATTTATTTATTTATCCATTCATCTATCTATTCATTTATATTTATTTACATAATTATTTATTTCCTTTTATTGTATAAATGCTATTTTAATCACTAAATCTGGATTTTCCTATGAACATCACACAGAAAACACAGAACAAAATTTTGCTGTAAGCTTCCTCCACTGGGAGGACGAACAGTACACTGAAGGATTGTATGCTGATCATGTCCTTATTATGTAGCTGTATAAGACCCATGCTTCATTGCAGCTGCTCAGTATCTTGAGAGTATATCACACTGTTTTTCTGGGACCAGATCAAATTGATTATTGATTATTGATTATATTCCAGGGAAATCTGTATTGCAATCTAAGGTGGAAATTTTGTGAACTTCTATTCTTTTATCTCCTCATACCTTTAATTATGGCGGATGAGGAGGCATGACGTCTTATTCTCTAAGATTTACAAGATATGTCTTAGGACCTACTTCTAAATTCTCCATCTGTTGTTTTCCATGTTATATTAAATCAAATTGAAGTTGTTAAAATGTGATTATTTTGATTAAAATGGAGAAGTTCAGAGTGTAGGTCCATCAAATGAAGTCTGTAAATGGTGACATGTCAAACAGAAGTCTTGTCTGATGAATTGCTGAGGTTTTTGCTAGGGAAACTACACACTTAGGTAACTGCAAGTAATTCAAGAAATCTCCAAGTGTTGCCTATCAGTGGAGCTCTTGGTCTCTCATCAAGCCATGCCTATATTGGAAGTCATTTTTTAACTGACAAGCAGTTCAGAACTTCTTCCTTTAACACAACGCCTTACAGTATCAGAATCCACACAAATCGATTTGACAGATGATTTATCTACTTCAGCACAAAGCAAAAGCAGTAGAAACTGTACCTTGAATTTAAACTTTTTTCTTTTCCTTTGCTAGCAGTATGTATTAAGGTGTTTTCTTGTGATTCAGCAATGTAAAAGCAACTCCTGAAAGAAACATGACAAATATTCGACAATACCCCACAGTGCACTGCATACAGTGTTTTAGATATAGACTTTTCAATGTGAATGAATTGTGGGGTAGAACTTCAATCCCCCCTTAGCCTTCACCTGAACATCTTCTCCCAGATTCATTTGCTGTTTTGTGGTTTATCTCTTCTTTTTATGAAGACACAACTCATACTAGATCAATGGCTCTTTCTAGTCCAGAATCATTTTACCCTAATTTGACCAAATATATCTGCAACAATTCTCTAAAGTACTGGGAACAGGGTGATCAGTGTATCTTTTGTTGGCAGAGGTATCACAATTTAATTCAGAAACATGTTTGTAAAATGAATAGAGGTAAATGTAGATTATGTAAGTCTGTTGGGAAAGGTGACATTTTCATAAGCATAAACTTAATTCAGTGTTTTCTGTGATGAGCCGAGAGAGAACATTTTGCTACAAATATTGAATATTTGCTTCTCAGAAGATAAGGACCAGGTGTAGTGTTATAATAGTTCAACAACCAAAACAAAACAAAACAAAACAAACCCAACAAAAAAAAAAAAACAAACAGAAAACAAAACCACATCAATGAAAAGTTCTTAGAATAGATAGCTGCACTGAGAGCTATATACCTCATTGTTACGTACACAGATTAACTTTGTGTATAAAATTCCTTTTAAGTAAGTTGACATTGGGTCTAAAATGCATCTATAGATCCTGTCTATTACAACCTAAGGATCCAGAGAGTCATCCCAAGGTATTTGTTTCCCGGGAGTACAATAATGAAGGTGTTACTCAAGGAGTACTACATACAGAATGTCAAGCAAGTAGCATCAGGATTATTATTGAAGAATAATATTACTTTCTGTAGATGAAGTTACTTCCTCCCACAAATTTAACACATGGATGTACTATTGATTTTGATAACTGCTTATTTTCTTTTGAGTATATAGCATATAAGTCTTAACCAAACTAAATTTGTAAAAATAGTCTTTCATAAAATAGACTATGTAATTGAACTGAATATTCTTTGTTGCCACTCTACTACAAATCAGATATTTTACTAGTAGCAAGTATATTTCCTTGATGGAAATTTATTTACAAGGATTCATATTTTTTAAAACAAAGAAAGAAGCACAATAATGTTTCTGCATTTATATCCTGGATCAAAATTACTTTTTGTGTTGTTAATATAAGGCCTTCTTTAAAGTTATTAAATATGAACATAAAGATTAAAGCAGGGAATTTATAATTTAGCAAGATCTAGAGTGAGTTTTACACAGAATTCAAGGACTATAGCTAAAGAATAAGAGGAAAATGAAAAATAAGTACTAAATTTACACAGTCCATTATCTTTAGGGAAGATATACAATCACTCTGTTGCCCCAGATCTACAGTAATTCTAAATTTTTGGAATATAGAAACAACAGAAGAATTTCTAATTGAACATACTACATAATTTTAAAGAGGATAACAAAACAAAATAATAATATGTACATAATGACATTTCCCAAACCATCACTTCAGTATACACTAAAGCAAAATCAAATTTCCCTGACAGCCGAGATGATTGCATATAGAGATATTAGAATATTAATGAATAAAACAATTCAATCAATCAGTCTAAAGGAAGGCAACCATGTGCCATAAGTTTGACTGATTAGATTTAGTTTTAATAACAATTAATATCCATCCATTTCTGATATAAATTTTGATAGAATTTGAGTTTTGATTGCAAGTCCTGTAGGGTCATCAGTAGAATGACTGTGAATATTTTGGGGGCTGACTTTTATATGAAAAGCATATTAAAATCTTTGACTTAATTTTACACAAAAGTAATTGTCAAGCTAATAACTACAAATCCAGAAAAATAGAAATAAAAAATATAGAGAATGTTTCCAAATGTAAGTATTTTTTGGTTAAAAACCCAAATAATAAACCTAAAGTGATAAAATACATATGAGAGTTCAACACAATTGTTCTTTACTACAAGTATATATATTCAAATAAAACAATTCATATCGTCCGCTAACATAAAAATGTTCCAATAGAACCCTACCTAATAAAGATTGTCATGCGTTAGGATAAATGTTGAAAAACTTAGTCTAATTTTTTTCTTTGATAAGAGCTTATAATACCAATGACATTTTGAGAAATGATGTGAGCTGATTTGCCCTTGTGCATTATTTAAAACATCATTTTCTAGCGAAATTAAATTCAGATAAACAAGTTAGAGGGAAGGTCAAAAGAGAGATAGGCTCACAGACAAGGAGAGGAAGGAAGGGGGAGGGAAGCAGGGAGGGAAGAGGAGTGGGTGGAAGGCAAACAGTCAGAAGAGGAAAGAGGGAGAAGAGGAGACAACTTTACACCACAAAATGGAATTACTTTATCATATTTGTATTAGCTGAATTTATGAAGCATATTGTAATGATCATCTCT
This sequence comes from Mus caroli, assembly GCF_978045245.1. Classification (NCBI taxonomy): domain Eukaryota; kingdom Metazoa; phylum Chordata; class Mammalia; order Rodentia; family Muridae; genus Mus; species Mus caroli. The sequence goes on from NW_028227256.1 coordinate 137,587,991, forward strand.
GAATTTTACTTAATACAAGTCTCTAGAACTGTAAATACCTGGAGAAATTCCAAAGGTTTATCCTAACTCCACTATATTCACTTTGACCACGAAGAAGTTGTCATGTGATTAATAAAGAAAATTTATTGTGTTTTATGTGAATTTCTCTTTTTCTTCTTTTTCACATTGTTCTTTATTCTTCCTCATTCCTCTTTTTAGTTCTTTTCCCTCTTCTTCCACTTTCTTTTCCTCTTCTCTTCCTCTCCTGCCATCCTCACTCATTCTATATAGGAAAGGAAAACAAATCGTTTCCTTCACCCTTCCAATGTTTTATATTTTCCCTGTATCTAAGTCAACAAATTCCAAGCATTACTTTCCTCTTTCATAGTCATCAACCTTAAGACACATTTGTATACATTTATATTTCAATATTGGACATGTTTTACAGTATAATATTCGCCCCCTAAGATAAATAGAATAATTATGAGGTTTGTTTCATATAATTTCATAATTTGATAGAAATTAGGAAGTCACACAATGAACAACTCATTAACATGCCAGATCGTCTGTACTAAGAAAAGGACTATGAGTGGATGTCAAGCTGTTATTTCATCTTTGGATCACTTACATTTGTTAAGGAACTCTTCACTATACAATGAAATCCATTTCAGAGTTAGTAATTCTGATTCATAACTGTTGTCTAGAAATAGCTCTGTTCAGAGGTATGTCTGGTAAAAGCTGGTTTTACTTAAAAGATGTGTATTAAAACGATTTTGGCTCCCTTGTTCTTTAAGCATGATCATTTTTGTGACTTTTAACTTCCAATTGGTGTTAAGCCTTTGTGTACCTCACAATTTTTCTGAGGTGACATGCTTCACACACTCCCAGCTACCTTTTTTTATGTGATCTCATCTTATTTAAAAAGAAATGTTCCTCAGCTCATATTCATAACGGGCTCTAGCTACTATTTGAAGAATGGATGAACCTTCTTATAAATTTGATAATTCTAGGAAGTAAATCAGAATGGCCTTTCCTAAATTACTTGCATAATAGCCATGTGTCACCTCAAATTTTGTTTTGTATCCATAACAAATTTTTAACTATTGAAGCTCAAGATCAGTGTTACAGTTCCTTTGTTTCAATTGAGCTGACTTTTCATTTGATCAAGGAAGGAAACAGAGCCAATGATGGACTTTGAAGATATAAACTGGGCTTCGTGCCTGCTTGCTTTGCATGAGCTTTTGTGAGAATGTAAATCTGTAGGGAAGTGACCATGCACACGGGCCTGCCTACAGTCACCATGAGACTCCAAAGGCACTACAATTTTTATGACCCATTTTGGAGAAATATCAAGTGAATATAAACTGGATTTTGACTGCACTACTCTTATTATGTGTAAAGTGAAGAATAAGATAACAAGAAATACTTAAAAACTATTGATAGAAATAATTTCAGATAGGAGAGAAAAGTAGGGAATATTGAGAGGTTTTTAAATTATGTAAAATTTGGTTTATCATGACTAATATCCTTTCACTGAGCAGAATTTTGATTTTTTTTTTCTTAAGTACACTTGAGCCCTAAATATACAGAATAGAGAGTGTGTGGAATTGTCCAGTGTGTAGTATTCCTTGTAACACATAGCATACTATGTCACTTATTTTCTTCTCCCAGTCTTTCCCCCACATATGTCTTTTATAACAAAGCAGCAAAATGAGCTGTTAAGTATATTAAGAGCATGCAGATTATATGTTCAAATGTTTGTGATGTTAAGATAACATTGAGAATATTTTGATCATGTAAGCATTGAAATTCTGTCACTCTGCACAGGACAGCATATCCGGTTGATTATCCTAAATAGTAATTGCATTCTAGAAGAGAGACAGTTGTGAGCATGCTGATACATGAGGGAGAAAGTCACTGCTCTGTCAGTAGTGATACAATAGGTGGGGTTCTGTCAACTTTATTTCAAGGTAGATTAAACATAGTGTCTTTGTACCTCACTGGGGTTGCTTCTTAATAATCTGCAACCTTAGGCTGCTGCTTGTGACTTAAACCCCTTTGCTGATCTCTCTAGATATTTAAAAATGAGATAAAACGAGCCAACAAACAAGGAAGGTGCTAGGGAATGACGATCTTAGGTAGGTTATAAGTTGAATGAAAGGCTTGATAAAACTGATATTCAAGTCCTGCCTCATATGTTTTCATTCATTTAGTTCCTTTGTAAAGCAGAAAAATATTAGGAAAATGATTCTTTGTCTAATGGGTCAATTTAAATATACATTAAATATTAAAAGTTCTAATGTTCTTAAAACTTATTTCTGTAAATTATTAAATCACTAATTTAGATAATTATGCTAACTGTGCATGATAATTGAGCTGTCTTTAGGATTGGGAAGCAGGGTTTTTTTTCTGAAATAACACTGCTGTATTTAAATAAACTCTCCTTTTATGGTATGTAATTCACTCTAAATAAAGGATACATTAATTCAAATATTTTTATTTTAATCTATCTGGAGAACTGGGAAGTCAGTTTCTATTTACTTCGATCAAATAAAGATGCAGTTAACATATCTGAATTTGGTTTATTTTTATATTTTTAGGGTCCAAGTTGAATTCTACATGAACGAAAACACATTTAAAGAGAGATTAAAACTGTTTTTCATAAAAAACCAGCGATCAAGTAAGTTGTTCCCATCACTGGCTCTTTGCATAGAAATCTACCTCAAAATTCCAGCAGCGTAATATTTCATAAAAATCGTTGTCTGCATAATAGAATAAAATAGGGAGAATATTTATTGAGAAGTAAATGTAAAACAAAACAAAACAAAACAAAACAAAACAACAACAACAACAAAAAGAAAACTGAAAATGCTACATCCAGTAGTTTACATGTCTCTTCAATATTTTAAGTCTCACGATCTCACAAGAACCAGTAGAGACTTGTGTATCCTATTTGAGTCCCGAAAAATATTAAAGAAATTAGTTTAAGGAGAGCACAAGTTTAATTTCTTTACTAAGGATGATGAGGCAGAAGGAACCAAATGCCAAGGTCATGGATAAAGGTACATGGGGGTGGGGGTCAGAAGTCTTGTATCTCCATAAGTAGCTGTTGGCAGTTATGGGTTGCTGGGCATAGGGAAGTCATTTTGTTCAGTGGTGTAGTCACTGGGTGATGGTCATGCTCCAGTAAATATCCCTTGACCCCTACTCAGACTTGCAATCCCAATTAATCTCAGTGAATTTTGAAACAAAACAGGATATGAAAATAGAAGGGGATCTCTTGAGGAAACAGAAGTGGTGAGTCAGGAGTGGGAGAGGAAATGAGAGGATAATTGGGGTGAAACATCATATGCTTTCATAAAACAATATATTTTAAGATATCATGGTCATCTCTGCTAACAAAGAGAGTTTGAGGATACTTTACACAACAGAGTAACTACCAAGCACCCCCGGATTATTGAGTAAAGACTTGTCTCCAAAACTTCCCCTAAACCACAACGACAACAATAACACTCACAATTTAATTGAGTGTTTTAAATGTGAAGGTTGTTTCAACTGTCATTGTTTGTCAATGTTTCCTAATCAGTCCTGATAATAATAAATATTAAATGTCGCCTGAAGTATAAAGATGAGTGTTGCTCTTTCTAAGAAGACTTTACATTAGTAAGTAATGGGTGAGTGTCAAGTTTAACATGTTATAGCTGTCTCCTGAGAGGCTCTGCTAGAGCCTGACAAATACAGAGGTGGTAAAATATTCTCAGTAGTAGACTAGCTTCAGCATTAAAGTTGAGAAGATCAATGCCTTCCTACCTGTATTTACAGGGAAGCCCCATCAGTAGATGTTACACAAAGGGGGCTAAATCCCCTGAGTGATGATGCTATTAATCACAGGGTTAGGACAATCATTGAATACTCACCTGACTAAAGAGGAGACCCTTCTTTATGAAACTGTAAGCTATATGGTTAAATAAGTCCTTTCAACCTTGTGGTGTCTTGGTTCAGAATGTTTTATTTTTATGAAAGAGATGAATTTAGAGCACAAAAATCCCTCAGTTCTTCAATTTGGAAACCAATAAATGATTGCACGTTAAAAAATTACTGTTAAAGACTGCTATAAATACACTCCACAAAAAAGTAGTGCAAAAAGGTGACACTTCATTCAAGATTCCATCAAGTAATAATTATAGAAAAGCCCTTCTCACAATTTTATGCAAGAAACACAAAGCACATACCACTGATTATAAGCATGACAGTGTTCCTGTTAATCAATGTAGTTGACCTTCGTTAGCCTTTTTCATCAGGCACCATGTTTCTCCCAATCATGACCTAAGTGCTTTGTATGGTATATGCATGTTACTCTTGATTTTCAAAAAAATTAAGATTCCAGTGGTCCTTAAACCTGGTTTTTAAGAACTTCAATTTTCCCACTTCAGTATGAAAGAGAATTTTTTTTCGATTTATGTACTTATCAGTACAAACTATTATGACTTCTCATGGTAAATGATGACATAATTATTATATAAACCTGTAATTATAGAGATGATATATGTCATAATATAAATATAATAGGAAAATTTATCACAGGTAATTATTGAAACATGTTTTCTCTCTTATCAAATCAACAAAGTGCTTCAGAGTCATAAGGACGTATGATGCACAAGATGGGGGCAACTTGATTTTGGAGCTAGTTAAAGTTATTTCAAGTAATGATTAAAGTATGGACAGACTTGAACCAACCTTGACATGATGTAAATTTTGTGGCTTTTGACTTTTAAAACCCAGTTCTCTCACTTGTTGAATGTTCTCTGTCATTTATGGCTCATGGATTCTATGCCATTCACATTTTATTTTAGGAGATGTTGTTATTAAAATTCAGCTACCAACAACTTCAGTAAGTTTAGAAAATTATAACATGTGCTTTCTAAATACTTTCTAAGTGCTGATCTGAAAGATAATATTTTTGACAATTCTTTCTTTCTCTTTTATGCACCATATTCAAATGAATCCTAACTTTTATTGTTTGCTTAAAGGTCTAAGAATCCGCTTGTTCAACTTTTCCCTCAAATTGTTAAGCTGCTTATTATATATTATCCGCGTGTTGCTTGAGAAACCGTCACAGGGAAATGAATGGTAAGACTTCTTCCTGTGATCCCCATACACCGTTTTTGAATTATTGTTTTTGAATTATTACATACATTGTTTTTGAATTATTACAATTTGAAGATTATTATAAGAATTCAATATTTAAGATGTAAGCATTTATATGAACTGATAAGATTTTGAGAAAATTCTTTTAAGTTTGGTGCATACATTATTAACTAAAGATAATCTAAAATCTATTACATGAATGTATATTTGCTAGTCAAAATGTTGTGAATATTAGTTGAAAATTGGCTCATGTGTCCACAGAGTTGAATGTCTTTCTCTTACTGAATTACATGTCCTTTGCAGTATGCCAGTCTCCTTACACTTTCCATTACAATGTATTTATTACCTTTCAATGGAAACACTCAAGAATTTCTCAAGGTTTTAGCCTATGCATATTTATTTATTTACTTAAAGTGATACTAATTTTTGATGTATTTTAGTTTTTTTTTTCATTTACAATCTTATTTTGCTTAATTTGTATTTCCACTAACTCAATGCCTTTCTATTAGACTGTGTCCTTTGTTGGAACAGCAGAGTCCTGAGTGTGTAATGACATTCCTGCATAGTTTTGGTCTCATTAAAACACAAGACTCCTGGATTACCTCATAAGTTTATGATGATATTCAAAAGAAAATTAAAATTGACAACTAACATCTATTACCAATTGTGAAATTTTGCCTTAAGATAAAACAAAAGTACATAAGTAAGAGAAAATGAGTTTAACATATGTATTTAAACACATTTGATAATCTAGCATGCTTAGAAAGTGAGTATGATTTTGATTTTATTTTATTTTTGGTTTTTCAAGACAGGGTTTCTCTTTATAGCCCAGGCTGTCCTGGAACTCACTCTGTAGACCAGGCTGGCCTCGAACTCAGAAATTCTCCTGCCTTTTCCTCCCAAGTGCTGGGATTAAAGGCATGGTTACCACTGCCTGGCGATTTTGAGTTTATTTAAAGGCTTGGAGATTATATGAAGTAAGTGAATGAATGAAGTTTGGCTAGTATAATAGTATGTGTGATAATTATTTTGAAATTGAATTATGATGACTCACATTAGTGAATCCTTGGCCTTTCTGAATCATATTACTGTAAGTGAAATCAGCAAGAGGCTTATTGGAATATTCAGCTTCTGCAGAAACCTCTGTCTGTGTAAAAGGTGTTTGGGGGATCTTGCTATTTTCTAGCATTAGATTATTCATTTCATGGTGTATATTATTTTTTCAATATATAGTTAAATTTACCATGCCATTCTTGTACAGAAGCCGTGGTTTGCTTCAATTTGCTAAGACCTTCAAGACAAATCTCATTGTGCCTGTTTTCCAGTGTTCCTGGAGACAGTTCTTTCTCCATGTTCTTTGTTTTTTGTTTGTTTGTTTTGTTTTGGGTTTTGGGTTTTTTTTGTTTTGTTTTGTTTTTGTTTTGGGTTTGTTTGTTTTTTGTTTTTGTTTTTTTTGTTTTGTTTTGTTTTGTTTTGTTTCGAGACAAGGTTTCTCTGTGTAGCCCTGGCTGTCCTGAAACTCACTTTGTAGACCAGACTGGCCTCGAACTTGGGAATCCACCTGCCTCTGCCTCCCAAGTGCTGGGATTAAAGGCATGTGCCACCACTGCCTCTTTCTCCATGTTCTAAGTGCATTGTACACTCAGATTCTCCACTTGTCTGTCCAGAATGCATCCTAAGTTTACCTTATTCCAATCAGTCTGTGGATTGCTCTTCCACATGTTCAGAATCCTCTTCCAGTCACAGCTTTGTCTGCTGTAAGTGATAATGCAAATGAACAGGGCTCAGACTGAAGAAGATTTTAGAGTTCCCCTTAACTCCCAGTGTTTTCTGTAACAGATGCAAATCCCTGGGAACGTTTTGTCATTTCTCCATTTATTACCTATCCTGCTATCAATTGCTTTTCAGTGCACCTCCATAATACAGGCTACATGCCTTCGTCAGTACTGCTACAGTAGCCTATTAGTCAGTCTTGCTAATCTATGAAGGCACCCTATTGGTTTACTCCTTTTATTATTATTATTATTATTATTATTATTATTGTTATTATTATTAATTATTCTTTAATTTTTTTTACAGTCCAGTCTCTATCTCCCTCCTGGTCTGCCCTCCAACTGTGCCTCATCCATTCCTCCTCCCTACCCCAGACCTGCCCTCACCCCTCCAGACCTGACAACTCTCTGGGGCCAAAAGTCTCTCAAGGGCTAGGTGCATCTTCTTTCACAGAGGCCAGATCAGGTACTCCTCTGCTTTATATGTAGTAGTGGCCTCATATCTGCTAGTGAATGCTGCCTAGTTGGTGGCTCAGTGTCTGGGAGATCTCAGGGATCCAGGTTAGTTGAGACTGCTGGTTGTTCTATGGAGTCTCCCTCCTCCTCAGTTTCTCCCAACATTTTCCTAATTCAACCACAGGGGTCACTAGCTTAGTTCCATAGTTGGGTATAAATATCTGCATCTCTCAGCAGCTTGTTGTGCTACAGCCATGCTGAACTCCTGTCTATAAGCCCATCAGTAATAGTATCAGGCCTTGGAGCCTGTGATATCATTGTGCCAGCCAAGTGTAAAGCTAGTTCCTATGCACCTGCTTTGAATGGCATCTGCCTATCTTAAATCCTGCTTTTCCTGTAGCTTCGCCTTTCATTATTCATCCTTTGCCCCCTTTCCTCAGACTAGATGACTTTGGGTTTGCTATTAGGTTCCAGGAGGTAATGCCCCCCCCCCAGGGCCTTCCAGAACATTTGTGGTTTTCTCTAGTGACTTTGTATCTTTTATAAATATTGAATGCATTTTTCTTGGTTGCTTTAATTTGGAGTTTTCTGTGAGTATTAGAATAGACATAGGTCATTGCCTGGATCCAAGACTCTGTCACAGTGAACAGTAGTCATTTCTTAAATGAGTGCATGAACAGACATGTAAATGACATAGCTTTAAAATGAATACCTAGGGAAAAAAATAATCCTTCTATAAAGTATGGAAGTTGTTTATAAAACTTGGTGATTTGTGAATAGAAGGTACATTAGAGAAACCTGAAAATTCTAAAATGATCTGTGAAGGATGTTTCTAGAGGAAAAAGCCATTGTGAATGACAGCAGAGTAAAATTACATTATTTGGAAACATTAAGAGAACAAAGTTTCCTACAATTAACTTCTGTGTACTAGTACTAAGAATATTCAGTCATAATTACAGAGGATATACATTTGAAAAACCAGATTACTGTAATTAAAAACCATAATAAACTAACTTAGGTCTCCATTTCAAGAACACTGTTTTGTTTAGTTCCATTGTCAGTGCAGTCTTGGTTAATGAAAAACAGAAGTGGCCTTTATGGGTCCAGGCTCTATTTTAAAATAATGAGGCTAATTCAGCAAAGAGATTTATTTAATTATAGTCTCTGACCTGATAAGGCTGCAGATATTTTTGAGCTGCCTTGCTTTATTTTTAAGCCTTTTTCAGGAATTAAAGTGTTATGAAACTACTACAGTATGGATAAATAGAAAGATAGGAAAATAATTTTACTGCAAATGTCTGACATCATAGATACTGAAAATGTTGATACAGATGGTGTGTAGTTAAGGATTTCATGGCAGTAGTGCCAGAGACTGCTTTGGGTCATTTATGGGTACATTGGACAAAGAGACTAGTTTACTCATGGCCTGTAGAAGATTTTATCTAAAATCTTCGTTTTGACTATTGAAAATGAAGTGATTATCATTATTATTGTTACTATTTTAGGGGTGTTAATATTATTCATAGTATTATTATTAGTATGACTAGCTGGTTCAAATCTTTAATGTCTGTGATAAAAATCTACCCTGAATTGTGAGCTAAAATAAATTATTGCCCCCCTCCCCTTAGTTTTGGTGGAGTCTCTGGAAGACAAACTGAAGCACATATGAATGTTTTTTGATTTTTTCAAATATTTGAATTTGTTCTTAAAGTTGGGACCTAGTGTAATATATACTGTGATCAAACCTTAAAAACTATCACTATTTAACAATAAAAGTTATTCACACAACAAATAGAACTATGACAATATATTTTCAATATTTTTCAAATATAGAAAGGAATGTTATAATATAAATCTTCCTTCCTTTTCCATGAAAATACTGTGTAGATTTAGACAGTACCAAGTATACCACAAAATCTCAAAAATTTTATTTTTCAAGAAAATATCTAATAGTGATATTCCTAATATGATGACCTTTTCTTATGTAAGAATACAACACAAACTGATACACACACACATGCACACACATACATGTTGACATCATAACCTAAATATAATACACAAACACAAACCTATTTTCCTTGTTTTGTGCAATGTTCTGTAAATTGTCTGTAGCATCCCATTTATAGAAAGGATAGAGAGTGAAGAAGGAACACAGACATAAACATTCTTGAAATATAACAAAATCCGCTGTTACTGGAATCTCACTGACGTATCTTACATGAGAGTCAATCATATTCTCAGACTTTGTCAGGACTGGGTAGAGTGTCTGGTTGGAGTGGTCTTTTGTATTCTACCCTGCACGACTTGGGGAGGAAGGGAGAATGACCACAGTGAAGGACACTCTCACAGCCAGCACAATGAAAACCTTTGGACAATTCTTTGGGTTCATCATTGTCATGCTTCATTATTGCTTGTCTTACTTGGAATTAGGGCTCTTATTTCTAACTTTTTCCAAGTTATGTCTCTGAAAATCATTTCTAGCATTTAGGCTAGAATCTGGTATGCTTCTATATATTCTGATTGGTGCTAAATTGTGTATACATTAGCAATGTGGGCACTGCTATACTATACCAAGTATTTACTTTCTCTTATGTGTTGTGGTTTGGATGATTTTTCAATTCAATGGCCTTGTTTAGATAGTGCACAGTACAGGATTGTATGGATCAGTAGCTTTGTAGTTTTGTTTGTAGCTCAGTAGTTTTGTTTGTTTGTTTGTCTGTCTGTTTTTTCTTTGTAATTTATGCTATGGTTATGCTCAACATATTGACCTGGTTACTCTAATTTGTGCATCACACATACTTTCAGAATATGGCATCCATGAAACTCTGTTTAAATGTCAAGGTTGTCATGGCACTGTGAGCATCTATTTTCCTTCATGTATGAGGATGCTGGGGAAAGTCGGTGTACTATATGCCATTAACTTCCTAATTGGATTGTCTCTCTTTCTTCACTGTTTGAAATGGCTCTTCTTCTGTGTTAATAATGTTTAATACATGATCTTGAGCTATTTGCAAAGTCGGATTAAGCATAAATTATTTGCATTTGCATTTTATCATTTTCTCTTGTTTCGTTTCAATTAGTTATAGTTCTAAATAGTAAAATTGTTATCTACTATTTGATGTTGAGTTCATACAGATTTTCCCTGGATACACAGATATGGCATATATCCATGAATGTGATTAGTAATCATCGTTCATTAAAGCTGTCATGGTTATTTTCTTTGTAATCTTGATGATGATCGCTTGTTGGGCTTTCAGATAGATGCCAGTTAATTTCCTTTTATAAATAATAACATAGTAAATGTTACTTATATATTTTTTATTGATTTTTCTTTCTGCTGTTGCTGTCAATGACATGAAGCTTTGTCTATCACTGTGGTATAGATATAATTTCTGATTTCATCCCTCCTTTGTGTGGGGATTTATCTAGGAATTTGTATGTTTGTAACTTACTCTTGTTGTTCATGACAAAGCCATTTTTTAAATATTTCATAGTTTTGCCACTAGCATCTTACAAAAATTTCTATATATTTATTGAATTTTATTTTAAATTAAATAAAAAACATTAATTTTGCTTTCAATATTAAAGATTTATAGATTCTGTCATGAATCTATAAATCTATGTTATGAAATATATGGGATATAACGCTTCTAAATCTTATGTTAATTTAAAATTGTTAAGTTTAAACAGTCCATGGTCTCTTTCCATGGTTTGGCAAGGTAAAATCACAGTCTAATAAAAAACCCTTCATAGATATAACTATGTCTTTTATATATATGATAATTATCAATCACATTTTAAAATAATTTAGTCTTCATCTTAACAGTTTGTTTTATTATTACCAAATGATTGAGATACATTTTGTTATTTCTGTCTTAAATTTACCTTATTAGTTTCTCTGTGATGTTTTTTCTATATGAATGTTTGTGTACTACATATGTGCTTGGTTCCTTCAGAGGCTGAGAGAGACATCAGATTTCCTGTAACTGTAGTCACAGACAGTTCTGAGCTGCCAAGTGGTTGCTGTAATTACCACAGGGTCATCAGGAGCATCCAGTGCTCTTAACCTCTGAGCTGTCACTCAAACCCCAACACTAATCTTTTAAAAATACTGATAAAGTACTAACATTTTCCTTTCTCTCTCATATTTTTGTTTGTACCTTATTTCTCATGTTAGTAAAATCACAGAAGGAATGTTTGGGGAAGGATAGTAAACTCACAGCTCTATCTTTGTCTTTTCTGACCCCATCTGTCATTCATACTGACTGACTAGACTGTGTGTACTGAGCGAGGTATTGCATTTATAATAGGGAGTAAAAACAGAATAGTGTTTGATGTTATCTATGTCATAATTTGGGGGGAAATAAGTGTTAAATAAGTTTTTAAATAAATATGAAATTTCAGTCGTGTTGAGTAGCAAGGGCAACGTGAGACTTGACAAAGCCGAAGAGAACTAACAGGGTTGATCAGGATTCTGAAGAGAATACTGAGATGAGGAAAGAAACATTTGAAAGGGACCTGAGTAAGAATGGCTTATGTCACACATAAAAAATATCAACGACTTCCATATCAGGGGCTTTAGTTGTTATAATTAAAAGGTATGAATGATAGAGGGACCTGATCTAAGATTTATTGCAATAAAAGGTTACTGTAATTGCAATTTAAAAAGATATAGGAGTCAAATTAATTGATTTCTGAAGATTTTTAGAGTTAATAAGATCTCAAAGGGTCAAAGTGAAAAATAAAAATAAAACCTATATCTTAGATAAAGGTGTCAGTGTGGTGAAGATTAATACTTATGAATTCTACATGTACTTGAAGGCAAGGGTGATGCTGTTGAAGTGAATTAGTGACTAATGAATTAACTGCTTAAAAATGCAGAGGAGCAGATGTCTGGGAGCCAACACAACAGACTCCAAGCCACTTCCTGGAATCTGCACTAGTTAAAGGACACCAGACTTTGAAGAAATCCTAGGTTTGGATTGGAGTATTTGAAGATGTTATTTAACCAGATAGATGTGGCATTGTAAACTTTATATAGTAATGTTCATCATAATGACATTCTGTAGTCTTTCAAGGTTTTTAAAGTAAGCAAAAATGGAAGCATTCTCTTATTCTGTATACTATAAGAAGAAAATCCCAGTATGTAGAAATACATTTAATGCTTTATGAGACATCTTTCTTTTCATAACCACAGGATGTTGGTTTTATTTTTATTAAAGGGTTGTTTTTATTTCATAGAAATTGATTTGCAACAATTTTCATCTTTTCTCAATTAGATTTTATTTTTATAAATAATTCCAGTTCAATTAAGTATATGTATAATTAGTGGTATGGTGACTCTGCTATTGTGGTCATTGAAGAATTTAAACATGGTAAAATCAGGGAGAATAACATTTAAAGAAGAATCTTACAGACAGTTATTATACATTAGGACATAATAGATAATCATACATAATAGTATATATTTAAATGTTTTATAGAATTACTAAAGTGAACTATTACATAGGCAGATATAGAGAGATCTAAACATAAATACTTTTAAAAATAACATACTCTTTATATTTGCAGAAGAGACATTAATGAATTTTTAATGGAAAATGGATCAAAAATTTTGTAATGTTCCTTATCTTACCATATCTTCCTAACTAAAGGCTTTTTTTATTTTTTAATTTCCTAGTAACAAAGATACAAATGTAAGGTAAAATACGATGTCTATATATAATGGAAATAATTATTAGTAAAAAAGCTGAATCTATTATATTGTTCTGTTATTTCTCATTTTGGTTTCTATATATCATTGTCTTTTATATACTAATTGTTATTTTAATTCTTTCAAATATAATCAATTTTTTAAACGAATGGATTTTTTCATATATTTTTTTAAAAATCCTAAAATTTTAATTTTTCTTTCCATAGGTCTCACATATTTTGGGTTAACCGAAGTCTACCTTTATGGGGTTTACAGGTTACGTACATGTTTATTTATTCCTATATTTCAGTATTCATTTATATTTTACAAAGAAACACTAATGAGAAGTGTTCAGTGGATGTTCAAGTTGTGTTTCCCTTATGTTATACCTTAATGCACATCTTAGGCTAATGTCTTGACTTATTTCCTCTTGTTTTTCCAGTCTACCTTTTGAGACTTTCCTTGTAATCTGGATTAGACTTCTAAGAGTATAGGAAGTTAGAAAACAAAAAAACATAAAAAGCAAGCAAATCAGTGTCCTAACACTGCGTGTTTCATGTATCTGCTTTAAGAGCAGCCAAGGGCCACAATTGTGGGCACTTCTTCCCTAAAGGAATGTTACCACAATCTAAATAATAAATGTATAAACTTAGAAACTACACAGATGATTGTGTGAAAGGAAAGAAAGAAAATATGCTGTAGGTTCTCAGAATTTCAAGAAAACTCATACAAGGGGAAAACAACTCTGAATTATAGCCAGTGTTAGTTCCTCCAGTTGCCTAGCCTTAATTCTTGTTTTTAATCCGAATTGGTAAACAGCATTGTTTGTGTAAGATCCTGTCACTTTCCCTTATATTTGTGGTCTATAGGTGATTTTTAACTTTCTAATATTTCTTAAAAGTGCAAATTAAAAAGAAAGTAGAATTACTAACATAAAGAAGACACAGAGGTTGCAGGAAAAACTATGATTTATTATCTGTCTTCTATTTGTTGTACAGTGATATCTGGATCTGAAGTTTGATTACTCTAAAATTGGATGTTGGTTCTTTCCACATTATTTACAGTAGTGAGTGATTTGAAAATGCAATGTGATTGTATATACAAATAAAAAGTAATATGCACACTTCATTTTTTTGTTTAATGGACTTTAATTACTTCAGTGGTTCTCAACTTGTGGGGCCTGACCCCTTTGGCAAACCTTTATCTCCAAAAAATATTTATATTATGATTCATAACAGTAACAAAAGTACAGTTTTGAAGAAGGAATGAAAATAATTTTATGGTTGGGCATCACTACAACATAATGTACTGTATTACAGAAGTGCAGCATTATTAAGTTGAGAACCAATGGTTTATATTGACTTTTATTGCAATGTCAATTAATATAGAAATAATTAGTAGCAAATACCTTCCTAAATATTAGAGGTTCATTGAGTTATAGTAATGATATAGGGGTGCCTCATGTAACCCCTATATCATTCTTTATCTAAAACTGGAATAAATTAACATGTATAGACATTTGATTTTATTTAAATTTAAAATTGCTTTTATTTTACTTAAACACTATTCAGAGTAGAATGTAAAATAGAATTTTAGAATTTTCCAGAGATCATGTAATGATATCCTATTTGAAATATCATAGATAATCATAAGATTATTTGTGGAGAAAATCAAAATATTCCTAGCTTTCTATTATAACAATGATAAGTTGAATGTATCCATGGATAGATTTTACTGGGATTGATAGCCATTCATCTCCTTTGATTGTGTTAATATTTAATGTTTAATTAAATTTTAAAGTTTTATTATAGTAAGAAACAAAGGTAAAACTTGCAAATTTCTTTTTTTGATTATAAAGTAGATTAATCCATAGTTATGCAGTAAATATAGTTGACATTTAAATCATTTCCTGTTTGTATTTGCATATTTTATTCTAATCTCCATTTCTTTGTATGAATAAAGTTTTATTCAAACATGGTTATTCTTATTGGTCCAGGTTTTCTCTTTCTACAATGACAAAACTAAATAGTTAAATTAGAGCCCATATGACAGATAGAGCCTATACTGTTTGCTGTCTTGTCAATAAATTTTGCTATTTCTTAATTCAATTGGACAAGTATTTTACTCTTTATATGAAATCATTTATTGAAATTGTGCTTTCACATAATGAAATTTCATAGTAAAACTGGACTAAAGGAGGTGTGATGTAGTTCAGTGGTAGAGCAGTTGCCAAGAAAGTGTGAGATATTGCATTCGACTTCTCAGCATCACAAAAGGAAAACACTGTAATTAACCCATTTAATTAATTAAAAAGCATGTCACTGATGAATAATTTCTGAATTTCTCTATGAATTTTTCTGTTCCAATGTTTTCTGACAATAACTATAGAGATTTTATATGCCGTAGAGCACATAGAGAATGGAGTTTGTTCAAATAACACAAAACTAGCATTGCCAACCATAAAATCACAATTGGTCATGGTTGTTATGTAATCCTGCGACACCTTGCATTGCTGAAATGGTCTATGCTTAGAAAAGTCACAGACGTTAGCATTACATATTGTGCTAGGTGAAATAAAATGATTCAGTCTACTAATTTTGAAAGTTGTTTTTGATTTTCTGAAGGGAAACACTGATTTGAGCAATAATGTTGTTAAGAAAAGCAAATGGGTGTAAGCCTAATCTTTATGTGTCTTGCCCACTTTAGTCAGTATGAATGTTTGACTCCCATTTTTATTCTTAGGACAATGAGTAAGAATTATTCATTAAGAGTATATGAAAAATAACTATAATACAGAAGGCAGTAAAATACTATGTGTGTCCCTTCACCTACAAACTGAAGTTTATGTACTATGTATCACTTATACATATATGTATCATATGAACATATCTATATTTGTATATATATACATATATATGTACAAATTCTTACATATTTGTGTACAGTTACTAGCACATAATGAAAGCATATCTTATTTACCTTGCATTTTCTCATAGGTCACAATTTACTTTTTAGGTCTCAGTGGCATTGATAAGTCTATTTGAAACAATACTCCTTGGTTATCTCAGTTATAAGGTAAGAGAGTCTAATTAGTTTTCTACTGTAAAACTCACTGCTAGCATTTACCAAGTTTTCTTCTTTTTATTATTCTTACTTGGGGATAAGGCAAGCTCTTCTTAAACCGCTTTAATTATTCAGAGCCTCTGTAGTATGTGATAAAAAACTAGAGTAATATGGTAGGATTTTCCTTGGTGTCTTAGAAGTGCTTGCCCAATTTCTGTGTGCTCACTTACCCATTACAGGCATGTTTTTATTGAGGCGGTGGAATGGTCCTCATATTTATTGTTCTCAATCTCTTTTCTTAATTTATTAAAAAAGTACAAAACAATTATATTTTTAGGAGTTATTTTAATAAATTATTTTAGTTACTGGTGAAGTTCAGTTTAGGTAACACAGGTTAACAAATATTTATAAAGGACTCCTGTTTAATCAATTATACCCTTCATGGCTCTTTTCTCAATGAGTGTATAATCCAGAAAGTGGCATGATTAGAGGCATTATACAGATAAGTACAATGTAAATGAGAAAGTATGAAGCAGTAAAAATTAGTGTGGTGGGTGGTGTCTTAGGATGAATAGTCTTCAAAAATAGTCTAAACCCTTCTATCAGTGATTTTAATAAAGCAATGTGAAAAGACGTGGATGTTGGGATGATTAATTAGCAAAGTACATATAATAATATGTATATGAAGTAAAAGAATGCCAAATGATTAAATTTGGTTAAAATATGGATACCTTGTAAAGCAACATAGAAAGAGAAATTATTAGAACCACTGGGTAACAAAACTCTAAAACACATCTCATAGTAAAGACAATGTGTTTGGTTGACAAATGAAACAAGCTGTAGAAAAAATCAATAGTGAAGTTGGGCATGGCTGTTCACCACTATAATTAAATTAAATTATAATTAAAGATAGAAACAGAAGGACCAAAGAAATCAAGGTATTCGGCAAAGGCATTGCAAGTCTGAAATTAGCCTGAGCTACATGAGGCTCTATCCAAAAACAAAGAGAAAAACGAACAAAAAAACAAAACAAAAACAAAACAACAATAATAATAACAAAACCAACTCAGCCAAGCAACCTACCAAATACACAAAAAATACAACCTAATAAAAAGATTTTAAAGAGAGCATTAGAGAGATTTAAGCTATGTCAATTGTAGTACCTGATGAAAAATTATGATGACATGAGATAAACAAATGACCATCTGATTGGTTTTCATCAATCATAAAAAGGAAATTAAATGCCATTTAAAAAATTTATTTGAATTGAGATGACTGAGAGCAATGTAAGAAGAATGTGGAAAATATAATACAAGGGAAAATCAATATAGGATCTAGATAGAATAGAATTGTCTTTGGAGATTGTACATTGTGGTGGACAGAGAGTCATGATGTGGAAACAGTTAAGAAGAACCCCCAGTTCTCCCAGAGTCTAGACCATCAACCACGGAGTGTACCTGGATGGCTACATGGCTCGAGATATATATGAAATAATGGATGACCTTGCCTCACTGCAATAGGAAGGTTCCGGGAAGGTTTGATATCCCTGTGGATGCTCAAGTGGTAGGGCAGTATAGTGAGTGTGGGTGGGGGAGCACCCTCATAAAGGTGAGGGGCAAGGCTGATGTGGGATGGGGAGTGGGAGGAGGGTTAACTGCGAAGTGGGATACCATTTGAGATGTAACCAAATCGAATGGTTAATAAAATACAATGAGGATTAAGATCTACAAGATTCATTAAAACTCTAAGGTCATGTTCACAGAGATGAAAAAGGGAGTCAGGAAATTCCCATGCAAAGAATGAACATGAAAGTAGGAGCCAAGGATTTGAGAGGTAGAGGTGATAACCTTGTAGGATTTAGAAAGTACAGATAATAATTGCTACACAGAAAAGATGTAAGAGTAGATAGTACTAATTTTTCTTAGTGTTTCAAAAAGCAAGGTAAGTATACAAGAGCCTAATTTGGGAAGAATAATCGTTTCCTTTCCAATTTATTTTCAAGTTTCAAGGTGAAATTACCTTTCAAACCTACATTTTGATAAAGTACTACTTACAAACTTAATCAGTTTCAAAGAGGAGCAGGAGGAGGAGGAGGAGGAGCAGGAGGAGGAGCAGGAGGAGCAGGAGGAGGAAGAGGAGGAGAAGAGGAGGACGAGGAAGGGGGAGCAGGAGGAGGAGAAGGAGGAGGGGGAGGAGGAGGGGGAGGAGGAGGAGGAGGAGCAGGAGGAGGAGGAGAAGGAGGAGGAGGTTGGATACTTTGATCCTCCTTAGGATGGGGAACAAAATACCCATGGGGGGAATTGCAGAAACAAAGTTTGGAGCTGAGAGGAAAGGAAGGACCATCCAGAGACTGCCCCACCTGGGGATCCATCCTATAAACAGCCACCAAACCCAGGTACTATTGCATATGTCAGCAAGATTTTGCTGACAGGACCCTGATATAGCTGTCTCTTGTGAGGCTATGCCAGTGCCTGACAAATACAGAAGTGGATGCTCACAGTCAGCTATTGGATGGAACACAGGGCCCCCAATGGAGGAGCTAGAGAAAGCACCCAAGGAGCTGAAGGGGTCTGCAACCCTATAGGAGGAACAACAATATGAACTAACCAGTACCCTCCAGAGCTGTGTCTCTAGTTGCATATGTAGCAGAGGATGGCCTAGTGGGCCATCATTGGGAGGAGAGGCCCTTGGTCTTGTGAAGATCATATGCCCCAGTACAGGGGAATGCCAGGGCCAGGAAGCAGTAGTGGGTGGGTTGTGGAGCAGGGCAGGGGGAGGGTATAGGGAACTTTCTGGATAGCATTTGAAATGTAAATGAAGAAAATATCTAATTAAAAAAAAAAAAAAGAAAAAAGAAAACCAGACAAGGAAACTGAAGTATTGACACTAAGTGGGTGAAAAAAGCAGAAAGTCACATGTATTATTTAGAAAGTATCATTTCAGTGATATTCTGTATTGACAGAGGCAGAGACTTTTAATAATCCATGTCTCCTGTCAGAGAATGTGAACTATAGGTTTGTCCTGATGAACAGACATCTCAAAATTCACAACTACCTAAAGTGCAAAAAAAAAAAAATATTAGGATTTTCTTTTAAATTGTTTAATTTTCAGCTGAGTGTTAAATATCGAATGTAAGGCATAGGACATTTATATTTAACTACGTAGACATGTGGACTTTGGATAAATCAGTCACATTTCTTTCACTTGTACATGATTATTTGCAGATACATAACAGCCCAATATTAATATTCATGTATAAATGTATTTCCTTCAAATTTCAACTAAAGTTAATATTATAATATTTTTTTTCTGCTTTTCTAAATGGTCTTCTAACTCAGATTGAAAAAATTCTTTAAAATATACAAAGGGATTCAGGATAATTTTCCATTGCAGTGATATGATGATGACATTTGTAATTAATTACTTCCTATCATTAACATTATAAGGCTTAGCAGGCAGGGATTGATAATATATAATATTTCTACTCTGACCCCATAAACTTTAGTGGCTAGCTGGAGGAGAAATAGATGGTAAAGTTCAAGAATTTACAATGGAAATAGTAAGGATTAAAAAGAATTTGTAACTGTAGGATAAATTTCTATTCATTACCTCATTTTCTTCTAATATTGGTCAAATTCATGAATTCTTTTGACATAACCAGCACAGTGTGGAGTAACTTCTTTGCAATGAATCAGTTACATTCTTGATACTAATCAATGGCCTGTGAACAAGAATCTAAAATATGGTCCTTTGTACAAACCAGGATTTTTTAAAAAGTAGAAATTATATTTGTAAAAATGTTATTTAATTGCATTACAAATTTTAACTAACTCTCATATTATTTGATATCCAAATATCTAAAATATCGCTTTAAATATTCACTTTCCATATATTTCTCATGTATATTTGTATAGATTGTTATTTACATATTTAATATTTAAAAACAATTTCAGTGTTAAAGAAATATTTATACTCCCAGCATCATTCTACAATAAATATGAAATGATTTTTAAAAATAAAACAAATGTTTAATGTTTCATGGAAATAAGGAACAAAATTAGCAAAATTTTAAAGTGGATTTGGAAATTAGCACTAGATGAATTAAATACCCATAGCATGATGAACCTAATTTTCCCTTATTTAGCAGTGTAGGTCTGTGTTCATGCAATCCTTTCATTAGTGTTTGTAGCTGCTTGGCAGTATAAAATAAATGTCCAACACTAAAGTTCTTATTCTTCTGGCATCATAAATACCTATCTTTATAAAATCCTTTCAAAATGGAAATCTACTTATACATACATATTAAGTACATCAAGAGGAAACAACAGCAAATATCAGCATAGTTTCCAAACCTTTAAAACAAAAATTCTTCACACTTAAAAGCTTTTGTTCTGTCTATGGCCTTTTGTTACATGATTATTCTAACAAGCACTAACTCTGAGATGTATATCACCATAATAACTTATTTAATAAACTGATAAAGTATGTTTTAGATGGTAACAGGTATATCTAAAAATTTTGGATTGATTGCCATTCTTGATATTTATATATTGTTAATCATACATTTAATGCTATAAGCTTTACTATAGTATTTGAAATCTATTCTAAGAACCTATTTAAGGTCATATTCTCTCATTATTTATGTTAAGTTTTATTGGTTTTAATCTTCTAAGAATAAAATATTTAACTCACACATCCAAGGCTAAAGAAATATTGCAGAATTGGGGGCGGAAAGCTTTTAAGAGCTAAAAGATTAGGTACTTTGTTGTGAGGTTGTGTCTCCTAGTAATATCAGCAACTGTGACAGTAAACTCTCACTAACTAGAATGCATATCCATAAACTGAACAATAGGATACGAAAACACACATGAAAAAGTCCACAAGGCTTCAACTCTACACAATAAACTGTAGGCAATTGAAGAAAACAGAGCAGGAGCAGGAGAGGTGGTCCTCTCCAGGCAGAGAATTCCAGTTGGTAGTTCACAGCTAAACAATCAACCCTGAAAACATACATACAAAACATATGTACTCACCAGGTTTTATTAAGAAATTTATATGTATATACAAGCACTTATATGCTTGCAATAATAATTGATGAAAAAGAACAGGCCATGAATTTGGAGAGTGAACAGGGCTATACTTAAGGGATTGGAGGGAGGAAAGGGAAGAGAGAAATGTAATTAATATACACTTTCAAAAAAACCCACAAATGATACAATTTTTATATGTACTTTCTAGATTTAAACTGGGCTTTGCAAGAACTAGATTGCCATATTTATGCAACATTTATCTTGGTGATAAAAGTACCTTTTCTGTCATGTATTTAGTTACAGTTTGACTAAGAACTAATATGCCCATGGTAATTGAAATGGTTGGAATAATTTCTTTGCATCATATTGAATTTTGCCAGTAAGAATAACCTAACATTACACAGGTAGAATTGATAGCAAATTATATCTTAGAAGGAGCAATCACTTCTGCTTCTAACGTGAAGGTGAAATTAAGTGCAATAAGTGTTTGATATGATTTTGAGAGGCACTTTGCTTGTTGTTGGGTATTGTTTATAGTTTTCTGCATAGTGGCATTCCATTAGTGCATGTTCCCTTTGTTAATCATAATTCAATTTTGTCCTGTGAATTCTCATGAGGCAGGCCCACTAGGAATTCCTAATGGCCAGTAAAACTCATGGATACTTCTAATACTTATTTATATTAACTATTTTAGGGAAGATAATTCACATATGCATCACTTAGTTCAGAAGATAACCTGAGACCTGAGAATTAATGAAACCGAATATAACTGAAAATATCTGTTTTACCCATTAACACATTATTCCTCTATACAATTTGTCTATGAAAATTAGTCCTTAGTGGGAAATTCATTCAGTTGCTGCAACACACACACACACACACACACACACACACACACACACACATACACAAACACATACACACACACACACACACACACACCAAGCAACTCCTGCTCCCCAACACTCAATGAATCAGCCATGGTGTGGTTGGCATAATGTTTTTATTTAATTTCCTCACTTGTGTGAGGAACAGATCTAACCATCTTAACCTGTGTTTATGTTGACTCTCACTGTGTGGTTTCAATTAAAAAAAAAAGTAAGGATAGAGAGCTTGTACACTCCAACTAGGATAGTGCATTTGTACAATAATAGCCCTTTTTCTTGTTAAAGTGTGTGAATAGTTGAAGAGTTTTAAAGAGAGTGGAGTGAAGGTATACTTGATCGGTCCATTGGCAATGTATGTGGCAATGTATGTTTGGTAATATAATGCAGGTATAGACAGTGTAGATAAATTTCATTGTGCCACAATTAGATGGGCAGCCACTAATAAGAGGTTAGCACTAGATGAAAATGAACTAAATGTGAACTAGAAAATTCTCATGCTTTATTTGTAAAACTTTATGCCTTGTTTATACAGTATATTCACATGGTACAGGAAAGGATAATGAAATAGGATTCTTAAAGATGCTTGATTTACTACAAGAGAGCAGGAATAAATTATAAAGCTGGCTTTCACATACATGCATACATACCTGTACATACACACACACAACACATACAACACACATACATTTATGATTTCAAGACCTCAATTTGGACTAGTGGATTAAGTATTTGACCTGAGTCAGAATTTCAAAGATGGAGTATTGATCTGGGCTAGAAAGAAAATGTCTTAAAGTCACAGATTATTGTTGATTATAAGTTGTAGCTGAAGCCTAGATAAAAGTCCTGACATGCAGGTAGAACATTTTAAATCTCTCTTCTAGAAAATTTCTGTTGAAATTTGTTTTCATGTCTGGTGATTTGTATTTATTTACATTCAGGGAAGTTTACAATTATAAACTTCTTTTAAGGGCTTTTAGTATAGGTTATTAACAAGATATATACTTCAGTTACAAAATAAAACATTGCATTAAAGAGAGGAGAGGGTGTATTAAATATTTGTGATTCATTTATTTATTTTTTGTACTTACTATAGCCCCAGTAAGTACATAAAGAAGTGCAATTCATGTTACAAACTCTTTTGCTGGAGAAATACATTTTATCCAGAATAAGAAATTTGAGCAGCAATACACAAGTATACAAATCTAACCGCTCCAGGGAGCTGCAAAATTTAATATGGATGAAGCGGTGGGTGATTTTATAATGGAGAAAGGAGCATACTACAAACTAAGCTGGTATTTAGAGTTAAAATTGTAAATCTTCATATTACAATATAACTACGGGCTTGGATTTCATTCTCTAGACAGTAGAAACAGAAATTTAGAAAGAGCCTTGTACCCTAAAATGAAAGATAATTCAGAAATGAGTCCCATCAAGTCAGAAGGCTATTTTAAGACATCATTAATGGTTCAAGGAAAAAAATCATTAAAAAAGAGATCATGTATTAAACTGAGATAATTATTAGGAGATAAGTTACCATGAACTAAGTTTAAGTTTGTCCAGTGTCTTACAGAAACCGAGAAAGTAATTGTAATTGTTTGTGTACTGATAGAAAAATTATTAGTCTGTAAAGTAAAAGTATAATCTGACATCAGTAAAATAAGTTAAAACTGGAGGTTTTGAGAAGTCTGAGTCAGTATGGAATATTTGGACACTTTATACATCTCTAAGTCCATGTAGCCTCCTGCTGGTTTGTGCTAACTAGACAGAATGATGAATTTATATATATGTAATTGTGTAAGGCAAGAACAGTGTGTATTGTGCTCAGGTCAGATACCCCCGTATCACTGTTCTCTTCCTCAGTTCCATTTCCATTCTCTTTGATTCCAACTCACTTGGTACCCCAGGGCAGAAGAAAGCCAAGAGGGAACTGTGGTCAGGATCTCCACTGCAATCTGACATCCTTTAGAATGATAAGGGCCAAGCACTACCTCACTTTCTGTGATAGCTTCCATGGCTATGCTTGGACTTTGGGCTGAAGGGCCCTCATGCAGTGGCTCAGGCTTTCTTCTCAGGGTCTTGCAAAGATGTGGGCTCCTGTGATTCCCATCTGTTCCAGTCCCCTGTCACCCCCGTCACAGACTTTGTGAAGGTAAACCAATTAAAACAAGATCAGTTTCCGTTCCTTTTTTGCTCTATCTAACTCCATTAAATGGTTGTCTTATAAGTAAAGCAATTGTTCTTGTTCTTACCCTAGCACGCATTTTCTTTGCTTTCCTAATTTTTCCTCATGTGTTAGGCATGGGCTAAATATAGCCCCAAGCCTGCATGAAGCTAAGTGAATCCTTTGAGTCCTTTTCACTTAGCCTGAAATTCTGAGAAAGGTTTCATTTAACTCATAATATTCTATCCAGAAAAGATCTCCAGTTGCTCCCATTTCCCAGCTGCACCTTACTATCTTTCATTGGATATAACATGACAGACATTTTAACATCTTAGCACCTAGGAAGTAGATGATGTAGCACAATGCTTTGGAGATATGGGCATACTTATAACACAGTAATGTACTGAAATAGTGAACCCTCAAGGAATATTGACAACTTTTCATTTATATCTAGTGTTAAATGATAACTGGAAAGTGTAGACAATCCAGTTTTCTGATAGTTTTTCCAATGCATAGATCTTTTCATACATTAAATTCTTTGAGGACACTCTGAGGATTTGCTATGAGACATAGTATTGGTCTGTAAGACTAGGTATTTCACAAAGGAAAAGGTGACTGTCATACTGCCCTGAAGTTTGAAAGTCCTGTTAGGTGGCTTGATTGATTTGCCTTATTCAAGGTCTCCATGTTGGTTCACATTATAATAAGGAAATATTGAGACAAAAAGCCAGAGATATTCACATGCTCGCGCTGCTCTTATTGTGAAAACCTGACCCAGATGGAACTAACTGGAATATCACAAAGGTGATATTCTTTCCCTTCAAAGTCAATCCTCCTTACCTAAGGTTTGATTCATCTCCCCTTTAAGGCTCTGTACAGAGGATCCAGCTCCCAGTACAGGGCAAGCATATTCAGACCATACCCAGACCTTAAGTATCAAGGTAACTTTAATGGGCACCTTTATCATCTGCACAATTCAAAGGTTTCCACAACCTCACAATCTCTGTGACTTTTAATATTGTCATAGCATTTCTTGAAATTAAGAGGACCCATATATTTATTATTCACTGGGCTCTGACAATTATGTATTCAGTCCTTATTAATTTCACAGTGCTGATAGGGAGAATAGAATATACGTGATTAAATGATCTTTAATTTTTTATCAAATTTAAAAATAATGCTAGTTAACCAACTTGTAACTAGATTTACAAAAGACCTGAGACACCTTACAAGGAGCTAGCAGATTTGTGATAGTGGAAACAAATTGTGGCAATTTATCCTGGCGTCTTGTAAGAGTACTTTATTTATTAGTGACTTCTTTTAGAGCCTATTACAGATAAATCTTATATACACTATGCCTGGTCTACTTTGGATACTCACTTTAGTTCTACAAGTACAAAACCATAGAGCACAATTCTGTTAAATTGGTTTATAAGTCATTTCTACGTCCCTATACAGATTCAATAATATGTAAATGAAGGTGTCTGTATTACTAGAGAAATTCTAAGTCCTGGAACTTCTCTGACATTTACTTTTATTCAACATTTATTTATAGGGAAATATCTGGGAGCAGATTTTACGAATTCCATTCATCTTGGAAATAATCAATGCAGTCCCCTTCATCATCTCAGTAAGTATTAGCATCTTAAAAAGGATTTTTTCACTAGATTTAAATAAATTTTATATGTCTAAATACTTTTACATAATAAAAGCTAAAAGGCATGGATTCAGATTTTGAATAAAGTCAGTAGGATGACTGAATTGTATAGTTAAGTGAAATCTAGTATGTTTCAGTATAATAACTTAATGAAACCTACTAGAGAATTATACAGCGCAGAGGTATCATTTGAACAAATGCCAGTATTGTCTAAAGATCCTTAAAATTATATTATTTATATTGTTTAGAGATAGAAACCCATCATATGAGATATTTACCCCAGACTTTATACTGTGAGCATGCTCAGATCTAGTTTCTCTATGGAATTTACCCAGTTTGGTTCTTCACTAGAGCCAAATGGCAAGCTCCTCCTCAACGTGCTCTGTTTCCCCTGCAATAATTCTGTTAAATTAACTTATAAGTTGATCCTTAAGGTCTAGGTATGAACTGAATATGCTTGCCCTGTACTGGAAGCTGGATCCTCTGTAGCCACCCTATGCTACAGTTGTTCGGTTCCACTATCATCTCATATGTTTGTAACCATGAGGATCTCACTCATAAAATTAGGTTCTAGTATCAATTTGATATAGCGATGATGTTTGAAATTAGGGGTGTTTGGACTTTTCTTGAAAAAAAAAGAAGAGAAAACAAGTCATTATTTGAAGCTGCTCTTTACTTCTTATATTTTAATTTGAGTGACTTATGTACAGAGAGAGCTGGAACTAAATTAAATGAAGAGTTCACTGAATATAAGTACAAGTGACTGCAGTTTCTCAACATCATTTAAATTGGTTGAATCTTAAGACAGCCTTGTAACACGTTACCACCTCAAGTAGAGGAATAGCAATGTAAAAAAAAAAAAAAAAAAAAAACCACATGAGAAGACTTAATAATAGAATCAGTAAGGTTGTGTCTGACATCTTTGAAATCTCTTACTTTATGAGCCTGTAATAATTCCCTCAAGAAAGACTTTAGCAATGAGTAAAGACTATTCATTAGTGTTGATTTCGAAGTATTTGGTGCTGTTTTAAATCTTTTCTTTATTTCATTAACTTTTATTCTGTTTTACATTTCTTTTTAATCTACTTGATATAATTTCTTCCTGTGAGATAAAAGTTTAGGGGTTTTTCTTGCTTATTTTTCAGATATTCTGGCCTACTCTAAGAAATCTATTTGTTCCAGTTTTTCTAAATTGTTGGCTTGCCAAACATGCCTTGGAAAATATGATTGTAAGTAACAGCAGGAAGGTTTAAAACAAAAAATATGTTCATGTCCACTATGTTTTTCTTATTCTCAGTGTTTCCGTAGAAGGAGAAGGGTATTTGGCCTCTTATTTGGTCCTTTGACATTCTGTCTGCTCTTGTATATTTGCATAATATGCAGGATTTATCGTTATAGTTATTGAAATTTCAAATGTTTTCATTTTTGAACTTTCACCATAATTCACTGTTTTAAATAGTTTTATTTAACTATTTAGCAGTAAACTACTGTTGCCAGATAAGCTCTCTTCAGCTCCTTCAGTCCTTCCCCTAACTCCTCCAGTTGTATCCCTGGGCTCACTCCAATGGTTGTCTGCGATCATCTGCGAGATGATCTGGCAGAGTCTCTCAGGAGACAGCTGAATCAGGTTCCTGTCAGCAAGCACTTCATGGCATCAGCAGTAGTGTCTGAGTTTGCTTTCTGCATTTGGGATCGATCCCTAGGTGGGGCAGTCTCTGGATGACCTTTCCTTCAGTCTCTGTTCCACTCTTTGTTCCATTCTTTTCTTTAGAGATGAGCAATTCTGGGTTAAATTTTTTGAGATGGGTGGGTAGCACCATCCCTTAACCCGGGTGCCTTGCCTAACCTCTGGATTTGGTCTCCACAGGTTCGCTTCTCCCTCCCCTTTGTGGGGTACGTGCAACACCTGAGTTTCGTGCTGTAATTCGCTCAGTTCAAATACTGCTCCTGATATCAATAGCTACTACCTGTAGCACACATAACCTACTTACCATTTCTTGAAACATGTAAAACATGTTAAACATGTTTCCTGTGAAACATCAGTCACTCGAAATATGGGTTGAAGAGTGTCAAAGGAAGATCTTATTATGGTAGAGAGACAACTGGATGGGTGGGGGAGTACCCTCCTAGAGGCAGGGTAAGAGGGAATGGGATGGGGGTTCTGGATGGGAGATCTGAGAAGGGGATAACATTTGAAATGTAAATAAAGAAAATATCCAATAAAAGAAAAAAAAAAGTTCTGCTCAGGTTCACTGACATGGGAAAACAATCTAAGGGATGGGAAGCTGGGAAGTCTTGGGGCCTTGGGCTCCACACTACTGGAGGTAGCCATCCTGAATTACTGTTTACAGTCAACCTCTTAATAAGGCCGATTGCAAGCCAATCACCAGCAACAGTAGGCCCTAATCTGGTCCTGATAAACTCTGAACCAGTGTTGATCCCATCCTGAAGACCTTACATCCAACTATCCAGTCACAGGGAACCTCGGTTCCAGAACTTCCCCCTAAACAACTACATCCTCTCTTGGTCAATGATATCAAAAATCTTTCAAATACTGAATGTTTACAAGCCCAAACTTACCTCCTCTTGTTGGTTGTGTTATAAGGCTAGCCCCTAGCCCCTTTTATGATGGCACTGGGTTAATAGCTAAGTATGTTTCTGAAAGGGACTCTATGAGCAGATGGTCACAGGAATGCCCAGCTTTAACCCTCCAGACTATATCAGGACAGGGTATGTCTGGGGAATGTCCCCTTGTCACATCAACACTCTTGCAATCCAACCATTCCCATAATCAATTCCAAGTGCATTATTTCTCCAGAATAGGCGTGGTGGACCTGTTCTGTGGGACTGACCCCTGTGTGCATGGAGAAATTCTCAGTTTCTCTACCCTGAGAGGGCTCTGTATATTGGTTCAATTAGTGCCCCTCATAACCTATTATTTGGAAGAAGCAGTGCTAAGAGCTTAAGTAGGGCATGTTGAGGATGACCTTATGAGATAATAGAGAGAACCCATGTCTTTAACCTTAGCTTTCCTTCTAGGGGCAGGTCAAATTCTAGCCAAAGCTGTCACTGGAATAGCTGCACTAACATTACAGGCAAGAATTACAATAGTTTAAAGGCGGACATAGATGAGGACATTCAGCACCTAGACAAATCCATCTTTCATTTGGAGTGCAATGTCGACTCTCTTGCTGAAGAAGAGTTACAGAATAGGCGAGAACTGGACTTAATCTTCCTACAACTGGGAGGACAATGTACCACTTTACATGAAAAGGGTTTTTTTTTTCTATGCAAACCATTCTGGAATTATTAAAAAAAATCATTGGCTAAAGTTAGGGAAAGTATAGGCCGACACCAGAGGCAACGGGAAGATTCCAAAAGTTGGTAGCACTCACTATTTGATTCCTCCCCCGGGTTAACAACTCATATTTCCACTCTAATGGGACCCTTAGTTATTCTTTTGCTTCTCCTTATCTTTGAACCATGCATTATTTATATTTTACAAAATATAAATTTACAAAATATAAAACAGAGATTGGGAACTATTCAATTGATGGTGATGAGGTCACATTACCAACAAATTAGTACAAACAATCCATATCCCAAAGAATCCAAGATTGGCCTCTGAAGCCACTAGTAGAAGGGGAGAATGAAGAGGCCAAAGTAGTAGAATAGTTTCATCTTGCTCTCCAAACTCCATTTTAAGTTACTTGTCCTCAGAGTGACATGACCCCTAACTCTGGGCTCTGGGAAAGAGATCACAAAGTGTTCTCAGCAGTTGGAAATAGACATAACAACTGTGGCCAGTTCACAATAACAGGATAGACTGGTCACAATAACAGGATGAGTTAAGAAAACAGGAGTCCTTCCCAGATCAAGATGTCCCTTTTAGATGTGTGGTCTCTCCTTGTGGTTTGCATCAATCAGTGTAAAGGCCAATATTCCTTTACAGATTTACCCAATCATGTAACACCAATGCTTGAAAGCCCCTACCTCTAACTTCTTCAGTATATAAACCCTAAGTCCCTAGACCTGGGTATCACTTTCTTAACCTCTTGCATCAGGAAAGTTTGTGACCTGAGTCTAAACTCAAATAAAGACTCTCGTGTGTTTGCATTGGAACTCTGGTCCCTGGTGGTCTTTTGGGGGTTTCCAGATCTGGGCATAACAAAGGTTTATATGCAACACCTGAGGTTCATATTGTAGTTTGCTCAGTTCAAGTAATAATAATCCTGATATCAATAGCTACTCCCGGTAGAACACATAACTTCTTTCCTCTTTCTTGAGCTGGTTATTGCATGCCTACTGTTTTTCTTAGCAGAATTCTGTGTCTGGCCATCTTTCACATGCACCATTCCTACAGTGAATTTCCTGGTCTCAGTATCTATTGAAAATCAGAGTCTGAGAGTATGTGACCCCCTCAGCCTTGCATTGTACATGTTTGCAAAACCAGTACTACTTGATGAGGTTGCCAATTTGTGCCTTTTCCAAGCTGGGGAAACAGCTGTTTTGTGTGCTGACCCTAGAGAGAGCCTCTGGATGCTCTCTGTGGTGCTAATCTGTTTAACAATTACAGCTGCTTTTTAGCAGCCTAGCCTTCAACTTTAAGTTCAGTTCTTTCACCCTTAAATGACACATTTAAAAAAAAAACAAAAAAAATTAAGAAAAAAACCTTTCTGTTCCAGTTCTTGCACTTCCTCAAAATAACCTATACAAGAACAGTCAATATTACTACAGTGTCCCTGCCTGTATATTATCATGTCTTACACTTTCCTGTACTAAACATATTAGTCTATTGAATTAAAATTCAGACTCATTAAGGTATCAGGGCATAAGCAACAGGCTTCTAGATTTGCTTTCAGAATATCATACCAATAGCCTCCAGCTCTTCTCTATATATAATTCTTGTTCCCCTGTGAAATCTTGTAAGTTGGAGCCTGTGTTCTTCAACACTGCCACCAGAAAAGCTCATGAAGTTCTGCTTAAAACATTTAGAAGTTCTCTGGCCCAGAATTGAAGGCTGTCACACATTAGTTTGTAAATTAATACAAAGCAATTAGATACACATTATCTGATTTATCAAATTAACAACCCAACTGTTTTTTGTTTGTTTGTTTGTTTTGTTGTTACTGCAATCAAACACCTAATACAAAACAGATTAATGAAGAAAGGGCTTATTTGGTTTATAGTTCTAGAAGCTATTCCATCAAGGTGTGGAAAGTATGGCCAGCATTATATGATTTGTAACATTGTTTTTGTAGTCAGTAAACAGGGAGTGATCAGGAAATGGGATTAAGCTATCTTAAGTCTAAAGGTCCCAAGTGATTGATTTTTTTCAGCAAGGATCCATATTCTATGGATTCCATTACAGGGCTAGATCAGTGGGGGAAGACATCTACTACCAATCTTGACAACTTGAGTTCTATCCATGTGGCTGAAGGAAAGACTGAAGTCCTGCTAGTTGTCGTCCACCTTTCATACAAGAACCATGATACATATGCACATGCACTCAGAGAGGAGACATAGTATTCATATGTGCACACACATGTACACATACACCCTTAACACACACACAGGCTATACATTTTAAATGCAAGAATATGGTTTTCACAAATTTGGAGATTTGTGTACCAGCTAGAGACCAAATGTTGAAACACATGAAGTCTCCACAGCAGACATACTGAATACTACGACTTTAACGGGCATTGGATTGAATTTCTCTGATAATGCTTTTATCTTAAAAGAAGGTAATTTAGTTGCAATCTTCCTGTGGAAATATTCACAAACACACACATACATACATACGACATGCAAGGTATTGTATCTTTTGTGTGTAGTGTTTAGTAATATTGATCACATTTCTTGGAAATTACACTTGTTAGCATTAGCACTTGTTTTTCGCTCAAATGACCTTTAAGCAGACATTATGTCAGAAGCTTTGGCTAAAGACTTATTAGAATAACATTTGAGCATTTGCAGCAGATGAAAGTTTCTAAGTGCTTATCTGAAGTAAGTCCACATTTCTTAGGAAAGCACAGGGCCAATGGTAGCAATGGTGGGTAAACATGTCCTGTGGAACAGCTCCTGCTGTCTTCCCTGACCCGAAAAATACCCTTTTGACTGAATAAATTGCAAATGAAAAAAACTGCTCCCAGAATCAAATAAATTTTTGGGCATGGCTATGTAATTAGCTGTTGGAAAAAATAACCTCTCAATGTCAGGAACTCTCAGTCAGTAACAGCCCATTTACAGTGCTAGTTTAGGCTCCCCAGGCCACTGCAGTATGGTAGCTTGCTTTTTCAGCTCGCAGTGAATGGTAAAGTTCCTACTGTTTTCCTGATCATTGGCTCCTCTGCTCCAGGATTCTAAAGAATGAGAGATGAAATTCTGAACAATAAACATAGGTATTTGTTTTCATAACAGACTTGGGCAGTCTTGTTATGCACCACAGAAAGCTACAATGAGGACCTGAGGTCATTTTCTTAAAGACATTCATTTTCTCATACTTCCACAATTATAATATGGATGAGACTGAATTCTTAAAATTTTGAGATTAACAGAAAATTGTGAGAAAAACATTGAAGAATCCAAAATATGCCTTATGAACTTAATATTTTAATTATTTATACATATATATATATATATATATATATATATATATATATTTTAGGTTTTTCGAGACAAGGTTTTTCTGTATAGCCCTGGCTGTCCTGGCACTCACTTTGTAGACCAGGCTGGCCTCGAACTCAGAAATCTGTATTTTAATAACTTTTTATTTAAAATTGTCACATACTGTGAAGTGGATAAATTGTTTGCTATTAAATATTTCATTTTAAAAATATTTAATCAATATTCCTAAACTGTTATTTAGAGACATCAGTTTTGAACTATTATTATATTGTACATTTTATTTTAATAGTACTAAATATAATTATTTTATTTAACAAATACAAATTTACAATAAATATAAGCATATAGAACTACTAATGTCCATTTCAGTTGATTTTAAATGATTAAATTCTGATCTTTTTCAGTAACGTCTTATTTTATGAATGTATATAGACATGAATAGAAATAACATACTTTGGTATATTGATCTATTTTTCAAGTTACCTTATATTGTCTGGGGAGTACTACATGTGTCTGTTCAACATATACATCTTAATTCATATTTATTTTAAAATTAGTACTACTGAAAAACTACTAATATTTGTTAAAGGAAATGTTTCCTTTCCTATATTACAGACTCCTCTAATTCTATTAATTGTTTATTAGTGAGTTTTAATTTTACTTCCAGTTACCATTTAATGCTTTCTTCATTGATAAATATTTTTTCTGAAACTCTGCATTTGTTTTTGTCTGTGAGAAGTCATTAACATTGAAAGAGGTGGTCATCTGGGTTTTTTTGGGGGGTGGTTGTTTGTTTGGTTTGGTTTATTTTTGTTTTTGTCTTTGAGATGGCCTTTGGCTATACAGCCCAACCTGAGTTTCAACTCACAATTTCCCTTTCTTAGGCTCTTGCATACTAAGGCCTGTACCATCATACAGTGTGTGATGTGCCTGGAACTGCAACACGTATTCTGCTTCCTGCAAAGCAAGGGACCTGAATCTTAGCTCTTTATGGTTCTTTCCATTTTCTATCTTTGTAATATGAATTGTACCATAAATTATGTCTAGATCCATATAAAATGATAAGATACTGCTAAGTTCATTTAAACATATAAATTATGTATAGTGGATACTTGACAATTAATCTCAAGTGTCTTTACTATTTATCAAGATTTCTAATGTGCTCTCTTTTATTCTAGAATGATCTTCATAGAGCCATTCAGCGTACACAGTCTGCAATGTTTAATCAAGTTTTGATTTTGATATCTACTTTACTATGCCTTATCTTCACTTGGTAAGACCATATATAGCTTCCCTCTTATTTTTTATATTTTTAAATTTTTTTATGGGGAACTGTATTATAAATCAATTTCATCAAAATTTGGCTATTATAAAGATAAGCTTTACTGTAATACATAAAAAGTTCATCTACAGAATTAAAATGAAGTTTTTTTCTTAGTTTTACAGACAAAACAAGAAAGCACATGTATCATGTGACTTTGGGATTTACTGAAACTTTGACATTTTCTCAAAGGTAAACAGCTAAGTCACAAGGATTTGGCCCATATGGCATGGTTGTCAAGCACCTATTTTTCCTTCAAATCATTGACATACAGGCAGCCTCCTCCCTCTGTTTTCTTCAGAGCAGAAACATTCTTGAAGATAATGTTTATACCTTTATACCTATGACTCGCCATATACACCTCTGTGTCAGCACATTATTTTACTGTGGGACCTGCTGGGATGCATTGTTAGGGAAAGATCCTTTTATTGGACTAAAAGGGAGCGCTACAGAGAGAAATTCTTAATACTGTGTGGGAGCATTACCTGTCAATCAAAAGCTGATGGCCTATTAGCTGAGGCAGGAAATAGAAGGTGAAACATCACATAGAGAGACAAATATAATTCTGATAAAGACTGAAGAGTAGGAGATCCACCCTGAAATCTGAGGTAGCTGAACACATGAAACCGAGGAGAGGTAACCAACCATATGACTAGAATAAACACAGAAGGCAGACATAGACTAGAATGAACAAGTTATGTAAGGTACAAGCTAGTCAGGAAATGAGCCAAAGCTCATGGTCTAGGTTTTTATTCATAAATAATTAAGTCTCAGAGTCATTATTTTGGGAACAAAGAAGCAGAGTGAAAAAGCCCGTGGTTGCAATGCAGTGGCAAGACTCTTGGCTTTGAACTATGAGGCCTGGCACTTTGGGTTATTATGACTTGAATTTATTCTCTCTTTTGGAAGTCATGCTTAATATTGCAGAATGTTCCGATGTGAAATGGAGTTAGCATCAATCTAAATACACACCTGTATTAGCTACATCTGCTAGATACAAACATTCCTATAGATATGTGTATACAGACATGGGTATAATGTGAGTGTGTGTGTGTGTGTGTGTGTGTGTGTGTGTGTGTGTGTGAAAGAGAGAAGGGGAATGGAGGGGAGGAGAAGGGAGAGAGGGAGAGGGGGGAGGGAGAGAGCTAATGAGCTATTTTGTATTAATAGTATGTGGTTAATAATAAATTGATCTTGAATATGTTTATTTTAGAGTTTTATGCTTGAAAAGGAATACAAAATATTTAACATTTAATTATAATTTTTGAATAATGTTTTTAACCTTTCACAAACAGCATTCTGGATTCTCTTGACAAACATCTAACTGCATAAATAAAATTTATAGAAATGCTAAAAGTGATTCCATCACACAGTACTGAAAACTCTTATTAAACTAAATGATTTCTGAAGCAATGCCACGAAGAATTCTTAATTGAAGAATAATCACATTATTTTAATAATAATTTTTACCTTAAAGAATTTACAAAATTAAAATTTCTATGTGCAAAGACTAATTTTTCTGAGGTTGGATAATTTCTTTAGGAAAAAATCAGTAATTGCTAGGTACAATATAAAATGAATTTGGTAAAGACATTTTGTCTAGGGATTGTAGCTCAGTTCTACCATCGTTGATGACTACTCAATGCAGGAAAAAAAAATATGTAATTTTGGGTTATGTAGAAGTATATCTACTGTTAATGATCATCTTTTCATGTTATAATCCCCCTTTGAGTACTAAGGCCAGACATTCATAGTGTTTTTCTTACCTGATCCATGAAACTATAATGAAAATTATTTTGATGGTGGTGGGATGGCTCAAGTCTTAGGGAAGCAGCTGTAACAGCACCTCCTTCCCACCAACTTGGTAGCTCAAAAAAATTAGTAACTATATTTCCATGGAATCCAGCACCTGCTTCTGGCCTTCAGCAACACCATTCACGCATTATCTATATATACATATCAAGTCCAACCTAGTATACATTATTTACTTAAAGTGTGTGTGTGTGTGTGTGTGTGTGTGTGTGTATCTAACTTAATACATTCTTTGTAATTCAAACCTAGAAGACTCAGGAACTTATATTGTGTTGCATTGGCTGTATTCTTAAAAAACAAAACAAAACTCACAATTCTAAGATTACCTGTTTTAGAAAGGGGCTATCTAGCTCTAAAACACATGTAGGCCTCACAATTACTAACATTACAAAGCATGATTATTGAGCATCTGTCTATGAGGGACGCAAGCTCAGTGCCAAACTGAAATAGGCATTAAGCTGCTGACCCATTCTTTCCAGAAAATGTGCTGAAGTGTTTTTCCCATCATTGTAATGGAATTGGACTCATCTGTCCACATGCTGGCTCCCTACCCCTCTTCATCAGTGATGCTTGCTGTGGAGACAGCTGGCCATTGCAATTCATCCTGCATCTTGGTAACAAAGCAATTGTAACTGGTACATCCGGGAATCAACTGCATGACTTTAGCTCAATTATCAATATATTCTAACCAGTAATAAGTACTATAATTGATAATACATTTGCTGTTTCTAATTTTACATTTATGGACTTATTTTTTCAAGTTCTTTGCCAAAAACTTTAGTTTTTTTGTTTTTTAATTCATATGCATAGTTTCACATTCTTATTCCATAGAGCTGTAACACAAAGATTTGCACAAATGGATATTTTTTTTCTGGTTGTAGTCCAATGTAAAAATTTTAATCTACTTTCTAAGTCTTTGTCAGTAAGAAAAAGATCCATTTATTTCTGTGCTCTGGCCTTAACTGTAGTTTACGCATTTAGTTCAATAGCAATTTGGCCCTTTCTTCTTCATGTGTTAATGCGTGTTGGAGAAATGTGCTCTTAAGTTGTTGGGCTCTGCTCGTCTGGTTAGGAAATTGTCACTTGGGATTTGAGAAGGCAAATTTGGACTTGAACAATAATTAATTAAGTTCGGATATAGTCTCATGGAATCTCCAAAAAATTATGATTATGGAAATAGAAAGCTAAAAAAAAAAAACAAGACAGAAATGAAAATTCTCCGAAGTGTAATGTTTGAGCTTTTGTTTCATGTGGAATTACAGACTTGATGAGTAAAGTATGATTCTAAATGATATTTAAATAGCTATCATATAATATTGCAGTATTTTATTTTAAATAAGTAATAAGTAGTTAGATATCTTAAATTCAGCAGAGTTTTCAAAACTGTGGTATTTTTCAGAATATCTGTGACACTTGGAACACTGCTGTGCAAGGAGGAAGCCCACAGAGCAGGTCCCACTTGGGTTCTCTATGTCCTTTATCCAGAGTATTTTGTATTAATGAGCACCAGCGACTTTATGTTTAATTCTAAAGGGCAATTTTAGCAGTAACAATAGCCTTTCTGATGAGGGAGCCTCTACAGGCTGCCTCAACAAACAACTCAAGGAACAGTGTTCTGCCCTCAGCACTGAGAATTCGGTTGAAAGCCACTTCAGCTCTATTATATAGCCATCACTTCTCAGTTTGTTCAATAAATGATAGTTTTCTATATGGGTTTTATGTGTATCCTTAATTGTGATTGGTCATTCGTCCACACCTTAAATTTCTACTATGCTATATCTTCGTCTACCATTTAAACTCCCCCCTCATATTATTACAGTATTGCCTTCTTTCTCTACACATTAGAACACTTTTCTTTAGTTTGAGACCGTTTTTGAACTCTTCCAACCAGTTTCATTGCGTATAGGTATAGGTATAGGTATAGGTATAGGTATAGGTATAGGTATAGGTATAGGTATAGGTATAGGTATACACATATATGTGTGTGTTTTCTGTATATATATATATATATATATATATATATATATATATATATATATATATATGCTCACATAATTCCCCAGTTAACTATGCTTTCCTACGAATTTCATTTTTGTTAATGATAGAAAGAACATTGTTGCGTGAATGTCCTACAGTTTATTATCCATCTGTTGATGATGAACACCTCATCTGATTTCATTTCTTTGCTCTTATGAACAAAGCAGTGCTGAATCCAAATAAAATTTCTATGTCAGGATGTGAAGTCCATTGGCTGTATTTCCAGAAATGATACATGTAGGTCATATAGCAATTCTAATGCTTTCCACCATCTCTGCAATGTCTTTATATCTACCAACCATGACCAAGATTTTTCCTTCCCCATATCCTCACCAGCATTTAATGTTATTTGTTTTTTGATATCTTACTTTGGCAAGATGGGATTTTATAGTGCCTTAAATTTGCATTTCCAATGTACTAATGATATCCAACACTTAGAATGGTTATAATTAGCTCTTACAATTTCTTCTTTTGAGATCACTGTATAATTTCATCTTTCTTTTTTTTGATTGTGTATTTGTTGTATTGATGTTTAACTTTTAAATCCCATATGAAATTTAGGTATTAGTTAATTTTCTGTCAGGTGTATAGCTGGACTTCCTACTTGACAGATCATTTCCTTTATGGTACAAACTTTTTCAAATATTCGACGAGTTCCCATCTGTCAGATATTGGTCACATTTTCTAAACATTCATTGCCCAGTTAGGAAATCCTCAGCTATGCCTATATGTTTCAGTATGTTTGAGTGTACCAACCTGAATTTTCCTTTATCAATGTCAGAGTTTTGGTTTTATACTGAAATCTTAATCCATGTGCAATTGGCTTTTGGGAGGGAGTCTTGAGGTAGGCAGAGTGAACGTTGGAGTTTCACAACTTCTGTATTAGGTGTTCAGTATTCACATGACCATTTCTTTAAACAATTTTTAAGTGTAAATTTGGCATGTCTGTAGTCACAAACTTATTTCTTGGTCTTCTGTTCCATTCAATTGATCTATGTGTCTGATTTTGTGCTGGTACTGGGTTGTTTCATTGATTCTTTCCTTTTCTGTAATATAATTTAAAGTCAGTTCAGAATTCTTTTGTCTGTGCAATGTCTTTTGTGTTTTTATATGCACTGTAATATTTTTTTTTTCTATTTCTCGATGAATACTATGAAAAGTAGATAGAGTTTTATTGTGATTGAATTAAAAATGTAGATTTTTGAGGACTTTTTTTTTATCTTTTGAGGGTTTTTTTTTGGAAAAATTTGGTAAGGGATATTTATTTATTTTTTTTTAGTATGTATGTGTGTATGTATGTATGTATGTATGTATGTATGTATGTATGTTAGAGAGGGTCTTACTATGTAGCTCTGTCCTGGTACTCCCATAACTACCTACCTTTGTCTCTTGATTATTGGGATCAGAGTTGTCTTCTACCACCAGCAGCTTTTAGGTTGCTTCTGATCATTCTCTTTACAGTTTTACTCTACCAATCCACAAGCCTAAGAAGTCTGTCTGTCCTCTAGTGTCTTTTCCTTTCTGCATTCAGAACTTTAAAATTTCCCTTTTATAAATCTTTTAGTTTCTTGGATAAATAATAGTGTACAGGTTCTCTTGTAAAATATTTCTTAAATTTTCATGAATAATTAGAGATGTCCAAATACTTGAGAATAACATATTTATTTTTTATATTTTTGCTACATATTTAGTATATAAGAGTAATGACTCAATTTTACCCTTTAGTGACATAATGCCTAGCATCTGTTAAAACACTTGGAAAATCTTAGATGCTTAATAAATATGTATTGAGGAAAGGTAGTAGAATTTTCAAGTAACAGTATCCTTTCTGATTAGAGATTCTTAAATGTATTGAGAGCATTTCAACTGTTTATTTTGAAAATTTATACCAAATCCCTCTATTCACAGTAAACTTCTATGCAACTCGTGGGAGTGAATCTACAGCCCCAACTTTCCAGCCCAGAAGCTTTGCTTCTGAGAAAGGGATTTAACCACGTAGTATAACTTAACAGCTTCCAAGCAATTCTTAAGTTTTTCACACCTTGTACAATGATATACCAGATAAACCACATTTGTCTGTTACTTTTTTTGTTCATATAATTTCAAAATTTTCACCTTGGGATTTTTCCCATTCTTTGAATTTGTGGAAACAGAACACCCTTATGAAATTACTGAATCTTACAACTCCTTTTTTAAAGCTGAAAATCAAACTGGTTAAGCTCTAAAAGTGTGGCCATATTTCATATTCTTTTCATATAATTATGTAGACGTTTAGCTTTTCATTCATATGATCCCTTTCTTAATTATTATAGTAGTAGTAGTGGTGGTAGTAGTAGTATTTATTTATTTATTTATTTTACAATTTAGACATCTCCCTTCCAGTCCATCCTCCAACAGTTCCTCATCCCATTTCATCTATGTCCCACCACATCCCAACAGACCTCCCATTCCCTGGGACCTCAAGTCTCTTGAGGGTTTGGTGCATCTTCTCCCTCTGCTATATATGTGTCAGGGGCCTCATATCAACTAGTGTATGCTGCCTGGTTGGTGGCTCAATATCTGAGATATCTCGGGGTCCAGGTTAGTTGAGACTGCTGATCTTCCTATGGGGTCACCCTCCTTCTCAGCTTCTTCTAGCCTTTCCCTAATCCAACCACAGGAGTCCCCGGCTTCTGTCCATTGGTTGGGATTAACAATCTGTATCTGACTCTTTCAACTGCTTGTTGGGCCACTCAGAGGGCAGCCATGCCAGGCTCATATCTGTAAGCACACCACAGTAATAGTGTCAGGCCTCGTAGCCTCCCCTTGAGCTGGTATGATTCTTTGTTTGTTTGTTTGTTTTGTTTTGTTTTGTTTTGTTTTGTTTTGTTTTGTTTTTGTTTTTCAAGACAGGGTTTCTCTGTATAGCCCTGGCTGTCCTGGAGAGCTGGCATGATTCTTTAGAAATTTATATTATTCCCTTCTGATATAAAATTTGAGTCCCTCTTAAGACTCTACTTGTCATAAATATAATGAAATAAAGCAAAACATGTTCGTGATTAACAGGTAGCATAGAGCAATGCGACCTGATTGCTGATGAGCTGGTCAACAACAGGATTATTATCTCTTGATCTAGAGGTCACCTATGGTATAACTAACTAAACTTTTGCATAGATACTGTATCAAAGAGAGGGGGCAATTTCTTTCAGCAATGGAAATAGGCTTCATTGTATTTTTTAAAAGTCCCCATAAAAATGTAAAGTTCTAACATCCCAAATTACCTTATGTTCCACAGGAATATTAGGTGTTAGCGGATACTCTGCAGGAAATGAAAAATGATTACATGAAACCATTTAATTGGCTTTCACTCAACAAATACCAAAGTGCAATTTGTGGCCTGATTTGAATGCTAATGCCTGAATTACAGGCATGGAATCAAAGTGCTAGATGCTTTCAGTGCAGAATGCCAGGGCTTAATTAAGTTTTCCAGTAACTGTGTACAGCAATAGGATTCACAGCGAGTGCCTGGATATTTAAGGTTATTTATTTCTGCTATGTGAAGTATTTTTCCCTTGGAATCTTTGTTGTACAAATTGACATTTACCAGGTGGCAAAAAAGTTTACAATCTTGACAAATTCTTTCATTCAAATTAATG
Source organism: Mus caroli (assembly GCF_978045245.1). NCBI lineage: Eukaryota > Metazoa > Chordata > Mammalia > Rodentia > Muridae > Mus > Mus caroli. The sequence goes on from NW_028227256.1 coordinate 137,629,274, forward strand.
TTTTCCTTATCAATCATTCCAAACTTAAATGCCTGTATTATTAGGCACACAGTTAGCATTTTTTAAAAGTATGGAGTAAGGAACTATGAACGGATCTGATTTGTTACTGTGTATATAAGCCTATACCACATCAAATTCGTTGTGGTTTTCCAGAATTTTTTGTTAACTGAGAGCTTCCATTTCTCTATCAGGATGAAATATTTTCTACAGATGGGTTTTAAAGTTAACAGTGATGTTTTATAAAGAAATAAGCTTCATAGCACATTCACAACTAAATTTAATATTCTTTTGAATTTTCTTAAACAATGAAGTGGATTTTACCTTAACAAACTACTTTACCTTACAATGGACAGTTTTTATAGGTAGACACTCTGAGATATGACAGTGGGTCAAATAACCAGTATGTGGTAGATAACTTAATAGGAAATGTAAAACAGGCTAAGAGGCCAGATTGGATTGTAATCCTTAATCCCATACAGGCAAACATGGATGACCATGAGTGTCCAAAGGGAGTTCTCGCTGCAAAATGTTTGGATGTTCTCAATGTGCAAAAATGAAAATGTAAGCTTATTCTACTTCTAGGCTAAGGAAGTTGAAATTAAATGTTGTGGTGGTTTGAATATGCTTGTCCCAAGGACTGGCACTATTAGGACATGTGGCCTTGTTGGAGTAGGTGTGACCTTGTCAGAGAAATTGTGTCACTGTGGTGGAGGGTTTGAGATCCTCCTCCTAGCTTCTTGGAAGACAGTAGTCTTCTCCTAGATATCTTCAGATAAAGATTAGAACTCTCAACTCCTGCCAATCCATGCCTGCCTGGATGCTGCCATGTTCTCACCTATATGACAATGGACTGGACCTCTGAACCTGTAACTTAGCCCCAATTAAATTTTGTCCTTGCCTTGGTCATATTATCTTTTCAAAGCAGTAAAACAGTAACTAAGACAAATAGCAAAGTTGGAAGCAGCATGGCTGTTCTCTTATTTCCCTTTGCTGTTGCTGGGATAAAATATCCTATAAAAGCAATTTAAAGAAGAAAGAATTCATTTGTCTTGAAGATTGAAGCTATTGTCTCTCATGGGAAGAAAGAAACAGCGGTGGGTATTTAGGACAGCAAGCTACATTGTATGAGAGTCAAAAAGTAAATAACGATGGACACACTTTTCTGCTTTTTCATTTTTCTATTTATAGATTCCAGTGTCCCAATCAGAAAATGATGGTGCTAAGAGTGGATAGGTCTTCCCACCACACACATGCTCAGATGCCCTCTTCCAGTGATGCTAGATTTTGAAAATTAACCCTAAAAGATCTAGATCTACACAATGACAGATTTTAAATGGTCTTGTGGTTCTAAAGATGCCCATAGCTGTGGTTGCTACCACCTAAAATAACTTTTACACACTTGCTTGCTTGCACACACACACCTTTTTTTTTTCTAGAAATCCTTAATACTTAGTGTTTCTGTCTACAATGTCTCCATACTGAAAGAACCAAGAATAAAGTCAAATAACTAGGGACTTGGAGGTTGGGCATATTTACTCATGCATAATTTGCAAAATTTAACTGAATGTGAAACTCAACTATTAAGTGAGACCAAACAATGATGTTAGATTGTTGGATCAGTCATATATTGAGAGATTAAATGCATTAGAGAGTTGGAGTTCATAAAAAATTAGATGAACAAGATAAAGCTTTGAGTAAAAGGTACAGTTTTAAAAATCCATAGCAACCAAGCTAGGGAAATGAAAATCTTATGGCTAACTATCACTACTTTTCATATAAATTGGGTCATTAGTTCTCAGTTTGATCTTGTGATTCATCTCCTTAGATAATTTAGGACTTGAAATAATGTAGTGGCAGCTGGGGTGATGACATTATTAAGATATGGAGAACTGTAAGTACCCTTCTTCAGTATTGTAGTGACTGGAAGCATAACTGAAGGATGAAACCAATTCCTTAAAAATAACATGAATCTTACAGAGGACTCCTTATAGTCTGTGAGACTTTAACTCCACATGATTGGCTAAGATAAATGGCCTGTGCGAATTGTTATCTATGAGTTAAGACTCCTGAACACATTGAAACTAAATTATCTAATCAAAGATAGAGGAGGGGAAAGAGAAAAAATATTCTACGTAACCAAAATTCATTTTTTTGTGGGGGTTCAAAATGCACAGTATATAAAAGGGGCAATGTATTGCATGTAATTAATAAAAACACAATCCACACTATCACCAGCTACTCTCTGGCTGTGGCAGTCTGCCTGCCCCCCCCAACCTCCCCTCCCTCCCCCAACCTCCCCTCCCCCCCCACCCCACCCCCACCCCAGCGCAGCTATCCCCAAGTGGTGGTCAGCCCAATTTCCCAAGGTTCCCTTACTGCTGAACCCATTCCCTGTCATCCCTCCCCTGCTGCTAGTGTGCCAAGACTGGCTCTAAACCCGAGCCTTTATGAAGAAAACTCCAGAGGCTTGTAATTTATCAGATTTATAACAGTAAATTCTCAATCTCCAAAATGCCCAAAGAACTCAAAAATCAATTGATATTGATACAAGCTGACCACCTAGATTGGACAAATTTCTCTATATTATTCTATTGCTCTTCCATGATATCCATAGCTACCTGTAGCTATTTCAAGCCACATGGATTCGGTTTGTCTTCCTCTCCCACAGGTTCCATCTTGTCTTGTTGTCTCTGTCTCTTTGTCTCTCTCTATTCCTCTCTAAAACTCTTAACCTGACTTCTTTTTCCACTGGCCAGTCACAGGCTCTAGCCTAATCTTTCACCTGCCCTCACCTGCATACAGACTGCAATCTACAGAAGTGTCCAAGATAAAAAAAAAAAAAAAAAGACAAATTCCATAAACAATTAAATAAGAAATAATAATGTTTAAATATTAAAACAAGATTGATCATCCTTCTGATCCCCACTAATATAAAGATGCTAACCTTTTTGTGTTATAAAATCAACTGATAGTTTAAAAAAAATCAATGATTTTCAATAAGAATTTAAGATGCAATAAAATCCTCAGGCATGTTTGAAAGGATAACATGAAAACTCAAAGCAAAATGGAGCACTGAAGGCATATATATTTCTTCATGCTTAATATTTTTTTTTGTTTCCTCTGTGTGTAGAGTAGGAAGAGTAGACCAAATGAGAGCAATAAACAATGAAGAGTTAATGAAGCAGAACAAAGTAAAACTGAGATGAGCTTGGGAGAGGTTGCTCTTCTAGGTAGGGCTCTCAGGAAATGGCTGTCCAAAATCGCAGGATTTTAATTAGGAAATAAACAGCATATTGTGAATAAAGCTTATTTCTGGGGAAAGCCTGTTCAGGATGAAGAGCTGTCAGTGCAAACACTCTGGAACAGCAGCTCTCATAGGTTTCTAGGAGAATGTGCTTCGACAGATGTCATTAAAAAGCTATCTGACTACTCTGTGGAGTATAGACTGTAGGGAGGGAAGGCAGGGGCAGAAATTCTGATGGGAAGGCTGTAGGGGGATTTCAGGAAGAAGGTCATGGGATCTTGATCTGGAACAATCGCAAAAGGGTGAGCTGTCATTCAATTTGACATCCATCTTGAAGATAAATGTGAAATAGATATGATGAATTGAATGTAGGGTAAGAGGCAGAAGAAAGGTGAATTTCAAGTTTGTATTCTGAGAAAGGGAAAATCAATGAAAGGTGACATTTTAAAGCCCATAAATCTGGATAGAATCTAAAGGGAAAGAGATACAGAAAGACTCTCTTGGTAGAGATGTGGTTAAGAAATCCAACGAGAGATAATAAATAAACATGACACTACGGCCTGGAGTTTAAGTCTTGGGCTCCTTTTGCAAGCTTGGTATGTGTTAGCCCATTAGTTCTTGTTAATATTGAAGTATTTAGAAAGGAGAATCTAGGCATGCCTGTGATCAAACCCTAAGCAGGGAGCAAGGCAATGCTGGGTTAGAATTAAGACACAAATTGTAAGAAGAAATAGCTTTCATTTACCTATAATTCCTCAAACATGGCAATTAAATGTATAAAATAAAAATAAATTAAAAACCAAATCTTCCAAGTTTATTTGTTGCAGATATTTATGAAGTGCTGTATTACAAAAATGAATCTGAGATTTTTTTTTTCTTATTTCCCACTTTTGCAAACAGAGCCCTTTCTATACTATCCAACCCAGATGGTTGTCTATTTTAAACTGTACTCAATGTCAGTTTTTATAGAGCACTTTTATTATCATCAAAGCATTTTCTTACCATCCAGCTACCAGATCCTGGCTGAATACATATATTTTAAAAGAACCAAAACCAAGACCAAATTCCAAAACAAACCACCATAATTTTCCTCCTTCAAAATTCCCTCTTAAATATGCATTCTGCATTTCCATTCCCCTTAATTTCGCCATCATCAGCTTCTTTACTTTAATTTATCCACTTTTATTTTAGAGCCAATCACTTATGTGTGTCGTGTGTGTCACCTGTTTATGTGTGTTCGATGTGTAGTGAGTATGTATGGTGTGTTTGTGGTGTGTGTATGTGGTGTTGTGGTATGTATGTATGTTATATATGTATGTGTGAATGTGGTGGGTATAATGTGTGTTTGTATGTGTGGTGTGTGTGTGTGTGTGTGTGTGTGTGTGTGTGTGGCCTGTATGTGTATTGGGATGAGTTTTGGGGTGTATGTGAGTATGTGTGTAATGTGTGTGTGTGTGTGTGTGTGTGTGTGTGTGTGTGTGGTGTGATTAACTCAGGTCCTAACCCTTGAATATCAATCACTCTCATCCATTGCACCATCTCTCTAGCCCCACAGCTGAATCTTAGAATCCTTATACTTGAATACATTTCAGCTCTGTTCTCATAATTTCCCAACTGAATGCTTTCTATGTGTGTCACAGTAGAGTTTACCCCCTTTTTCTTCATAATATTTGCTAGTGTGTTGCAAAGTATGTATATTTGGAACATGGGGAGGCTCATTTAAGCACTATCTCTTTTGTACATACATTCTATAATCTTGATTTAATTATGTTAGAACCTTGGTTACATTAACTTTCACCAGTATTTTTCTATGTACATATTACATAGCACTCCTCTAGTTTTCATAATAATTTAATTTCATGGAGTCACTCAAATATTTTCTATAATTCTTATTTCCCAGTCGAATTACATTTATTATAGACTTTTGTCTTTATGTGCAAAGTTTGGGTATTTATTTTTAGGTCCTTGATTTGCTAGCAAATTGATTTTAGGGTGTTCTAAATATCTCATTTGAATTTCATATGAGCTGGTTCCCTGAGAGTGCCAACTGTGAAGGTGAAAAAACACTTTCAATCCGTTACTTTGTAATTATCTTTTATGTTGACCATTGAGAGCACTCAGTTTATTCTTTTCCTTCAACCAAAATATATCCTCAATAGTATAGCTTTTCTCCACGGGACTTTTTATTTGCTGTTTGTGTTTTTTTTTTTTTTTCTAAATCTGTTCCAGTTCTTAAGTATAACTCAAGCACAGCCAACAGAGCTGAGTAACTGCAAAGATCAAGGTAATCCATATAAAAGAATTTGTAAGCCATAATGTAACATTCAAATATAGAGCAGCCTTTTATTGCTGTAATTTAGGGAAAATGGTAAGAGTTTCATAGCAAAGATTTTTTTTTTTCTCAAGACTTACCTCTCAGAGGCCAGGAATTTGTATAGCTTTGTAAAGGAGCGTTTATTCAGAAATAAAGCAGATTTGATGGAATCCTGGCTATTCACTACACTTTTTTATGGGTACATTTTTAAAAGATATATTTATTGTGTCTTGATTTTTGATTTTTAAAAGTGAGGATAAAACAATATTATATAAGCATTCTTCAAAGAACTGAGACAGCCTTTCAAAAAATAGTAACTTTCATTTGGTCTTTAAAACTTTAATACAAGTATACAAGATGATTTGATCATACAGTTAACCAACTACCTCCCGGAAACACGTATCTGGATGGCCCACAAGTTTCTCTCCCAATTTTATGTCTTATTTTAGTTAAACATTTTTTTAAACCCTAAACATATTAATGGTTCACATATGTTAATGGGGATGCATTGGCACATAGGAACCAACTGCAAACCAACTGACTCCCCATTCCACCGCAGCCCACCGTTATCAGGAGCCCCTTAGTCAGACCCTCTCCTTCAGCCATGGTGACATTTGGCAGGTATGATATTGTGGAGTTCCTGGGCAGGTACCCAGACCACCTTTGAGTTGATTCATGCAAAGGCTGTGTCATGTTTAGCAGACATAATTTTCAAGGACCCTCCCAATATTCCCATCCTCTCTTCCAAAATGATCCCTTAGTCTTGGATAAGGGAATTTTTTTTTTTTTTGATATTCACATCCTTTTTTTTTATTACATATTTTCCTCAATTACATTTCCAATGCTATCCCAAAAGTCCCCCATACCGCCCCCCACTTCCCTACCCTCCCATTCCCATTCTTTTGGCCCTGGCATTCCCCTATATTGGGGCATATAAAGTTTGCAAGTCCAATGGGCCTCTCTTTCCAGTGATGGCCGACTAGGCCATCTTTCGATACATATGCAGCTAGAGACAAGAGCTCCGGGGTACTGGTTAGTTCATCATGTTGTTCCAACTATAGGGTTGCAGATCGGATAAGGGAATTTTTATCAACAGCTGAGTACTCCTTCTCAGCACTCTAACACTTTATGAGTTTGTGCATGAACCACATCATAAGACGCTTCTCTGCCCAACACTGAGACCATGACAATGGCATGACAACTTAACAAGGCAAAATATTTCACTGAGGCTTACTACCTCCCAAGACCAGAAAGTTTTGACCAGATTTGCAATAATCAGGCCTGGAGTTTCCTTTTTGGAACAAGTCTCAAATATAATCAGCAAACCTATTATTTATCCCCATAAGTAACATACCAGTACTGCAACACCGATTCCTTGCTCTCTGTTCACAGCAGTAAAACTGAACTAAGACAGAAGTTGGTACCAGGGTGAGGTATTGCTGTGATAGGCCTGATCATGTGGATTTTGAGACTTTGGATTTGGGTAGCCATGGAGAGATTTTTTTTTAATTAATTAATTAATTTTTGAGACAGGGTTTCTCTATGTAGTCCTGGCTGTCCTGGAACTCACCCTGTAGAACAGGCTGTCCTCGAACTCAGAAATCCGCCTGCCTCTGCCTCCCAAGTGCTGGGATTAAAGGCGTGTGCCACCACCACCAGCTGCCATGGAGTGTTTATTGTGAGGCATAAAGGGCCTTCCGAGGAAAAATATGGAAGTCATTGGAGCTAAGGGTACATTTGTATTGTGGAAGCCTAGCTATAGACCTTTCAGAGGAGAATTTTAGTATGTGATCTAGTGGCAGAATTTGTGATATTTTGGTGAAGAATGTTGCTACTGCTTTCTCCTTGTCTGTAGAGTCAGCCTGAGGGCAAGGTGAAGAGACTCAGATTAATTGCATTGACAAAGGAGGTCTCAAAACAACCCAGGTTAAACTCTGGGCTGTGGTATCTACTTAAGAAGAACATTTTGATCAATTGTAAAAAGCTTAGAAGGAAAAATACGAAAAGCATAGTTCAAAGAGTAAAGGGGCAGTAGGAAATTCAATGGAGCTAAACCATGTGTTCAAGTAGATAAAAAGATTAAGGATAAGATCCCTCCCAGCTAAGCTTATTGTCTAAGTGTTTGAAGTTAAATAAAATATAGTTTTATATTTATGACCTAGTTTTTGCTTTTATTTGGCTATAAGAAGATATGATTGTGTGTCAAATTGACATGAAATGACATAAGCATTTGATCTGGATCCTGAGTTATAGTCACCATGTTTTGGTCCAGTATTCCTCACTATGAAGTTTTGTAATGGTAAAATATATATATCCTGTGATGTTGAAGGTATGTGATCTGCTTCTTGATTTTGCTTTTATAAGGAATTACAATTCACGTGATAGGATGAATTTCAGAAGAGATTTTGAACTTTGAACTTTTAACTTTGTTGATACTGTTATTGACTATGGGACTTCTGAAATTAAAATAAATATAATTTTCATTACACTGTGGCTAGGTATGGTGCTCATAGACTTATGCGTTTGAACAAGCCAATGAGGGCCAGGGAGTGGAATGTGGTGGCTTAAGTATGTTTGGCCCAGAGAGTATCACTATTAGGAGGTATGGCCTTGTTGGTGGTAATGTGTCACTTTGGGAATAGAATTTGAGACTGTTCTCCTGCCTGCCTGGAAGACAGTTTCCTCCTGCCTTCCTTTTAATGAAGATATAGAACTTTTGGCTTCTCCAGTACCATATCTGCCTGCATGGTGCCAGACTTCCTCCCATGATGAAAATAGATTGAACCTCTGAAATATGTAAACCAGGCCCAGCTGGAAGATGTCCTTTATGAGAGTTGCCATTGTCATGGTGTCTCTTCACTGCAGTGGAAACCCTAAGACAAATGGCATTCTGTGTCTGGGATGTTTTCATTTAATAACTTATGTGTTCATGCAGTATATTGTTGGTTCATTGCTGACAGGTCCAGTGAGAGGAGAGAGGTACCAGCCTTGAGGGGATGAGCGGGATGGCTAGTGTTGACCACCCAAAAGAAACACACCAATCTGGGAGTCTTATTGAAGCAGGAACTCAACTTTATGGCATCAGCCTCTTGCTTATAAGTTCAGAACATAGGAAGGGGGGATTTTGGTGGGGTAAGATGATGTAGGAGGTGGAGAAGTATGACGGAGGGTATGGAAAGACTGACAGGGCCAATGGTAAAGCTCTACATCAGCAACGGTGGGGCAGAGGTAGGGTCAAACAGGTCTTTCTGAGTCACCTGAAACAGAAGTGACTGAGACAGGTCTCAAAACTCGAGTCAGGCTTAGGATCTCCTACTAGGCTGGAGAAACTCCAGCCAGGCTCAGGTTTGTCCTCAAGGCCCAAAACAGAGCCAAAATGGGATCCAAGAGTATATCTCTATTTAAACTTTGGTTTTAAAATATATCTTTAAGTAGTTTACAAACTAGTGGGTTTCTGTAAGTCTTTTGAATACATTACCAATTCATCCACTTTTCTTTCTTCTTTTTATCTTCCTTCCCAATACTTGATTAAACCTTTAACTTCCAGTATTACCTGTGTTCTTTTATATCACACATGTTCCACTTCTCCATCTATAATCTAACATAATTTATAAGATAGGTACTTTGCCACATATATAATATAATATAATATAATATAATATAATATAATATAATATAATATAATATATAATATAATAATATAATATAAATAACATGTGTGTGTATTATATAGGTCTGTATATAAATTATATATACATATATTTATATCATATATCATATATCATATATCATATATCATATATCATATATCATATATCATATATCATATATCATATATCATATATCATATATCATATATCATATATCATATATCATATATCATATATCATATATCATATATCATATATCATATATCATATATCATATATCATATATCATATATTATATAATATTATATTGTACAGTTTCCACTCCCACCAGTAATGGAGGAATCCCTTCTGCATCCTCACGAGCATGTGTTGTTATTTGAGATTTGAACTTATTCTTTATGATTGGTATAAGGCAAAAACACCAGGGTTGTTTTGATTTGCATTTCCCTGATGACCAATGGTACTGAATACTTATTTGAGTTCTTCTTGGCCATTTGAGAATTCTCTGTTTAGCTCTATATCCTAGTTTTAATTGGCTTATTTTGTTTGTTGGAATCTAAGTTGTTGAGTTCTTTATATATTTTGGATGTTAGCTCTCTGTCAGATGTAGGGTTAGTGAAGACCTTTTCCCAATTTGTTAGCTGTCATTTTGTCCTATTGACAGTATACTTTGCCTTACAGAGGCTTTGCAGTTTCATTAGGTCCTATTTATTAATTCTTGATCTTAGAGCCTTATCCATTGGTGTTCTGTTCAGGAAACTGTCTCCTCTACCAAGGTGTTCAATGCTATTTTCCCCTTTCAATTCTATTAGATTTAGTATATCTGGTTTTATGTTAAAGTTCTTTATCCTCTTGAAATTGAATTTTAACTTCAGAGTGATAAATATAGGTCTACTTACATTCTTCTAATCGAGACATCCAGGTAGATTAGCACCATTTGTTGAAAATGCTTTCATTTTTCCATTGTATATTTTTAAATTCTTTGTCAAAAATTAAGTGTCCATAGGTGTGTGGGTTTATTTTTGGGATCTTTTTTATATTCCATTTATCAACCAGCCTATATATTAAGGATATATATATATATATATATATATATATATATGTGTGTGTGTGTGTGTGTGTGTGTATACATATATATATCCTTATATATAATACATACACACACACACACACACACACACACACACACACACACGTGTGTGTGTATACCCTTAATTTACTCTTCTCCCAGCCTCTCATTTTTACACATCTATATTATCATTGAAATTTCACAAACTGTTGGTGGAATTGAAAACAACAATAACTTGACATGAAATCCAGCTGGAGGTTCCCCAAAAAGCTAGAAATAATACTTCCATATGATTAAGTTATATTTCCCTTAGGACTTTTTAGTATTACAGACAAGTGCTGTATATGGCTCCTTGATTTATATCTCTTTAATTATGTGTTTAACTTGAACTCTGTGTGTGTGTGTGTGTGTGTGTGTGTGTGTGTCTGTATGCAATGAATCTAGAACCAGAGATGGAACACTCTGGGTGTATACATTAAGACAGATGAGGTATCAAAATGTTGGTAAAATTCAAGTAGAGAGGGAGAATGCTGGAAATCAACCAGCTTTGACACAGGCACGTATTTGCTTTTTACAACACAAGAAATACAAACCTAAGCATAGAGATTCAATATATATCTGATTGGAAACTTCTTATCATCTAAGATGAATGAAGTAGGCAATTTTACATAGCTGTTATTTTCAAAATAAAACACAAATGTTCCTGCACTGAATTAGTACCAAGCCCGCTGCTGTAGAAATCCAGATTCTCATACCATTCATAAAAATTTTTTAAAGAGTTATGTTTAATAGTGTAATGAAGCATGCCATATCTTATAAGTTTTAACATCAACTTTTTTTAATTTTTGAGATTATGATTATGTCTTCCATCATTCTTTTTCTTCAGTCCCACTTTTCTCATAAAACATTGTTCTTTTATTTTCTTTTACAACTGTATGGTTTCTTATTTGTGAATTGCTTTATATATACCAATCTCTAAGTTTATTAATACAACCTAGTAAGTATGTTCAGTGTTATTTGTGTATATATGATTTCAGGGTTGACCATTGGAGAACAAATTGCAGAATTCCCTGAATTGAGATTAATATTCTGAGGTTTTCTGCATTTCATTGTTCTTTGTGCAGGACTGAGAAACAAATGTGCTTTCCCCCTTCCATTTAATTATTTTCAGAGCCTAGTAGTGTTTTCTGTCTGTTGTTTTATAACATTTAATGTATATTCTGGGAAAAAAAAGGTATTAAAAAAGTTAAAGGACTATACTGATCGCGTGTGAAGTCATACGTCTTGGAGGAGAACTTATAACCACCAATGTCCAAAACCAGCACAATCCCTACCTATGTTCTAAATATTTATCCCAATTCCCACAGACAATTGTAGTCCTCACTCCCCTTCAAGGGAACTTATATTTCCAATAGTCAAAGGCCTCACTGAATACCACAATCAGTGAAGATGCATAATTGTGAAATCATATCTATATCTACTATACAAATCCCAAGGCTCAGAAATTGTTGCTGAATAGGCCATTGGATCAGGCTCAAAGATTGTCCTCTAGTAATATCAAAGCAAAATACATAAAGTCTCACCAATATGCCTGCCTACGCATGAGTTCAACAGTGGACTGAGGGAATATTCATTTTTCAACCTATACAAAGAACTGTTGATAACTAAGGATTGTTGATAATGGAAGAGATAGATTTTCCATACATACTCACTCTATATGGAATATATACATGCTTTATATATGGCATATATGTAAGCATATGCGTTTATATTCAGTGTGTATATAACAATAATTAATGAATAAAACATACATGAATCTGAAAGAGAGCCAGGAGGGTTTTATGGGAAGGTTTGTGGGAAGGAAATAAGTGAGCAATGATGTAATTATATTCTCAAAATATAAAAATGTAATTTAAAAAAATCAATGAAAGTATTGAAAAGAATTTTACTCACATGGTCCAATAGAAATGGGTCCCAGGATATCTGACCATGGCCAGTCTTCATTTCCACACATATGAAGCAGTTCTTTCAAGGAAAATGTGTTAAGCTGTGAACTAGGAAGTTGAGGAGGTTATATTTATAATTCTGAAATATATATCTGTGGAAGAATAATTTACATATCTACATAACATTTCTTTCACTATCATTTTCCATCAAGGCATTTGGTGTGCCTTGGGAAAAAGCTACTGTTGCTATCCTCATCTCATTGTCCAGTTTTCTCGGTTGTCTCAATTGAGTTCAGTTATCTCTGGCTTTCAACACTGAATAGGCTGATCGATCACTTCAGCTATCCAAAAGCATTGCTTTGTCTCTCTCAAATGATATATTATCCCAATATCACTCAGTATTCCTAGTTCATTAGAGAACTGAAAACATTTACTATTTAATACATTTATTCTTTGCCTTCTTTCCATTGACTGTCTGATTGCTCCCTGAGCATCTCCTGTAGGAAGTCTCTGTCTCATGTTGCTGTTCCATCTAGGGCTTTCCTCATCCATTGTGTCTTGCTTAGTTGGTCTAGTCTCTTTGTGTATATCCTTCTAAAATATTTCCTTAGAACAATAAAAATAATCTTGTGAATTTAATATATGTTTGCTTCATAATACTTCTCTGGCTGTCCTGGAGCTCACTCTGTAGACCAGGCTGGCCTCAAACTCAGAAATCCACCTGCCTCTGCCTCCCAAATGCTGGGATTAAAGGCATGCACCACCACACCTGGCTTTTTTTTTTCCTTCCTAATACTTTCAATACTTACTCTTGCATATTCGAAACCTTATCAGTCGGCTTTCTGCAGGCTGGCCTACTTACTGGCCTCCGCTCGCCTTGCATGTTTTCTCCTTTCAATGTGCAAGCTCCCTCTGCTTTCTCTATCTTACTTTATGAAATCCCATGTTTCCAGATTTATGGGCTTAAACAAAATGCTTTTATTCTCTTTCATGAATGATCTTAACTTAATTTTGGTTAAACTTTTGGCCTCAGCTCTTATGCCAAATCTTCAAAGAAATCTTTTTTGGCATTTCAGTGAAAGGTTCAAAAAATGGTTCTGCCATATATCATCTTTCTGTTGTTTCCAAATATTTGTCTCCATCAGACATTTATGTCTTTATTGAGGACACACTGGAAATGTCTCTGGTTTTGTATACTATGTGCAGTATAAAATACTGTAAGTTACAAAAATGATGGAGAGAAAATAAACCAGTGGTTTTCATTTTAACTCCAGCGGCAAACAAAATAAGTAATACTAACCAACCATCTGTGAGCTTTTGTTCATGCTCTACTGGATGGATATTAAGATGAACTACAGTTTCCGAAATATGCGTTGGAATGTTCATGGTTGTACTTGAAATGGGTAAATATTGGCAAGTTGTAGGAAGATAGATTTTTATTGAGCCACTTACTCTTGCATATCATAAAGAGAACTCATTGTGGCCACGCTTTTCACTTAGGAAAATAGCAAACCTTGGATATATTTTTAGAACTTTTTTATTCAAACATGTTCTAGCCCTCAGACTCATTTTTAATCCACCATAACCTTGGATTTCGTGCAGCCTTTCTACACAATGTTACCTTTTTAGGCCCATAGCACCACACCTCGTATATTCATTTTATTTCAGCAGTGAATCCTAGTTAATTAGTAGTTAAATAGCTATTACTCATTCAGGTCACTGGATTATAAAGTCCCTCTTGGTACAGGGTAGGGTTTGGAACCCTTTGCCCTTACATAAGTGTTTTGCAATGACTGGCTTTCTCTCTTCAATGACAACATGTTAAATTATAAATGTTCTGAGAATGTTTTCATTTTCTTACTGACTTAAAATAGGCGCAATTAGTAAAAAAAAAAGTTTATATTTCTACAACATATGAGTAAAGAGGCTTCTCACCAAATCTGTGACTATTTCTAATCTAAGACACTCCTTTGTAAACATTGAAGTTAGATAGACAAACTCAGGTTTATCAACTGGCTGCTCTGAATCTTTCAAAATATTCAAAGTTGTGTCACAGTAGGGCATTGACATTTCCTAAGAACTGGAAAGAGTATTTTAAAGATAGTGCCTGAAAAACAGAATTTTGAGCCTAAAAAAACCTTCTTTTAAGAAATAAAAAAGTAATAGCATATTGGTCATATGGATTTAATTTGAAGAACACTTTCTCTTTGGTTTGTAAATTTTAATTCTCATGTGAGATTTTAATTGATAATTTAAAATATTAAATGAATTTTTAAAACTAATTAAAATAATTAAAACAACTGTTGGGATTAAATGACTAAGATATGGGAAAGCTCTTTCAACCTTTCCAAAATTAATGTCACAGGAGTAGTATTCACGAAGTCAGCCTTGGCATAAATCACAAATTTTCAGTAAATTGCTTCAGTTTGGGGAGTGTTGTTTTCCTTCTGAAATTTCTCTTTGAGCAAATAATATTGATCAGGAAAATAACTAGGTGGCCATATCTATATGTGATTATGTATTTGACCTTAAGTTCAAAATATAAAGCTCAAAAGACCCAGTTGGTTCTACTTAAGCTTTATCATTACAGTTGGATACTCTTGTAGACTAAATACATATCTGTGAGCAATAGCACATTATATAGATGTAAAATCACCATTCATCACTTAAAAAGTAGAGCTTTAAAAAATTATTTAAGCAGGAAGAATGGAAGCAAACACCATTTTTTTCTATCAGTTTCTTGTTGATACTAGAATGTTGCATTTGAACTTCAGTTTAAATGAATGATTGCATTGAAATAAGTTATTTATCTGATGCTGTTTACCATACTTTATGATGTACAGAAGCAGATTATGTCTACATTCCCTGTATTTTTCATGTCTGAATTTGGATCAATGTCCTTATTTGATTTCTGGAAAGTGTTGACCAGAGTCTATTTGTCCTGCAATGTGCTAATACATGGCAAGATGTTCATGTGGGCACATGGCAAATAAGAAACAGATGGTGGTTTAAATTACCTAGTATTAAAAAAATACCTAGTACTTATTATGGCCCTTTTAATATTCCATCTGTGTAAGGATGCTTAAGTTTTACTGATAATCTTTTGATGGCTAAAGAAGAAGCACATTTATAAATCAAATTTCTATGACAACAAGAAATTGTGTGTGTGTGTGTGTGTGTGTGTGTGTGTGTGTGTGTTGTGTTTGCACACGCTAGTATGGATGTCAGAGAGGATGTGTAGATTGTGGTATTCCAACATGAAGGCCCTAGAATTGAACTTGAGTTGTCAGTCCTGGTTCTTCAAAGAGTAAACAATTTTGCTAGCCCTATTACTTTATTTTTGTTCTCTCTTTTTTTTTAATTTTTTATTTAAAACTTCTTTTTCATACAAATTTGTAGATTTTTTTCCCATAACTCCAAGTCAATTCTTTCCACCTCTAACTACCCAACTTTATTCTCTCTCTCTCAAAACAAAGTAAAATGAGACAAAACAAAATCCAAGAAAACAAAAATTGGGACCAGCATACAGAAAAACTATTGCAAAATAAATGCCAAAACAAAACAAAAATCCCATAGTAAAGCCAAAGACTTTGTTTTCCATTGGACAACTAATTTTGGGTATGGGTCTTGTCCTGGAGTATTATTGATATAACCAATGCCACTCAATTAAAAACAACTGTTTTTTCCTCTTTTCAGAGGATATTGGTTGCAAATTACTTCTTCACCTGTGAGGAGTTTCCATATCTCCTTCCATCTCCTTCCTCCTCTCAGAGTTGGGATGCAGACTGACCTGAGTTCCTTTGTTTTCTGTCACAGCCTCTGTATGTTCTTATGTGCACTGTGTCTGTTGTGTCTGTTTCCTTCGTGTCATCTTCCACTGATAGTTCTTACAGTCCTTCTGTCTTTTCTTCCTCATAGAACCCTGGATCCTGAAGGAAGGGAGTTGATGACAGCATCCTGTAAAGGATTGAATCCTCTATAGTCTTTCATTGTCTGCATGTTGTCTAGTGTGGGTCTCTGTGTTAATTCAAGCATAAACTTTTCGTATGAGGTTTGAGCCAGGCTGCCAACATCTCAGCCAAATGTGCTTACTTATGATCCATGGTAGAGAATGGTTCTGTGTGTCTGCAGGTGTCAGAAAGGAATGAGATCCAGCTAGAAAGAGAGCCTGAAAGGAAAACTGGTTATTATTTTGTTTTTAACAACTGTAAATACAACGTTGTTTTTAAACATATAATGACAAATAACAGCATACAAGCTAGTGTTTTGGAAGGCTCTTGGATGTTCACTTTATTTTTAAGAACTGAATCCAGTGTGTAAGAACTAATTAATGCAGGAAATGAAAAAAAAACAAAACAGTTCTGGAGAGTCAAGGGCTCACGACTTAGAAAATGCTTTAGGATTGAATTTATTAGCTTCTCTGAATCTGTTATTTCCTCTGGGCAGAGCTGTAGCTTCACTTGGATGATTTGTTGAACAGTCTTAAAAGTGATTTTCAGCCCAAGACCAATAGTCCAGTATAAATATAGACATGGCTTTGGGCGGTAGTAACCACTCTGGGCATCAGCTGACCTTTATTACTGGGTTCAAACTGCACAAGAAGGACTCCAGGCTCTCAGTACAGGCTCCTCATTTGTGCTTTCAGCACTCAGACTAATAAAAATTCTTTATGGCTGTACATAAAGTTATTTATACCGCGCCCGTTCTTTCTGATTTACAAAGAGCCTCATTTTTTACTTGGTTGAAGACTTTGTTTTTAGCTTTCTTGTACTGTATTGACAAACCGTGAAGTTTAATTTTTTTTTAAAATTAACTTTTATTTCTATTTTATATGTGTGAGTGTTCTGTCTGCATATATATATATATATATATATATATATATATATATATATATATAAGCATTGTGTGCATACAGTACCTCTGGAAGTGAGAAGATAGCTTTGGATTCCTCCACAGTTTGAAATGATGACATAGAACCATGGATATTTGTGTGTCTATAATTAGGATGGAACTCTGGTCAAACTCTAGGAGGTTTTAGGTAGAGTTAAACTGATGTAAAGGATAGAGAGATGATATATAAATTGTGACATTTTAATATGCATCTTTCACTCCTTTCAAACAATAAAATAGATGTACAACCATGCACACAAGGCCTTAGAGTTTTACCATGTAAATCTTTCTTTTTTGGTATAAATTATATTTATCATTTATTTTGTGTGTATATTTACAGGAATATCAGGGCTTAAGCTTACTAGAGTTAACGTCCTGTGAATTTCAAAGCTCAAACTCAGGCCACTGAACTGTTGTCAAGGGTCTTAGCCTGCCGAGCTACCTCACTGGCTTAAATTCTATGTAAGAAATGATTAATCGAGATATATTGTATACTGGACATTAACTAAGGTATACAGTGTACAAGTAAACACTGGAGTAAGTGATTATAAAATATGTACAAAGCACAACTGTGGACCTTGATTGTCAGTTTAGTTCACAAAACCTTAATCATTTGGGTTAGTCTTGGATAGAATTCAGTGGATATGGTTAATTAGAAAAAGAAAGAAGAGATCCAGTGAATTCCACACACATTATCTCTTTAAAATGAAATTAAAAGTCTCTTGATAAATTCTATCTTATATCGTATTGTCAAATGTCTTTGAATATATATGGAACCCTGAATATTTGGATTGCCTATGGTCAGCTTGGCTTTTGCATTGTAATAGGAAACAACAGACCAAGCAATTCTTCCAAAGAGGTCACTACTTTGATGTGGAAATACTTCCCTAGAATAGTGATGAATAATTTCCCCTTGCTGATTTACCAGGAATTCATTGTCAGTTTCTGTAAACCATGTCAGTGAAACATCTAAAGTTCAACTATGATTAAACTTGTCAATAGTTAACGAATATGGGTCTGTGTTGAAAATTGCCCAACTCTGTTCGCAGGTAGAAACTTGCCTGTTCATTCTTTTTGTTGCTCTCCCTGTCCCTGTCCCTGTCCCTGTCCCTGTCCCTGTCCCTGTCCCTGTCCCTGTCCCTGTCCCTGTCCCTGTCCCTCTCCCTGTCCCTCTCCCTCTCCCTCTCCCTCTCCTTTTCCCTCTCCCTCTCCCTCTTCTTTTCCCTCTCCCTCTCCCCCTCTCTCTCTTTCTCATCTATCTACTACTTATTTTTCTAGACTTTTATTGCATTTTGACCCACCACATCATTACTAAGGCATATGACTAATACTCGTTGCTGCATCACTAGGCTTCCCTACTGTTTGCACCTCTATGCCTTTTTCTGTAAACTCTGACTTTGTTCTCTATGGTAAATTTTTCTCTTATAAAATTGATAGCAAAGGCTGTGATTCACTTGTTTTTTGTTTTGTTTTGTTTTTGTTTTTCTGTTTTATTTGTTTTAGCAAAGGCTGTGAATCACTTGGGTTTTATGTTTGTTTGTTTGTTTTGGTTTTGTTTTGCCATTATATTTTTTTTATTTTTAATATTTTTATTACATATTTTCCTCAATTACATTTCCAATGCTATCCCCCATAGCGCCCCCCACTTCCCTACCCACCCATTCCCATTATTTTGGCCCTGGCATTCCCCTATATTGGGGCATATAAAGTTTGCAAGTCCAATGGGCCTCTCTTTCCATTGATGGCTGACTAGGCCATCTTTCGATACATATGCAGCTAGAGACAAGAGCTCCAGGGTTCTGGTTAGTACATCATGTTGTTCCAACAATAGGGTTGCAGATCCCTTTAGCTCCTTGGGTACTTTCTCTAGCTTCTCCATTGGGAGCCCTGTGATACATCCAATAGCTGACTGTGAACATCCACTCCTGTGTTTGCTAGGCCCCGGCATAGTCTCACAAGAGACAGCTATATTTGGGTCCTTTCAGCAAAATCTTGCTAGTGTATGCAATGGTGTCAGCGTTTAGAAGCTACTTATGGGATGGATCCCTGGATACGGCAGTCTCTAAATGGTCCATCCTTTCATCACAGCTACGAACTTTGTCTCTGTAACTCCTTCCCTGGGTGTTTTGTTCCCAATTCTAAGAAGGTGCACAGTGTCCACACTTTGGTCTTCATTCTTCTTAAGTTTCATGCGTTTAGCAAATTGTATCTTATATCTTGGGTATCCTAAGTTTTGGGCTAATATCCACTTATCAGTGAATACATATTGTGTGAGTTCTTTTGTGATTGTGTTACTTCACTCAAGATGATGCCCTCCAGGTCCATCCATTTGGCTAGGAATTTCATAAATTCATTCTTTTTAATAGCTGAGTAGTACTCCATTGTGTAAATGTACCATAATTTCTGTATCCATTCCTCTGTTGAGGGACATCTGGGTTCTTTCCAGCTTCTGGCTATTATAAATAGGGCTGCTATGAACATAGTGGAGCATGTGTCCTTTTTACCGGTTGGGACATCTTCTGGATATATGCCCAGGAGAGGTATTGCTGGATCCTCCGGTAGTACTATGTCCAATTTTCTGAGGAACTGCCAGACTGATTTCCAGAGTGGTTGTACAAGCTTGCAATCCCACCAACAATGGAGGAGTGTTCCTCTTTCTCCACATCCTCGCCAGCATCTGCTGTCACCTGAATTTTTGATCTTAGCCATTCTGACTGGTGTGAGGTGGAATCTCAGGGTTGTTTTGATTTGCATTTCCCTGATGATTAAGGATGTTGAACACTTTTTCAGGTGCTTCTCTGCCATTCGGTATTCCTCAGGTGAGAATTCTTTGTACAGTTCTGAGCCCCATTTTTTAATGGGGTTATTTTACTTTCTGGAGTCCACCTTCTTGAGTTCTTTATATATATTGGATATTAGTCCCTTATCTGATTTAGGATAGGTGAAGATCCTTTCCCAATCTGTTGGTGGTTTTTTTGTCTTATTGATGGTGTCTTTAGCCTTGCAGAAGCTTTGTAGTTTCATGAGGTCCCACTTGTCAATTCTCGATCTTACAGCACAAGCCATTACTGTTCTATTCAGGAATTTTTCCCCTGTGCCCATATCTTCAAGGCTTTTCCCCACTTTCTCCTCTATAAGTTTCAGTGTCTCTGGTTTTATGTGAAGTTCCCTGATCCACTTAGACTTGACCTTAGTACAAGGAGATAGGAATGGATCGATTCGCATTCTTCTACATGTTAACAACCAGTTGTGCCAGCACCATTTGTTGAAAATGCTGTCTTTCTTCCACTGGATGTTTTTAGCTCCCTTGTCAAAGATCAAGTGACCATAGGTGTGTGGGTTCATTTCTGGGTCTTCAATTCTATTCCATTGGTCTATTTGTCTGTCACTATACCAGTACCATGCAGTTTTTATCACAAATGCTCTGTAGTAGAGCTTTAGGTCCGGCATGGTGATTCCACCAGAGGTTCTTTTATCCTTGAGAAGAGTTTTTGCTATCCTAGGTTTTTTGTTATTCCAGATGAATTTGCAGATTGCACTTTCTAATTCGTTGAAGAATTGATTTGGAATTTTGATGGGGATTGCATTGAATCTGTAGATTGCTTTTGGCAAGATAGCCATTTTTACAATGTTGATCCTGCCAATCCATGTGCATGGGAGATCTTTCCATCTTCTGAGATCTTCTATAATTTCTTTCTTCAGAGACTTGAAGTTTTTATTATACAGATCTTTCACTTCCTTAGTTAGAGTCACGCCAAGATATGTTATATTATTTGTGACTATTGAGAAGGGCGTTGTTTCCCTAATTTCTTTCTCGGCCTGTTTATTCTTTCTGTAGAGAAAGGCCATTGATTTGTTTGAGTTAATTTTATATCCAGCTACTTCACCGAAGCTGTTTATCAGGCTTAGGAGTTCTCTGGTGGAATTTTTAGGGTCACTTATATATACTATCATATCATCTGCAAAAAGTGATATTTTGACTTCATCTTTTCCAATTTGTATCCCTTTGATCTCCTTTTGTTGTCGAATTGCTCTGGCTAGGACTTCAAGTACAATGTTGAATAGGTATGGAGAAAGTGGACAGCCTTGTCTAGTCCCTGATTTTAGAGGGATTGCTTCAAGCTTCTCACCATTTACTTTGATGTTGGCTACTGGTTTGCTGTAGATTGCTTTTATCATGTTTAGGTATGGGCCTTGAATTCCTGATCTTTCCAAGACTTTTATCATGAATGGGTGTTGGATCTTGTCAAATGCTTTTTCCGCATCTAACGAGATGACCATGTGGTTTTTGTCTTTGAGTTTGTTTATATACTGGATTACGTTGATGGATTTCCATATATTGAACCATCCCTGCATCCCTGGGATGAAACCTACTTGGTCAGGATGGATGATTGTTTTGATGTGTTCTTGGATTCGGTTAGCAAGAACTTTATTGAGGATTTTTGCATCAATATTCATAAGGGATATTGGTCTGAAGTTTTCTATCTTTGTTGGGCCTTTTTGTGGTTTAGGTATCAGAGTAATTGTGGCTTCATAGAATGAGTTGGGTAGAGTACCTTCTGTTTCTATTTTGTGGAATAGTTTGTGAAGAACTGGGATTAGATCTTCTTTGAAGGTCTGATAGAACTCTGCACTAAACCCATCTGGTCCTGGGCTTTTTTTAGTTGGGAGACTATTAATGACTGCTTCTATTTCTTTGGGGGATATAGGGCTGTTTAGATCATTAACCTGATCTTGATTCAACTTTGGTACCTGGTATCTGTTTAGGAACTTCTCCATTTCATTCAGGTTCTCCAGTTTTGTTGAGTATAGCCTTTGGTAGAAGGATCTGATGGTGTTTTGGATGTCTTCAGGATCTGTTGTTATGTCTCCTTTTTCATTTCTGATTTTGTTAATTAGGATGCTTTCCCTGTGCCATCTAGTGAGTCTGGCTAAGGGTTTATCTATCTTGTTGATTTTCTCAAAGAACCAGCTCCTTGATTGGTTGATTCTTTGAATAGTTTTTCTTGTTTCCACTTGGTTGATTTCACCCCTGAGTTTGATTATTTCCTGCTGTCTACTCCTCTTGGGTGAATTTGCTTCCTTTTGTTCTAGTGCTTTTAGGTGTGTTGTCAAGCTGCTAATGTGTGCTCTCTCTAGTTTCCTTTTGGAGGCACTCAGAGCTATGAGTTTTCCTCTTAGAAATGCTTTCATTGCGTCCCATAAGTTTGGGTATGTTGTGGCTTCATTTTCATTGAACTCTAAAAAGTCCTTAAT
Organism: Mus caroli; assembly: GCF_978045245.1. Lineage (NCBI taxonomy): Eukaryota > Metazoa > Chordata > Mammalia > Rodentia > Muridae > Mus > Mus caroli. The sequence continues at coordinate 137,651,643 of NW_028227256.1, forward strand.
AAATCAAGGAGTTTATCCAGGTTACCACAGAGCTAGATAACATCAATATACTTACCTAATGGAGCAAACTTTTATACAATTCCTCATGTTATGGTGATCCTCAACCATAAAATTATTTTTGTTTCCTCTTCATCACTGTAATTTTGCCACTTTTATGAATCATAATGTAAATATATGTGATTTCTGATGGTTTTAGGTGAACCCTGTGAAGGGTCATTTGACTCCCATAGGAGTTGAGGATTGCTGATTCATTTATTATTATCAAATGAATCATCAGCAAACTTACTTTTATGAACTAATAAAACACAATTTTGCAATATAGGTAACCTTTGTTTTCGGGTCTTTCTGTGTTTATGCGATGCATCTGCATGAGGCCACAGAACATCTCCCTTGTCATCTTTGTTTTCCACCTTGTTTGAAACACAGCCATCTCTTGTTCAGTGCTGCATAGAGCAGGAGAGTAGGCCCTTGAGCTTCGAGAAATTTTGCAGTCTATACCTCCAGTTTGCCAGAGGCATTTCCCAGGTAAACTGTAAATTAACACACTTATGCCATTGTATATGGTTCTTATGTGAGTTCCAGAATCTGAGCTCAGTTCATCAAGCTTTCAAAATGAGAGCCTTATCATTACTCTGATACTATTTCTTATTATGAAATACAAGCTAGATTTTATGGCACCCTCTAGATTCATGTTGTAGGAGTTACTTAATCTGGACCTGGGTACTGTATCCTACCTTTAACACTTTAGTTATTGAATAAAACATAGCCTTTATTTTTACAATAATCCTTGAACAACACAAGAGCTGGGAAGATATCTACCCTCTATTCTATTAGAATCTATTTTTCTATCTATAATCCTGAATTACTACTAATGTCTTACAATGTTTCATCTGGGCTCTTCAATTTGTCAGCGCTCTGTGCCAAGTTTTTATTGTTCACCTAACCAATGGCTGCTTCTCCTTCTTTCTCCTCCTCATCTTCTTCTTCTCGTCCTCTTGGTTCTATTCCCACCCCAAGCCCAGGAAACCTAAACCCTACCTATGTCTCTTCTGCCCAGCTATTGGCTTTTGGTATCCGTATTTACCAATCAAAAATGACTTGGGGTCAGACGCTAGGTCTTGGGACCCTCACTTAGCATTACAATATACAGCAAGATGAAACCTCAACAGTTTCATATAAATTATTTTTATTAAAATTTATCATAGTACACTCTGATTAAGAATGTTTTATTTTCAATATTCCACAAAACCACTGTAATGAATATAATTTAATGGATATTAAATAAATAAAACATTTAGTAGAAAAAATTGATATTCTGATATTTTTACATTTTAAGTTGTAAATTATTTTGAAAGTTTAAGCAGATAACAGAGGACAGTAAAAGTTTGGTTATAATTAGAAAAGTTGTAAGAGAAAAAGCTATCCAGTAGCATAGAAATATTAAGTTTGAATTATAGACACTGAAGTGGTAAGATGATTAAAAATATTCAATTTCAGATACTATTAATAAAAATGCTTTGTAAAATTCTTTAGCTCTCTTAAATTATGGACATAATTAAAGGTTTTAACCTGTACCTAACTGATTGAAAAGTTCTATCTTTTTATTTAAAAGCAAATAGAATATTTTTATTATGAATATATGATATTTGAGGACAGTTCTTTTATCAGTAAATTTGTTACTTAAAGCCTCACTGCATAGAGATACAAAATATGAAAATCATCAAATGTGATGAGAGAAAAGCATTGTTTCCTTTAATAATGGCAGCTCTGTATCTGTGAATGAAGAGATAGTTATCTATATTAAAGTATATTTTCATCATTTAATAGTTTCAAGTCCTTGTAAAGTATTTTGTAAGATTCAGAGTTGTAGGTAAAGTGATAATTCCATAAGCTCAGTATTAAATGTTTTGTACTCTATAAGGTGTTTCCGGTATTCTGTTTGTATTGGCCTTAATCACTGCTAATATATGATCTATTTAGCTATCTTGAAGGCACTATTTCTTGATGGCTTTCTCACAATTGGATGAATTATTTTTAAATATGAATAATCTACATTTGCAATTAGTTTGAAAGATTAGCAAATAAATAAACAAATTACAGTTGTTTCTGAAAACATTCTCTGTGTGGGCTGAATACAAAACATTTCCTTTTCCATAAAAGTATGCAAATACCATGTTACCAAGTCAACTCTTTCTAATGGGCATCAGAAAATGAGTATAGGAGAATTTTGTGCAATTAAAGTAGTTTAGTGTCTGACATTTTGTAATACTGATGTCTTGATATTTGCTTTGGTTTCTAAAGAACTTAGAACAAATAAATTTTCAAAGTAATTATTAAGATAAATGAATTTAAAAATGTTTTAAAAATATAGTATACATGTTCTTATTTCTACAAAATCTTTAAAACCTACCAAAAAGCCAAGGATGCACTACATACACACACCAACACATACACACACACACACACACACACACACACACAAACCAACACACACAGCAACATACACACACACACAGACACACACACCTGACAATGAGAGCAAAACTGGTAAGATTTGGGGGGAAAAAGGGACAGTGAAGTATAGATTATAGGTCATTGCGGTGATCCTTTTCTAACGTTGGTAGATATTTCATTTTCTGTAAAATGTAAAACAAACATTTTCCTGGCTATATTGGTTCATATAAGCTGGGGGGTGAGTCAATTCAGTATTGTAATATTTACTACCAAGGATATATAAGAGACTGAAGTTCTAGCATTTGGTTAGTAAATAGTTATTTCAATCATTCAAATATTTGTTGAATAAGTCAATGAACTATAAATTCTATTGGTATTTTGAACTATATGTGTCTCATAGCTTATTTACTTGCATACATTTTATTTATATGATTTAGTTATTAATTATTATATGATATAGATAATTTTAATTCAAATATATGTCATATACACACACTTCCATTTTTTTTAACAAGATCTTGTGCCTTGTGTGACTCAGCTTAGCTTCAAATTCAGTAAAGCTATAGGTGATTTGAAGTCCAGGTCTGTTGGCTCCACCTTTAAAGTGTTGAAATGACAACCATCTACTACCATGCCCAGTATCATTTACATAATTTTTAAATGAAATAGATGCAAAAAATAAAAATAGCCATTGGCTGAAGAACAAAGGCATGTTTCCTTGGTTATAATTCTTACATACCTCATATAAGGGTAATTAAATATTTGTAAAATTGATACATTTATAAAGTAGTTAATTTCTAAAACTGCATATATTTAATATGACTATTCAATGAGTTTGAGATATGTGTGCACCTGTGACACTCAAAGCATAACAAAGGCACTAAGCATGTTTACCAGTTCCACATTGTTTGTGGTGTGTGTGTGTGCATGCTTTTTAAAAATAATTTTATTGAATTCATTATTTGACAATTTCATATACATACTTTGCATTATAATTACTGTTCTCTTCTTCCTCACATCATTATTATCCTGAATATCTTCTTTCCACATTCACATGTTTTTATTTTGTTTTGTTTTGAGGCACACTGAGCTAAGCCTTGTTCTTCTGTATGATTATGGGTTCACAATTATCCACTGGAGACTGGCCTTCTGATAAGTGGGTATACAACCAAATACAATGTCTTTCCTGAACTCCATCAGTAGACACTAACTCAGCAAGGATGCACTGGACATCGTAGTTCCATATCTTTGTAACAAATGATAGAATATTAACACACCTAGTCCTGTGTAGGCCCATTGCAGACAGGCATACTCTTCCAACATTGTCATACAAAGACAAGATGGCTAGGCTTGGTGTTTCATGGTGTTAATCTAGGGCTCAATTCACGGCTTACAATACAGTAACCTAACTTCTCTATTTGTTGATCAAGGATTTCAGAAAACAGCTGATAAAGTTTCTTAAAGCCTAGTATACCACAAATCTGTGAAAAATTGTTAAACAGTCCAACTGGCCATTTTAAACCAGATGTCAAAATTATGTACAATCTACCTTTGAATAAAATGAGATTACCATGGGTGAGTTACATTTAAAAATGTGCAAACTGGCCAGGCAGTGGTAGTGCATGCCTTTAATCCCAGCACTCAGGAGGCGTAATCAGGTGGATTTCTGAGTTCAAGGCCAGCCTCGTCTACAGAGTTCCAGGACAGCCAGGGCTATACAGAGAAACCCTGTCTTGAAAAATAAAAACAATAAAAACCAACCAAACAAACAAACAAACAAACAAGGCTGGAAAGATGGCTCAGAGTTTAAGAGCACCAACTGCTCTTCCAGAGATCCTGAGTTCAATTCCCAGCAATCACATGGTGGCTCACAACCATCTGTAATGAGATCTGACACCCTCTTCTCGGTCTGAAGAAAGCAACAGTGTACTTACATATATAATAAATAAATCTTAAAAAAAAGAAAAAAAGAAACAAACAAAAAAAGTACAAACTGAATGCTAAGATGGACAGGGGTGATATTTTGTAATTTATCTTAGATAACAAATGTTTGCATTAGGAAATGAGTATTTGTCATCAAAGATCAATTTTAATGTGTAATTAATCTAATTAGAGCATTCTCCAAGAATACTTGCCCAGGTCCAGCCTCAGCTTGAAAAGCATTTCCGAGAAAAGGGTGTCTGGGAGTGCTGAACCAAATCACTCATTATATAAGGAACATCTATTATTAGCATCCACTTCTTCTCATTGGATGTATGAGATTATATTTGATAGCTTAATTACATTGGCAGTATTACCTATGGGCAACCAAGAAAACATACAAACAAACAAACAAACAAAAAACCTCTAATTGGTTTGGGAGCAGTTGTGACTCAAAGTTCCTAATCAAATCTTCTGAACCCATTAGCTCTTTATTGTCCTCGGAGGAGGACTTTGCTTACACACAGACACTGTAGTGGCTTTCCAAAAGTATACAGAGTTTTAACAGATTTCCCAAAGCATAATTTACACGTTGTTAAATTCACACATCTTAAGTATAAATTCAATCATATTTTATCATATTTACTTAGAACCTTATCCCACCACACTTGCAGGCAAGGCGAGCTGCTAAACTGCTTTCTGTCTCTTTTCTTGAGATTTTCATAAACACAATCCTGGGTGCTGTTTTCATTTGAGTTCTTTCACTCTGATTATTTCAGTTTATGCTGGTATCTTCTATCAGTCTTTGATTCCTTTTCTTGATTCATGGCATTCCTTTCTTTCTTCTCGTTCTCTCTGCACCCCTTACATTGTCCTCTCTTTAATTCCAGAATAGTACATTTAACTGTACTAGTCTATTTTTGCTATTGTACATATGCTTCTGAATGGGTAATTTCTAAGAGGCATGATTTTATTTCTCAGATCTCAGTGCTTGAGTGTTCAAGGCCAAGAGCCACAGATTCAATGTCTGATGAGTGTTCTCTGCATTTCTAACGTCCTATTCACAAATGTTGTGCTCATGACTTGACTTCTATAAAAGTCTCAGTGCTTAATGCTATTGCATTTGATATTCAACTTCCAACCTCAATATTTGAGAGGACACATTTAAGTCCATACTTTTTTCTGAATTAAAAACAGTTAAAAAATGAGCAAACACATTTTATTACAGCAGTAGTTCTAAATCATAATTTATTCTATCCACAATTAAGTTCAAAACCTGGTAATTGAAACATGATATCCTTTGACTTGAGGATAGTTTCCTCCACATCAAAAGTTCTAGAAACTGCTGAAGAGTTTGTTCTTAAGAACTTGGAAAGCCTCATCAGAAAGGCTTTTCTGGCAACAGTCCACACAGGAATCTTCGCAGTTTAGAGTCTGGGAGTGCTAGCTCTCCCAGGTGTTGCATGCTTGTTGCTGTTCATTGAGTTTTCTGATGAAGCCTCACCCTTAATTCTTTCTAGACATTATCCTCTTGGGGCCTTACTGTATTAAGGAACTTCTCCCTGAGCAGAAATATAGAAGACCTTCTTTTTTATTTAGATGAAGAAACTCTTCCAGAACTATATGCTCCGAACAGCTGCTCACTTTTTCCAAAGAGATCACTGCCAAAGATTATTTATTACCTGTTTCTTCTAGAGGAATCTTATCAAACACATTCTTATGTAGTCTTGCACTTGGACTCAATAAAGAAAATCAAGAGCTCTGTGTCACATTGAAGGAATCAGAGAGCTAAGGTTACTGTGGACATAACCCAGAAATTCTGTACATGCCTTGGGCTACTCACTTAAAACAACTATAAAATCCCAGGCCATGTTATTGTTGGCTTTGAGTAGTCATGATGTTTTCAACAATCTCTGGAGTGATTTCAGGATCTGTCTTCTATTGTGTGGATGAATAACATCTGGCTTCCTTTTTCCTACTACTCTCCCACCCTGGGACTTTTTCTAATGAGAACCATTTTTATTTTCACAATCTGACTAGGGTGATAATCTTCTAAGTTAGGTCACACTGCTTTCCTTTTGTCTATAAAATCTATCTTTAAACCATTTCTATGTTCTCTGACTTTAGCATACCTTCAGGAGATGCCATGAAACATCCAAAATATTTAGAGAATCTCCCTAAGTTTCTAATTTATCATTCTTAAATTCTGGCTTCGATAAAGTCATGGACTTAATGCTTTATAGTTATGATGCTGTCTTACAAATATTGCCTCCTTCTGCTTTCTAAAAAAAAAAAATCCATTTCTTTCTCCAACTTACTGACTTCTTCTCTAATCTTGTGCTACAATTCTATTTTCATGAACCCTGAAAGAATTGCCATCATCACAATTCAATGCAATAGTTCTTTTCTCCATGTTTCCAGCTTTTTAGCGTCTACAAATTTTCAATTCCTAAAACTGGTTCAACAAGTATACATGTTTATTAAGCCTAAACCCAGTTCTTAGTTTTGATGTCTGTGTTGGCTCATTTCTGTTCATATACATGAAAATGAATAATTTATATGTTACATGAACTTTCTTTTTAACAGATTCAAATGATAAGATGCCGCATATTAAGGTCTGGCCCTATTGGTCTGGTGAGGGCCTTCTCTCTAATCAAAGACAATGTCTTCTTGCTCTCTTATCACACTACAGAATGTAGAATGACTGAATAGATTGGTGTACTTATTATCTTCCTGTCATAAGAGTGGGTATCCTCATGTGTGAGACTACCACCCTCATGATTTTTTCATCCCATAAAGTTCCCATATTTTAATACTTTTATATGAATAAGAATCATCCTTGTGCAAATGATTGTGGTTGCATACCGGTTTTAGGGTTCCAAATTTATTGTAACCCTTCCATATGCACAACATATTTATCAATCATGAATTTCTACATTTTAATTTTACAATCAAGTAATGGTGCTGTGTCTATTTCTATTCTAGTAATTCTAATTCATGGACACCTTGTATCATTAAGAAATTATATATTGAATCCTTTTATGTACCAGGTGCTATCTGTATATGTATTATAATGTAGGCTTTTGTTTGAGGTATACTTGTGTATTAGATTGCAGCATGGCAAAAATGACAGAAATTTGTTGTATCACAGTTCTAAAGTCTAGGGCATCCAACATAAAGGTGCTTGAAGTTGTGTGAGTTCTTTTTATTCCATTGAAAAATGCTAGGAACAAAGTAAAATATTGTGAGGAATAAAGAAACATTATGTACAAAATATGTTTTCTACAGCAAAGATCTTCCCACAACAATGGCAATAATCCATTTAATGATGGGGTGGGGTGTCCTCAATACTTTTTTAAGCTTCACCCCTGCTAAGGGCTGTTACAATAGATAATGAATATTAACTAGTGTTTTGGCAGCAACAGTGTTCAACCTGTATTTGAATGTTGTTAACACATATTTTCTATAGTATTAATATATCTATGCATGCATATGCATTAATATACATTTCTTTTTTCTAAATTAAACAATAACTTTTTAAGACTTTTTTCTATTTTGACAGGTATTAATTAGACTTAGAAATGTATAGGTTTGTTTTGCCTTCACATGCACTAAGTATCTTTAAGAGGAGCTAGAGAAAGTATCCAAGGAGCTAAAGGGATCTGCAACCCTATAGGTGGAACAACAATATGAACTAACCAGTACCCACTGGAGCTCATGTCTCTAGCTGCATATATATCAGAAGATGGCCTAGATGGCCATCAGTGGAAAGAGAGGCCCATTGGTTGTGCAAACTTTATATGCCTCAGTACAGGGAAATGCCAGGGCCAAGAAGTGGGAGTGGGTGGGTAGGGGCGTGGGGGGGAGGGTATGGGGGACTTTTGTAAATGTAAATGAGGAAAATACCTAATAAAAAAAGAGTTATCTATTATAGCTAACATTTTTTGGCTATTAAAATAAAACCACATCTAAATTTATGTGGTTAAAATCAATATTGTTCTGGGTAAAATTATATATAAATAGACCAATTATAAAATATCTTTGTAAAATATTTTTTGGTTTTGAAAGAACAATATGAAAAATAATGTCTCCATTATTCTTAATTCTAATGAATATCTCCTTTTTGTTTTTTGTTTTTTAAGCATTTGTGGGATTCAGCATCTAGAACGAATTGGCAAGAAGCTCAATCTCTTTGACTCCCTTTATTTCTGCATTGTGACATTTTCTACTGTGGGCTTTGGGGATGTCACTCCTGAAACATGGTCCTCCAAGCTCTTTGTCGTTGCTATGATCTGCGTTGCCCTTGTAGTACTCCCTATACAGGTAAACAGAACCCTGATAACTTTTGTAGAGGTGTGCAAAGCCATGTAAAATTGAAACTTCTATATTAATAAAAAAGTACCTGATTATTTGTTTAACACTGATATTATAAGATATGCTATGAATAGTTTAAGGAAGTGCTAACACTATTACAGAAATATTTTCATAATTTTTTTAGACACCTTTTCCCTCATTGACACAAGTGATAGTTCATATTTTGATTTAATTATTCAGCTTTTTAAAAAAAATGTAGTTTACGTGATATTGCTAACCATTAAATAATTAATTTAAATTATTGGATGTTAGACTAAGGATTATGTTTGAAGAATAAATAAGAAACGAAAACCTATCGCATAAATTGCAGTGGGTTTACAATTAATTTCTTATGTTTATCAACTAAAGCATGCAGTGGACATGGCACATGCTCATTATCAAGGGTTTGGAGAGACGCACAGGTCAGAGATATAAACCATAACTAGTCTACAGTTCTTTTTTACAATGAGTCCTGGTTTCCCATGAGTGAACAAATCAAAAATACGGTATGATAAAGGCAACTTAAACCTGCATGCTAATTATACAACCTTAGCCAATTCACACTGTCATACCTAGCTCCCAGACACTCTAAAATACCACCCAGTTCACTCTAGTAGTCATCCTATATTGCTAGCATGGGACATTGTAAATGTTAATGCAGCTTCCTCCTCTTGCATTATATGGGCACAATGGGCTGAAGACTCAATGTCCTTGAATCTTACCAGGCAAAGTTTGTTTGCTTTATATTCCTAGTTGGGCTCCATCAAGCCCTTTCTGCAGGTTATTAAATGGCCAGGTTGAAAATTCAGCCTCGCTGAGCATGGTGACACATGCCTTTAATCCCAGCACTTGGGAGGCAGAGGCAGAGGAATTTCTGACTTCAAGGCCAGCCTGGTCTATAGAGCGAGTTCCAGGATAGCCAAGACTACACAGAGAAACCCTGTCTCAAAAAAAAAAAAAAGAAAGAAAGAAAGAAAGAAAAGAAAAGAAAAGAAAAGAAAAGAAAAGAAAAGAAAAGAAAAGAAAAGAAAAGAAAAGAAAAGAAAAGAAAATTCAGTCTCTTGGCCACTTAATTCCACAGCTACCTTTGCCATAGATTGCAAACTTCTTAAAGGGAGCAAAAGTGGTGGAACTGTTAAACTATATTTAATGAATGGCATATTACATCATACTTTCCTGGATACAAAGCAGATGGACTAGCCCCTTCATGGTCTGAGATGGTATAATAGTAAAATCATTCTAATATGTTTCTTTGGAGACCTGAAGCCCTGGGCCTCATTGAAATCCCCTGTTGGGTACTAGTGATAATTTGATACTCAACAGTTTTAAGGGTAAGAAATGCCGTGTACCTAATAACAGTTGGGGCACTGTATAGGGCTTTCACTTTCATATTTGATGCTTTTCATTCATGGGTGGAAAATTCATTGCAGTTTGAACAGCTGGCCTATTTGTGGATGGAGAGACAAAAGTCAGGAGGGAACTACAGTCGACACAGAGCTCAGACAGAGAAACATGTTGTCCTGTGTGTCAGCTCGTTGAAGATTGACTTACTCATGGATTTTCTAAATGAGTTCTATGCGCATCCAAGACTACAGGTACATTTGAATTATTTCATGCACAATACGGAGTCATTCTTAACCTCACATTAACCAGCACTGCAGTCTGCATACTGGCAAACTTTTATTTATGCACCCATATATAAAAAGGGTTAATGAAAGACTACAAATATAACTGGACACATAATAAAAGTGCTGAAGAAAGAAATAGCCAGAGGTTCCCTTCTGTACCTATGCCAAAAGACAGTTTTGACTTGTTATTGTTAGAAAGGAGGATATTTATTTGACTTAGAGGATTTTTTTTTTCCTCTCATGTAAGAGCATAAATGATAATTTCATGAAGCAGTGAGTTTTAATATAACAATGAAATCATCTGGAAAATTGTAGTTATAAATTTTGTTGATAGGAATGCAAGGGTAGGGAAATTGTTTTTGTAAGGTTTTAATTTTTATGTGTGTGTTTACATGTGTGTCTCTGTGCTATGTGTGGTTTTGGTGTGTGTGTGTGTGTGTGTGTGTGTGTGTGTGTGTGTGTGTGTGTGTGCATCTGTGGGTATGGGTGGCTGCAGAAGCCAGAAGACTCTGTCAGAACCCAGAGGGTTGATTCGCAGGCTGTTCTGAGCTGTTCAGTGTGGGTTCTGGGAACCAAATTCAAGTCCTGAGTTAGACCATCCAGTGCTTTTAATTGCCAAGCCATCCAGCACCCTGGACATTTCCTTCTTGCACATTTATGATTTGGAATGTGACCAACCACTACTCATATCCTTTTAAATGATAAAACATTAGAAAATAATGAAAAGAAACATAAATATGAATCCAAAACCGGCATGTGTGTGTTTGTACATAAAACCTATATATATTTCATTTATGTATTCATATTCATTTATGTGGTTAAGACAAAGTACATTTAGATAAATCTTTAATGTAGTTAGTACAGTTCAAAGAAGAAAGGATTTGTTTTGTATTTCCTAGATGAATTTGTGTGATTAAAACTCAAGACAGTGATAAATGGAAATATATTCCATAAGTAATATCAGAAATGCATATTTCTTGATTTAACAGTATTTAATCTTGTTTTATGCTCTTCATTTTTTTATACATTCTAATATTCTTTATAAATATTGTATAATATATTAAAAATGGAGAAGAAAAATGATCTCACAATGACTAACTCTGTTTAATATCAATATCAATATCTAAAGTTAGACATTTTGTTGTAGAAATATATTTTAGAGCAACCAAATAGGGAATAGTTACTAGAGAAATATAAATTCTTTGGTTTTTTGTTTTTGTTTTTGTTTTTTTGTTTTTTTTTTTTTTATTGGTTTTTTTTTTGAGACAGGGTTTCTCTGTATAGCCCTGGCTGTCCTGGAACTCACTTTGTAGACCAGGCTGGCCTTGAACTCAGAAATCCGCCTGCCTCTGCCTCCCGAGTGCTGGGATTAAAGGCGTGCCCAACCATGCCCGGCGAAATATAAATTCTTGTAGATTAAGTCATTTTATCATTTTGGATGCATTTGCCAGGTCACAAATTGTGATATACTTTGAAATATTTTGATGTAAAGCCATTTTTTTTTATCACCAATCATTTTCTTGAACACAAACTCCAAACTATACAAATGTTCATCAGAAGTTGCTATAAGGTACTGTTCATAACATACTATTAATTAAATGTCTATGATAAATTTCATTAAGAAAGTAGCACTTTAAAGTATCCATTGACTCTTGAATCTTCCTGTCTCCCATTCAGTGTGTATTTTACTAAATTTAAGGTGAAAACTGAACTGAAGGAGTGGGTGGAGTGTACTCCATGATGCCTTCTTCCTGGGGTACCAATGCCATTGCAATAGCGCAGGCTGACTGTTCCGCATTTCTCACATTATGTTTATCATAGTGCCATTCAATTTCTTATTCAATTTCTCTAAATTTAAATGCATTTTTTATTTATCACTAAGAATTTATTACAATGTGATCATAATTAAAGGAAAAAAATCTTTTTTTTTTTTTTTTTTTTTTTGTGGTTTTTCGAGACAGGGTTTCTCTGTGTAGTTCTGGCTGTCCTGGAACTCACTTTATAGACCAGGCTGGCCTCGAACTCAGAAATCCGCCTGCCTCTGCCTCCCGAGTGCTGGGATTAAAGGCGTGCCCAACCATGCCCGGCGAAATATAAATTCTTGTAGATTAAGTCATTTTATCATTTTGGATGCATTTGCCAGGTCACAAATTGTGATATACTTTGAAATATTTTGATGTAAAGCCATTTTTTTTTATCACCAATCATTTTCTTGAACACAAACTCCAAACTATACAAATGTTCATCAGAAGTTGCTATAAGGTACTGTTCATAACATACTATTAATTAAATGTCTATGATAAATTTCATTAAGAAAGTAGCACTTTAAAGTATCCATTGACTCTTGAATCTTCCTGTCTCCCATTCAGTGTGTATTTTACTAAATTTAAGGTGAAAACTGAACTGAAGGAGTGGGTGGAGTGTACTCCATGATGCCTTCTTCCTGGGGTACCAATGCCATTGCAATAGCGCAGGCTGACTGTTCCGCATTTCTCACATTATGTTTATCATAGTGCCATTCAATTTCTTATTCAATTTCTCTAAATTTAAATGCATTTTTTATTTATCACTAAGAATTTATTACAATGTGATCATAATTAAAGGAAAAAAATCTTTTTTTTTTTTTTTTTTTTTTTTTTTGTGGTTTTTCGAGACAGGGTTTCTCTGTGTAGTTCTGGCTGTCCTGGAACTCACTTTATAGACCAGGCTGGCCTCGAACTCAGAAATCCGCCTGCCTCTGCCTCCCGAGTGCTGGGATTAAAGGCGTGCGCCACCACGCCCGGCTGGAAAAAAATCTTAAATAGTTTGTGTAGGATTACTTAAAGCGTGATTGTATCTGTGCCATTTTTTATTATGCCTTAAATAGGATTATTATGTGGTGATTTTGTGTCCCACGGAGATGGATGTGCAAGTTCGGAGAGTGCTACAGATTCCAATGTGGTCCCAGAGAGTGATCTACCTTCAAGGCTCTGCCCTTAAAGATCAGGATCTCCTGAGAGCAAAGTAGGAATCCTCGACCCTTCTATCTCTCTTCATTTTCAATCTTTTGATAACTTTTCTCTCCAAACGTTTGCAAGCTGCATTTTACATGTATTTAAATATAAAATTTAGCTCTGCTTTACTAATTTTAGAGTAACAGTGCTAAAAGTATAGGCTCCTGTTTTCTACTTTCGGTTTTAGGGCAGATATTTAAGATAATAATTCTGCATGGTGTGGTAAGAAGTCTCCATGCTAGAATTATCTTTGCTGTTGGAGATGGACAAGAGGTATTCAGACTCCCCGTTAGAGATATCTCCTAATTTCACAATTCTGGTTATATTTTATAGGACAAAATCTTGGACTAAATATTATATGAAGTATCAAAGCAATGAGTCAGGGTTTGAACTGTAAGAAACTTGGAACATTCCTCAGCATCACCTTTTACCTTGCAGGGGTCAAAGTCTGAAGAATTCTTAGAGCTGGAGGAAACTGGATCCTAAGAGGTCCTGCTGAGTTACTCTAAGATTGTGTTTAAGCCTGTCAATAGGGCTTAAAAGATGGCTTGGGCTAGACATTTGTTATGAGAAACTAGTCTTCTTACACAGCAGTAGAGAGTGAGAAAAGGGAAGGGAAGGAATACTGACATCACCTGGGATCATGACTAATATGAAACAACTCTTTTTGTTTTAAAACCAAGAATCGCTGGAGGGTGTGGGGAGGAGTGGAGTGGGGGTGGAGGTTGCAGGATGCCTTCTGCTGTATTTAAAGTTTTCAGTGGGTCTTCTTTCTTTTTGGATGCTTCTATGTGCTTCTTTAAATGTGAAGGTTTCCTCCTCACAGTACTTAACAAGATTTTCTTAGTTTTCTTGTCTCACATAATGACCCAAATGATGCATAGGTACCAAGTAATGATGAATTCTGATATCACTTTTGTTTAAGAGTAAAATAAATTTAGTTGAGGTTTGTTTTATTTAATGACTTAATCTAAGAAACAAAACAGTGAGTAGAAATTACCACAGTAAAATGAATGGTAAATGTTGGAAATTTAAATGTCTTACAGCATATATTTTATCTTAGAGTACACCTCTGTTAAACACTCCATGTGACACTTTGAAGATTTAGCTATATCCTATTTGGTATCTATATAATTATTTAGGTACCTAGAAGATGTTTCCACCTTTGTATCTTCTAAATCTCTTTATTATGTTATCTCTATAAATCATTCTCCTTAAGTTACTGTGAGATAGGTTCTTCAGTCTGCTCATCCACAGTGTGTTGATAAACCTGCTAGTGGTGGAAGTTTTTTATTCTGGGAATTAAATCTGAGCTCTTTGTTTTAGCAATAATTGTGTCAGATAGATGCTTTTTAAATTTAACTATCACTATTAGGAATGAAATGATTTTCCACCAAGGGGTCACATTTACAGGAAACCCTTCATGGAAATTGAAAATGAACAAATTAAATACAAGACCTGAAACGGGGACTGTTGGCCAGCTCTCACTGTTCAAAAAGCTGGGCTGAGAAAGACATCAGGGTGACTGTTTACTGCATGTTCATTTCAAATCCTAACTTCATATATGATATTTAGGATTTAATGTTAATTAATACATTCTTCAGCATAATTCTCCATGGAAGAAGCCAGGAGTAGGCACCTCCAAACCACACGCCAGTGGCATGACATGACTTCACCGCTTTACTGAAAATGATACTTTAGAAAATGTTATTCAGTATCCTTGTTATTTAGCAACCCCCGCAGTACTTTCTTCAGAATTGTTTTGTTTGGACTAATTTTCCAGGCTTTTCCTTTCTCTTCCCCAGTGAAAACAAATATGTTTTTAAAGACTCTAACTTTATCACAGTGTAGAAGGAAGATAAAGCATTGCTCAGTTGAAAAATAAACATTGTTATGTTTTCAAGTATTTATAAAGGAATACAACATATTCTTTAGTAACTAACTTTAAGAATTGAAGAACATTCACATGACAAAAAGGGGGTTGGAACAAAAGTTGAACAGGTTCCTGGAAACAGAGTAGAGTTTGACTTAAATCCACTAAGCATATTTGTTCCCTCTCTTCAACTCAGTTACTGAAGTGAAATGAGTTAGCCATAAAAATAATAATAATGTAATGATCCTAGATTGCAAAACATATATTAATTAAAATATTATATATAGATATAAAAATACTTATATAATTATACATATGTATGTATATATAGATACATTAAGAAATAAAAGCAAATTCAATTCCTTTTTCTCTCATTAATTGTGAGCTGTATGAATACTGCAAGTTATTTTTCTCACAAGTGTAGGCAAGCTCGGCAAGACAGCCAGTTGTTCTTTAAGCATGAGGACACACATGTCGGATGGGGGTCAGGCACTGACATAGTCCTTTCAGTAGCTAGCATTTCAGTATGGTTTCTCTATTTTCTGTCTGTGTTTAGGATGGACAATGCTGAGGCCTGTTTCATTTTGAGTA
Organism: Mus caroli; assembly: GCF_978045245.1. Classification (NCBI taxonomy): domain Eukaryota; kingdom Metazoa; phylum Chordata; class Mammalia; order Rodentia; family Muridae; genus Mus; species Mus caroli. The sequence continues at coordinate 137,667,455 of NW_028227256.1, forward strand.
GCCGCTGCGAAGTGGACAGAACTTCATCTGTAAGTTTTCTAATATCCCCTCAGTAAACTGTACACTTCTCCAAACAAGATTTTAGCTTAATTTGAATAAAACAACAACAACAAAAAAAAAAAACAAAACAAAACAAAAGAAAAAGAAAAAGAAAAAAAAAAAGACCATAATGAACCTTTGTAATTTTAGGTTTGCACTACATCTAAGCATGTATTTACTAGCTATGATTATTTGAACATTAAAAACATTGTCCATTGTGTCAACTCATGTTTTTCTAATTTTCTACCTGCTTTCTACTAATCCTCTGAACATTTCCCAAGAGATACAGTTTTTTAAAAGGGCCTACATTTCCCCAACTTCAAATGAAGGCAGGTGGCTCTAGCAGATTATAATAATATCATTGGAGAATTTATTTTTAAAAAATATACACTATTTTGAAAATTCTTCTGAGGTTATTTAGAGTGAGACCTGGAAATGTACATTGTTTAGAAAGATTCCTAGGGTTCTTTTTGGTAACTTTTGACTTAATAGAATTTCTGTGATGTATTTTTAAATCCAAACTTATAAATCAAACTAATTTAAAACTAATTTAAGTGAATTACTGAACAATGACTTCGTCGTCTAAGAGAGTGTTTTGTTTGTTTGTTTGTTTGTTTGTTTTTTAAGTCCAGTTTTACCCCCCTTGTGGTCTGCCCTCCCAAAGTCCCTCATCCCATTCCTCCTCCCTTCTGTCTCCAAGAGGATGCCCTCCATCCCCTCACCTCCAGGTCTCCCTACTTCCTGGAGCCTCAAGTCTATCAAGAGTTAGACTCTTTTCCCACTGAAACCAGACCAGGCACTCCTCTCTATATGTGTCAGGAGCCTAGGAGCAGCTTGTGTATGCTGCGTAATTGGTGGCTCAATGTCTAACAGATCTCAGGTATCCAGGTTAGTTGAGACAGCTGGTCTTCCTATGGGGTGCCCCTCCTCCTCAGCTTCTTCTATGCTTTCCCTAATTCCCAACTTCCGTCCATTGGTTGGGTGACAGTAACTGCATCTGTATCAGTCATCTGCTTGTTGGGCCTCTCAGAAGACAGCCATGCTAAGCTCCTGTCTGTAAGCACACAAGAGCCTCAGTAATATTGTTAGGTCTTCCATTTTTGTCCCTGAAGTTCTTTTAGATAGGAATTGATGCCCTGTCCTTCAACTGGAGATGGACTCTACAAGTTCCCTCTTCCCACTGTTTTTCATTTCATCTAAGGTCCCTCCCTTTGGGTCGAGGTCTCTGGTACCTTCTACAGGGTACCCCCACATCCCAACTCCCAAGGTTGCATATTTCTATTTATTCTGCTGGTCCTCAGGACTTCTCTTCTGTTGCTCCTCCCCACCAACACCTGATCTTGTTTCCCCTTTTCCCACACCCTCCCCTATTCAACTCAGCTCCCTCCCTCTGCCTCCAGTGATTGCTTTCTTCTCCCTCCCAAGTGGGATTGAAGCATCCTTACTTGGGCCCTTCTGCTTGTTAACCTTCTTGAGTTCTGTGGATTGTATCCTAGGTATTCTGTACTTTTTGGCTAATATCCACCTATTAGTGAGTACATACTATTTATGTCCTTTTGCATCTGAGTTACCTCACTCAGGATGATTTTTTTCTAGTTCCATCCATTTGCCTACAAAACTCAGGATTTCCTCATTCTTAATAGCTGAGTAGTACTCCATTGTGTAAATGAACCACATTTTCTGAATCCATTTTTCTGTTGTGGGACATCTAAGTTGTTTCCAGCTTCTGGCTATTATAAATAAGGCTGCTATGAACATAGTGGAACAGATGTATCTTGTGGTATGGTGGGGCATCTCAGGAGTGATATAGCTGGGTCTTCAGGTAGAACCATTTCCTATTTTCTGAGGAAATGTCAGATTGATTTCCAAATCGTTGTACCAGTTTGCCATCCCACAAGCAGTGGAAGAGTGTTCCTCTTTCTTCACATCCTTGCCAGCATGTGCTGTTGTTTGAGGTTTTGATCTTCACCACCCTGACTGGTGTAAGGTGGTATGTCAGAGCTTTTTTTGATTTGCATTTCTCTGATGACTAAGAATTTTGAACATTTCTGTAAGTTTTTCTCAGTCATTCAGAATTCCTCTGTTGTGAATTCTGTTTAGCTCTCTACACCATTTTTGATTAGGTTGTTTCATTTCTTTTGAAAATTAGTTTCTTGAGTTCTTTATATATTTTAGATATTAGCTCTTTATATGATAAGAGACTAGAGAAGATTTTTTTCAGTACCCACCTCAATGGTTTACTTTCCTGAATGAAAGGCACACACACACACACACACACACCACAGTCTTTAATATATTGATATGCCTTAATGTAGACAATAGCTGCCTAGTCTCCACAAGGCACAAGGTTAATCCACTTCCTGACAATAATCTCGAGTTATTACTTACTAAACTTTATATTCTATTTTGGCTGCTCTGGACTCAGAGGGCTGCTCAACTAGGCTGTGTTCTGGGCTGCACTCCCCCATCTCCTCCACATGGTAGCCAAGACTCTCTGTTCTACACTCTTCTAAGGCATGGCATCTCTACTCTCCTTTACACTCTCCCCTCATGGCAGATCCCTATTTCCTTTCTCCATCTCCTTCTTCTGATCCCAAACCTTGGAGTCCTAAGTTCCTGACTCTCTCTGCACTGCTCAACCATTATCTGTAAGCATCTTTATTTACCAGTCAGAACCAACTGGGGACAAGGCCCCTCAGTTTTGTAAGTGTGGACTCTCTGTTGCAAACAATTTTATAGACCCAAATTAACATTAGAGTACAAGGTTTTCTATCCACTACAAAGGTTTTGTAAATAGTTTGGCATAGAAATGTTTCAATAAGATCTGATAAACCAATGAATTCTAAATGAACATAATCTTCATTTTCTCTGATTGTTTTACATGTTGCTGTCAATCCTGTGCCCTACATATGGCTTCTTGATTTAATAGGTTTTATACTTTTTCAATGAGAAGCAGGAACATAATTACATGCAGAAATAAATATATATCTATGAGAGTTAACTTTACAACATGAGTTTGGGAAACTTTCATTGAAATAAATGTAAACTATTTCCTCCCAATTTTAGTAAATTGACAAGAAGTTAATAAAAGTATCTAGGAAGACGAAAGGTTAAGGAGATGAGACAAAAGTAGTAGAATTCTGGAAGGCATAAAGCAAGTAGATGAATGGCAACTGACTCATTCAGAAGGAAGTTAAAATTTAGGTTGAGAGAGGAAATCACAAGCAGTCTGCTGTTGGCAAGGGAAGCTCAGAGGCAGCAGCAAGGAAGGGGACAGATGTTGCTTAAAGTAGAGATTCTTCTAGGACTTATTCAAAGTCAGAGCAAGGAGTGGATCCCTGAATCTCTCCACATTTGCATTGCTGATTTCTTTCTGAAACCAAAAGAGGCATTCTATTTAGGCAATTTGTTCCTTGATTCCTCTACTTTCTAAGTCAGAAAGTAAATTTGAGGGGCCTAGATGCATACCATATCTCAATGGATTCAGAACAAATTGTCAATATCTTTAATATGCATCTTTCAATGTCTTGAGGAAATGGTCCATTAGAAGAGAATGTGGTGTATGCAGGTGTGTGTGTGATTATGTGGGCATACATTTTTGTATTTATATGAGTATACAAACTTAGACTTCTCTGGTGTAATATGTAATCACTATATAGAGGACTATATATACTACGACCCAACTAGAATCCACTCTTGTTTCAGGATGTTTCAGTCATAAATACATTTCAGTCCATCGTACATTCAGTCAATAGACATCAGTGGACATTTTAGGGGATTACTAAGAATACAACAATGAAAAAGAGAGTGAATAAATTCACCCCAAGTAGAAAGGAGAAATCTGGAGAAAAAGAACAAGCATGCTATGAATGTGGATGAAGAAATCAGTTTTACAATATCAATTCAGAGGATCTTGTCATTCAATAAACAGCTTGAGTATAATGTGAGATCATGCTGTATACATCAAACAATAATAATAGAATACAAAACAGAACAAAACAATCAAACAAAACTCATGCAGGAATTATAGAGAAGATTCTGGAAATAACAAAGGGAAAATTCAGTAAGAGGCCTAGAAGATAAACTCCAGGCTCTGAACTGAAGAAAAATAAATCACACAACAAAACTAATTCAGCATTAAGTGGATTAGAAAATATCTATATATTAAGAGGTGAAGAGAAGGGGACTGAGAACCAGTTTTCTGAATGAATCCCATCAAAAGTAGAAAATATCATTTCAATCTAATCAAAATTTGTGGCTGAACCTCTCCAGTGTGTAACACTTGCTTTTTGCAGCATAATGGATCTGAAATGACAAAACTTGCATTGGAAGTAGATAGGCAATACAGGGAGCAAAACTGACATGAGGAATATTGATCAGAGAAACTGCAGAAGAAACAGAAATTAATTAATTTATTAATAAAAATTGAGAATATAAAGCTAATATACCTTTGATTTGAGTGGTTTGCTTTAATGACGTACTTGTGTTCATGCCAGTATTATGTAATGAAATGACAGCAAACAAAGATAATTTGAAATTCAAATATATATGTACATATATACACATATATACATATAAACATATATACTGATATATACACATCTATATACACACACATACACCTATTTATTCATCTATATCTATATATCTCTCTATATATAGCTTTCTTACTCTCATATATATACATATATTATAAATATGTAATATATATATATATTATATTATATATACACACACACACACACACACACACATATATATGTATTTTTTTTTCTTCCAGGAGGCTAGAACTACAAAACACAATTCTTTTCAAATACCTAGATATTTTTTACACTTATATTCTAGTAATCTTTTTCTCAAAAAGGAAAACAAAGAAGGAAAAGAAACATTATTGGGTATTGAATAGTTTTCAAACAGCAAACAACTCTTAGGTAAGATATGAAAAGGTTTATCAAAATTTAAGTGTGATTAAAGCAAAAGTGAACAATGATACCCAACAGTAGTCAACAACATAAAAGTTCTTTCCCGTTGTTACTAGGAAAGTGAGTCTGGAGCAGTGTCTGTTCGGAGAGTCATCTCATGGCACATGTAGGGCTGCCCATGGTCAGTCCTGAATTTTCTGTTCTTTGATGTGGGTGAATATATTAGAAACAAATTTCTGCTTGACAATGGTGAGCACAGAACATGACCTCTTCACACTGACAAGTTGATGCTCTTACTTCTACTATGTTACAGTTGATGTTTATTTAACCATGGAGTGTGAAAATAGAAAATAATGTTAAAATGATACCATCAATATGATCCCTCAATTTGGATTGTCACAACAAGGACCATAGGGCAGCATTGTGTGGAGCCAGCCAAAGCAAGTATCTGAAAGGGAAACCTATCACTTTGGCACCTGATTCTGGACTGTGGCCTCCTGAACTGTCAAAAGTAAAGTCCTCTGGTTTATAAGCCACACAAGTCTTGGCCACTTTCTATTGGCTGCCTAAATATAGACTATATATTTTGCATCATTATTGGAACACAAATGCCTGGAGAACAGTATTGTCTCAAGAGAATATGATCTACTACAGATTGACTTGTAACCGTGATGCTCCCTCTGCCTCATCAAAAGCAGACATCAGCAGTGCGAATGCTCAAGAGTAATCACTTCTCAAATAATTTTGAACTCTTGACCAAAGATGTGGAGCATGGGAGGTAGACATGAGGTCAGTTAAGGGAAAAGAAAGCAATACTTTTCTGTTATGGGAGGGCAATAACTAACATTTTTAAAGAAAAATATCAAGTAATAGTAACTAATACTGTCAAATTTGAAAAATAAGGCAACAATAAGAAAATAATCTGTGTTTGGGCTTAAAAGCAAATATTGTTTTATACAATTAGATGAAAAAGGAGCCTCCCCCTATATTTTATAGACATTATAGAAATGGTATCTTTTTCAAATACATATTCATGTAGCTTTTAAGTGTTTTTATAGCTACATAGGATATAGAAGGTGATTTTGCTTTGGCAAAAAAAAAAAAAAAAATCATCCTATGATGAGCATTTTGTGTGGAGGAAAAAAAAAGAGTTCTGTCCCTTTTTCATTAGTTTTATAAAATCCTTAAAAGACCAGTCAGACAATGGATGAATTTTCAGTGGAACAGCATACATTCTATTATTTGTTCATGTGTTTTAAAATATAACTACCATCCTTAAACTTGGTGAACCTTTTTGTTTTAACATCTACAATTCAAAGTTCTAAGAAAAGTCAAACAAGGACTGGGAAAACAGATAGCATACCTCATTTGCTGAATGGTTTATTTCAGTGGAAAAACAAAACAAAACAAAACAAAACAGAAAGTACTTAGTAGATTTTATGCAGTATGTTAATTCTTAGGAAGCCGACAGCTATTATTAATATCAAATTTAGGGCCCCACAAACAAGGAATATTAAGGTACTATTATTTGGGTGCTGGTAATCTAATGGATTTAATAGAAACAAAATACACAATGGCATGCTCACTCCCCCCTCTCCCCCCCCCCCCCCCGCCCCAAGAATTCGCTAAAGTAACAACATCGCTGCCTCTGAGTTTCTATTTGGGCATTTGAAGACTTATGGGAGTGTCTACACCCTTTGACAGGAAGAACTGTTCTGGAATTTGTTATGCAATATACTGCTGTTCCTCAGGAACACTCCTTTGAAAACAGCAGGACATTTTTATCCATTCTTTTTAAAACTGTTTTTTCTCTCTGGAGTTGAGGAGAAAGTACTCCAAACCAGAAAGACCTATTTAAAAAATTATAAAAATCCTATAAAAGTATGCTTATTATCAAACCATATTACATATCTAGTTATAACCAACTATACCTAACCATATTGCTTGGTAATCAACGTAATCTCATGTTATGATATTATATGTTATTTGTTCAGAAAGATTGTGTTGTGACTATGTAAGTCCTATAATACATTCAATATAAAAGGTGCTTGAAAAATTCTTTCAGCCTGTAGACCTCCCTCAGCTTCTCGGGTAACTGTAATCAGGAGAGTAGAAAATACTGCACATTGATTCTGCAGCATTTAGTAAACACATCTTTTTTTATGCTTTATAAAAGAATCATACCTGATTCAATGTTTTTGCAGGACTAGATGGTAAATATATGGGGGTTTCCTCTGCAAACATTATTTCAGCTGCCTAAGTTCTCTCCAGGTGGTAAGTCCATGAAGACACTGAAGCATGCCCCATCATGATTTTCTAAATCTCAGTATGATGAATCACTTCATATGTAGGAATCTTTTGTTATATTTTAACTTAGAGAATAATGAATTTTGTTCACTTTTTTACTGCTCATGTGTAAATCACTGTATTTTCTCTGGGTCTAGTGCACAGTGAGTTTCTTAGAAAGGCTTGGAGAATTGGAACGATGATGTATTCTGATCTAAATTAATATTATCTGTTTGTCTAAGGATTATGGTCTCTATAATTTGAGTCCAATTTACTCATCATAAGTATTTGGAACATATCCATTTTCATCTGGAAGTGCTCCTGTATCCTTTATGTAATCAGTCCATTCCAATGCCTCTCTTTGCATACTCCAATTTGATAGAAAAATCACAAAACCATGTAGGGTCATAGTTACCTGACTTTGAAGGGTAGAGGAAAGTTTTATTTAGTTTCCAGTGATTGAAGTCTTGGAATTTGTAAGGAAGACAAAATTTAGGTTAGATTTAGAAAGGCTTCAACTTTTAATTAGTTATTTGATTGACTGATTGAAAACAGATTGTCCTCTCATACAATACATCCTGACCAAAATTTCAGCTCCCTCCTCTCCTACTAGCACCCCTTCACCTCCCCTCTCTCCCAGGTCCACTTCCTTTTACCTCCTTCTGAAAAGAACAGGCCTCCAAGAGACAACAACCAAAGAGGACAAAAGGAATACACTAAGACAAGAAAAAAAGCTCTCACACAAAAGCTGGAGAAAGAAACCCAATAGTAGGAATAAAGTCCCATGAGCAGGCAAAAGAGTCAGAGATCTACCTGCTCGGATTATTAGGATTTCCACAAAAACACCAAGTTAACCACCAAAGCATACATGCAGAATACCTGGTGCAAACCCATGCAAGCCCTTTGCTTGTGGCTTCAGTCTTTGTGAGCCTATATGATTCAGTGGGCTATGTTCTCCTGGTGTCTCTGGTCCCTCTGATTCCTGTAATCTTTCTTTCCCATCTTCAACTGCATTTCCTGTACTTCAAGGGGAGAGATTGGCTGGAGACCTTCAACTTAGATTCTCTTTCCCCATAATGTATGGATATGGACCTCTAAGTCTCACATCTGTTGGCAGGGGAAGCCTCCCTGATAGCTCCACATTCACACATTCAATAGGTTGTGTGGATGTTCTCTTCTACAATGTGCCCATGGCCCCAATAAATTTGCAGAGAATAGCTTTCTCTCCTAGCACCAGCCTAGCTTCTTTAATTATCTCCATGGGTCCTTCTTGGCCAACAACTCAATCTAATGTAACATAGTCCCATCACCGGAAGTCTTTTGTGGCTACAAGAGATGACCAGTTGAGACTCCTTATCCCTCATTATTAGGAGTTCTTGCAAGGATAATCCTTATTGCATGAGCTAAGATGGAACCCCAAGGTAGTTTTAGTTAACATTTTCTTGACTACTAAAGATGTTGAACATTTCTTTAAGGGTTTAATCAACCATTTGAGATTCTTCTATTGAGAACTATATCCTAACTGTACATTGGATCATTTAACACGTTTATATGTTTTTTGAGTTATTCTATATTTTGGATATTAATCCTCCATCAAATACACGACTGGTAAAAAAAAAAATATTTTCCCATACCATAGGCTGTCATTTTGAACTAATGACTGTGTTCTTTGCCTTACAGAAGCCTTTTCAGTTTCATGAAATCTCATTTACTAATTATTTATTGTAGTGTCTATACTATCCTGTGGGGCATTGTTCTGATAGCTTGGGGTGGCAGGGCAACAGTGTTATGATGAGTTCCAGGCAGCAGACTCTGGAGACACAGATTTAGTTCAATGCAGTTCACCTGCATATATGCATACCTCATCCAACCAGCTAAGTACACAATGCTCTATCATCCAGTGAGCCTGGATGGTGAACAGCCTGTGTCATGTGAGGAACACCATGTCTTGGAAACATATCTGTAGACAAAAGGCAGGAAGCATGCAATGCCCTGGCCTAAGTGCCATTTTGTGTGTGTAGGATGCCATTATGTGTCATGTAGAATACTAGTATGGTCAGGCAGTCACAGGAGTTATTTGTGCTTTTCCCACTCTTTGTCTCTTAAAGACACCATCTGGAGGATTTATCTCCTAGTACAAGTGACGATATTGAAAGCAATTTTAAATTCTGTGGTGCTCCTCAGTGACTAATAGAAAACATGACCCATCAAGCTCTGTATGCCCAATTCCTGTAGTTCACTCATTTTTTACCTGTTCACATCTGACTCTATTTTTTGTTAGATAGTATTCACCATTCTAGCCTTAGACACTCTTTAGAGCCCTTCTTACCAACTGGGAGGCCATCTGGGTCAGGACAGGAAATCTTCGAAAGGCATGAAGTGTACCTCAGTGGAGGTCTTCTGACTGTTACCTCACTTGTCCTATTCTGTTCATTTGTCATTGCTGTGTTCAGTCACCTTCACATTTCCTACTAGCTTTATGTTCTTAAACTCTGAATACTTCACCTCTCAGCCCGTGCTCCTTTATTTCTTAAATATTCCCTTTTATATTTTAGATAGTAATAACATCTAGCATGTGTCTCTGGGGACACTTGGCTCTTCTTATTTCTTTCTCAGCAATATAACAAATACTCAGTTAAATTATAATCCATGTTTAATTGTGTCCTCTCCCTAGTAACTCAGTACATAATGTATTTGCAAATGAGTGCTTCCAGAGCAATCAAGTTAAAATTGCACCACCATGGTAAGCTTCTTTCCATTTTGAGTAGTGTGCTTATAAGGTGAAAGTCAGAAGCTAAACAAGTCAGAATGCTCTGGGTATATGAATCCGATCAATTCTGATGGGCAGAGAAATGGGACAGATGGCTCTTCATAGCTCTCAGAAGAAAACATCCATTATAAACTGTGGTTCATGACCTGTGACAGTAAGAATGAATTCCCAATGTATTTTCAGGTTTTAAGCTCCATAGTATGTGTAAGTACACACACACACACACACTTTATTATTGGAGCTCTAGTAAAGTAGTACTGATTTCAGTACTGAGAGAATAAAACTTTTTTTAAAGGAGAAAAAAGCAAATGGATGTAGTTGAAATGAAATGAAGAGCAGAGGTGAGACTCTGTGTGGATAGAAAGAATGCCGGATGCCTACTCATTCTAAGATGTGGTCAGACAGACAAGAAAACAGCTAGAGAGACGTTTGTTGTTTGAGACTGAGAACATATGTCAGTAAGGATATCCTGCTAGAAACAATAAATGTCACAGTTACTCCAACTGAAGCCACAAACCTGGCAGCAGGTGAGGATGATTGTGTTCTTATGTAAAAGCTGACAGCATTGAACATTGGTATTTAGCTAGGGTTTTCTTGATGTGTAAGGTGGAAGAGGACAGTGGTACGCAGTGCAGGTTTAGTGTACAAAGCCCAGCAGGCATGTATCATGCCCTGTTTTTCACTCTAAAATATTACCTTTGTTTGAATGTGAAAGGTTAGGCTGTTCTATGGGTACATGTCAGATGACTCTAGAGGCATGACTCCAGGCTCAGGAAGGGTTATTTAAATGAGAGAAAATCATTGGAGGGGTCCAAACTGAGCTGATTTGTGAGTAAATATTAAAAATAGGTATGATATATCCTATCAATTCATTGAATGATTATTTTAAAATATAGTAGATGAGTTTGAAGTTATGAAATTTAAAGAGTACAGTGTCATGTTTTTGACACTGAGGTGTTTAGAGAGAAAAAAGTTTGGGTAAGGAAATTATGTTTTCAATATGTTATTTATATTTCAAAAGTAATCCTCTATGAATATTGAGCAGGTATTTAGATAAGAGATTTTGGTTTCACATGAGCTATATAGTTCTAAACACACACACACATGTGAAAATAAGCACAGAAAATAATTTAAAGCATAATGATTATAAAGGAAAGAAGGATTGACTATTAAAGGAAAGGCATCTTTTTACCACCCCAAATGCAGTCCTGTAATTAGGAATTATAAGTGGGGTCAAAAATCAACAAACACTGTTTATGAAGAAAACCAAAGCCAGTGATTCACGAAGGTATGAGATATGAAAACTAAGCAAACAATAAGTTTCAAAATGAGGAGGACATTTGTGATGCTTGTTCTGAGTGTAGATTATGGATTTGGGAAGGTGGACGGTGTTGGTTATCACTTTAGAATGGTTTTTGTTTTTGAAATGGTTTAAGGTTTATAACTGTACCTCCACTCTAATTTAAGCTAGAGTAAGTAAAGCTTGACTGGAATTTATGTGTAATTTCAAAGTACAGTTATTAACAGTATACTGAGTTTCTGCAGTGGAGACAAGCATACATCACAAAAGGACAAGAGAAAGCAGAATTCTCACCTCATGCCAGTCTACTTTCAGTGATCAACAAATAGTCACCAGTAGTCTGATAAACAAAATTGATGAACTCATAAATTACAACTATTAAGAATAAAGACTGAACAACACCTTACAGAGATGAGGGCATAGTAAATGCTGATGTAGAAAAAAATATGCTTCATAGCAGAATGGTCCATAGATCATCTCGGCTAATTTTCAAGTGGAAATCATGATGTTGAGAACTTTGGTCTAAGGTTAGACATAATTATTATATTACATGTGTATCAAACTCCAGCTTCTTTTTTTTAATAATATAGGTAAAATACCTGTGAAGAATTAAAAATATCACAGCCTGGAATTTTATAGTTAACAGTTTACGGAGGTCTGAAACATATTTACCAGTAAGTAGGGAACTGCTGCTCTCTGCCATATGGGAGCAGAGAGTTCTGGAATAACATTCCCACACAAATGTTTAAAATTCTGAACAAGATATACAAAACAATTATTTTCAGACTGAAAAACATGAACACAGTGGGAATGTGATCTATAAGAATTGAGAAACAGTAGGTTCAGCCCCCACCAAACTTGGCTTTGCTCAGAAGTGTGTACATATGTACACACACACACACACACACACACACAGAGAGAGAGAGAGAGAGAGAGAGAGAGAGAGAGAGAGAGAGAGAGAGAGAGAGAGAGATTAGATATCAGTATAGATAATAGATATAGATGAATTCTTACTGAAAAGAGATGATCCCAGTAGACCGTGGCAGTTTCAGTGAATTGAGAAGATAGAAGACAAAGGTTTCACTCACAGGAACGCAGCAATTTGAAGTACTGTGCTCCACAAGAAAAATGAAACCTCTGCCCCTCATAACTGCACTGCTATCCTTAAGCTCTTCAGCCTGTAAATATATTCATATATGAATAATGGGAGTACATGAAACTAGGTGAAAGAAATAATTAGAAAAAGAAAACAGTATTGCACAAAAGAAGAACCAAATCCTGCATGCACTTAGAAAAAATAGAATTATAGGCCTATAAAAAGATCTCATTGAGTGCCACAAGTACTTAATTGAACTCCAGAGAGGCCACTCCAGAAATATGAGAGCAAACCAATTCCAGATTAAAAGTTCTCTAAAATAATATTGACAAAGTTGTAAATGGATTTGCATGATATAATAACTGCCAAATCAAAAGCACAATTGTTTTTAAAGGATAATAAAATTCTAGGCACTAAAAACAAGACAATAGCCTATAAGAAAGGACTAGGTACACAAGCTCCAACCCATGTTTATTAACTTGGAACAATGATTGACTCATGTGACAAGACATAGCAGTGACGGAGATGTTGCAATTAGTAAATTTCTAAATCAATTTGCCAATTTGCTGCAAGTATATGAGTGAAAATTTGCTCTATGTCACTGGAGCAAGACATAGAAACTAATACTTAAAAAGGGGGGGGGAGTCTAGAGATTAAAGCCTAAGATACTGACAAGGAAATACTATCAGATAGGCTACAGGGCATCTGAGGCCTGTACACCTCAGCACCTGCATAATTCCAGGTAGCACAGCTCGGCTAATGATAAGTGGGAAAAGGACAAAAGGGAGCAGAATTATTTCAGGCACGGAAATTGTGATGATTACATGGTTGAAAACCACAGACTGTGACATAGCAGGAGGGATCAATAAAATTCAAAGCAGTTTTCTTCAAAATATGGATGAAATATAGGTCAGCTTTCAGATATATCTGTGAAGAGAGAATGTAGAGAGGGGGAAAGAGGAAATTCAAACAAGCAAAAGTGGATGTACTGGGCAGGGGAGTTGACTCAATGAGTAAGTGAGGAAGCCATGAGTTTGATCTCTACCACCCACTTAAAAGCCAGCTGTACACACCTTAAACCCAATATTCCTAAGGCAAAATTTGAGATAGACCTAGAATAATGGAACCTGATTCCATGGACTTCCATATTCATTTAATAGCAGTTTGAAGGAGGGCAGTGTCTCTTCTGTTCTAGTTTTTCCCTCATCTTTATCCATCCCCTCCATCCAGTATACCCCGAAATCATTCTTTTTCCTGTGCTTTTCCCCTTTCAGAATGTCATGCACTTGGGATCCTATATTTTACAGCCTTTTCAGATTGGTCCTGATTTTCTCTCTCATGAATATTATTTGAGACTCTTCATATTTTCTGGCATGATTATCATTTCTTTTTACCACTGTGAAATAATCCAAATGTAGCACAATTTATTTTATTTAGTCATTTAAGGAAAGTAGTTAATTATTTCAGTTTGATTATTTTTGTTGATTTTTTTAATCACTAAAGTTTCTATTAGCATTTATGTATTGGCACTTCCTGTTGTTTCCCATCCTTGCTGGTGTCTGCCCTTTCTGGTGTTTTGGAGTTTATTTTAATAAATTTAGTTTAATGTACCCTCAAAGAGTTTGTATATTTTTCTCTGCTTATTTATGACCTGTATTTCTTTAGGGTGGTGTGAGTTCAGTGGTCATTTTTAAATGGTATAATTTGTCTTCTGACGACATTCCAGTTATTTATATTTTATTTATAACTGTATTTATTTAATTTATTTATAGCTTTAAAATGGAAAATACATTGATTGTTTAAAAATACCCAGGTTACAAGGAGCTAAAGGTATCTGCAACTCTATAGGTGGAACAACATTATGAACTAACCAGTACCCTGGAGCTCTTGACTCTAGCACATATGTATCAAAAGATGGCCTAGTTGGCCATCACTGGACTTGCAAACTTTATATGCCCCAGTACAGGGAATGTCAGGGCCAAAAGGTGGGAGTGGGTGGTTAGGGAAGTGGCTGGGGAAGGATATGGGGGACTTTTGGGATAGCATTGGAAATGTAAATGAGGAAAATTCCTAATTAAAAAAAATACCCAGGTTAATATCACTTTTCTGTCCTTCACATAATCACAAAAAAAGTTCATTTAAAATCTTTTATATATTTAATTTTTATTATGTTTGTATTTTCAATTGCGTGTGCATGTTTGTTTGTATGTGATGTGTATTTGTGTGTGAGTGTGTACATTTGGATGCTGGTGCCCAAGCAAGGAAAGATCTTTTGGAGGTGAAGTCACTGGTGGCTGTGAGACTCACTATGTAAGTGAGTGTTGGAAACTAAATTCTATTCTACTGAAAGAACAGCAAGTGTTCTTAAGGATGGTGTCATTTCTTTGTCCCCCAACTCATTACCTTTCAGTGTCTTTGCTACCATTGTTAAATTTAGGTCCCAGTAAGTTCTACCATTTTCATATCCTCTGATTTTTGTTTCTCTTTTCAATTTTTTATCATATAATTGGTTTTTCCAGCTTCTGGCTATTATAAATAAGGCTGCTATGAACATAGTGGAGCATGTGTCCTTCTTACCGGTTGGGACATCTTCTGGATATATGCCCAGGAGAGGTAATGCTGGATCCTCCAGTAGTACTATGTCCAATTTTTTGAAGAACGGCCAGACTGATTTCCAGAGTGGTTGTACAAGCTTGCAATCCCACCAACAATGGAGGAGTGTTCCTCATTCTCCACATCCTTGCCAGCATCTGCTGTCACCTGAATTTTTGATCTTAGCCATTCTGACTGGTGTGAGGTGGAATCTCAGGGTTGTTTTGATTTGCATTTCCCTGATGATTAAGGATGTTGAACATTTTTTCAGGTGCTTCTCTGCCATTCGGTATTCCTCAGGTGAGAATTCTTTGTTCAGTTCTGAGCCCCATTTTTTAATGGGGTTATTTGATTTTCTGGAGTCCACCTTCTTGAGTTCTTTATATATATTGGATATTAGTCCCTTATCTGATTTAGGATAGGTAAAGATCCTTTCCCAATCTGTTGGTGGTATTTTTGTCTTATTGATGGTGTCTTTTGCCTTGCAGAAGCTTTGTAGTTTCATGAGGTTGCATTTGTCAATTCTCGATCTTACAGCGCAAGCCATTGCTGTTCTATTCAGGAATTTTTCCCCTGTGCCCATATCTTCAAGGCTTTCCCCCACTTTCTCCTCTATAAGTTTCAGTGTCTCTGGTTTTATGTGAAGTTCCTTGATTCACTTAGATTTGACCTTAGTACAAGGAGATTGGAATGGATCAATTCCCATTCTTCTACATGATAACAACCAGTTGTGCCAGCACCATTTGTTGAAAATGCTGTCTTTCTTCCACTGGATGAATGGATACAGAAAATTTGGTACATTTACACAATGGAGTACTACTCAGCTATTAAAAAGAATGAATTTATGAAATTCCTAGCCAAATGGATGGACCTGGAGGGCATCATCCTGAGTGAGGTAACACAATCACAAAGGAACTCACACAATATGTACTCACTGATAAGTGGATATTAGCCCAAAACTTAGGATATACAAGATATAAGGTACAATTTGCTAAACACATGAAACTCAAGAAGAATGAAGACCAAAATGTGCACACTGTGCCCCTCCTTAGAATTGGGAACAAAACACCCATGGAAGGAGTTACAGAGACAAAGTTTGGAGCTGTAACCAAAGGATGGACCATCTAGAGAATGCTATATCCAGGGATCCACCCCATAATCAGCTTCCAAACGCTGACACCATTGCATACACTAGCAAGATTTTGCTGAAAGGACCCAGATATAGCTGTCTCTTGTGAGACTATGCCGGGTCCTAGCAAACACAGAAGTGGATGCTCATAGTCAGCTATTTGACGGATCACAGGGCTCCCAATGGAGGAGCTAGAGAAAGTACCCAAGGATCTAAAGGGATCTGCAACCCTATAGGTGGAACAACATTATGATCTAACCAGTACCCCGGAACTCTTGACTCTAGCTGCATATGTATCAAAAGATGGCCTAGTCGGCCATCACTGGAAAGAGAAGCCCATTGGACTTGCAAACTTTATATGCCCCAGTACAGGGGAACGCCAGGGCTAAAAAAAAATGGGAATTGGTGGGTAGGGAAGTGGGGGAGGGAGGGTATGGGGGACTTTTGGGATAGCATTGGAAATGTAATTGAGGAAAATATGTAATAAAAATATTAAAAATTAAAAAAATTGGTTTTTCATAAAGATGTTTGATTTCAGATAACATAGCCTGTAACATGTGTCTTTAGGATACTTAGTGCTTCCTCTAATGAATAAAATCTAAATCCTTACATTTTCACGTTTAATTATTTGCCGATAGTATATCACATATTAAATGTGAAGCTTCACTAATTCTTTTCTTGGTATTTTCTATGCCACACTTGTATGTTTTGATAGTATTCACATAAACTAGAAACCATACAAACCAGTCCATAAATTTTCCTTTATGGATATAGATGCATTTAAGAAATTTATGGGGAAATGTTCTATGCTCTAATTTAGTGCATAGGGCATAGCCATTTCTGACATAATTTTTATGACTTCCCAAACTCTGACTTCTTACTGGTGTTATTTCTATACACCATAAAGGGTTTCTACATGCTCCCTTTTGTAGTTTCATGTCCGGTGCTATACTTGTCCTTACTTTTTTATGGTCTCAAAATTCCATTCTTTCACATTCCCCTGGGAACAATTTTTCATTAAATATAATCCTTGCTTCACAGTGATTTGTGCTTTAGCTTCTCCCTGAAGTCCAAGGCATTTTCCATTTAGTCTAGTTGTTTGACCTGTGATGACTTTCTTTGCCATGTGAATGTTCAAAACTTCCTAATCTCAAGAAAACACAATTATTCCTAACCCTGAGCCATTCACAATTGTTTTTATTTTTAACTCCTTCTCTGCCTTCCTCTATTTGTATTCTTCTTTGGAATCCAATCATCTGTATCTATTTAAACTGTATATCTGTATCATTCATGTGTATCCTGCTATGATATTTTACACTGTTTTTTTTTTTTTTTTCAGTATCTATATTGCCTTCCCTTTCTCTTCCTCAGAATTGGGGAAAGATGAGAATTCTTGTGTAGCAGATCTTACATTTTTATTTTCTTAGAAAATTAACTTAGTATAACTGGAGTCCAACTTGTTTACCCTTGATGCTAGAAACAACTTCAACATTATTTTAAATTTTGGTTTTTTGTTTTGTTTTGTTTTGTTTTTTTGCCTCCTTCAGATGGTCCAGTGATCAGCCAGTTACTTGAGAATTTATGTATAGACTTTATACAAAATGAATTTTTCCTCTTCCTCTTTCTTTCAATAGACTGTAGTGTCAACAATGATCTGGGCTCCTTTCTAAGTCTCTCTGGTAGGTTTACTAAAGAATTATGTCAGCTGATGCTGTAGAAATAGCCTACCAGAGTTGACCTCAAACAGAACATCAGAACAAAGCAGGCCATGGAGTGCTGCTTGCTTCTTCCAAGTTTTAAATCCTCTCCAAAGTTGTTCTCCTTTCATTTATTTACAAAACAGTACATTCATGCTCATTTTATGTATATTAAACCAAGGGTTGATTATCATCAACATGAAGGATAACTCTTGAGGAATTTGTTCTTCTACATTGGTAGATCCTTTAGAACCTCATATTCCTTCTTTTAATAGACAAAAAGTATATTCATTACTTAGATGATGATGGCAAACAAATTATTAACTCCATTGCTAAGAATGCCAATGTTGTTTATGTTTTATTCAAATCTTATTATTTCTACTACTGAGATGTTTCAAAGAATATGCAAAATAGTTTGTGTTTGTCCCGAATTCACTGTCAGCTAATAAAAGATCTTAGAATGTACTATGTGTTTCCTTCACAGCAATGCTGTATGATGTAAATGTGTGTATTTTATAGAAGGCAAATCGGACTTATTCAAATCCAATTATACATTGAGGGACACATGGGTTAAGCATTCTATAATAGTTCATTGACTACCACTTCTAAACAACATTAAACAAAAGTAATTTAAAAGTACAGTTTAGTGATTTTGCTCATTTTTTAAGAAAAAAAGGTGGTCCTAATTATAAAGAAATAACAAGTACCCTATACTCAATTATTTATAATGTCACAACATCAGATTTAAAATCATATTATATTACATAGCAGATATTCATTTGAGAGATATTAGTCATGCCTGTTCTGTCCTCATGATGTTAATATATCATCATGAAGATACCAACATGCATTCAGATCTCCTGTTTATCAATTTTCATGTAACTTGAAGTCACTGTCTTGTTCTATCTGATACAGCAGAGAAAAATAAAATGTGTAGTTGATAAGAAATGAATAAGGAAGTCAGGAAACGATGCAGGTGGATCTAGCTTCTGACAAAAATGTGTCTTCTTGTCTCTTAGACATTGTGGTCTTGCTAAAGATGGTATGGGAGTCCTCCAGATGTTCTTATATTAGAGTACTGATTGCTTTTCCTTTTAAGAATATCATCCTTAGGAAGGAACCTAAAAGGCCCCATGTCCTGATAACTTCACTACAAGAATTGAGATATCATCATGTATATCTAGGTAGAGAGTTATAACAAATTTAAAAATACATAAGAGTTACCAATTATTAACAATGGGCTCTTCTGTATTTCCATACTCACCCCATTATATCTGAGTGTATCAAGTATTAATGGGAGAGATGTTGTCTTTATCTTCTTTGACCTAGAGATATTGTAGAATAGAATTATCCATGTTTCTATTGACCAATAATGGCAGCTACTAGTCCTATGTGGCTATCAAAACTTTGTAGGTGGCTAGTTTATCTGAAGAAATAGCTTGCTTAATTTTAGTTACATTTGCTTAAACATCAATAAAAATATATTGACCATTCATTACATGGCAGTGCTAACCCACAATGTCTTTTCTAGAGAGTAGCTGGTAAAGATATTTTCTAATAATTTGCCTTATGATGTTCAGTTCATTTAATAATTATTTATACAACTGTTGACATTGAACATTTATTTTCAATTTGATTCTTTTAGCATCCTAACTTTCCCAGTAAATTTTATTCCATATGAGTGGTTTTCATCACTGTACACACACACATATACATTGATGAACTTAAGAACCGAACCAAATGGTTTATTTTTACTACTAAATGAATAATCTAATATGGTCTCTGCATGAATAGTCTTCATAGTTGCTCCCCCCCAAAGTTTTAATGTTCTAACTCTTAGTAAATGTCACTTGTTGAATTTAGAATTAGATCCTTTATATAAATAGTATGGATTAAAAAGAAAACATTGCCTGAGAATGATGGTAAAAGACTAATAAATGTACTTTAGACATAGAAGCAGGGGTATCAGAAGTTCCTGGCCCATCAGCATAACAAACTGAATACCACCTGGAATATAGAAGACACTTTCTCAAAACATCAAGAGAGAGAGGAGGAGGGACCTGAATTGTTTTTATGTGCAAATCTTAACTATAAATGCTACCATTTGCTAAGTTAATTGCCTTATTACTATTCTAATTTATATTGTTAAATTTAATCTCAGAGTATTTTGGATCTTATCATTTCAGGATCACCAAACAATCTTGAGAGCATGGGCTGTGAAAGATTTTGCCCCAAATTGTCCTCTGTATGTTCAGATATTAAAACCAGAAAACAAATTCCACATCAAATTTGCAGGTAAGTTTTGCTCTTCAATGATAGCCTTTGAATTCCTCTAATAATTTTCAGTTTTGTTTTGTTTTACATTTGTGAAGTTAGTGGCATTTCACTTATTCGTTGTTCTATAGAACAGACAGAATTTTCTTTTAAGCATCCTTTTAAAATACAAAAATCCTAATATGCAGGAATTTAATATTTGAGTTGAATCTATACTTTTGATATATAACTTGCTGATGTTAGCATCTGATATACCATATATTTTTGTAGAATATTTGAATTTTCAAATGATGCTGTGATTAAATTTTGAAATGTTCTGTCTTTAAGTTTGCACATAGTCAGTTCTCTCCCACATATACTATTTCAAGCACAAATTAACTTAACTTATAGTATATTGCAATGCAGGATAGTTAATTTGGGTTATAAACCTTAACATAATTCAAGAAAGAGAAAACCTTCTGCTTTGTGTTCTTTGAGACACGGTGTTTTAAAATAAAATACTATAAGGGTCAGGGAGAACATGCTTTGCATCATTAGAAAATTGAACAATAAAATTATAATTATTTCCTAAATACTTTTGTGGGAGAAAGGAAAAGCTTTGTACTTGATTCATATACGTTTCTTCCATGCAGAATAGACATTGTGTTTGTATTTATCTCAACAATCAAAGCTTAGAAGATTATTAAAATCTAAGTTCTTTTAGCAATATTCCATAAGTTATTTGGTCCATGTATCTTTAAATGCTAATTTGTTGGTTTATTGTACTGAAATAAACATTATAAATGAACTTTAAATAATGAGAAATTAATGAGGTTGGTGATACAGTTTATTTTTCTCCTTATCACAAGTGATGTCTGGTTGTAACAAAATATCTATAAGACAAAGCAAAAATACTGACGCTTTACTCCATTTGTATATTATTGCACTTTGGAATATTTTTCTTTAAAAGTACTCACTGCAGAAGTTCTTATTGTAGTGGTCTGAGGTGCTGGTGCTAGAACCCAAAAAGCTGATAAAGATGTGGGAGCCATTCTCTTGCACATGCTTTTGAGAGTGAGATGGAAAAGTGTATGTGAAGTGCCTCATGAAGTATTTTTCCAAAAGCCTGCTTTAAGTAAATATTTGTGTTTTAAATTACTGTTTATAAGTGTCAAAGAGCATATTTGGGCAGCATTCATGACATGAGCAGAAGTCAAAGTATTATAGTAAAATATTAAATTTGAATGTTGACATTTAAGAATCTAAAAGTAAAGGTATGCAAATTATTGTTCTGATTCATGCTTTCCATTTCTCTTGAAAAGCTGCTTATGTTCAACTGGATAGGGCCAGAGGCGATGGTTAAAATAAATCTGGCGAACTTCCAGCTGTCCACTGATTCTAAATCAATTGTACCTAAGTCTTTTTTTTTTTTTTTAAAGATTTATTTATTATTGTATCTAAGTACACTGTAGCTGTCCTCAGATGCACCAGAAGAGGGCGTCAGATCTCATTATGGGTGGTTGTGAGCCACTATGTAGTTGCTGAATTTGAACTCAGGACCTTCGGAAGAGCAGTCGGTGCTCTCAACCACTCAGCCATCTCACCAGCCCTGTACCTAAGTCTTAAGGCAACTGCACCATGTGGTGGTACATCAGCCCATCATTTGACCATGAGATTACTCACTCAGAAAAGACTTCCACTCTTCTCCCCTTGCTTTATCCAGCCAAGAATAATAGTCTTCCCATAGATCAATCGTCTGCGGGAATAGTGTTTATAAGTAAGGTGTTACAGAAACTATTGTGTGTTTTTTTCTTTCAATTATTTCATTTGACATGATTTTAGTAAACTTACCAAAATGAGTACATTATTTAAAAACTCACTCCCAATAGTTCATCTCAATATTTCATATTTTGACACGTGTTGAAATTTTGCTTAATAGTGCTCTAAGTTCTTTTATAGCTGAGATTACAACATATCAGATGGGGGTCTTTTTATAGTATAAAAGATGAAAGCATTGTAGTTTCATTAAAATGTCATAAAGATATTAAGGCTGATGTATGAAGCTCTCAGATCAATATAATTCATTTTCTATCTCAGCAAGAGTTTGAGAAGTAACAGACTTTTCATAATAAAAGGCAGTGGATAAAGCTGTCAGCTTGTTTAATAGATCATTAAAATGATGGTCCCCAAGGAGCCAACTCTAGCATGTGTGTCTTACTGGAATGTGGTCTTGCAGCCTCTGGGCTGCATATGAAGAAAGCCCTGTTTAGTTTCCTAAAAGAACAAATAGCAAGAGGAAAAGTAAGACTCATCTACCAGCTTGCAGAGCTCTCTCTTAGGCACCAGCCACCTCAAGGCATGTTGATATGTAGAATTTTGATGAGTAAAGCATATGTTGAGTTATTAGGGGTTGATATCAATATGTAACTATAGAAAACTAATAGCAATTATGATCAAATAATAATTGCTAAAAAATCATATTTCCTTGATGTTTTTTATTGTGTTCTTACATTGCTTAAGTGCTACTTTGACTATCATGGAAATCCAAACAATGCATTTTTATTTTTAGCTCTTTAAATGACATCCTCAAATAACCCTAAAAAAATCTTCCAATGATTATACATTATGCATTTTAAAAGTAAAATATATTAATAAAAGTGACTGGGGTAAAAAAAAATAAATTTCTGCTTACAACTACATAAATACTACACAGTGAAAACCCTACAGTTAAGTTATCCCTTATCATGGAGATTGATGTATATTTCTTCTGTCAAACAAATAGCAGCAAGCATTCAATAAGTGGATTTTAGTATTTGAACATACTGAAGCACAATTGAAACAATAACTTCTGTTTTGATTATATCCCAATGTGAAAGACTATAAATGGATTTTGTGAGCAATAGAAAAGATAGGTTCTTATCACCATAAAAATGAAGAAAAAAGTTGTATACCTAAAAAGAGGCAGAAAGAATAAAATGTTCAGTAAAATAAGTTTTATAGTCTGTATATACATTACAAATACTCAACTAAAAAAAGTGTGGTTCATAGGTAATGTAATTATGTTTTGAAGATAAGCTTCCAAAAAGACATAGGTCACTCATTCACAAACAAACTTCCCTTTCAATAGTTTGTACTTTTTATTTTAAGTTATTTTTTAAAATTTTTTATTACATATTTTTTTCACTTACATTTCAAATGTTATCCCCTTTCCTATTTTACCCTCTGAAAATCCCCATTCCCCTCTCTCCTCCCTCTGCTCACTAACCCACCCACTCCCATTCTTGGTCCTGGCATTCCCCTATACTGGGGCATAGAGCCTTCACGGGACCAAGGGCCTCTCCTCCCATTGATGACCAACTAGGCCATCTATTGCAGGAATTCTCCCCAACGCAAATATGCCCCAGCAATGAAAACACAACACAATTAATATGATTACATGTTGTGTGCCTAAATTGGGCAGATCTACCCGCTACACTACCATCTTCCTCAGCTTATGAGACCCTTTAGAACTTGCAGTTTCTCCAGGCCATGTGCTTCTGCTCTGCTTTTCTCCTTCTTCCTCTTCCTCTTCTGAGTCCTCTCTCTCTTCCATTTTCTCCTTCTTCTCTCTCCCCCACCTTCTGCTCTACCTTCCCTTTTATCTTCTCAATCATCAGCTCTCCTTTATTTTACAAATTAAGGTGGGAAGCAGGTTTACAGGAAATCACCTGAGGGCTGACTCATTTCTTGTTCACAACTGCTCACAGGAGAACAGAATTAACATCAAATATAATTTGCCCCAGGGCTATCCACAACAGCCATCCTCTGCTACATATGCAGCTAGAGCCATGAGTCCCACCATGTGTTTTCTTTGATTGGAGGTATAGTTCCAAGGAGCTCTGGGGGTACTAATAGTTTGTACTCTTAATGAAGAATTTGTTAAATAAAGCACAAAATGTGTAACTATTGACTGGGTACCATACAGTATTTTCATTGTGTCAGCTGCATAGCCTCAGATCCCCATTCCTCTAAACTTATTTCATAATGAACAAAAATGATTGTAAAGAAAAGGCACTCCAAACCTGAGTTGTTACTATTTCAAACACATAAGAAAATCAGCTACCAGTAAATGGAAAGTGTAAGAGTATCAGCTCTTAAGTATAGCTTAGTACCTGCTTCTCATGTTAACTAAGTTTCTTACATTAATGTTTAGAAGAATAGACTAAAATAAATATAAATATGAATATGAATATATTATTATATTGGAGAGAATGTACTATTAACTCACAGGTTTAAGACAGAAAAGGATTAAGAAAGGTATGAAAAAGTAGCCTCAGTCTAAATAAGTTCTCTTCAGAATATTGTAGAAAAAAAAATTGAATGATCAATCAGTAGGACTTGAAAATTAGGAAGAAAGTGAGGTGTCCACTAAGGGATGTTTTCTCTTTGGAATCCTTAAGGATTGCTGTAGATCAAGAGAAATAAAGGCATCATGTGCCAGAAGACATGTTTTAAATACCATTGTCTAAAAAACATAAGATCACTTATCTATCTATCAGGAGAATTCTAAAACAAATTTCTTTCATATATGTGTGTGTGTGTGTGTGTGTGTGTGAGAGAGAGAGAGAGAGAGAGAGAGTTAGAATATGTCATTAATGTACAAGATTTCTATTTTACCATTCTCTGTCAGTAGCCATTATAAGCGTGGGTGCTATATCTCAAACTGTGTAACCATTATTACCTATTAAATTGTTAACAGACATTTCAAAATGTAGATTTTTCAAAAACCACTATAATTTCTTTACCTAAAATCCACTTACCAGCCCTTCTCAGCTACATCTACAGAGAATACACAAAAGAACCCACTATTTTTTCTTTCATCAATTACATCTAGAGGATCCTTAGATAGGCTCTCTTTATTTAGGGCTTCTGCTTGCCATGATGGCACCAAAACATTCACTTTTTCTGTTTCCTCATATTTCAAAGTTTAACCTCTGCTGCCATTCATCTTGATGCATGTACCCAACAGTAATACCCACCATTGTGTATGTATTTCCACATCTCCAATGTCACACTGAGTTGACCAGTTTCTTTGTTCTATGGAAGAAACACTAACTTTCTTTTATAGTCAATTTTTGAATATTTTTTTTTTATTTTGGATTTTTTCTTTTCTTTTATTGGACATTTTCATTATTTACATTTCAAATATTATCCCCTATCCTGGTTTCCTTTCTGGAAACACCGTATTGCATCTCCCCTCCCCCTGCTTCTATGAGGATGCCCCCTCAATCACCCACGCATTCCTGCCTCACTGCCCTGGCATGTGCCTACACTGGGATTTGGAGCCTTCACAGGACTAAGGACCTCTCCTCCCAATGATGCCTGACAAGGCCATCTGCTACATAAGCAGCCAGAGCTATGGGTTTCTCCATGTATACTCTTTGGCTAGTGGTTTAGTCCCTAGGAGCTCTTGGGGGTCTGGTTGGTTGATATTGTTGTTCTTCCTATGGGGTTACAAATCCCTTCAACTCCTTAAGTCCTTTCTGTAATTCCTCCATTTTTTTTTTCAGCTATGAGAGACTAACATTCAAATGGTGATTTACATATGGCTATGTCAAATCTATTTTCATTGAGAAAGATTTTCAATAATGTAAAATATTTGACAATTGACACTGAAGATTATGACAAAGATTACTAGAGATTTTCATACCTAAGAGTGAGGGAGAATGGTTGTGTGACATCTTTTGTTCTTTACCTACCTTATTTCTGTCTAATAATTCTATTAAAGCATGATCAGCATCAATATTTGTTGTAGAATTATCCAGAGCAAATTTTTGCCTCCATATTTTGAGTAATTCATAAATAAGTTCTTCTCCATTGAAAAATACAAAAAAAAAAGTCATGGTCATTCAGTTCAGATACAGACATGAAGCTATAGCTCAACATTTGAGCAAACTAAAATGAAAATCATAAATTTCTCTCCTGTTTTCATTCCAAACTAATTTAAGTGCATGGAAATACATGCCCACAGACCAACACATGCACACACACACACACACGCACATAGATGGGGGAGGGAGGGGGGGAGAGAGACTGCACACACTAGAAGAGGAATGTGAGAGAGAGATTTATATTTCTTGCTAGAAACAAGAAATTCTTGAATAAACTCAAATTACTTTTACAGCTTTACTGCCTTCTCCCACTCATAAAATGTTATTTATATTTTGTTTCTCATCTGATTTCCTTTCAACTTTTGTGTCTTTTGAAAAAGTTTCTACTTCTTTAAAACCCAAAAGAGCAGAGAAAGATAATAAATTGGTGTATGGTATTTGCAACTCAGAGTAATGCTTACAAAAAAATTACTTTGTTGATTAAATTATGAATCCTCTATAAATTTTACTTTCCATGTATTATGATGCTTTACATATAACATAACCTGACAGTAGTTAATGAATGAAAATCATGCCCATATTTCAATGTGTTTACTGAATGAAATACTTTCTACTTCACAATTATACCAAGTCTTGAGTATGAATCATCTTCTAGAGATGTAGGAGTTAGTTCCCCAGTAATTACAATGCATAATTACAATACAATTTCAATGTGAAAAAGAGTAAATATATATTTAACAGTATTATTGGCAGTATTATAAGCCATGAATTTTATGAGAAAGCATGAGTACAATTCCAAAAACATTATTATTAAATAATACTTGTATTAACTCATGTCTTTGAGAAATAGTTTACTTTTTAAAAAACATGAAAATTGCATCTCATCTTTGACCTTATGTGCATTTTTTTTCTTTTTTTGTAAAACATTAGACTTTGCAGTGTCTTACGCTTGCCTACCCAAAAAAGAGAATGTGGAATATTTCCAAGCAGTATAAATATTGGAAATTATCTTAGCTGTTTCTAAATAGCATATGGTTATGCAGGCCTGACTTTCTCCAAGTGGTAAAGTGTGATATTTTCAAGCAGAGTGATTTCTTCATTTCCCATATCACACCCACATAGACATCATCTTAAACTTTGCTTCTGCAACCTGCTAAAGAAGACAACTTCTTATATTAATGTACTTTCAAAATATAGAACCTCTGAACTTCGACATTCTTGATGGGTCTAAATATGATCCAAACTATTATACATAAGACCATGTTCGGTACTATTTAGAGAACCTTTGATGTTTTGGAAAATTCAATTTACACTTTAAAAGTTACTAGGTAATTAAAGGTTTTATTCAGTCAATCTATATTCAATGGTAGTCTACATTTTATTCATTTATTAAATCTTTCTATTTATAAATATACATACACAGATGCACATATCTATACACAACCTAAAACAGATGCACATACCTCATGTTCAAATACATATATTCACAGATACATACATACACAAACACGCATACCTATAGACACATACGTACAGATATCTAAACACATACACAGGCGTGTGTTCACAAACATTCATAAACACATATACACATGTATAATACACATACATACAAACAAGCACAGCAGGACTGTACTATAGTAAGATTTTCCAGAGAAGCAGGCTGTTCCATTTTATAGAAGTACACTGACAATTTTAACCCCCGAACAGTTTAATAAAAATGCTATTAATCTAGTTTGTATTCAGATTTTAAGTATTCTCAGCGCCTTCCTTAAATCTATAGTTAAAAATATTGTGTTTTTGAGCTTTTCTTGTCATTAATTTTTATTAAATGCTTTAAATTGAAATACTGTTTAAATTTAGACATGCTATATTCTCATGTACATTCTCAGTGAGTGTTCTACAGATTTCTATACATTTTATATCTTATATAACCATGACTCTTTTATGTCAATAAATAAGTTATGATTCTATAAATTACTTTATGTAAATGATTGTGGAATTCATTCTTCCTAGGTAAATTTTTAAAATAACATTTGCGCTTCACTTTAGTGTCATTTGTAAGCTTGATAGGTGTTTCTATAATGTAGCCATCCATTTAGTTTATTTGCTTTAACACCTGAATAAATTGATCTTCTACAATATGCTTATCAGGTAGCATTATCGTAGGTCACTCACAATTCAATCTACTCAAAGCATTTTCATGCTGTTTTATGACAATTTCAAATGTTCATATAATTTCCAAACACTCAGCCTCATAATTCTGATTAGAGTAAAATATCCTGTTGCTTTTTAAGGATTGCAGGTATTTTCTGTCAAAGACTGAACCACAATTTTCATTCTTTGACTTGGTTCTTTTAGACGCATGCTTTGTGGAGAACAGTTATGTGTTCTTTGTGTCTTGTTTATTTCTTTGTATAAAATGTTTCTGTGAATCCTTCTAAGAGCAATCTGTTGTTGTCTGCACCGGGGATAAAATGTGCATCGTGTGCTCTCTATTCCCGAAGAAACTTTCTTTATTTTCTATTTATCATTTGCTTAAAATAATCAGTGAAATAAGATACAAGGAAAACACTTTAACTTACTCTGTATTTTTACCTAAGTCTTAACCCTAAAATCTCCATTCTCTGTCTCTCCATCTACGTGCATAGTTTCTCTAGCTAGTTTATGATGGTTTCAATTTTAATGCTAGGAGAATTCTTAGAGTTGGAAATTAAGCAAACAAGAAATGAAATATTATGAGATGTTTGCCTTAAGTACTATTTATTTTGTTAGTCAATTGGCTTAGACCCTTCAAATTGTGAACTATGGATTATCATTTACTAAGGAATAGAAAATTTTCTGAAGTGAATGAGAGGATAAAAGTCTGAAAAAAAAAGATATTCAGTTTAAACTTGATAAAAGTGTACCTGTAGGAAATAAGAAATTCAGTGGAAACTATAAAAAGATTCTCCAAGGAGCAATTATTTAAGAAGCTATTATGACTGTTCAGGTGAAAGATGCTGAGAAATTGAATTGAGGTGGTGATAATAGAAAAAGAGAGTGAGAACAGATTCATAAAGCATTTCATTTATTTCTTCATCGATTGTGAAAACCCAAAACAGTAAGGAAGCTTTGTTTTCTCTTTGCAACTCTCATTTTTTATATCCTCCCAATTGACGAGGTTTCTAACAGATCCCTTGGCTGCTTGATTAATAGCTGCTTTGGTGTCTCTGACATGCTTCATCTCTTCGCAGATAGTGCTGAAACAACCAGCAATGTTGTTTCAGCGCTATACAGAAAACACAGAAGACACAAGAAAACTCAAAGATCTAGTAGGAATATTTATTGTTAATAGTATATAATTAGATACTATACTATACAACACACCTCAAAATATAAAACAGTTTTTCAGATGTGTAAGTTCCAAGAAGCTTCAGTTTGAAATATATGTAAGAATTCTTAAAGAATAGATAAGTGACAAAGTAAACAAAAGTATGTCTCCTATATGGCTTTTTGAATGTTAGTTATTTTAGACCATAAGTTGAAATATCTAAAGGCTCTGGAAAAAAAAAAACAGCAAAACCCACAAACAAATAAAAAACAAACACAAAACAAAACAAACAAAAAAGGCAGAATGATCCATGAATCTCAAGAAGTGCAGGGAGGGGCTGGAGAGATTGAAGCAATGACTCAGAGGGTAAGAACATTTACTGCTCTTCCAGGGGTCCTGAGTTCAAGTCCCAGCAACCACATGGTGGCTCATAACCATCTGTAATGGAATCTGATGCTCTCTTCTGGTATGTCTGAAGACAGCTACATTAAATTAATTAATTAAAATTAAATAAATTATTTATTCATTTATTTATTTTATGAGGTATTTTCTTCATTTACATTTCCAGTGCTATCCCAAAAGTCCCCCATACCCTCCCACCCCACTTCCCTACCCACCCACTCCTACTTCTTGGCCCTGGCGTTCCCCTATACTGAGGCATATAAAGTCTGCAACACCAATGGGCCTCTCTTTCCAATAATGGCTGACTAAGCCATCTTCAGATACATATGCAGCTAGAGACACGAGCTCTGGGGGGTACTGGTTAGTTCATATTGTTGTCCCAACTATAGGGTTGCAGATCCCTTTAGCTTCTTGGGTACTTTCTCTAGCTCCTCCATTGGGGGCCCTGTGATCCATCCAATAGCTAACTGTGAGTATCCACTTCTGTGTTTGCTAGGCCCCGGCCTAGTCTCACAAGAGACAGCTATATCAGGGTCCTTTCAGCAAAATCTTGCTAGTCTATGCAATGGTGTCAGCGTTTGGAGGCTGATTATGGGATAGATCCCCAGGTATGGCATTCTCTAGATAGTCCATCCTTTCATCTTAGCTCCAAACTTTGTCTCTGTAACTCCTTCCATGGGTGTTTTGTTCCCAATTCTAAGAAGGGGCAAAGTGTCCACACTTTGGTCTTCATTCTTCTTCAGTTTCATGAGTTTCCCAAATTGTATCTTATATCTTGGGTATTCTAAGTTTCTGGGCTAATAATCCATTTATCAGTGAGTACATATCATGTGAGTTCTTTTGTGATTGAGTTACCTCACTCAGGATGATGCCCTCCCGGTCCAACCATTTGCCTGGGAATTTCATAAATTCATTCTTTTTAATAGCTGAGTAGTACTCCATTGTGTAAATGTACCACATTTTCTGTATCCATTCCTCTATTGAGGGACATCGGGTTCTTTCCAGCTTCTGGCTATTATAAATAAGGCTGCTATGAACATAGTGTGTATGAAGATTGCTACATTAAATTAATTAATTAATTAAAATTAAAAATAAATTTTAATTAAAAAAAAGAAGTGCATGGAGAACTTCATACCCAGAACCTTGATGGAAGAAAACAATTTTGTTAGAGATCTGCCAAGTAAGACTGAAGCATTCCAGTAGTGAAGCTACAGAAAAGTGCTATTACTTTTGCCCTGATCTTGAAATACTACTTCCATGACAATTTAAAGTGATGTGAACTCATTATCTCTAAGTGGCTTAGTTTCTCATATTTGCTTATCATAGATAATTGACCAAGTCTGAGGAGTCAACCATGCAAACAACTGAGTGAAACTTTCATCTCCTCCCTGAACACTTGGTTAACAGATAGTGGTTACCTGTAGATCTAGAACTGGAGAATTCTTCCAGAAGTAGCCATTTGTTCCCTACCATGTGCTCCATTCTAAAGATGATATTTCATTTCTTCAAGGCTACAAAGTTACATCTTTTTTATCTTCAACTCTTTAACAATAGGAGCTACCAGCACCTCTTTAAGCTTAAATATTTTTTATTAGATATTTTCTTTATTTACATTTTAAACGCTATCCAAGAAGTCCCCTATACCTCCCCTGCCCTGCTCCCCCACCCACTACCTCCCACTTCTTGGCCCTGGCATTCCCCTGTACTGGGGCATATAAAATTTGCAAGACCTAGGGGCCTCTCTTCTCAATGACAGACGACTAGGCCATCTTCTGCAACATATGCATCTAGAGACATGAACTCTGTGGGTACCAGTTAGTTCATATTGTTGTCCCACCTATTGGGTTGCAGACCCCTTCAGCATATGCCAACAAGATTTTGCTGAAAGGACCCTGATATAGCTGTCTTGTGTGAGGCTATGCCATTGCCTGGCAAATACAGAAGTGGATGCTCATAGTCACCTATAGGATGAAATAGAGGGCCCCCAATGGAGAAGCTTAAATCTTTTAATTCAACTAAACCATAAATACTTTACCTTCCATTGGGGGCCCTGTGATCCATCCAATAGCTGACTGTGAGCATCCACTTATGTATTTGCTAGGCCCCGACATAGCCTCACAAGAGACAGCTATATCTGGGTCCTTTCAGCAAAATCTTGCTAGTGTATGCAATGGTGTCAGCGTTTGGAGGCTGATTATGGGATGGATCCTTAGGTATGGCACTCTCTAGATGGTCCATCCTTTTGTCTCAGCTCCAAACTCTGTCTCTGTAACTCCTTCCATGGGTGTTTTGTTCCCAATTCTAAGAAGGAGCAAAGTGTCCACATTTTGGTCTTTGTTCTTCTTGAGTTTCATGTTTTTTGCAAATTGTATCTTGTATCTTGGGTATTCTAAGTTTCCGGGCTAATATCCACTTATCAGTGAGTACATACTGTGTGAGTTCTTTTGTGATTGTGTTACCTCACTAAGGATGATGCCCTCCAGGTCCAGCCATTTGCCTAGGAATTTCATAAAAATCATTCTTTTTAATAGCTGAGTAGTACTCCGTTGTGTAAATGTACCACATTTTCTGTATCCATTCCTCTGTTGAGGGACATCTGGGTTCTTTCCAGCTTCTGGCTATTATAAGTAAGGCTGCTATGAACATAGTGGAGCATGTGTCCTTCTTACCAGTTGGAAAATCTTCTGGATATATGCCCAGGAGAGGTATTGCTGGATCCTCTGGTAGTACTATGTCCAATTTTCTGAGGAACCCCCAGATTGATTTCCAGAGTGGTTGTACAAGCTTGCAATCTCACCAACAATGGAGGAGTGTTCCTTTCTCCACATCCTTGCCAGCATTTGCTGTCACCTGAGTTTTTGATCTTAGCCATTCTGACTGGTGTGAGGTGGAATCTCCAGGTTGCTTTGATTTGCATTTCCCTGATGATTAAGGATGCTGAACATTTTTTCAGGTGCTTCTCAGCCATTCCGTATTCCTCAGGTGAGAATTCTTTGTTGAGCTCTGAGTCCCATTACCCAAGTTGCTAAAGGGGTCTGCAACCCTATAGGTGGAACAACAATATGAACTAACCAGTACCCCCCAGAGCTCGTGTCTCTAGCTGTATATGTATCAGAAGATGGCCTAGTTGGCCATCATTGTAAAGAGAGGCCCATTGGTGTTGCAAACTTTATATGCCTCAGTACAGGGGAACGCCAGGGACAAGAAGTGGGAGTGAGTGGGTAGGGGAGTGGGGGGGGGAGGGTATGGGGGACTTCTGGGATAGCATTGGAAATGTAATTGAAGAAAATACCTAATTTTAAAACAATTTTAAAAAATTTAAAAAAAGAGAAAAAATACTGTACCTTGTTGTATTGAGTTTAATCCTATAATACATCCATCACTTGTACTCAGGGTATTTTATAATATAAGCATATAAGAAGGCGAGAAGTCATTTAAAAATTTTGCCTTATAGTGCAGTACTATTGCAGAGATTAACAGAACAAATAAACAGATAAATAGAAGACAAGCCTAGAATCTATTTGGTGCATTCTACCAAAATATTTGACTTCATTTTCAAAGAATAAAAATGAAATGTAGATATTTTACATTGTAATATTTAAATACAATAGTATTAAAACTGTCAATAAGGAGGGACTTCTAACTATGTCATTAAGGTAGATATCACACTGTCTATATACCACCCACATTTACACACACACACATCACACACACACACACCCTGTACATACAAGTGAAAACTGAAGTATTTTTCCTCATATGAACCAATGTGAAAAATTCGTCCACAAATTTAAGACTTTCTAGAATTTAGTGAAGGAACAACATACCCAAACTTATGGGACACAATGAAAGTTATGCTAAGAGGAAATTTCATAGCACTAACCTCCTTCATACAGAAATCGGAGAGTTCTTATACTAACATTTTGAAAGTACCCCTGAAGTTTGGGAATAAAAAAGAAACACACCCAAGAGGAGTAGACAGAAGTAAATAATCAAACTCAGCTTGTTTAAATCAATCAATTAGAAAGAAAGAAAAAGCTTTTTTGAAGCTTATATCTTGCTAAAGAAGATATAGAAAAAATATACACTTGTATGATTACTTTAAGAAAAAACATGGAAGCAATAAGCAATGTTTCAGATCAGGAAATCATATATGAATGGGAATTTACAAATAAATTATGTAGAGAAGGAAGTGGGTGCCCTTCAATTTACAAAAACTCACAGCTGTGGGTCAGTTGTGGAAATAATAGGAACCTGTGGTAAAAAATAAATAATGTGAAAATTGCATGGAATCAGACAAAGCTAATGTGTACTTTCAAAGAGAATTTTA
Organism: Mus caroli; assembly: GCF_978045245.1. Lineage (NCBI taxonomy): Eukaryota > Metazoa > Chordata > Mammalia > Rodentia > Muridae > Mus > Mus caroli. The sequence goes on from NW_028227256.1 coordinate 137,701,454, forward strand.
GAAAGTGTGGTTGGGAAAGACGGCAGAAATAAGATGAAAATAAAGCAGTAATCTAAGTTGAAGGTTTTCATCATTCTTTTGTTGATAAAGGATACTACTTGATCAAAGAGTGCTATCATGGTGTATTACTGAAAGGAAGTTGGAAAGTGCTTGGGTGGTAGTGCAAAGTGAGTGAGTGCTTTCTTAGTGAAACAGTAACAGTAATGACATTTAGCAATCCAGAGCAGGAGGACTCAGCCATGCAATTGCTCACTAGATTCCTGAGGAAGTCATGCACACAGCACAGGAAACTTAACTGTGAGGACATCCATTATACTCTTGGTCGAAATGAATATGAAAAGAAACAGAATTCGAAATCATGGAGGGACAGGTATAGGAAATATGATATCTAGTGGAATTTAGTATTGATCAACTGTATGTATTTGCCAAAATCACATCAAACATAAAATACTACAGAAGAAACAAGATACGGAATTTTTAAAATAAGGAAAAAGGTGACAATTTTATTAATAATAATTTATATATGTCATTTTATTAGAAGTGCTGCTAGAAGATGGGATGTTGATAATGGGTGCCCTTAATTTATTCATAGATTTTGTATTTTTAATTAGCTCTCAAGATGATTAAGGTTTTGTGACATAATAAAATAATAGAATTGGAAAATTTAAATATGAAACATTTTGTCACTAAGAAGTAGATATGAGAGTTATAAACATGCATTAGAATATGTTGATTTTAAATAAGATATCATTCTTAATAGATGTATATTTTAAGTAATACATCCTAGTTGATAAATTACTATACGTGCTTTAGTGATTCCAAGTTCTCATTTAATTTTCCAAGCTGTTCAGTGACATAAGTAATAAGAAGTGAACCCAATACATCTGCCAATAGCACCTTCCTCCTTGGAAATTCCAAGTATGATTCAGATTAGAAATGGAAAATAAGGAAATCTATGAATCTGTAGCTATTCTAAAAATACCACCAAGGCTAGTAGAATCTGTGTATCATCTATCTATATATCTACTTTTCTATTTATCTATGCATCTATAATCTATCTTTCTATCTATCTCTCTATCATCTCTATCTTTTATCTAAGTATTCATCTGTCTATATCACCTAAGTAATCTATATTATCTATATCAATCCATGTAGTTTTCATTTAACTGAGGGGCAAATGTACAGAAATTCTATTTTACTATGAATGATATGTTTACATAGATTTTAATATACAATTTCATTTGACTGTCCCCAAATTAGAAATTTATGCTTATATAAATTCTAATTCTTTTATATTGTTCTCCTCTTGGTCTAATGAAAAATAATGTAAAGAATATAATTGCAACCATGTAATCACTGTAGTGATTGTATAACCAATTTTTAATCAATTAAATTCAATATACTTATACTTTATAAACTGCTGATATTTGAAAGCTGAAATTTCTGCTTGAATTCCCAATTCTTTTTGATGTCTTGTAAGGCAATGAATTCATTATATATTCATAATCACACCCAACATTTCTGCTACAAGCATCAATACGCATTTATCATCTCAGGTTGATATTAATGGTTTTGGTGTTTGGAAGGGAAAATAAGAGCAATGTGTTGCAGGAATGATGTCAGTTGTATCTGCCATTGTTTCTAAATTTGACTTGTAGTAAGCAATACTGCCAGTGTGGTTCCCTCTCTCTGTTGAAAGTTCAACCTGGCTAAAGAACGGGGCCTCCAAATCTTACTATGTGGACATGGTTTTAGGGTTTCCTTAGTGTGCTTAGAGTATGACAGCTGACTTTTCCTAGAGAAGTTGATATGGAGGATAATGAAGCAGAAACCACAATGTTTTATATGTAGCCTTGAGTAGCACACTCTTCCTGCAGTATCTTATCGAATATGCACATTTCCCTATTCCATAAAAGAAAAAATGAAGATGAAGATAAATGATCCATTTCTGGCCATTTTGTAAGCTGATGACTACAGGCATGTTCTATAAATTTTCAAATATATACATGTAAAATTGGAGGCAAATAACAACAACAAAGAAATGAAAAATAATCAGAAAGAAAAAGAAAATCATTGATGCTACATTGACCCGTCCAGCAGGTCCAGTTATTCGAGGGTCTCGAGGGGACCTTCTTCTAAGAACCAAATGGGGGGAGGGAGAGATGGACACCAAGTGTGAGGAATGACACAGAGACCAGTCTGATTAGCATCAAGGTGTAACTGTATTAGCAAGGCTCAAGGCTTAAATGGACAAGCAAAAGGGGAAGTACTTCTCAGCAGGAGGGATGGGGCAGTGGAAATTTTTCTTTTGGCAACTACACAGGGGAAGCAGGAACTTGGTGGTATCAGGGTACATCTTGTGGTCAGGACATCTGGTGGTGACTTAGAGCTGGAACAATCTGTGGTTGTTCTCAGAGAGGTGTGTCGTTGGCCCGCTTTTGACCCCCTTTTCTTCTTTTAGGGGGGAGGCCCAATTCAGAGATCAGGACAATTGTGTTGTCTTAATAGCTCCCAACACTACATATCAAATGGTGGACTCAGAATTTGAATCCCTGTGTTTAATCTATAGAATATGTGTTTTTAAAATAGATGAAACAGATTGAAAATACGACTCAGTTTTACAGTGCTTTCCTTATATGCACATGGGTGGAAGTTTCCACATTCAAGGAGGGAGGACTAGAGGAGGGGGAAGTGAGTGAGAGATTAAATACTTTATTGTAGTATTCAACTTTGATGACTAGAGACTTGCATATTACTTTTCTATTGTATCCAATGCTATGCATATTCAGCTATTAACATATATTCTCATTTCTTTATTATCTTTGGAAATTATTTAAAGCTTTACCTGGATTTTTCATATTTTGAAATTATTAACAAGCTGTCTTTATATATTGCTTTTTTTTTGAGTCTCTTTTACTGTTGGTGTGGGCAGGTTAAAACTCACTTGCCCAATTACTGAAACAACCCTATATAGCCCAAGCAAGTCTTGAATTCACAACAACCCTTCTGCCTTAGCCTCTTAACTGGTAGGGTTAGCCATCTGTCTTAGTCAGGGTTTCTATTCCTGCACAAACATCATGACCAAGAAGAAAGTTGGGGAGGAAAGGGTTTACTAAGCTTACACTTTACATACTGCTGTTCATCACCAAGGAAGTCAGGACTGGAACTCAAGCAGATCAGGAAGCAGAAGTTGAAGTAGAGGCCATGGAGGGATGTTTCTAACTGGCTTGCTTCCCCTGGCTTGCTCAGCCTGCTCTCTTATAGAACCAAGACTACCAGCCCAGAGATGGTCCCACCCACAAGGGGCCCTCCCCGATTGATCACTAATTGAGAAAATGCCTTACAGCTGAATCTCATGGAGGCATTTCCACAACTGAAGCTCCTTTCTCTGTGATAACTCCAGCTTGTGTCAAGTTGCCACAAAACTAGGCAGTACAACATGTTTCCAGGCTTTTATTTTACAATTTGAAAGTTGTTTTTGAGTAACGATTATGATGATTTTTCACATTGCATTTACCCTTTATTGATAAATTTAGCACTGCATACTAAGTTCATAGACATCTTCTGTAGATTGATCAGATAATAATTCGAAAGAGTCTGTCAAATTTCTTTTCCAAACTTTCTTCAAGTAAACTTTGTAACAAAAATTAAAAGTGTCACCAATGGTCATAAAATCTGTTCTTAATAACTGAAATGAATGCCAAACTGAATTTGTTTCTTGGGACCTGTTATTGTGATTACTACATTGAAGGCTTATTGGTAGCTAACTTAAGCAGTACTGGGGATATGTAATTAGTAGAAGATAAGAGAACAGCATAAGAAAAACATCATTTCACTATTCTATCAAATTAGCTGATTTGTTTCCTTTAAAAGTTTATCTTAAATGCATAAACCTCCTTGGGAAATAATAGAGTATTTTTTGTATAGTATAGTTAAATATCATTCAATGATATCTTTTATCTTTCATCCATCATCGTCCTTTCATCTATCTCTGACTGTGCTTCTATCCATTTTTCTGTAATTCAGAAAAAAATTGCAGTTATGAGCTGGAAGGAAGAAGTTATTCTAAAGAATTTCAGAAAGATAGCTAGTGAACAAAAATCCTAAATGCAGCTTTCTTCTCTGCTTAATATAGTGCAGTGGTGCTCCCAAGGTTGCAGTACATGAAGGTTGGCAGTGAAAAATCTGGATATGGGATTTGTCTGCATAACGCAGTGGTAATCAACCTTCCTAATGATTTCACCCTTTAATACAATTCCATATGCTGTGTTGACCCCATGCATAAAGTAACTGTAGTTGCTTCTTCCTACGCATAATTTTGCTGCTGCTAGAAATTGTGATGTAAATATCTGCGTTTTCTAATGGTCTTACAGGAACACTATGAAAGGGTTATTCAACTCCAAGGGAGTTGGAATTCACAACTTGAAAGCCACTGACTTAAAGGATTAAAAAAACCACAGTATCTTCTTTACATAATGAAAATGTATGGGGCTGGTGAGATGGCTCAGTGAGTAAGAGCACCCGACTGCTCTTCCGAAGGTCAGGGGTTCAAATCCCAGCAACCACATGGTGGCTCACAACCATCCGTAACAAGATCTGACTCCCTCTTCTGGAGTATCTGAAGACAGCTACAGTGTACTTACATATAATAAATAAATAAATCTTTAAAAAAAAAAAAAAGAAAATGTATAAGCTCAGATCAGAGCATATTCCACGCATAATCTATTTACTTAAATATATATATATATACTTTTACTTATGCATGAATAAGCACAATCTTTTGTAATTGGTTATTTTATGTTTTTATTTATATATCAAATATTGTCCAACTTCCCTATTTCCCCTCTGCAAACCTCCTATCCCATCTCCCTCCTGCTTACCACCCATTATCCCACTATGCTAGGGCATTGAGCTCCCATAATACCAAGGGCCTCCCCCTCCGATTGATGCCAGATATACATATATACATACACATACAATCTTTGGTTAGTGTTTTAGTCCCTGGGAGCTCGGGGGGGGGGGTGTTCTGGTTGTTTGATAGTGCTGTTCCTCCTATGGGGTTGCAAACCCCTTCAGCTCATCCAGTCCTTCCTCTAACTCTTCCATTGTGGTCCTGTGCTCAGTCAGATGGCTGGCTGTGAGCATCCTTTGGTTAGGCTCTGGCACAACTATACCAGGCTCCTGTCAGCAAGTAGCATAAGAGTAATCTTATCTGAGACTGAGCACATTTTCCTAAATACCAACTTGCTTTAATGATGGAAAATTATAACTCCAAATGCAATCTTCTAGTCTACTACAGAACATTTGTTGTATTTTCTGTTTTAAAGTACATTTTGAAAGTTTAGGATTGTGTCTTTTTAAAATAAATCTTCATAGAACATTTGATTCAGAAAACTTTATGTTTTTGTTTTATTGACAATAATTTCCTAAGACTTAATGTTAGTGTATATGTGATAGAAAAATACATCAGTTAGACCTCACACCTGCTCCTCAGTTCCAGACTCATTTAATTCGTTCAGACCTTATGAGATCAGAATGCAGTGTCTCAAGTTTGGAGCTGAGATGAAAGGATGGACCATCTAGAGACTGCCATATCCAGGGATCCATCCCATAATCACCTTCCAAACGCTGACACCATTGCATACACCAGCAAGATTTTGCTGAAAGGACACAGATATAGCTGTCTCTTGTGAGGCTATGCTGGGGCCTAGCAAACACAGAAGTGGATGCTCACAGTCAGCTATTGGATGGAACAAAGGACCCGCAATGGAGGAGCTAGAGAAAGTAGTCAAGGAGCTGAAGGGGTCTGCAACCCTATAGGTGGAACAACAATATGAACTAACCAGTACCCCTGGAGCTCGTGTCTCTAGTTGCATATGTAGCAGAAGATGGCCTAATCAGTCATCATTGGGAAGAGAGGCCCCTTGGTCTTGCAAACTTTATATGACTCAGTACGGGAAACTCCAGAGCCAAGAAGTGAGAATGGGGGGTTAGGGGGGTGGTCTGGGGGACTTTTGGGATAGCATTAGAAATGTAAATGAAGAAAATACCTAATTTAAAAAATAAATTAAAAAATTCTAATAAAAAAGAATGCAGTGTCTCATCTTTCTCTTTAACGTGCTATTTCATTTAAAACAATCAAAAAAATTTAAGATCTATCAAAGCTTTTGATACAGTGCTTTATAGAGTAAGTTCCAAAACCAGTTTTATTTCAGACTTTTACTAGCTATTATATAAATAGCATATATATATATATATATATATATATATATATATATATATATATGTATACATATATATGACAACTGGTTATTGCAAGGATACTTGTTACATCATTGGTAAGTCTGCCTCTTCAGAAAGCATCTAGACTAGTTGGCATTATCGCAGAATCATACATGAATCCTGATGGCATTAGCTGATATTTGCACCAGTCTTGTGCTGCACTATATATGTTGGCAGGAACTTGAAATTTCAAGAAGAAACAGCACAATTTTTCATCATAGAGTGCTTAAATGAAAAAAAAGAAAAAAGAAAAAACCAGGAATATGTCGTTGGTACAGATTTTTCGGTCCCCTTACATTTTTCCTCATTTAAATACCCCTAAACTTTACAGTCTGTTTCTTTATTCAGTTGCTATCATATCAATGTATTCATTTCTATGTAGCACATATTTAAAAATAAGCAAACACCTACTCAAACAGAATTCTATGTAATTAGATGTCCTTTTCCTCCTGACTTGAGAACTACTGAAAAAATAAAAGAAAGTAAAATCACACTGGGTAAATTTGGAGTTACCAGGTATTTATTTCAGGACGGTTCTTGACACTGAGTAGTTCATCATCAAACCACTTTCTACACACTCTTGAAGTTATCACTTCAGATTTTTACTCACTTATCAATTTCTACAAATACGGGAAACCATACAAGCAAACGTCTTAACTATGTTTTCAAAGTATTAATTTATTTTACTCCATTGTTTCCTGTCTTTTTATTTGTATTTGATTATAATTAAAGGACTTCTGCTCATTTCTTTGCTAGAGACCACTGCTTCCTAACCTGCCTTTAGTTGTGAAGGATTTGTTTTTAATTAATCTTCAAATTTCATCCCTAATTGGTATTCATAAAGAAATTCATGTCTCTTACTTCTCTAATTTGACTTATGAGGAAATACCTGTATAGACTTTCCTCTATTCTCTACTATTTTATCTGTAATTATGTTTAATATTGTGGTTTAAACATCATTTCCTTGATGACGCTTTAAAAATAAAATCATCAGAGCAGGCAAAAACCTTGATTACATCTTCTTTGAGCATCTGCACATACCTACTTTTAAACATTTACTTCATATTTATTTGTGTGTCATGAATAACCTCATCCTTAAACTCTTTCGAAATTTCTTTAAACGTGATACTTAAATAATCATATTCAAATTAGTTATTGAAAAATAAACGATGATATCTCTCCACAAACATCTTCTGCATGGTGGGTATTTTAGAAATGTAATAGTCATGTTTTCTACCATAACAATTTTATAGCATGTGGTGCTATTTGTCCAGCATGCAGGAAATTTAATCAGTCAGAGGCTTTAGGTGAAGGGAGAACTTTTCAAGCGTCCTAACTCTTTTAGTGTTTGACTTGATTCAAGTTTACATGAAATTTGGTGTAGTTTGTAGCATACTTTTAGTCAGTTTCAAATACACTGTATTGTACTGCTCTCTTCAATATTTACATGAATACTTTTAACATGTACTATGCCATAGTTTTTGTTATGTTTAAACATGTATATTTATTTATAGACATACATGTATGTGTGTATATAAATGTATAATGTATACATATGTATATAATACATATGTATTATTAATCATAAAGGTCAAATACTCTCTGGGATTATTGTAACATGAAATTTTAAGAACTTAAGGAAATTTTTCAGTTAAACCAAAAGTATTACGTTTCTGAGGACAGTTATTTTGAAAATCATTAACATTAGATGTTAAAAATCTTTAGAAGATATAATACATTATAATAAAACTAATATTTGATAAGTACAATACATTATAAATAAAATATTTAGTATAGGATATAGAATATTTGACTTATTTGAATATTCATTTATTGTGATGCAGACAAAGTTGCAGCATTAAAAAAATTAAAGCAATTATAAAAATACAAATATCAGTTTTAAACCAAGTACAAATGAATTAATTGCCAAATTTGTTTTACTGAATATTGGGATTCTAAAACTGAGGACACTTTCATATTTAATAAACATACTTATATTAAGATCTTGTGAGAGTAAATAACATAAAGGTTTACTTAAGTCTGTGTTTAGCCATTTAATATTTGAATGTAGGATATTACTAGAATTGACTAAATTTATGATGTTTGAACACACACAGTAATTCTTATTGATCAATGAAATAGGAATGAAAATTTCATACAGTTGTTGGATGCTATCTTATCTGTCCCTAGTTCTCAATCCACTCATACGTAGAAACAGAATCTAATAAGCAAAACAATATATGAGAAATTTTACAATTCAGTTATAATTTGTATGGAGGTTTACTTGTTACAATAAAAATAATAGCATTGTTTTGTCTTGGCTCTGTCTATGGTTTTGCTTAATATAGCAATGTTTTTGTCTAGACTCTGTTTATGGTTTTGTTTAAAATGTCTTTCCTGAAAGGTGTTTGATTTCGGTAATCAAAACCTAGGACTGCATTGGTTTAGTTAGTGTTTCTGATTACTGCTTTCCAAAGAACTGTTGCCTAGCAACCATATTGGGAACGAATGTACTTTTAAGTCATACAAGAGCACAGAAAACAGAATGATACAGGGATTTCAAGACATGGTCCACCTTACCTAAGTGTAGTTGTCATAAGTGGAAATAGCCATAGATGGCTCTATGAGACATCTTTAACAAAGAATTGAAAAATTGAACCCTTTTTTCTTCTCTTCTATCAAGTTCAAGATATTCAGTTTTATGCTGAGGTCATAGCTGTATATGGTGTTGAATTTTATGCAGGATGATAGTTACAATTTTATTTTCATTCTTCTGCATTCAGCCATCCAGTACAATAACCATCATTTGTTGGAGATTCTGTCTTTCCTCCAGCATATATATTTGGTTTCTTTGTAAAAAATTCATAGCTGTAGCTGGGCAGCGGTGGCATACACCTTTAATCCCAGCACTTGGGAGGCAGAGGCAGGCAGATTTCTGAGTTCGAGGCCAGCCTGGCCTATTATAAGTATGTTGATTTTTTCATATGAAATTAAACAATTTAAAAAAATTTCTGTGAAGAACTGTTAGAATATTAATGGAGTTACATTGATTTTTGGTTAAGATAAATCTTTATACAATATTAATTTTATTGTTTCACTGACATGGATGTTAATTCTCAAATTGTTCTAAAAATAGAACGTGAAGGAATGTTTTCTATTTCATCATATGAAACCACTAATACTTTGCTACCAAAACCAAACAATGATACAACCAAAATATACATAGACCAGTATCTCATATGGACATAGATTCAAAAATATGTCTCAGTAACATACTTTCAAACTCAATGAAAGCACATCAAAAGTTTATCAACCACACTCACACTGCTTTCATCCCAGAGATACAGGGATGGTTCAAGATACATAAATCTAATCTTCCCCATGAACAGACTGACAGAGAAAAATACTACATGATTACTTAATTAGATGAAGAAAAGAAGGCCTGTGAAAAATTCGAAAAAACCTTTCATGATAAAATTGCCTGAGATATCAAAGATACACAGGACATACCTCAACATAATAGAAGCAATTTTCAGCAATTCCATAAAAAGTATCATACTAAATGAGAAAAACTCATAGCGTTTCTACTTAAATCAGGAATATAAGGATTCTTCCTCTGAACCAATCCAATATAGCATTTGATGTATCAGCCAGAAAAATGAGGCAACTGACTGACATAAAAGGAGGATGTGAAGAAAAAATACAAATCAGAAAGGAAAATGCCAAAGCATCCCTATTCGTAGACTATTTAGTTTTATATATAAGTATCCACAAAATCTCAAAAGGTTTCTTCTAAAGTGTATAAAAACATTAAGTAAAGTACCGGTTACAAAATTAACACATAAACTAAGTAGCTTTTCCATGTACAAATGACACTTCCTATTCACAAAAGGACTGAGGAAAATATCAGGGAAACCATATCTTTCTCAAGAGCCTCAAAATATATCAGATTAACTCTACAAACAAACAATTTAAAGTCTTGTGTAATATAAGCATTAATATATCAAAGAAATTGAATAAAATGCCAGTTTATGAGAAGATATGGAATGGTTTTGGAACATAAATTACAGTAATTAAATAATTGTATAAAATAACACATATTTCACTGTAGTTCTTAAGCATTCCAAATTAAAAATAAAATAACAAAGCAAACAAATCATTCATTACTACCATCTTAAATTATATTCTATAATTCTTGCCCAGCATTTGTGATAATCATTCTGTACAGTCTGATGCTCATTCCTCCTGTGTTGGAGAGCTTTCCATCAATGTAACAAATACCAGAGAAAGTCAGTTGAGTCCAAATTACAAGTTTATGCATAAATGCATTCATGCATGATAACTCTCTATGGCCCATATATTTTACATGGCAGTTTTAGGAAAAAAATTTGAATTAATTTTTGGTTTTATTAGATATGCTATATTTTTTTAAATTTGAGATTATAAGATAATTACAAACTTTTCCCATTCCCTTTGTTTCCTAAAATCCTCCCATATACCCTTCCCCGACCTTCTTCAAATTCATGGCTCCTTTCTTTCAATAAGTGTTGTTGCTTGCATATGATGTTACTTCTATGTATGTTTTAGGGCTGAGCATTCGACAATGGCTAACCAGTTGTCATGTTCTTCCCTGAGAAAGACCACCTCTTATATCTTGGGTATCCTAAGTTTTGGGCTAATATCCACTTATCAGTGAATACATATTGTGTGAGTTCCTTTGTGATTGTGTTACCTCACTCAAGATGATGCCCTCCAGGTCCATCCATTTGGCTAGGAATTTCATAAATTCATTCTTTTTAATAGCTGAGTAGTACTCCATTGTGTAAATGTACCATAATTTCTGTATCCATTCCTCTGTTGAGGGACATCTGGGTTCTTTCCAGCTTCTGGCTATTATAAATTGGGCTGCTATGAACATAGTGGAGCATGTGTCCTTCTTACCGGTTGGGACATCTTCTGGATATATGCCCAGGAGAGGTATTGCTGGATCCTCCTGTAATACTATGTCCAATTTTCTGAGGAACCACCAGACTGATTTCCAGAGTGGTTGTACAAGCTTGCAATACCACCAACAATGGAGGAGTGTTCCTCTTTGTCCACATCCTCGCCAGCATCTGCTATCACCTGAATTTTTGATCTTAGCCATTCTGACTGGTGTGAGGTGGAATCTCAGGGTTGTTTTGATTTGCATTTCCCTGATGATTAAGGATGTTGAACATTTTTTCAGGTGCTTCTCTGCCATTCGGTATTCTTCAGGTGAGAATTCTTTGTTCAATTCTGAGCCCCATTTTTTAATGGGGTTATTTGACTTTCTGGAGTCCACCTTCTTGAGTTCTTTATATATATTGGATATTAGTCCCTTATCTGATTTAGGATAGGTAAAGATCCTTTCCCAATCTGTTGGTGGTTTTTTTGTCTTATTGATGGTGTCTTTTGCCTTGCAGAAGCTTTGCAGTTTCATGAGGTCCCACTTGTCAATTCTCGATCTTACAGCACAAGCCATTGCTGTTCTATTCAAGAATTTTTTCCCTGTGCCCATATCTTCAAGGCTTTTCCCCACTTTCTCCTCTATAAGTTTCAGTGTCTCTGGTTTTATGTGAAGTTCCTTGATCCACTTAGACTTGACCTTAGTACAAGGAGATAGGAATGGATCGATTCGCATTCTTCTACATGTTAACAACCAGTTGTGCCAGCACCATTTGTTGAAAATGCTGTCTTTCTTCCACTGGATGTTTTTAGCTCCCTAAGATACAATTTGCTAAACGCATGAAAGTCAAGAAGAATGAAGACCAAAATGTGGACACTGTGCCCCTTCTTAGAATTGGGAACAAAACACCCATGGAAGGAGTTACAGAGACAAAGTTTGGAGCTGTGATGAAAGGATGGACCCTCTAGAGACTGCCATATCCAGGGATCCATCCCATAATCAGCTTCTAAACGCTGACACCATTGCATACACTAGCAAGATTTTGCTGAAAGGACCCAAATATAGCTGTCTCTTGTGAGACTATGCAGGGGCCTAGCAAACACAGGAGTGGATGCTCACAGTCAGCTATTGGATGTATCACAGGGCTCCCAATGGAGAAGCTAGAGAAAGTACCCAAGGAGCTAAAGGGATCTGCAACCCTATAGTTGGAACAACATGATGAACTAACCAGTACCCAGGAGCTCTTGTCTCTAGCTGCATATGTATCGAAAGATGGCCTAGTCGGCCATCAATGGAAAGAGAGGCCCATTGGACTTGCAAACTTTATATGCCCCAATATAGGGGAATGCCAGGGCCAAAAGAATGGGAATGGGTGGGGAGGGAAGTGGGGGGCGCTATGGGGGACTTTTGGGATAGCATTGGAAATGTAATTGAGGAAAATATGTAATAAAAAATATTAAAAATTTAAAAGAAAGAAAGAAAGAAAGAAAGACCACCTCTTCCATTTACAGCGTTTATCAATTGCCGATAGCTCTTTGTATAGGACTGAAGTCTAGTGGGCTTTTCCCCACCTTCTTTGGCATGTCCACTGGTTTTTGTCCTTGTTCAGCAATCATGTTAGTGATATTTTACGTGTGTAACTTGTAACATTATTAGAAGACACAGTCTCAGATCATTCTTCCTATTGTGCTGGCTTTTACAATCTTTCTGCCTTCTTTTCCACAATGTTTCCTGAACTTTAGGTGTTGAGGTTGGTAGATATATCCATTGGTGTTTGACAATTTTAAATTTGATTGGTTGCAGTGGTTTTCTACAGATCTTTGTAAGTTTCCTTGGTGAGGAATGGTAACAATATGTTTCTGTGAGTATAAGGATAGATGTTTGTGCTTATGTTTATGTTAAAGATTATGCTGGTTTAGCAATTACAGGCAGTATGTTCTCTTCCAATAACCATGTATTCACAAGCACTGAGTATTTAGCTGGGATCTTTTGTACTTGGTTAGCATGGCTTCCTTCTTGTTGAGTGTCCTCGTTAGTCCAATTAGAAAGCAGTTGACTACTGACAACAATATGTACCAAAATGCACTTTATTATTATTATTATTATTTTATTAGATATTCTCTTTATATACATTTCAAATGCTATCCTGAAAGTTCCCTATACCCTCCCTCCGCCCTGCTCCTCTACCCACCCACTCCCACTTCTTTGCCCTGGCATTCCCCTGTACTGGGACATATAAAGTTTGCAAGACCAAGGGGCCTCTCTTCCCAGTGATAGCTGACTAGACCATCTACTGCTACATATGCAGCTAGAGATATGAGCTCTGGGGTTACTGGGGTTAGTTCATATTTTTGTTCCACCTATAGGGTTGCAGACCCCTTCAGCTTCTTGGGTGTTTTCTCTAGCTTCTCCGTTGGGGGCCCTGTGTTCCATCCAATAGATGGCTGTGAGCATCCACTTCTGTATTTGTCAGGCACTGGCATAGCTTCATACAAGACAGCTATAACAGGGTCCTTCAGCAAAATCTTTCTGGCATATGCAATAGTGTCCGGGTTTGGTGGCTGATTATGGGATGTATCCCTGGGTGGGATAGTCTCTGGATAGTCAGTCCATCCTTTCATCTTAGCTCCAAACTTTGTCTCTGTAACTCCTTTCATGGGTATTTTGTTCCTTATTCTAAGGAGGAAAGAAGTATCCACCCATTGGTCTTCCCTCTTCTTGATTTTTCTTGTGTTTTGCAAACTATATCTTGGGTGTTCTATGTTTCTGGGCTAATATCCACTTATCCGTGAGTGCATATCTAATGACTTCTTTTGTGATTGGGTTACCTCACTCAAGATGATATGCTCCAGATACATCCATTTGTCCAAGAATTTCATAAATTCATGTTTTTAATAGCTGAGTAGTACTCCATTGTGTAAATGTACCACATTTTCTGTATCCATTCTTCTGTTGAGGGACATCTGGGTTCTTTCCAGTTTCTGGCTACTTTAAATAAGGCTGCTATGAACATAATGGAGCATGTGTTCTTATTACCAGTTGGAACTTCTTCTGGGTATATGCCCAGGAGAGGTATTGCTGGATCTTCTGGCACTCTTAAGGTTATCTTGTCATCCAATCCATAATACAGTTCAGAGGCATTATAGGATGTTGACATGTCTCCTACCTTTGGAATTTTTAGGGTTTTTTTTTTTTGTTTGTTTGTTTGGTTGGTTTTTAAAGAAAGATATTTATTTACATCAAACATGTTCCCCTCTTGGTCACACCTCACAGAGTTCCACCATGTGCTGTTACCTTTGCCTCTGGGAAGTTGCCCCACCCCAAACCCATCATCAACCATTGCTGTGGCATCAAAACTCTACAGGATTAGGTGTGTCCTTTCACTAATCCTCAGGAAGAGGCCTTTCCGGTCAGTTCTAGCTCATGGTTCTCTGGACTATTTCTGAAGTACATGGTTTCTTCAGCCATAGGGATAGGCTTTCCACCTTTGGTATTGCCCGCCGCTTTTGTGTGTCCCCCTGGTAAGAACACGCTCAGGGCAACCGGAATCTTCTGCAGTACAAACTTTATTGCTTACCCCATCAGGAGCCAGTGGAGAAGAGAGCCAGAGAGAGAGAGAGATATGGCGGAGCCCCCTCCCTTTTATGGAGGACTGTCCTCAGCCTCGGACGTGTCACTCCCTGATTGGCTGCAGCCCATCAGCCAGAGTTGTCGTCACGGGAAAGGCAGAGCACATGGCGTGGAAAGCTACCCCAGCACATGCGCAGCTTGCTTGTTTACTACTTAGAACACGGGTGTCAGTGCCATCAGCGCCATCTTGTAATGGCAAATGTGAAGGCGGCTCCTTACATCTCCCCCTTTTCTTTTATATAAGAGCAATAGGCCACCCATAATAATGAGAGTGGAGATAGAGGTCAAATCCCCAGTGTGTAAAATAGGGGCTTTACACAAAACCTCCTCCCAGGCTCATCACCCAAAGGGGTCTTGGTCCGCTCCCGTGTCGTTTTTCCTGGGGGAAGGACACTTGGACACTCAACCTTCTTGAAAGATGACATGTCTCCCTAGAATAGGCTCATATATGCCACAGAGCCCTTCTACTGCAGTGCTTAGCCATGCAACTCTCTCGGGCTGCTGAAGCACACTCACTCTATCCCGTGCAATGAGACTAGCCTCGTGGGGTGCAAGAGCTGAGTGGCCAGCGACCTATTGCTTAAGCATAGATAACCATATATCAGGGGAAGCACCATGTTCTAGTGCTGCAAGCGCCTGGGAAATAACCACCATGTCTCTCCTAATTTGGGCCTTAAGCTTACAGACCAATCAAAGAAGCAACACTAATCCACAGCAAAGAACAGCTCCAAATAATTCCACCCCCACCCATTCTTTAAAGAAGGAAAATGTTGAAAAGATAGTCTTTAGGTCAGGGACAGGTCCAAGTGCGTGGGGCAAGTCTCAATTTTCAAAGGGTCTGTTCAAATTTAGCCGTCCAATTCTGTATCTCCCAACGCTGCTCTCCCTTTGTTGTTATCGCACTGGACATCACCAAGACGAGGGACATCAGTATTCCCTTGGTCAGTCTGGATTTTTCGGGTGAGTCTTTCTGGTATCCAAAATGGGTTGTCTTCATTCTGTGGAAAAACACAAACAGCTCCCCTGGATCTTATCAAAATAGGATCCGGGCCTTTCCATTTGTTATTTAAAACATCTTTCCATTTAACCATCTCTTTGGGCCTATCTGGCTCTGAACAATGACGTTCAGCCGCTGTATCTTTGTTAATTGTCCAGTGGCTTCACCTGTTCGGGAGAGCGCCTTCCAGGCCTTAATAGCCGTGGAGGAAATTTGGGCATAAGCTCCCCAGTGATAATTTGTTTGATCAGCGGTATAAGCTCCCTGACCCGTTAACAGGTCAAAGGTCCAATCTCTCTGCTCTGGAGTCAAAGCGGCAGCATTTGCTCGGGCCTGCGTTTGTGCAGCCTCTTGCCATAGTGCTCTCCATTCCATATATTTGCCCACACTGGGGAGAGGGCTTTTGCAATCATTTGCCAATCGGCAGGAGTTAATGCCTCGCCAGCAAGCCTGTCTAACTGCACCAAGGTAAAATTAGCATTGGCTCCATATTTACGGACCAACTTAGCAAGCTCTTTAACCTGTGTATACTCTACTGGAGCGTGGACATGCCCACCCTCGGCTCCTTCAAAGACTGAAAATGCCTGTTGTATCTTCCTTTGTGCCTCTCTTGAAATGAACGAGTCCGCGCACTGCCTCTCTGCACAGGGCTGACGCACTACGCAGGGAGGGGGCTCGCATAGGGCGGAGGTGCACTATGACCTTGAGGCCAAGCAGCAAGCTGGCCTTTGCCAGCTGCTTTTGGCTTTTTTCTTGACCTATAAGCTCGCATTTCTCTCTCATAACGAGCTGCTCCCTCCTCCAAGTCTGTTTTCTCAGAAGGGCTAATTTTTTCATCTGATTTACAGCTACTAAGAACTGGCTCTTTAAACTCATCTCTTTTCTCCTCTTTCCTTCTAATCTCTCCCCAGGTATTTTTCCCTGACATTAACTTTTCTTTTTTCCTTTGTTTTTTCTCCTCTTTCCTTCTAATCTCTCCCCAGGTAATCTTCCCTGACATTAACTTTTCCTTGGGTTCAAGACCCGTGGAAAGGCCTGTATACTTATTTCGCGCGCCATGCTTTCTCTTTTTTCCTGCTCTCTCTCCCCGCTTTACTTCTGATAGACTGTCTTGAATTTTGTCCAGAATTCTCTACCCTGTCTTAACCACTTGTTGACATGTGAAAAGAAATAAAAGGGCTTTTAACACTAGAGAAAGTTCAAGACCAGATATACCTTGTAAAGCTGTAACGAACGCGCATCCGTTCCCCAGCTGAAGAGTTCTGAACCCACGCCGGATCCTTCTCAACAGTCTGTTTTGTGGGAACACTTCATTACCACAGTTCCCCACCTGAAGAGTTCTGAATCCACACCGGATCCTTCTCAACAGTCTGTTTTCCGGGAACACTTCATTAACCGCTCCTTCCCCGTGATGTAGTAGCTCGCGGGTTTCAGCACCATTTATTGCCCGCCGCTTTTGTTCCCCCTGGTAAGAACACACTCAGGGCAACCGGAATCTTCTGCGGCACAAGCTTTATTGCTTACCCCATCAGGAGCCAGTGGAGAAGAGAGCCAGAGAGAGAGAGAGATATGGCGGAGCCCCCTCCCTTTTATGGAGGACTGTCCTCCGCCTCGGACGTGTCACTCCCTGATTGGCTGCAGCCCATCAGCCAGAGTTGTCGTCACGGGAAAGGCAGAGCACATGGCGTGGAAAGCTACCCCAGCACATGCGCAGCTTGCTTGTTTACTACTTAGAACACGGGTGTCAGTGCCATCAGCGCCATCTTGTAATGGCAAATGTGAAGGCGGCTCCTTACACTTTGGGTAGTAACCAAAGGCAGCAATAGGATATAGGTTTGAAGAGCTTCTTAGACCATGCTGGCCAACAAGTCAAAAGGGGGCTTCTTATGTCTGATATTGAGGGTTTTGTTAGGTGGTCTTAGGCTCTTGGAAGGAACACGGTCAGCTCACTTGAGTAAAGTTCATAAATGGAATTATATATGCTCTGGGTATTTTTTAGGTAAATAGTTAATATTTATTGTGATCCTTTATGGCTTTTAAAGATACACTTATTGTTATTTTACTCACATACATCCTGTATTTGCCTCATTCTCTCCCGCCTCCCCACTAAAGAACCTCCCCGTTTCTATTTCCCATATCACATCACTTGTACGAGTGTCTGTTTATGTTTATGCATGGAGGCCAGAAATTTCCTGGGTGTACATCTCAGTAAGCAGTACTCCTTGGTATTAAAGCAGGTACCTTTCAGTGCCCTGACGTTTGCTAAAGGCAAGGTGCATTGGCCAGTAGTCAAACTAATACGCTTATCTGCTTTCCTGTGCTAGGCTAGAATGTGTGAATCACTACATTAGGATTTTTCTCTTCCTCTTGTCTTCTGGGAATTGAAACTAGTTTTTCACGCTTGTAAGAGAATCACTTAACCAAATGAGCTGTATTCTTGTACCAACTTCCATGAATTGTGGAGAAGCTACAGGAAACAACACAGGAAAACAACAGATTATCTGCAACCTCTATTTTCCCACCTCTTCCTAATCATTTCCATCTCTTTGACTAAGAAGTAGAGCCATAGTAAGAAGAACATAACACTCATAAACCTCCACAGCTTCTCCCCAGCCTGTATTCATCCCCATATGTTCTGTTTCTTCTTCTGTTGTTACAGATGAACATTTTTAGCTGCCATATGACAGGGAAGGTGCACAGGAATGGTACATTATGTTAGGAAGCTTGTCTAAGTTCTGACGGTTGGTGAGTGATATTCTGATGATTTAGAAACATACCCTACTTGTTTTAGTATTTAGGAGAGCCATCTCACAAAAGAAGAAATCTAAGTAATAAAAGAAGTGGTGACTGTCAAAGAGGGTGGGCTTGCCCTGTATGTTAGCCAGCAATCACAGTCATTACTGAGCTCTTGAAATAGGCTCAGTGTGATAGAAGAACTGAACTGTTATTTTTATTGAGTTCTAATTTATGAATAGCTATATGTGGTTCATCAGCAGGTTTGGGCAGCAGGATATTAGTTAAAAGATTTCAGAACACAGGTGATTTGCAAGATATCAAAACACGTTAGGAAGCCACTTCCTTAGCCCAGGAGAGTAAATGTCAGTGCTTAGGCTAGGAGATTAAAATCTGAATTCAATTTATTTATACCAGTTTGCCAATCTAGCAAGTGTGTGTGTGTGTGTGTGTTATTGTGTTTATGTAAGTAATATGCAGTTTCATTGTGATTCAAGTATGCAGGGGTGTGGAGGCTAGAGATCATCAACTATCCTGTCCTTATTCCTTGAGATAGGGTCCCTCACTGAACTTGATGGCCATTGTTTGGGCTAAAATGGCTAGTTCCTGAGCTCTGTTTGAACACAGACATCATAGGCACATATGGATAGCCTGGCTGTTTTGTTTGGTGTTCAGATTTTCCTCTCTTCTCTTCTCTTCTCTTCTCTTCTCTTCTCTTCTCTTCTCTTCTCTTCTCTTCTCTTCTCTTCTCTTCTCTTCTCTTCTCTTCTCTTCTCTTCTCTCTTTCTCTCTCTCTCTCTCTCTCTCTCTCTCTCTCTCTCTCTCTCTCTCTCTCTTCTTTGTACTTCTTTTTCCCCCATTTTTGATGTTATACTTGGACTTGGGCTCAGACTAACATGGTTGCATATCCAGCTCCTTTACCTACTGAGCCATGTCATGGAAAATTCTTTTTAAAAAGATGTTTTTGCATTTATAAAGTTTCCCTGCAAATATAAGTGAATAAATATCACATTTGTCTTTCTGTTACCTACTTGTCTTTCTGATTTACCTACTGAGCATATTGTCTTAGTTAGGGTTTCTATTGTTGTGGAAGAGGTATCAAAACCAAAAGAGCAAGTTGAATAGGAATAGGTCTATTCATCTTATACTTCCAGAGCATAGCTTATCATTGGAGGACATCAGGACAGGAACTCAAGTAGTGCTGGATACTGTGGACATGAACTGATACAGAGGATATGGAGGCTACTATTTACTGGCTTGCTTCCTCTGGCTTGCTCAGCCAGCCTTATTATAGATCCCAGGACTACCTGCACAGGAATGGCACCCACTGAAGTTCAATCTCATGAACATATTTCCTCAACTGAGGCTCCTTTCTCAGTGATAATTCTAGTTTGTGTCAAGTTGACACACAGAACTGGTACAGTGTTTAGTTTGCTTGTTTGTTTTCTAGTTCCAGAGGATTTCATAATTTCAGGTTTTTAAACGGTAAGAGTTCACTGAGTAAATGTACCACATTCATCTAACAAAAGACATCAAGATTGTTTCCAGTACCTAGCTGGTATTAATAGAGCAGCAATAAAAATAGGTGAACAAGTATCTGTGTGATAGTGTGAAGTGTCTTTAGGGTATATGCTGAAGATTAGTAGAGCTGGATATTGAGGTAGATCGATTCCCATTTTTCCAAAGAACCACCTCACTCATTTCCAAATAGGCTGTACAAGCTAGAAATTTTACCAGAAATGGATAAATGATCCTTTGCCTCCAAATCCTTGCACAATGAACACATCTTGTTTTATTGATCTTAGCCATTTTGATTGCTGTAAAATGAAATCTCAAAGTATTATTGATTTGTAATTCTCTCATGACTAAGGGTACTTAATATTTATTTAAATGTTTCCTACCCATTTTAATTCATCTTTTGAGAATTATCTATTTAGTTCTGCCTTCTATTTTTATGAAATATTGCTTTCTTGATATCTAAGGGATTTTTTATTCGACTCATTATATATTTGGATGTTAGCCCTATACTGTATGTGGAGATGGTAAAAATCTTTTTCCCATTCTGCAGGCTGCAATTTTGTCTGAATGATGGTGTCCTTCTCCAAACATAAAAAATTCACTTTCATGAAGTCCAACCTTAATTGTTGATCTTAGTGACTGCATTAATGGTATTCTGGGCAAAAACTCTTCTCTTGTACCAATTAGGTCAAGTTTATTCCCACTCTTTTTTTCCTATCATGTTCAGTATATTTGACTTTATGTTGAAGTCTGTGATTCATTTGGCATTGATGAGTATGAATCTGTTTGCATTTTTCTATTTGCAACATCCCATTTCTCCCGTTGTGGAGTCTGAGGTACTTTTTATCTGGTGTATACTTCTTCCTGTGTAGACATTAGCTGTTAAGTCAATAATAACTATGATAAAATCTGTTAAACTGCAGAAGTTAGGTATAGAGTAAACATGTCAGGGTGGAGCAGATATACCTTCTTAGGAAAGAGAAATAAAATATATATACACAAGTTATGGATTAGGTGATTATGAAACAGAATGATCAAGTGGAGAGTGTTGGGGAAGAGGGAAAGGGAGAAGGAATATGAGGAGAGACAGCCCAAATTAATGACAATTTGTTGAGTAGTGTGGAAACCTAATAAAGTACAAACTTCTTAAAATATATACATATAGGAAGGTGATTAAATGGAATAGCCAAATAATGGGGATATGAGGGATAAGGAGACTCAGTTGGACATCTCTTATCACCTAAGAAAGTCTTCAATACTGAGACTGGGTTACTTGTAATTGAGATAGCCAAGGAAGCATGGGAAATCCCACGCAACCCAGAATGTTCCCAAACTATATGTTACACTCTGCAAACGGATGGGAAGGCCCCATTGCTGAAGACAACACTTTCATAAATCAATGAACAAGGTCAAGTTAAGCTGGTGCCTACATAGAGATTTCCCCCCTGCATCTTAGTGTAATTGGTACAGGAAGGTACTATGAAAGCTACCTAAGCAGAAACAAACACCAAGTTAGCTATAAAAACTGATAACCAAGGGTTAGCTATAAAAACGGGTAACCAAGAGTATCAGACTGGATTGCCCAGAGGCCTAGAATAAAACTAAATACTACTGCTAGAAACATTTTACAGGAGCATAACATGACTCCTAATGACATTCTGCTAAACTCATAAATTAGTGCCTTACTTAGCTATTATCAGAGAAGCTTCCTCCTGCATCAAATGGGAACAAAGAGTATCCCAGAGCCAGATATTACTCATAGAGGTAGAGATCTTGGAACCTCAGCCCTAAATGAGATGTGTCCATCAAATCCTTCCCCTCCAGGCCTATGGACCTCTGAGGTAGAGAAAGAGAAAAGACCGTGAGAACCAGAGAGGATGGGGACACCAAGTAAACAAAGCCCTCTAAATGAACATGACTGATGACTTATGAACTCTCACAGGGTGATGTTACATACACAGACCATTTATAGATCTGCGCCATATGGGGGTCTTCGAACTGACTACAGAAGTGGACATATGCCTCTTCCCCAAGTCAAAAGCGATTCTTCAGTCTCTAACGGGCAAACACTTGGTGTTTTACATTGTATTGTTTCCTATTTCTAGTCTACAGGGACCAGGAGGTGTGAAATGTTGACATTCTAATGCCTGAAAAGAAACACCATATTCTGCTGCTTGACCCTTAAGGATCTCAGAGTCACAAAAATCTTATTAAACAGTGGGCACAAATGCTCAAAGAGAATGACTTAAGAAGTAGAACCAACCGTCTGACTGTCATACAGCATTTGGAAATAAAGTCAGAAAGTAGAATGCTAGTTGTCAGTGTTTAATTTTATGTTTATTTTTACAGAGCTAAGGGTCAGATCCTTGGCTTTGCCAATATTAGGGAAAAACTCTGCTATTTAACTTTCTTTAAACATATTATACATGAAGCCTCAGCCTAGTGGTGAATATTTCAGGATCTTGAGATATATTTAGACTTTAAAGATGAGATCTATGAATAATGTCAATTTTACTTTGAAGGTTGAGTTTTAACATTTTGTCATCCTTGCTAACCAATATTATTATCTAACTGGAGATTGTATCATTAGAATTTACATGTGTCTACTATCCACAGGGAAGAAAGGGATATTTTGCCCATGGATGTTCATTTTACTTTTAACAGAGAATTAATAATAAATATATGCTTTCCTCATCTATGAAACTGATTTTAGTTATATTTTGTATTATTGTTATTCATAGGTGGTTGTAGTGATAGTAATACTAGTAGTAAGAGTACTAGCATCTTTATTATATTACTGTGTGAAATCATCCATTTGTTTTTTGTTTCTTTTTTTTTTCTTTTTTTTAAGGATTTATTTATTTATTTATTTATTTATTTATTTATTTATTTATTTATTATATGTAAGTACACTGTAGCTGTCCTCAGACACTCCAGAAGAGGGAATCAGATCTCGTTATGGATGGTTGTGAGCCACCATGTGGTTGCTGGGATTTGAACTCCAGACCTTCGAAAGAGCAGTCGGGTGCTCTTACCCACTGAGCCATCTCACCAGCCCCCATCCATTTGTTAGAAGACATTTATGCAATATACCTGTAGATGAAGGTTAAGGGAAAACTTTGTGGTCTATCTTCTCTCCCTTTATTTTTACATGGGTTCTAGGATCAGTCTGAAGTTTTTAGGCTATCCTTGTTGAACAATGAGAACCTTATTCAGTTATCTGTCTTACTAGCTTTTTGTATCTTCTTCGTACAGTAAATATTTTTATCACTTTTAATGAAAAAGTATAGTCAATATACATAACGATGAAGCATGCATTGTTCCTATGTAAGCATTAAATAAAATAAGAAAATACAATATAAAAAAGGATACTTGCACAGATAGCCATGCCAGAAATAGATGTTGACATTATAAATAGTGATTGAAAATCTTGAAGTAATATCAATGAGTCACATGCTATAATAGAAAAAAAATACAGTTTAATTCACTTGCAGTTTTTTTTCTGTAGATAATTCAGCATATGATACTGAAGCTACAGAACGTGGTTTTTTATTGTGTATGTTCATGTGCTGGTACTGGTGGCAAATGAGCTTTAAGCCTGAAGTGCTGATGGTGCTGCACATGTTTATATGAGCAAGAGTCATGTGTGGATTCTGATATTTCAGTATAGTAAAAAATAGTAGAGCTTTTGAAAACAATAGCCTCTGTCATATCACCTCCCAGCCATTCTCTCCAAAGTTCTGATAATTACTGAGCAAAGAAAGCCACAATATGCCACTTTCAACTACTTAAAGGCCAACATGATGTTTTCAGTGTCACCAATGCAACACATTTTCAAGTTCTATTTAAAAAAATATGGTTTATCACTTTTACTGAAAATTAATAAGTACATGTGGTAGTGCATATGGTAATTGAGTTTCCAAATTTTCTATTACAGTTTGGATTTTAAAATTCCTGTCTTATGTTATGCTATGAAATGTATATATTTTTCTCAGATCATATGTTGCAAGTGTTAGTTTGAAATCAGGGTCCCCTATGCATTGCTAAGACAAGAGCTTAAAGCAACTGTGTTCTGCCTTTAACAGCTTTGTTGCTTTTCTCTCACAGATTAGACATGCACATTGAAAAATTATTTTGAGAAATATTGAGAGGGTGGTTTAAATACACTGTTCTTTTGCAAAAATTCTGTACAGATCTCAGCATTCTAATTGGAGATAGAATCTGCTATCTTTTTGCAAAACACTAAACACCATTGCTATGTACTTTTAAAGTCTTCTTCAACTTGTATTTCAACATACTGGTAATTTGAAAGGGGAAGAGAGGAAGGGAGAAAGGGGCTAAGGAAGAGGAAAGGAGTTTAAAAATGAGAAATAATTAGGAGGTATTTCATTTTAGATTAAATCATGAGTTGTAACCAGTATAACATTTCTCACATCAAATCTAACAAAGAGAAATAAAGTCAGTTTTACACAAAATTAAGAAAATGATCACTTCCTTCATTTAAACAACCACAATGACAGAAAGACACCCTACTAACATTCATAGCAGAAAAATTGCTCTATCTTTTCTGAAGTCAATCATTGTACTCTGCCTGTATTTCATAGTGTTTATCTTTTAAGGTTTTCAATCTCACTAACAACTTTAAGACTCCTTTCCTTCCTTTAGCTAACTTCACTAATTCCTGTGTAAAGATGTATATATTTAGTAGATGTGTACTGATCTCTCAATGTCTAATACCAATGTTGAACTCTGGGTATGGGGTTGTTGCCTTTAGATTAACAATAGTTTATTTTCCTTCCTAAACATATAATCCACATACAAAATGATATAACCATCATATTAGGCATCACTCCCATATGGAAACAATATACTTGTGCTAAGCACCTTTCTCCCCTGCAGATGTGGCTGGCACCTTTCTTCTGCCATCCTTTTTCATACTCTTTCTTTTATGTCACTGTGTTTTAGTTATGGTTCCTAGACGGACCCTATCCACTTTTGAGTTTAGGAACCTTAGTTTACTGGCAGTGTACTTTTTATTTTAATTCATTTTAATACTAATTTTTAAGACTGTTACTATGGTTATGATAGTATAAAACATGTTACTTCTGTTAATCAGATAGCCTACCGCATATTATAAAACCTTTGAAGAGTAATGCTATGAGGTTATGCCTTTTTTTTTAATCAGTACTATTGTATTTGTAGTACTCAATGTTAGCATCTACTAGGGACTTTACAACTCATCTGAAACATTTTCTGGAATGTATCTTAAAGCAGTCGCTGCTCTACTTGCATGGACAGTTTTAGCCTTTTACCAGAGTTGTGTTAAAAAAAAAGAATTAGAATTTAAACTTCATGACCCCCAGCCCATTTATGTACTCACTCTCCGGCACTTTGTCTTACCAAATTTATTTTTGGGGATAGCAGGGAACTTTTAAAAACGACCCTAAAATAAGTATGTTTTTACTGAGCCTTCTGCAGTTTCATTCATTGTTTTAATTTTCATATTTAAACATATTACCCTCAAAAGGTAAATTATTCTAATTTACCTATTTTATTTCAAACAGATCATGTTGTTTGTGAAGAAGAGTTTAAGTACGCCATGTTAGCTTTAAACTGTATATGCCCAGCAACATCTACACTCATTACACTACTGGTTCATACCTCTAGAGGGCAGTAAGTATATTTTTTTTCTTAAGATAACTGGTAGTTTTGTGATTTAGAGCTGTAGTAAGCAAAGATATACAACTAGATATGTGCCTACATTTGTTTTTGTTTACTTCATGAACATTAGAAAGATATGGACTTCTTAAGAGGCCCAAGACCTAAATAGTTTTGCTCTTGGTTGTTATTCTTATAATTCATTAATCTTGGATATAATAATTATGATCTACATTCTAATTTTCAACATCATTTCCATGATTAATACTTTTATAGTAATTAAAACTTTACCATAGGAATTCTATCAGTAGTAAGATCTTAAATAAAATTTATACGAAAGCTTTATGTATGCTATTGACCTGAAGGTTGTGTTTTTCTAGTGGTTAATATTTATATGTAATGAAGTAAACCCTATTATGTGCATTTTGCGGTATATGAGAGACGGCAATATCATTAGAAAATGTGATATTCTTTTGCATATTTTATCATTTAATATATACAAAATTTGTTTTGATTTGCATGAAGTAAGAAAATTTGGGGAGTGAACATACTGCTTTAATTTTAGAAAACAAATGTTGTATTGTGATGTATCTTGCTTCATATTACTTGGCATTGCAGGCAAAATATTGATTATTTAGTTAACTTTTACTGTGTGCTTTTAGTCAAGGTGTTCATTTGTTCATCTTTTTTTTTTTTCGTAAGTTAAATGGTTGTTATTTAAATGAACTACTAGAGGCCCCTTGGTCTTGCAAACTTTATATGCCCCAGTACAGGGGAACGCCAAGGCCAAGAAGTAGGAATTGGGTGGGTAGGGGAGCAGGGCGAGGGGTATAGGAAACTTTCGGGATAGCATTTGAAATGTAAATAAAGAAAACATTTAATAAAAATCTTTCACACCATTAATGGGAGGATTAGCCCTTGGTCTTGTGAAGGCTTGATGCCCAGTGTAGGGGAACACCAGGGCCAGGAAGTAGAAGCGATAGCACTCTCATAGAAGCAGGAGGAGGGGGGCAGGATAGGGGGTTTGTGGAGGGGAAACTGGCAAAGAGGATAGCATTTGAAATGTAAATAAATAAAATATTCAAAAAAAAAGCAAATCGATTTAGAATGAGTAATCTTTTTTCCCTAGACTTTATGGTAGATAGGAGTCACTAATATAAAAATAGTAAATGCCCAATGGTATTTTAAAGCAGACTTCACTATCTTTTCTCTAATTGCATTGTGGTTCTGCTTAGATGATAAAGATTCCCTCAGGGGCAATTTTCACAAATTCTTAATAGAAATATTTCCATTCTGCACAGTTCTGTGTGTTTAATCTCTGCAGTGGAAGGAGGGAGAGAGTGGAATTGTTTTCAAGTTGTATTCTAGTTTGATCCAATTAAAGTATAGGAAAATCTTTTGAACCTAGTAATGTTTAAAGTTTAACATTTTGATACAGTCATATTGTCTGTAATCAGCATTTCTTTAGTTGTAGCAAACTACACAGAATTATTAACAATTCCCTGCACCCTTTCAGCCCTGACCAGCCATCTAACTTAGTTCTGTTTCTTCTGGTTTGCCAGTGCTAGATTTTGGTTTGCCATGTGCCATGTGTTGCTGGACCAGGTTAGACAATTTTTGAGTGACATTTTCAAAGTCTAACTATACTATGACACACAATGAATGGTATTCTTATATTTAAGATGATGCCAGCACAGAAGTGTCCGTCTTTCATTTTTCTGTTTAACCTAGGATCAGCATACAGGTTGTTCCTAATACAATGAAAGACTCTGGTGTTGTCTCTATATTATGCCTTTATTAATTTGGAGTTTGTTAAATCTAAGAGTAGAATTACTAGATCATATGGCCACTCACTATGTAAATAATTTGTTGGATGCTGTTAAAATATTTATAAATAAATTATTATATTTTGAGTTTTCCTAGCTCTGTATCAGGGTTCCAATTTGATCACAGTTTCATCAGTACTTAATCTTCCCTTTTGCTTCCAACTATCATATTTGGGTGTGAAGATGCCTCATTGCATATTTGGATTGCATTTACTCATGGATAATTATATACAGCATAATATAGTATTCTTTTGGTGTGTAATGAAAATATAACTGCATATGTCCTTGAGGAAAGAATTTATGCCTAATGGACACATTACTATAAGAGAGAAATATTCAAGATAAATAGAATATGGAAAACATCTTAAAATTTTGCTTAGAAACACTTACTACATTAATTAAATTTGTCAGTATGATGTAGGTTGTATTGTATCATATTGTACTGTGGGTTGTCAGGCTTAGAAACAATTGCCTACACCCACTAAAGCATCTTTCTGTCCGCTGTAGCTGATACTTCCCTGAATATTATTACTTTATGTGTTTAAAACAAATGGAAGCACTGATATAAGAACACTAAATCTTAGTTTGTTAATGATTATGCACTTATTAAAATAAATACATAGTTACCAAAGGGACACATTTAAAAATCTGGAGGAAAGATATCTATAATCCTGGAAGAATGAAAAATACTATGTTAAAAGTTTGTTTTTAACCTCTTTTCTTGTCTTTTTACTTGATGTAATTTAGGATTGCCCCAAAAAAGAAAAGCTTCAAATTTAGCATAAGCAGTTCCACATACTATTCGCAGTGCTGTAAGTCACACTTTTTGTAGCTGTAGTGTACTTCTGAAATAAGGGTATTGGTATAATGATGTCATCCAAGTTATCTGCCCTATTTGAATTGTCTACTAACATTATCTTATTTTGTCCTATCAAAATATTCTGTTGTATTTTATATATTTATGTCTTTCTTCTCATAATCTTCTAATATGTGACACTTCATATGAGTATAATCAAATGATTTTTATGAAGATAGATAGATAGATCGATAGATAGATAGATAGATAGATAGATAGATAGATAGATAGATAGATAGATAGATAGATAGAGATATATATGTATGTTAGAATATATAATATGGAATTTTCACAGTGTTTCAAGAGAACCCAGAAACAAATGACATCCTGCTAGGAACGATTTTAGCCTTCTTCTTCAGTATTGTTCTGATACAAAGGGAATGGATATTGGGGCTTTTTTTTAAGTTATTTATTCATTTTGCATCTTGATCACTGCCCTCCTCCTGATTCCCCCTCACATAGACCCTCCCCCTGCTCTTCTCCCCTACTCCTGTGAGAAGGTGGGGCACTGCCTATAGGTATCACTCAACCATGGAGTTTGAAGTCTCTGCAAAGTTAGGCTCATCTTCTCCCACTGAGGCCAGACTAGCACGTGCTCCAATTGCTGGGGGCCTTGTTTCATCCGGTATATGCGCTATGGTTGGTGGCTCAGTCAGTGAGAGCTCCCAAGGGTCCAGATTAATTTATTCTGGTGGTCTTCCTGTGGAGTTGTTATCTGCTTTGGAGCCTTCTTTCTGTACCTCTTCCATTCCATAAGAGTCATCAAGGTCCATCCAATGTTTGGCTGTAAGTCTCAGCTTCTGTTTCAGTCAATTGCTGGGAAGAGCCTCTTGGAGGACAGTTATACTAGACTCCTATCTGCATGAATAAGAGAGTATCATTAATAGTGCCAGCGATTGGTGCTAGTTCATGGGATAGGTCTCAAGTTTAGCTGGTTATTGGCTGGCCATTCCCTCAGTGTTTGCTCCATCTTTGTCTCTGCATTTCTTGTAGACAGGATAGAATTTGGACTCAAAAATTTTGTCGGTGAGTTGGTGTCCTTATCCCTCCACTGAAGATCCTGCCTGGATACAGGAGGTAGCCTCTTCAGGTTCCATATCCCCATTTCTATGAGTCTTTCCATCCCAGTTTTATGGCACATCCTAGAAATGTCCCACACCACCCAAACCCCCACCAGCTTCATATTTGTGTTCATTCTCTTGGTTCTCTGGTTATCTCTTCTATCTCTCCCCACAGCTGACACTGAACACCTCCTCATTCCCTTTCCCATCCCCCCCACATCCACCACCCTCCCTTCCATGATTATTGTATCCCCTTCTAAGTGAGATCCAAGCATCCTTGCTTGGCCCTTCCTTCTTGTTTAGCTGCTTTGGATCTGCTGAGTGTATCATGGGTATCCTGCAGTTTATGCTTAATATGGAGATATTTTAATTAAGGAGTGTTGTAGGAAAAATAGAACAAAAGCCTAGTAACTCTGATGGCAGAAAACAAGGACTTGTGTTGTGTAAATACCAAGAAAATGGCACAAGGTCCAAATGAATAGCTTCCCCGATGGTGCTAAAAATTAAGCAACAAAATTATTTTAACCTGTGAAATAAAATAAATAACAGGAATCCACATGGAAACATATAAAAAACTTAATAGATAAAGGAAACTTAAAACTTCTTCTTCTTTTTTATTAGATATTTTCTTTATTTACATTTCAAATGTTATGTCCTTTCCTGGTCTCCCATCCAAAAACTTCCTATTCCATCCTCCCTCCCACCGCTCACCAACCAATCCACTCCTGCTTCCCTGTCCTGGCATTCTTCTCCGATTTGGCATCAAGCCTTCTCAGGACCAAGGGCCTCTCCTCCCATTGATGTCCATCAAAGTCATTCTCTGCTAAATATGTAGCTGAAGCCCTGAGTCCCTGCATGTATATTCTACTTGGTGGTTTAGTCACTGGGAGCTCTGGAATACTGGTTGGTTCATACTGTTGTTCCTCCTATGGGGCTGCGAGCCCCTTCAGCTCCTTCCGTCCTTTCTCTAGCTCCTCCATTGGGGATGACACCCTTTAAAATAGTCACAATCAATATAGAATATCTTGGTGTGACTCTAACCAAACAAGTGAAAGATCTGAATGACAATAACTTCAAGTCTCTGAAAAAGTAAAACTCTCTTTCTAAAAATCTCCAATACTAAATCTAGAAGGCATGAAACTACAATAAGAAAATATATAAATATTGCTCTTCTGCCAATCAGTGCTAATGAGAGTGGGTAAAAACTAGAGAAACAGAACAACTGTATTCTTGACATACATTTCCCAGATACTTATTAGCTACAATTTAAAACTTGTACCTTTACAAGAAAACCCTGACAAACATACCCTAAGCTAGGAAATGCTAGAAATACCCTCAAGGAAAATACCTAAAATATATCACAGACCTTCACAGAATGCATGAAGGACCCATTTTAGTTTCTTTAATTTTTCCGCAAGCATTTTCCTATTATGAATAAACAGAAAAAATATACATAGAAAGCATGAGCAGAATTCCATGTTTATAGATTTTAAAAATGTCACAGTAGTAGAAAAAAGAAAGAGTGGTTATATTTCATCACTTGGTGCAGGTTAATTTGGAAGGGTTTTAAAGGTTTACAATCTGTGTGGTCAGGGAGAGTTCACTCAGAAAAATCTTTAAGAAAGCATTCATTTGTAGAAAATATACACTAAGGCAAATGGTGGCAAAGATGCTTGCTATGCCCTAGTGCTTGGAGACTTTGTGCTACATGGGGCAGAGCCTGCCACTTTTCTCTACTTAGGAAGTAGGTTAATGACCTCAAATGAGAAATTAGCCATAAGCCAATCCCTGGGCATATTATCCAAGCACCCACACATTCACTATGTTCAAACACCCATGAGAAAAAAAAGGAAAATCCAGTGTTTTGGCTACAGGAAAAGGCCCAAGGAAACCCACCAGGGAGTGAAGAAAAGAAAGAGGGAAATGAGAAATGTAGAAGATGAGTGAGCAGCTTTATCTTTCCCTGAGCTTGTTGCAGAGAGCCCAGGGAATCAGCTGCCATGTGGGTGGAAGAGAAAGTTTCTCAAAAGTAATAGGGATTATAATTACCATCCTGGCTGCCAGAAAGGAAAGGAAGAAAAGGGTGGGAGATAATGCTCACAGGGACTATCTTTAGCTCCATAGGAAGGTTCACACTCAAAACTGTGACAGAAGACTACATTTCGAAATCTGGAAAATCTAGTTCACTGTTTAGAATAGTATGTCAGTGACTGCAAGGGGTACTGTGACTTAACTTTAAAGTCTCATTCTCTCTCTCTCTCTCTCTCTCTCTCTCTCTCTCTCTCTCACACACACACACACACACACACACACACACACACACACACATAACTTGAGTTTTGAATATGTTAGCTAATCTAAATCAGCATATACAAGTTGAACTTTATTTGCTAGTTATGTGCCTAAGCTGCAAGAGTGACTGCTTAGCATGCATGGACAACTGGGCTCTATCTACTGCACTTCACATTTCAAATGAACAGGGCTTTTATTGGTGCACATCTATAATCCCAGTATTTGTATGGTAGATGTAGGAAGATCAATTGTTTAAGGCCATCTGTGACTACATAATAAGTTTGAAACTAGCCTTGGCAACATTAGGTCTTTTTTTTTTTTTCAAAATAATGATGTGATAATAACTTTAAAAATGATCTGATTCTCTAATCCCACCCATACATTCTGATGTGATTTTCTGAGGGTTCCATCATGTATCTTTCTTCCTATGACTTTGCTTCACGTCACTTCCAGCATGCTGAACTTCAGCTGCAACAAGGTGAAGAAATATCCCTTTTCAATGACTATGCCTTATGATTAATTATCCACTGCTTCATTTTGACCCCCTGTCCAACTCAGATAGAGTGTAGTTTTCCAGGAATCAACAGGAGTTCAGTGGCTAACACTTACTCTTAGGACCCAGTTTTATACTTAGAACCCCACAAAACTTGTTAATGACCTAAATGGGCTCCACCTGCTTATTCAACTTTGACAGCCTGTTCTGTTGGGTGACATTTAGGCCATAAACATATACTCATTTACAGGTTCAGGAGAATTTATAGGTAATTTTGGTATCAAACTTTCTGTCTCTCTGTCTTGTCTCTCTCTTTCATTCCTCTTCTTGTGTGTTCAGTCTCTTTCTCTCTCTCTCTCTCTCTCTCTCTCTCTCTCTCTCTCTCTCTCTCTCTCTGTGTGTGTGTGTGTGTGTATGTATGTATGTATGTATGTATGTATGTATGTATGTATGTATGTTGTGACCATCACTGGCCACTAAAAATAATAACAAAACATGTTATTCAAGTAATACAACCAGCTGGAGACTGTAAATAGAGGAAATTCATTTTCTCAAAGTTCTTTAAGCCAGAAGGCCTATTCAGTGCTCCGTCTCCTTGATTGCCTTTTGCTAGCTCCTCAGATGGTGTCTCCTCAATGAGCCCACACCTCTGCTGTTTTTTGTGTGCCCACATTTCACCTTCTTCTAAGAACACATGTCAACTTGGATTAGGACTCCTTGCAACAGTCCCAGTTTAATGAAAACACCTCCTCAAAGGCTTGATTGCCAAATGCAGCCATGTCCCAAGCTACTAGGAATCAAGCCTGGACATGTGGATTGAAGAGTGTACTGTTTGTCTCCTAACATGGTCAGGGGGTGTGAGTGTGGTGGGTTCTTTGGGATTCCATCCACAAACTGTTCTTGTTTTCTGGGGTGTATCCAGTTCCAAACACTCCCACAGAAATGTGATCCTTTGATCACAAAAGTTAAGAAACAGAATAGTTTCTGTTTGTGCCTGGTGTTTTTTGTTTTTTGTTTTTTTGTTTTTTTTAATCCATTTCTTTCATAACATAAAGAAGTATTCAGTTGTGGTGGTACATACCTGCAATCCTGATGCTTGCAGGCATAGGCAGGGTGATCTGGAACAGGGAGCAACAATCCATATTATTGGAAATGCTAAATATATCCTGGGCTACAAAAGGCTCTGTCTCAAAACCAACAAATAAAAACAACTGTAATAGGAGCTTCAAGAGTGGAACTCTAAATGAAGAAAGGGGAAGTGATGTGTTCTTTAAACATGCTGAAATTTTCTTTTATATGGGCTAATGTATAATGAGAGTTTGCACAGAATGGCATTTTATTTTAGGTCTCTATCAGTCCACGTGTTTACTTGAGGTTTTCTTAAGTACACTAATAAAGAATTAACTGGAGGCCTCCTGTGGAACACATTTTGAGAAATCTGTGTAGAGTAGTGGCCTTGCAGTCCTCTGCTTGGGGAGCCTCTAATAGCTTAGCATTCATCGTTGAATGAGATTGAAACATTTCCATTTTATGTCTTTATGGCATTCTGCTCATGAGTCCTGGTTTATTTTTAACCTCCTTATCTCCCATGGCTCTCTTGTGTATAGCACTTTCTCCAAATAACATATACTAAATATACTTTGTAGTTTCCGCCTTCTGTATCTTTTTTAAATGTGGTTCCCTATGCCTTAAATTCACTTTCTCCCTTCCTGGAAGATTTTGTTATATCAAAGGTTCTTTCTCCTTATGGATATTTCTAAACTTTCTAATTTGATGTGATTTGTTCTCTTTAAACTTGCAATGAATTTTGTTATGTTTGACCAATATATATGTATTATGCCCTTTGTGCACAGGTCTTTATGTCCCTGCCTCCTTGATTATAAAATAATTCAAGTAGAGGTTTTTACTTAGACATTTTATATCTTTGGAGAGTTCTTTTTTATAGCATAAGGCATTAATTGAATGAGTGCCATAAAGAATATGCTTAATTCATCTTCTGAATCCTGGCATTTTGTGAACCTTACACATTTAATTTACTCCTTCCCCAGACTTTGTTGAAAATGACCAAGAAATAATTAAACACGTTTCATGATCAAAATGATAAGAGATGAGAGCTTTCCTTGGGTTTCTGAGAGGTGAAAGTAAGCAATGTCAAGGAAAGCAACTGCCATGGTATTTCAGATGAGGCCAAAATAGGAGGAGCCAAGGCCCAGGAGGCTCTGGTATTGTAGATTCCTAGAAAAGGAAAATAGTAACCGCATTCTGTAGAAAGACCAAAGAAAGAGTCATTCCTCTTCTTCATCAGTTTACTGCACACCCATAACTTTAAAATTATTTTTAATTAGAAGTGTATTGGTAGAAATAAGATGATAAGATTTTTCTTAGTATAGCTTTGATTTTTGGTGTGCAGATGTGTGTGTATGAGTATGTGTTTATTTGTGTGTGGGTGTGTGTGTTTGAGTTTGTGTGTATGTAATATGGGTAGCCTGTCTATCCATCTTCCTCATTATTTTGTTCATCATCATCACCATCATCATCTATTGCTCTTCCTCTGTGCATGGAGAGGGCACAGATCAATGGCAGGTGTCTTTCTCTAGTCCTCTACCTCTTTTTAAATTTTTACTTTATGTCTTTACATCCAATTTTGAAATGTTTTACATGACAAAAAATAATTTATTGTCATGGTCAAATTAAAACTACTCATCTGTTAAATAGTTATAAATGTTTTTACCTGAAAGTCCAAAAATTAAAACAATAACAAATCTAACTGATAATATAAATATTTTTATATTCATTGATTTCTACAAGGATTCATTAATCATTCCAATAGTTAATATGTATCAGACCACTCTGAATTTGTATCAGTTTTGTGCCATAAAAAGAGATTCTCTATCTGAACCATGAAAAGAGACTAAGGGAAAAGCATTATAATTTACTTAAATAAGTTTAGCAAATAGTGAGTTATGAACAGAATTCAGAAAATATTTTCCAAATTATTCTCTATATTTCCTACTATAGGGTAAATATTGATGGTAACCAGTCAGGATCCCATGCAAGGGAGTGGACAATGATTCTTGACTCTTCCAATTTTTCATAGATTTATATTCATGTGATCTGAACATTAATAACGTATTTGTTAATACTAAACCCAGTGTTTTCTACAG
Organism: Mus caroli; assembly: GCF_978045245.1. Lineage (NCBI taxonomy): Eukaryota > Metazoa > Chordata > Mammalia > Rodentia > Muridae > Mus > Mus caroli. Next base: position 137,736,891 of record NW_028227256.1, read on the forward strand.
CCTAAGTTATCAGCTGAGCATCTCCATGATGTCCTCATGCTCACGCAGCGACCACTTTACCCACTGCGACCTTCTAACCTCTAAAATAAGTATCTTATTTTACTTATTTATTTTAAATGTCTGGCGTATATTTTCTGCAAAGCAATGTTGCATTGGGTCTTGACCCTCAATAGTGAGAATACATGTTCCCTTCTGTTTCAGTGTGAACTGAAACCAGCCATTTTAAAGATGCTCTTCAAAGAAAAATGGATCCTTTATTATATAAATATCCAATTCTCCAAATTCTAAAATGCATTTTTTTTTATTTGCTGAATAACATCGTATTGGATATAGTTCTACTGGTGTACTGGTTTAGGACAGTGACCTCTACTTGAATGAAGATTATGTATGAAAATAGGATAGACTTGGTGTTTTTCATAGTCACAGTTAAAATTTAAAAACTAGTTCAAAATTATTATTAAAATTAAAATGAAAATCATACATATGTATAGATTTATATATTAAAAATAAAGAATATTATAGTAAATGAAAACAAAATTACATGTAAAAGTACATTAAGATATTTAATGTTGCTTCAAAAATTTAGAAATTCAAGTAATATAGAAAGATATTAAAGATTTATATAGCCATGTGAATGGTTGTTTAAATATATAAAATGCTGTGGATATTTTTGACACAATTGGTTTTAATTTTTAGAATATGTAACAAAAATTCTTCTTGATAAGATGTATGAAAATGAATTTTTATATATTTCTCTTAGAGAGAAAAATATCATAACAAATAAATCCTGAAATTAAAAGAGCTCAAAATGAATATAATTCCTTCTATCAGGATGATTGAAAACTAAAAGTTGTGAAAGAGAATGTCTGAAGATTTGTTGAAATTAAAGATGTTATTGCTAAACTTTTCTGAAGTATTTAATATTATAAAAGCTTATGTTTTAGGTTAGGATTTTAAATACAAGTTCAGAGACATAATACATGAGGACCTAACTGCAAAGAAGATTAAACATTTGAATATAAGAAATTTTGAGACAAAAAGAAAAAAAAATAAAGATTTTTAAATTGACATGGTGTCTTAGGGTTTACTGCTGTGAACAGACACCATGACCAAGGCAAGTCTTACAAAAAACAACATTTAATGAGGCTGGTTTACAGGTTCAGCGGTTCAGTCCATAATCATCAAGGTGGGAGCATGGCAGCATCCAGGCAGGCATGGCACAGACAGAGCTGAGAGTTCTATGTCTTCATCCAAAGGCTAATAGTGGAAGACTGACTTCCAGGCAACTAGGGTGAGAGTATTAAGCCCACACTCACAGTGACACACCTACTCCAACAAGGCCACACACCTATAAGAATCTAGCCTTAAAAACAACTTGGGATGTAAACAGTGGAGAGCTAGCTGGGATTATGTGAAAACAGGATACTGGGGAAGGAAGGAAGTTAAAAAGTAACTAAATTAGTAGTCATTGACACAATCCCATTACCAAGGGCACAGGTCTGTTAATCTGTTAATTCTTTGGTGGCTACAGTTTTTTTTCCTTTATTTTAAATTTTTAAAGTTTGTCCTTTAACTCTATATTCAAGGCATGATAGTTTAAACAACAGCCTTCAGTTTCCTTTTAATTCACTAACCATGCTTTGTGAATGAAAGAGATGCAGAAACCTATAAATTTTTTCTAGAGTATTGAGTTCTGAAATAACTTTTTTTTATTTCCTATCTCACAAAGGCAGTGCTCTGATTTGTGGACATCATGATACAGCACAGACTCTCAGCATTTTTAAACTTTTGAGGGTGCTGGGAATTAAATCCAGGACCTCACACATTCTTGGCAAGCACTCTACCACTGCACCAACCCTTTATGTGGGCTTAGAACATGCTATAAATTTCGGTAAATGGACTTACTTTTGTCAATAAATTTATGGTAAGATGATTTTTTTTTCAAAATAAAGAACAAATTCAGTGACAACAGAAAGAGGCAGCAAAAAGTCTTCCAAGCTACAAATATTTTTTAAAAGGGCAAACATTATTAATCTTAAATAGCCAGAATAGGAAATTCCCAAGATTCCTTTATTCCTAAATATCATGTTAATGGTTGTTGGATATAATTTTGCTGTAGAATTCATTATAGTGTGCTAATTTGAAGGTACAGACACAACAGCAGGACATCCGTATTACAGTCTCTGAAGTGCTCAAACAGAACCTGAATGGTAGGTATATTGTAAGAGCACAGCTATACTCTGAGACAGTACAAAGTTCATGGTGACTTTAAATGTATATTGATTCTGAAGTATAGATTTAACAAATGAGACATGAGAAAAGGATGTTTGTGAGCTGTGATGTGCAGTTTTACTAGGACAAAATAATTTCTTTCCTTCACATGACAGTTCTAAAACTATAAAAATCTTCTATCCAAATGATCAGGATTTATTTATTTTATTTTCTCAATAATTGACGGGAATTAAGTGAGTGTCTCCAAACACCACATTTAAGATACCATGGGACAAGTCAACTTTAAGGTTGGTGAATTTTAGCCAACCTATCAATTGTGAACATTCAACTTTTGATCACTTTAACTTCTTATTGAGCTTGATCCCTTTAATTATGTTTTCTGCTAGTGTGTGGGAAAATCACATTGCATAGCCTTTCTCAATTCACTCCAATTTAGGCAATTGAATCACATATGCAGTAAATACCAAACATCTTTTCAGTTCCATCTAGTGGATAGAGAATCAATTATCATTTTTTATATAGTCTTTGCTACATTTTTGATCTTAGAATGCAGATTTCTGTCTTGGTGTGTGATAATGTAAATAGCTGAAATCCTGCTTTCAAGCAGAAGTGCATAAAAATATCCTCCTATAATGAGCTGTATGATCCTGTTTGTTCCTGTAGAAGTCTCACCTCTTTCAAGATAGAACACTATACATGTAATCAAGTCTGCCTGAGAACTAGTGTTATGTAACTCTTCTATTCTCCACTCACCTCAGATAGAAAACTGAAACAAAGTAAGAATGCCACCAAATTAAAATTTGCTTAAAAACAAAAAACAAAAAAAACTTTTGTTAGAGTTATAGGAGTATGTTTGAGGGGATACTTATACAAGCAAAAATGACTCAAAGACAGATGCATCACTGAAAGCCCTGAAGCAGGATTGACAGCTCACAAAACATGGCAAAACAGAATGCACAGCACAGACTGCAAAAATCTCAACAAGCTTTGTGTGTCATTTCTTGGTGCCATATTTGGCCTGAGCTACTTCCAGGATCAGGATGCTTCTTCTTCTTTTTTTTTTTTTTTTCCTTCAGGCAGAAGGCATTAGTGATCTTTGTCAGTTTCAGGGACTTCTGGAAACCTTTGGGTTGTTTATTTCCTGATATCAGTGAGACTTCTCCAAGATGAAATGTTTTGTCCCCTCCTAGAATATGCTGTGTCTTTATTAAGATTACCTCTAAGATGAAGGTTTATCACTGAGGAACTTTCTGGAAACCAACTATCAAGAATGGAAAGAGAGGCCCATTGGACATGCAAACTTTATATGCCACAGTACAGGGGAACGCCAGGGCCAAAAAAATGGGAAAGGGTGGGTAGGGAAGTAGGGGGGAGGGTATGGGGGACTTTTGGGATAGCATTGGAAATGTAATTGAGGAAAAGATGTAATTAAAAAAATAGTTTTATATGAAAAAAAATAAATCCAGTAAGGTTGTAAAAATTAAAAAAAAAAAAAGAGAATGAATCCGTATCTAAAGATTTACAGTCTACTTGTGTTGTAATCATAATTGTTTAGGGATCTAATGTGCCCCATTCAGCACACAATTTATCAGTATGAATAAAATGTCATAGGCTACTATTAGACATAATTATATTTTGAGCCAACAGTGATTAATCTGTAGATACCTTTTGAATGGTAGAAGTAAAGCCAAGATTGTAATACTTACATATTTTAATTTTTATTATATTAAAAGTTTCAGAGACTGTAAATCAAATATTTCATGTCTGTTAGAAAAAGATTATTCTGTAAATTCTTCAAATAAATATATAGAACTAAGATGATATTCAATCTGTAGAGTTCAGAGTTAACTAAAATTAATAGATTTGAACTACATTTAAACATTTGGTTACTCATATAAAACTTTTGAAAATAGCCTCTAATCATTATACTGTTAATAAGTATATTCATTTCATTTTTAATCATGCACAAATAAACAAATATTTATTTCATTTATTTAAATATGAACTTATATGACCTCCTTTCCTAAGACAAATTTTCAGTTATATATAACGTTTATATTAGTTAATAAACTAGAATACTCTGTCAAGGATGTCTTTTAAAAGTTTATTTTTTATTGTTGTGAAGATAAGTTGGCTGAATAATGCCAATAATTGTATATCCACAAATCAGGTGATAGTGTGTGAAGCTTGGGGAACCTATTAAAGTGTGTCTTGGGTTTAAATGACTAATTTAATGACAAAGTGAACAAAAATTGCTAGAAAAAATATAGATATTACTATCTTATTTATTTAAAACAGAGAATGTAGAATTGTAAAAGAGGAAGATGCGCATTAATGACTACACTTCCTAATTTTAAAGGCAGTGCCCCAGGCAAAAAGGACACCCTTATTTTTGCTCAGTGGCACAACATGACACACACACACACACACACACACACACACACACACACACACACACACACACATGGGTTACAAATCAAATTCTACCACTTTTTTTTTTTTTTTTTTTTTTTTTAGACACAGGGTTTCTCTGTATAGCCCTGGATGTCCTGGAACTCACTATGTAGACCAGGCTGGCCTCAAATTCAGACATCTGCCTGACTCTGCCTCCCCAAATGCTGAGATTAAAGGTGTGTGCCACCACAACACAGCTTTTTAATATGGACTCAGCAATATGAAATTGTCAGATGAATGAGGTTTTAAAAATATGAACATATTGAATAACTTGGTGCAATTTTGACACAGAGATAGAGGTGCTGTGTAGTAAGGCTTCAAGATGTTGTATTTGGAATAGGAAATTCTATTGAACTAGTTCTTAATCAACTTTATTCACACTATGTATATAATGTATGTTTTTTTAAGTGTGTGTGCACATGTATATGTTATAAACAAAATATGCTCAGTCCATACGGAACCTTTATAGTATCTATTCTTTCAGAGTGGCCAACATAGTATTGGTGAATAGTAGTGTTTTTTTGTTTTGTTTTGTTTTTTGCTTTTTGTCTTAACAGAGACTATTTCCTGCTCTCATCACTCTCTACTTGCCTTCTGTTCTTTGTCTAGGACTGAGGTCCTGTAAGTTTTGACACTTCCATGTTAAGCACTCCATTGATATTACTCTTGTTTAGGCTTTAGGCAGCCACACTGACCAGATCACATGAGATTAGCTTCTCTGACTTTTCTATCCACTAACAAAATGCAGAAGATGAAGATGTTTGTTGTTAGTGACTTGTACACCTATTTTCTTTCTTCTTTTACTTAATTTATTTATTCACTTAACATCCAAATAGCCTCACCCCTCCTCCAAGGCCCCTGATACACAATCTCTCTCTCTCTCTCTCTCTCTCTCTCTCTCTCTCTCTCTCTCTCTCTCTCTCTCTCTCTCTCTTTCTGCCCTGTTCCCTTCTTCTCTGAGAAGTGGAAGGACCCTCCTGGGTCCTAACCTACCCTGGCACATCCAGTCACTGCAGGACTAGGCACATTCTCCCCCACTAAGGCCACACAAGGCAGGCCAATTATGGGATCAGGATCCACAGGCAAGCAGCATAGTAATCCCTTGATCCTGTTGTTGGGAACCCTACACGAAGACGAAGTTTCAAATCTATTACAAATGTGCAGGGGTGTAGGTCCAATCCATGCTCACTCTTTGGTTAGTGGTTCAGTCTCCAGGAGCAATCCAAGTTAGTTGACATTGTTGTTCTTATTATGGAGGTCCTATCCTCTCTAGGTCCTTCAATCCTTCCCCCAACTCTTATACAAGACTCCAGAGCTGCACTAATATTTGGCTGTGTGTCTCTGCATCTGTTTTGGTCAGCTGTTTGGTGGAGCCTCTCAGAGGAAAGTTATGGTAGGCTCCTGTCTGCAAGCATAACAGAATATCATTAATAGAGTTAGGAATCGATTTGTGCCCATTGAATGGGTCTCAAATTGGGCTAGTCCTTTGTTGACCATTCCTTGAGTCTCTTCTCCATTTTGTCCCTACACTTTTTGTAGGCAGGACAAATTTGGGGTTGAAGGTTTTATGGATAGGTTGTTATCCTTATCCCTCTACTGGAGTCATGCCTGGTTTCAGGAGGTAACCACTTCAGGTTCCATGTCTTCTTTTGGCTCTGTGGATTTACCGTGTTGATATTCTATATTTTGTGGCTAATATTCCCTTAAAAATGAGCAGATGCTGGATGTCTGCATGGAGAAGAATGCAAATAGACCTATATTATGACTCTGCACAAAACTTAAGTCCAAGTGAACTTAAGTTCAACATAAAACCAGATACATTAAATTTAATAGAGAAAAAATTGGCGAATAGCCTTGACCACATTGGTACAAGAGTCTGCTTCCTGAACTGAACAGCAATAGCTCAGCTACTAAGGCAAACAATTAATAAATAGAAACTCATGAAACTGTAAAGCTTCAGTAAGGAAAAGGATACCATCAATAGGAAAAAATGGCAGCCTATAGAATGAGAGAAGATCTTCACCAACCCCGTATCTGAGAGAGGACTAATATTCAAAAGATATAAAGAAAAAATATACCAAAGCTAACTCAAGAAATTAGTCACGAACAAACCCAATAACCCAATTAAAAATGGGGTATAGAGCTAAACAGAGAATTCTCAACAGAGGAGTATCTAATGGCTGAGGAAGAGACTTAAAGAAACGTTCAATGTCCTTAGTCATCAGAAAACTGCAAATTGAAATGATTCTGAGATTCTACCTTACCTCTCTCAAAATGGCTGAGATCAAACTTCAAGCAAAAGCACACACTAATGAGGGTGTGGAGCATGAGAAGCACTTCTTCATTGCTGGATGGGAGTGTAAGTCTGTACAGCCACTCTGGAAATCAATTTTGTGGTTTCTCATAAAACTTGGAATAGTTCTACCCAAAGACCCAACTATACCACTCCTAGGCATATACCCAAAAGATGCTCCAGAACACCACAAGGACACTTACTCCACTTGTACATAGCAGCTCTATTTGTAGTAGACAGAAACTGGAAACAATCTAGATATCTCTCTGGAAAAGAATGAATAAAGAAAATTTGATTCATCTACACAATGAAATACTACTCAGCTATTAAAAAACAAGGACATCATGAAATTTGCAGTCAAATAGTGTAATTAAAAAATATTATCTTGAATGAGGAAACTCAGACACAAGAAGACATGCATGGTATGCACTCCATCAACTTTTAATCCCTATGTGGATAAATCAGTTACCACCTCTATAGCCCAGACTCTTAACTTAGAAATTGTTTTATGCTGGTTAATATTGTAAGTAAACATCTTACTGAAAACTGGGAAAATGTATTGAGAAATATATATTGTACATAGTCTCATTTAATGTTCCAAAGGGAAATAAAATATTTAGGAATAAATCTAACCAAAAAGATGAAAGCTTTCTACAATGAAAACTTGAAGCATCTGTGATAAGAAGGGATACATTAGAAAATGGAGAGACATACTATGCACATGAATTGCTAGAACTGATGTTATGAAAATGACTGTTCTCCCCAAATACATTTATAGATCAATGCAATTAGACACGTTTTCACTGAAATAGGAAGTTATAATGTAGGAGGAAATGCCATTCAAGACCTCAAGAACATTACAGAGCCAGTAATAAAAACCACATGGAACTGGCAAAAAAAGAATTAAAAATAGAAAGAAAGGAAAGAAGGAAAGGAGGAAGGGAGGGAGGGAGGGAGGGAGGGAGGGAGGGAGGGAGGGAGAGAAAGAGAGAGAGAGAGAGAGAGAGAGTGAGTGAGAGAGAGAGAGAGAGAGAGAGAAAGAAAGACAAAACATATAGGCCAGTAGAAAAAAAAATCAATATCTTAATATAAACACGATGTTCAAAAACATATAGCAAAGATAGTATCTTCAACAAATGTAGAAAAATGATAATAACTCATATTTATCACCGTTCAGAAAAAAAATTTAAAAGAAGAGTTTACTCTGAGTTATAAATGGGTGTCACATCTTGAAATCATAGTAGTAGTAAATTGATATATTATTGTCCCTTTCTTCTTGGGCCTTTGTTATTTAGTAACACAATAATATAATTTCCATTTTAGTTCTGTGAAACCAAAAGTAAATTTACTACTACAAATATAAATAACTAATAATGAGCTGAAGCTCAATAAGGAGGATCCTTAGGAGGAAAATGGAGTATCATTATGAATTCTTACGTGTAATGCACAGGATATTGATCAGACAAAATTAAAGACTAGTCTGCCACAGTAGAGAGAAGAAAACATGAACCTCTGAAACCTTAAAGGTAATAGTGATCACAAATTTCAACCCCATAGAATTTTTATAAAATTTAAAGCTTTGGAATTTAACTTTTAAATCTTTAAACACTGACAGAATGGTTGTACCCATTTAATGCAATTAGATTGTAATACTATTACAACTTAATTATGTACACTATGTATAATGACCATATCATGGCAATCCCCAATTTCCATATTTTCCATTATCATTCTTATGCACTGAAAAACTTCACATGCTTCTTCATCTTTATTACAACATAGTAAATATTTCCAGGCCAGCAGTTGAGACAAGGTTAGGACTAGTTTAAAACTTTCACCATTCATGGAGAAAAGTGTAAACAAGTTGATGAGCTCAAGAGACTCTCTGGTGGTAGTCATCATTACGAGTTGGCCCCAGAAAATAACCTCCTTTATCCTTGCTTTTCTTCAAGCTATTCTTAACACAATGACAAAAGGAATTTTTATAAAATGTAAGTGCATACTTTTGCACATATTTAAAATCTCAGTGGCTGCTAAGTTATTCCAAGTAAATGTCACAACTGTTGATGGGTATGTTCCTATAAGAGCATGTTCCTTGGTCAACCGTCTCCGATTTCTTCTCTTTCTCCCTCAGTTCAGACAAATTGGCTTCTTTGCTCTTGTTTAGACATACTAAGCAGTCCCGTGTTTTGGGAAAATGCCTGCTGCTGCTGCTGTTGTTGCTATCTTTTATGACTTTCTTTTAGTCAGCAGCAGCTAATCTCTTGCTCAGATTTGCTTCAGCCTCTGGCCTCTCCATATGGCATTCCTGGCAATCCTATTTATATTGAAATTATCCTTCATAAACTGATATATCTTTTCTCTTTATGTTTCTTCTCAAATATTAAACATTCATGTTTATACTTAGTAGTATCTGACTACACTCATCATTTTGTTAATTACCATAATTTTGAATCTAAAAACTGTTTTCTCTGCACAAAATCATTCTTTTGTGAGACTATATGTTGCTATCATTATTTGATGAAATTTTCACATCTCACTTATTTATTTATTTCTCATGTATTCCATCTGGACCACAGTTTCCACTCCCTCCTCTACTCCTACTAACTGTCTCACCTCTCTTCTCCACCAAATCCTATACCTCTACACAGAAAATACCAGGCCTCCCGGGAACATCCACCAAACACAGCGTAACAAGTTACAGTAAGAACAGGCACATGCCATCACATCAAGGCTGGACAAGGCAACCCAGTGGGATGAAAAAGTTCCCAAAAGTAGGGAAAAGAGTCAGGGATACTCCTACACCCACTTCTTCTGTTATTCCTGTTAAGATTCCCACAAGAAGACCAAGTGATTCATGTATAATGTATATGCCGAGGACATTGGTCAGACTCCTATAGGCTCCCTGGTCTCTGCAAGCCTCATGAGGCCTGGTCAGTTGATTCTGTGCCTGTGCTCTTCTGATGTCTCTGCAAATTTTATGATGCCATTGTTTGTAATAGCTGAGTAATACTCCATGCTGTAAATGTACCATATTTTCTTTATCCATTCTTCTGTTGAGGTGCCACAGACCCTCTGGGTCCCTGTGTCTGCGTGGAACAGGTCTCTCGGGCAGGTGGGCAAAGCGTCAGATGAATTGACAGACAGATGCACACAGGAGAGGTTGTGTTGAATCTGAATGTAATGTCAGGTCGAGCATCAGATTTTTTTATAGTACAGAGAATACAAGGGGTTGCAAGTCACATCAGGCAAGGTACATTGAAGTTTACCAGATACAAAGGAATGACTTCGAAAAGAATTGCAGGAACCAAGTAAATGTTTACAATAGAGATAAGCAGTCCTGCCTAGGATCAGCCTAGTGACAAGCAAGAATTTCACACTTTAGTGTTAATAGCACCAGGGGGTTCTGCTCTTGGCAGGCCTCAGCAATAATGCAATGTCACAGACCCCTAAATTCCTAGGCCTTGCTAATTCTTATCTTATCTGGAGAATCTCCATTTGTCAGGAGAGTATACCAACTTGCTTTTGGTATGGAATGTAGCCTGTACTAAAGATTTCTATCTCAGTGAGACTCCCAGGCTCTTTCTGCAGACCAGTTGAGCCACTGGCTCAGTCTATTGTAATGCTTAATTAGTTATTGAATAGGTTAAACTTCCTTTCTGCTTTCTCACAGGATTCTAAACTCGGTGGCTTCTGAAATCTTGGAACACTGGGTTTAGCTATGTCAGAATTCAATCTTAAAAGGCACTTATAATAGGATAATACTAAAAGAGAGCATGAGGATCCATACACTAGACTAACACAGGAATGGAAAATTAATGTATGGGTTAGAGAGAACGCCAGACTCCAGGAGGAGAGCTTCCTTGAAACTCTTTTGCCTCATGAGTAGCTTCCAAGCCTCAGCCTGTCAAGCTGACTCGACCAGAGAGCATGGCATTGAGGGACATCTAGGTTGATTCCATTTTCTGGCTGTAATGAATAAAGCTGCCATAAACATAGTTGTGAAAGGAGCCACATCTGCTTTCACACAAATGACCTGAGTTTCATTGAGATTTTTTTTTACATCTTTATAATTAGTAAAAAGTTAATGTTCTTGATTACTTCTTAGAAGCTTTTAAGAAAGTCATGAAGAGAGGGGTTTCCAATGAGATGATGATTCCAGAGAGGTGAAGTAAGACTGTATGTAGCAAGGGGAGAGGCACATAACCGTGGAAAGATTTTGGAGCTGGTCTGCACTCTGCCCATCACTTTTCCCCTCCTTCTCAGCACTGCACTGTGTTCCCATTTTGGCTTCTAAATCAGATTAAGGATTTTCTTCAAGGAGTTTAAGTAAAATTGCATAACAACTCTCTGACCCTATGATCAATCTGTGTCTCAAAGGAGTCTTGATCTGTTGCCACCATGCTCTCAACCATTGCTGGATCTTCATCATAGACTTTTATCTTTGCCAAATACCATTTTACCCCACTGTTCTTTGGTATGCGGGATGATTTTATTTGTGTTGACCAAAGGGGACTACTCTCCACAAAGAGTCTTCAGTCTTAATATACTTACTTTCATTATCCTCAGTGACCCAGAATCTGAGAGAAACAACTTACAGGGCAAGAAAACTTATTTTGATACAGGGTTTCAGAGAGATTTCAGACCTTCCACAGAGCAGTTCATCTGTGCAACGGTAGCATGACACAGAGGCTTTTTAACACATTGGTGGATCAGTAAGCTGGGAAGGCTACATTTGACCTTCAAAGGCCCATACTTGACCACCCATGTTTGCCTGCCAGGCTTTACAGCCTCAAGTTTCCACAGGCTTTAAAATAGTCCCATAAGTCAGAGATATGTTCCAAATATGACTGGAAATATGTTGGAAAACAGTTGAGATTCAGACCATAATGTTTAGAAAGTAATAGTTAGAAGTAATACATTCACCAATAGTCAAATACTCCCCTTTTTATAATATTTGTAAAGAAATACACTAACATTAAAGAGTACAGATTTTTAAAGGACTATTACTGGTGTATAGATATGTTGAGAATATGTTGCAGATATATTGAGAATAACTATAAAAAATGGAAGAAACAAAGTTGTTAGAACAACAACAAAAAAGCAGCAAACATTTTCTGGGTTTTTTTAAACATCCTGGTGATTTATTTAGTTTACATCATTTTAGCTAATACAATAGCATTAGTGCTGTTTGTCACCAAAGGGATAAACTCAAATAAATAGGAAGTCAAATCACTCACTGAAATTTGCAGAATAGAAATTCAAATCTGGTAGTAGATTCTAGAATCTGATTCTGATTCTTTAAGAAACTCATGATGGATTAAAGAAGGAGGGAACCTCTACTTTGGGGACATGTATGTGGTTTTGGCTAATTGACACTTTGAAAATATTGCTGAATTAATCTCTTTAGAAATTCTTTAGGGCATAGTCTGACTTTAAAATGGATTTTGAAAACCCTATATAATAAGTTCATAATTTAGTTTCTTACTTTAAGAAGTTACCTTATAGAGATTACAATGAGATAACATTTATATATATATACACACACACATTCCATTCAATTTGTGATGATTTTGCTGCTAGAATCCATAATATTTAATCTGAAATTGTAAACAGATGTACTGAAGTAAATGGAGAAATGAGATATAGACATTATATTATGATTTTCATGTGAATTAAATTTCTAAAGCCACAAGGTTAAGAAGAACATTATAAAGCTAAGGAAACCACATGTTTTCTTAATGTACATGCCTTCTTTGTATAAGAACCTTTAGCATCTCCTTTGTATACCAGCTTAAAGAACTTTCAGTTGTTTTCACATGGAAGAATGAGTAGTTCATACACAAGAAAACTTTAGTTTCACATTTCAGTAGATTTGAATCTACAATCCAGGTTGTGGTATGTCAGGTGCTGGAGAGAAATGTCTGAGTTGTTGATTTCTGACTCTGGGCTATATTATTAGTAGAAAAATCTGGCTAGTTCTTCAGAACTGATGATGTCACTCTAATATATTCTATAGTTTACTCTTAAGGCTTAATTATCCCCAAAGGCCTTGCATAAAATGCTACCATATGAATAAAATCATCACATGCATTGTGAAATGGTATAAATATCAAATCTATTCCTTGTCCCCTTATCAAAGTGAATAATTTTTAAAGAATACACAGCTTGAGGGGAGCATTGGTTATAAAATGGACAAAAGTTAACATAAAGTTTGTCTAACTCGTCATGACTATGGCATTTCCACAGAGAGGACATCAAATGTGAGCTTGTAAAGCCATGGTCAGAGTAAATACTTCTAACATTGGGCCTTGTAAAACTCCCATTTTCTTGCAACCCACTATTCATCAAGGCTCCATATTTTATGTGATGCTGAATTTAATTTAGTGTTGGGACTTCTATGTAATACCATCCTTCTGAGCTCAAAGCCCCATAAGGCTACCTCCTTGAATTGTGTTTACTGCTTTTTTGCCTTGTGGATTGGCTGGCTGGTCACTACTATCATTAGCCCCCATTCATTGTGTTTTCCTTTGCCTGTATGTGTGTGTGCTTGTATTGCAGAGAAGGGCAGCAGTCACCTGAACAGTGGCAGAAGACTTACGGGAGGTGCTCAGGAAACGAAGTCTATCACATCGTTTTGGAAGAAAGTACATTTTTTGCTGAATATGAAGGGAAGAGTTTTACCTATGCTTCTTTTCATGCCCACAAAAAGTATGTTTCTGTTTCCAGTGAAGAATTCACTCATCAACCAACCAATCAAAACAGTTAAACTGCTTTCCAAATTAGTGCTCATATGTTTAGACTTTTTAAGCATATTTTTGTCCTATTTTTAACTATAGTCTTTGTCATTTCTGTAAGTTATTTAAACCAGGAGGAAAATACGTTAGGAAATCTACTCTACCATATCTTAGATACTCACATCATCCTATCCCACTAAGAATTTATAGCCATTCAATAATGTGCTTGTTTCATAAATTAAATTTAAAGTGATATTTAGTTTTATTTATATTTAAAATAACAAATACTTGAAAATAGTTCAACAAAAGAGGAAAGAGAAAAAAAAACACAAAACATTTTCCCTGTTTGGTCTTTTGAATCATAATCTCATGTAACTCAGGTTTCCTCAAACTCACTATGTGGACAAGGCTAATCTTGCAGACTTTCCACTTCATTTCTAAAACAACACATAACTCTCCAAAAAATAGAGAAATGGACATTAGACACTTTACTTTCCCTTTTGTACTAAACTGATAACTTAAGGAATTAAAAATATATCAAAATTCAACTATACTAAAGTATATTAATGAAACCAATATGGATGCTTTATGTTAATATATTCTATTTAACTAATACATAATGTACTCAAATTTAACACTCTATGATAATAAAATTTATACATATTTTACTACTACATATATTTTGAAACTTGACTTACTCACTCTGGTTTGTGTTAAGATGAATTTTGAAAGTTAGAACATTACCAAAGATCTGTAATAAATATTTAGGTACACTATTACACTCAAAGTTTTAAAGTTCTCCTATTGAACATGTATAATCATTGAGGAACATTTGAAATGTTTCTTTCTTGAATATGTGAAAGGCGGTAGAAGTGGTAAGCAAGGCAATTCAGAGACATCACTGTCTTTTCACATGACATTTCATATGAGTCTCCCTTTCGCCAATCACTTGTAAATATTTTAAGCAAGGTAAGACATATTGTTCATAGCTTTGATATCATTAGTTATCTTAAGAATTATAAAGCAATGTTACATCTACTTATGACAAGCTAATATTGTATATGGTTTTTATTTAATTATTTAATTTTACATTTATTTACATTTCAAGTGTTATCCCCTTCCATGGTTTCCCCCCTCCGGTAAACCTCCTATCCTATTCCTCCTTCCCCCGTTTCTATGAGGGTGTTCTTCCACCCACCTGCCCATTTTCCATTCCCCGCCCTTGATTTCCTTACACTGGGACATCTATCAAGCCTTTATAGAACCTATATTGTTTTATTATATATATATATATATATATATATATATATATATATCATAATGCTTAAGACCAATTGAATTTATACTTTTTTCCTTTCAAAGTGAGATTATTAAATGTTAGTACCCTCTTGGGCTCCCTAGTTCTATTTTTTGATGTTCTTATTTTGTTCTGTTTGATTAGAGTTGGCTAATTTTCTTACAAATATTAGCTTTTAAAAGAACAAAAAGCTAAGGACTTTTCCAAGTTGTAATTCTTAAACTCTTATATTCTTCTTTTAAATTAAGGTTTGGTGTCTGCTTGGTTGGTGTTAGGAGGGAGGATAATAAAAACATTTTGCTGAATCCAGGTCCTCGATACATTATGAATGCTTCAGACATATGTTTTTATATTAATATTACCAAAGAAGAAAATTCAGCATTTAAGAATCAAGACCAACAAAGAAAAAATAATGTGTCAAGGTCATTTTATCATGGACCTTCCAGATTGCCTGTCCACAGCATCATTGCCAGCATGGGTCAGTACAAACTCATTGGAATTACTTTTAGTGTGTTTTTCTAAGATTATTATAAATGCACATCAATTTTCCTAAAAAGTCATAGTCAACTTCAAAACTTATTTCTGAATATTATAAACTATGTATGATTAGGTAATACTGAACAAAATTTCTAAATCATTGATTAAAAATAGATTACCAAAATGTACTCAGTAAATATGTTTCTGATTATAAGTGCTTGCCTTGTATATTTTTCTTGTTGGTTATCTGTTCAATGACGAATTGATACTATTTCCAGTGGGCTTTGAAATTTTTTTTCAAAACTCACTCATTTCTCTGTATACCCATCATGGACTTTACATTTATGACACTAACATACAGAGCAAAATAATATAATATAATGAAATTATTAAAAAATTTCCCATTAAACTACCTACAAACCTATAAGTGTATATGATTTCTTGTCACAAGGAATGCATGCCATTCTCTTTATGGAATTTCATTGGCCATACTTACTCAGTGAGATCACTCTTTTCACCTGTTTTGGATCTCTTACTTGAACTATATTTAACCTTATTACCCTTAACTTCATTTCCCAGCCACCCCCAATCAGAGACTGCTATTTATACACTGTTCCATACATAATCAGCATATGCTATTGACCTTCATGATTTCGCACCTCCGTAAGTTCCTCAAAACGGTTGGCTTTCTTCAAATGTCATGCCCTTCATGGCTATCTTTACCTCAGTCTGTAGTCATGTAACTGAACACAGTGTTCAGTGGTTCCAAACCATGCTGTGGTTAAGAATGGTTACAGAAAGTCGCAATAGTGCCATTCATGTATTAAAGATGCAGAATAAATGCAATGAGAATTGCTATTACTTGTAACTACATCTAAGAGAAAGTAAATAGCCGAGGGGCTATGAAATGGATAAGTGGACACACAGCTTATTCAAACATGAGGACTTGAATTTGTTCTCAAGAATCTACATGACAAGGCTGAACATGACACCACAGTGCTGAAGTGCCAGACACAATCTGCATAGACATTGTCTAGACAGCTTACCAATGCTGTTAACCCTCAGCAACTCACAGACCCTGTCCCAAAAAGCAAGAGAGACGACTCCTGAGGAACATGCATTTGATATCTGGAGTTCACATTTATTTCTGGAATCCACATATATTTTTATACTTGTTAGGTGCGCCCACATACACTGTATACCTGTACACACAAAAAATATGCAGACACCTTCACACAATTGTACACACATACACAACAAAGAAAAAGAGAATAGAAAAGTCCAGAATGAGGAGACAGACACACCTTTGTGATCTCATGAAAGTCAGAGATTAAGTTGTAGGAAACATATTGATCTTTATCTTGAAAACCCCAGTGAGACAACAATAGTGTTAGGTGAATTTTGGGACTGTCATCCCAAACTCATACGGTGAAGCCAACCCCCTTCCAGCCATGGTATATACCTGTATTTGGGGATTTTATTTTTATAAAGAAGTTAAAATGGGGTCATTATGGCTAGCAGTGAACTGTCAGGAAGAAGAAATGCAACATAGACTCACATTCAGGAAACTTATGAAAAAAGGGAATTGAAGGGATGGCAGTCATTAAACTAGAAATGAAAACAAATCTATTTCTCACCACATTCTGAAAAAAATGACAACAATGTAAAGACTTCATTCTGGAACTTTATCCTTCGTGATTGTGAGAAATTGGTCTCTGTTATGGCATCTAATGTGTTCCACATTGTTATGGAAGCTTTAGCAAACTATTACAATTATTATGAGATTCACAAAAAAATAGAATAGTGCTGATGAACAATTGAACTAAAAAAGGACAGTAGATCTTATAGTCTGAAGACCTGTTATCCAAAAATAAGTACTTCCACAGAAATTAGAATAAAAAAAAAAAAAAGAATTTGCCCACCTCTAAGCACAGGGTACTTGTTTATGGCAGAGAGAACAATCTCAGAAAGGACCAAGCATTTGTAAGAGGAAAATATATTGAAAGGAAAGTCTTGTTCCTGTAGCTTTAACTGTTTCTTCAGATCTTTCTGCTAGATTATAAATTTCTCATACCTATGTGAGATCCTGGCATATATCAGTATTGGCAGTCTGACTGACAACAGAGCAAATGGAGCCTCCATATAGGCATGGATCTCTCTGTGTGGTCTGTGTTAGAAAAGAAAACACTATGTATTTGGAAGTAATGTTCAGTCAGATATATTGACAAGAAGATTATATAATCATTCCTTTGAAAGTGAGAAAGGGTTTAACACTCAATGTTGGGACAACTTTACATGAAGAGACACATTTGTAAGATGAAAATAACTTCATTTTGCTTTTGATAAGACTTGAAAAGAATCTTAACATGCCCTATTTTCTTTTTGTTCTGAAGTACTAGGGTACTGCATGATCATCTATAGGGTGAATGTGTTAGATGTACACTCAGATCTACAACTTTAAGATAATAGCATCTGTGATAAATTTCTTTTGCATCAATAAATCAATTTTATAAAATTTAACTCTCTTATCTATTTGTTTAAGATTTTCCTTCGTTAGTTCTAGAAAACCTTCTTCTTTTCTCAGTGAGACAGAGTTGTCATATAATGTGATATCTAGTAGTCACCATCACCTTTGTTCATATACTGGAATGACTGATCACTGGTCCTCATATAAGGAATTCCCTTGAGACCAAACCTTTTAAAAACCTCACTGCCTCTTACATATTCACAATTGATTCCAAGCTCTCATCACAAGAAACTGCATCTATAACAAATAATTGTTGCTGCAGGTTTGCCTTGGGTAGCTTTGACTGGCTTGAAACCTACCTGGTAGGTCAGACTGCCCTTGAACTCACACAGATCAACCTGCCTCTGCCTCCTGAATGCTAGAATTAAATGTATGTGGCACTGTGCCTGACTGATCTCACATATAAATTGTGATATACATTTATCCAGTGAAATGCTTATGGAAAAAATAACCAAATTACATTGAGAGCTTGAGAGAGATTACACACACACACACACACACACACACACACACACACACAAACACACACATACACAAATGCACGCTTGATGATGAGATTAGTTTTCACCATCAAATGGTCATTATGTCGCAGGTAGTAAAAATGTGCTAACAGATTCTCATGTTTTATTGTGTTAGGTACTGTGGCTATAGACTTGCAAGACACAAGCTGCAGAGCAACAAGTGGCCCCACCCTGGCTCTTCCTTCAGAGGGAGGCAAAGAATTAAGACGACCTAGCATTGCTCCTGTTTTAGAGGTGGCAGATACATCATCAATTCAAACATGTGATCTCCTAAGTGACCAGTCCGAAGATGAAACTACACCAGATGAAGAAACATCTTCAAATTTAGAGTAGGTTTCTTTTACCAGGTTGTATTTTGCTTACATTTTTTTTTATTTTAAATTTTTGAAAATATCTTACATGAATACACTATTTGCATCAATTCCATTCCCACTTCACTCTGCAACTACTCCCATGTACCCCTCTCACTCCCTCTCAAAGTCAAGATCTGTTCATTAATAATAAAGCAGGAAATGACTGGCCACATTGGGCACTCAGTTAGAAGGCAGAGATGGGGTGGGATGGCAGTACCCAACTGAATTTCTTCTTTTTGCTGTCTAATACCTCAACCCCTGAGATGATCCTGCCCAAACTCATGGTGGTTCTTCCCTTTTCAGTTAGTCTTATATGAAAGGATTCTTACCTAGAGATATGTTTTCTAAGTGATTCTAAGCTTTTCAAGTTGACCAGCAGGATTAACCATCATAAAATTCAAGAGTTTATCCAATGAAATATTTAGCCTTC
This sequence comes from Mus caroli, assembly GCF_978045245.1. Lineage (NCBI taxonomy): Eukaryota > Metazoa > Chordata > Mammalia > Rodentia > Muridae > Mus > Mus caroli. The sequence goes on from NW_028227256.1 coordinate 137,756,212, forward strand.
TCCGTAAAGTGTTATCTCATTTCAGCCTTTACTATCCCCTTTTATTTGGAAGCTAGCAATAGTTTGAAATTACAAATCAAAGATGTGTTCTCCCTTTACTAAGCTTCCATTCTCTTACAGCCCCTACCTCTTAGCAGCCATCATATTTAGGTCTACTGTAAATATTTACATGTAGATGGGTACGTTGATTGCTATAGAAAAACCAAGAGTACAGTAGCCTACAGTACTGAGCTTGTTATCTCAACGATTTCTTTGCCATTCCAGTTGCATCTTATAATACTTATTTGCAAATGGACAATCTTACTATAATTTATTAATGAACCATGTGTGATTGCCACATCATTGCATTATATAAAACTTAATTGAAATGAGGGAAAGTGACTGTCCCTATGATGTGTTCCGCTGAGTGACTGGTGGCATTAGGCATTATAAGTGCTGTTACAGAGACTAGTGATATAACCACAATCATCACTGATCATATCCTGCAATACAGTTAATTTAAGCTCATTTAATGTTCTATTAAACTGAAACTGAGCTGTCATCGAAACAGAAAAGTCACTTTAAATTCATCCATACTTTTTATTTGTTTCAGAAAATATCAACATACTTGTAGATAAAATCTTGTCTCAAAGAATTTTGTGGTCCAAATATGCAAGTATATCTATAGAATACAGAATGAGAACACCAGCAGACTAGACAACCTTCCCTGCAGGCAACCATCCCTGTAGGAAATGATGTTCTGAAGTGTGAACAAAATTCTGTTTTTAGATTTCTAAAACATAGAGAGGTAGAAGGAAATTTTAATAGGAAAATAAAAGTCATATTAGGGTAACAGTAATGGTTGTCAGCATCTAAATTTATAAAATGTTCTTAATTCAACTTCCCAAACAATAGTATCTAAAAAATAGTTTCAACAAGACCTTAACTTTTCTTGGGAAAAGTTACCAAAATTCAAGAGCTTCTGTTTTGGATGAGAAAATATTGCTTTCAGTAATTTCCTTTTATTTACTAATTAACATTTAAGCTTCTGTCTTTTAGAAGTTCCATGTTCTAATCTAGTGTAGCCAAAATGTGCAGGTGGCTGTTTTCAAAAGTCAGTAAACAAATTAAATTTCTTTGATAATATTTTAAGAACAATTTTGAGGAAAACCCTATTTTTGACTAATTAAAATAATTGCTTCCTTTTAGTTATGCATGCCTGGCTAATGAATAATAATACAGCCAATCTTAATACAGTCTGCTTTAAATATACTTTGCAAGGTATGATATTATTCCTTACTATGGATACATATTTATATATCCAAGGGTGAGGATTGGAAAATGTTTTCTGAAGAGAAACAGCTATGACATATTTGTAGTTATTCACATTTCTCTCTGAATCAAACACATAGGGCCCAATACTCAATTAAACATGAGTGTGAATGCCTGTGTTACAGGGGTGCTGAGTTCATGCATGCAGAACTGAAAGCTCATATAATTTTCACATGACAGGAAACATATTTTATTAGCACTTTAAAATGCAGGTCATAATACATTGCAATCTGTCATATTTCATCATAATTTGCCTCTCGTTTTTAAACTCTGTGATTTTCATAACATGATAGAAGTCTAGATTCACTAATTATAACTTAAACATGCTATAGATTTAGTTCAAATCTGTGCATCCTAGCTTCCATGACTACTCCAGGGTAATAATCTCATATTACTTTACAGGTATGCCAAAGGCTACCCACCTTATTCCCCATACATAGGAAGTTCACCTACTTTTTGTCACCTACTTCAAGAAAAAGTGCCATTTTGCTGCTTAAGGTTAGACAAGGTAATGTGTTTCTGTTGGTTTTATTTTTTTCAATTAATAAATTTATAGCATAAACTATTGCACATAATTAAATAATTTTATAGTATTTGATTAAAATATATTAGCATATAAGCTTTATTATAGAAAGTGGTCAGTTTTACTTTTTGTCCTCACTGAAAAATCACATAAAAGCTTTATGCTTCTATTTAATTATCCAGTTATGTTAACCAGTCAGTTAGGTTTTTAAAAGGGAAGACAGGCACAAGACTCTGAAACCACTTTTGGTTATTAGTTAATCAGCATTTGTGTTTGCTCACTTATCAGGTCTATGCTTTAATAAACAATCTCTTGACTAAAGGGATTTACATGCATTTATGACTAGGTTGAAGCTGACCTTTCTCCTCACATTTTTTTTAATGTAGTTTTCTCTTTCTTTCTGAATGTCTTAAAGGATCAGCCCAAAGCAAAACACTCTGAGAATGTGCACATTTTTGCCTTTTTTCCTTTGATGTTTTTTACTCCGGAGGAATGAGGTACAGGTTGAAGTGAAATGACACACACCCTACAGAATTTTCTGGGCCTTTTGCATCATAAACAGGAAATTCCTTTTACTGTTTATTTGGCTTCAAAATTATAACACCTGCACCCTTTCACAGCCTGTGCAACTTGAGAAAATCACAAATACAGTTCACTTCACTTATCTGTAAAATGGATATAGTTTTAATGCTGTGACTTCTGTAGTGTTCTTATGAGAGTTCTGTTCTTAACTCAGGGCATTTGATTTCTGAGCTGTTTTCCACTCATTTCCTTAGTGTTCTTCCTCTTTTCTTTGTTACAAATACTCTCTGCTGCTGCACTTAAAGAAGATAGAATGCTTGTAAGCTCCAAACTTTATCTACCTGAAGTTGGCCTGTGCATCATTCTGTTGCTTTTATCTCATGCCATTTCATTGGCATCAGGAATTCTATTTTTCAAGGCCTTCCTTACTCTTTGTTGTCTTTTTTTTCCTTTGATTTTTGAAGCATTTGAGTTTTCTGGTCAACTTTGCTAAATTCACAGATGTAAAGTCTCAACGTTGTTTGTCTGTATTGACCCCTTCTACAGGTACAATTTCTTTTTCACTTAGAGTACTTTTGATGTTTTCCTTCAAGCTTGTTCTTAGCATACCATAAATTTTAGCACCCATTTCTAATGTACTCAATTCTTTTCTTAAACATACAGCTATAAAGTGTATCAGGAAACCAAAAGAGTAGAACTGAATTACCCGCAAGTATATAACCTAATTCTTACTGTAAGGCTCAGCTCTCAGCAAAAGGGGGCAATCTAAGACTTTTAATAGCAGGTGGAGCATCAAGCCTTTACAGGACCTTCCTCCCGTTGTTGCCAAATAAGGCTGTCCTCTGCTACATATGCAGCTGGAGCCATGGGTCCCTCTGTGTGTACTCTTTGGTTGGTGGTTTAGTATCTGGGAGATCTGGGGTTCAGGTTGCTTGATATTGTTGTGCTTTCTATAAGGTTGCAAATTCCTTCAGCTTCTTCAGTTCTTCCCCTAACTCCTCCATTGGTGTTCCTGTGCTCAGTCCAATGGTTGGCTGCAAGCATTTGCATTTGTATTGGTCAGGCTCTCACAGAGCCTTTCAGGAGGCAGCTATGTCAGACTCTCATTAGCAAGCACTTCTTGACATCAGCAATAGTGTCTGTTTACCCCACCCTCTTTTTTTTTTTTTAAATATGGGCTTTATATGGCTGTAGCATCTGAATATCAGAACTAAAACTCTCCCTACTGCATCCTATGAAGACCTATGCCCCTATTCTTTACTGTTCCCTTCCATTAGATATTTTTCTTCTACTTTTCTGGATTATTTCCCTACTGTCTCATTTTCAGCTGTTAGAATTTCTACCAATAAAATTTGGATGTTGACAACTTCTTCCCCATTATATTTGCCCTTGGACTCTCTTTACTTTCATCCTAGGGAGACAGTTTTCTTGGTTTTCAGTTCCACAGTAATTATTTTCTTAATGTCTCTGTCCTTCTGGTCACCATATATATACATCATTATTATTGATATTCACTCTTTCTTGATGGCTGATTAAATCCTATATTCTTGGCTGGTCTATGCTTTCTTTCATAATAAGGTCTATGACTGTGCAATTATGTTTATTCCGGATAACGATTCACTGACTTTTCTGACACCTGTGGCTTGGTCATTTTTACAAAATCCTCAATCAATAGTTATTTGAATAAGGTTCCTTTCTGATTGTGATTTCTATTTTAGCTCCTAGCCTTTAGTTTCGGCCTGGGTTTTGCATTTGAGATAAGAGTTTCATCTCTGTTCTGCAATTGCTTCTCTCTGCTGCATTAAATATGTGGTTTTAATTATTTCTTTTTCAGCATTGAAAATTGAGCTTGGTGTTTCAAACAAGTTGGGGAAGTGCTTCAGTAGTGACTTATATCTTTAACCCTGAATTAATTTTGGGTTACAATGCTCAACTTGAGAGGATATATAGAAATATACATATATTATGTTTAAACAACTGCCTTGGATATTAAATAGAATTTTGTTAATTCTTTAAGTGCTTCTACTTTTTTATTCAAACTTAATTGACATTATTTTCTGAATCTAGTAAGAGCAAAATCTGTAGTTTTGGTAGGGCTTAATTGTTTTTATTCTCACATTGTGCTTCGTTTTGCCATTTAAAAAATAATTTTATTAAGGGATAATGGCAAAAAGGTACTTCATAAGTAATTAACACAAAGAGAACTAACTAATATCAACCCAGGTAAACAAAAAGAAGTCCATGTAGAGACATATAATGGTGAAGAAAAAGAACCACTGTAGCCATTAGGCATGCAGATAATTGAGCTTGCAAACTGTCTTGACTTAGTAATGTTGTTTAATTTCCTCTGAGTCTAACTTCTTAGGAATAGCAACATTTTTTTTCCCAACAATTTTGTTCTTACCCCAACTTTGTGGTGAGTTCTGATCAAGTGTTATGCTTTCTTTCTTGTGTATTGCTTCTTACTATTTAAGCCTAGTCTGCACTACACAACACAGTTTTCTTTTCTTTAATTTTCTCCATTCTTTTTTTTAAATTTTTTTCTTATTATATCACCCTAGGTAACTAGACTGGGTATACCCCTGATGCTTTTAAGTCAAAACATCAATATATTTTTGAAACAGAAATCATGTATTTATGCTATAACAAAACAGATGGTGTATGGCTATATGGCAACAACTTTTAGCTTGCACAGCAACCAGTCGACACAGGCCATTCTCAGCACCATCCTGTGTACTTCCCACTCCTTTACATTATCGATCACACTTTTCTTTCCTACATTAAGTAGGAGAACTGAGCAAAGACAAATGCAACTGTGTTCCAAGTTGTTAGAAAATTAGGTTGATAAATTTTACATAACCATATATCCTACATTCTTTCACCAATTTTTAATGGTGTATAAAAATGGCATTTCTTTGTATATTTTTTCTCCTCTAGAGTTGCCAGCATAACTACTATGAGGACGCAAAAGCCTATGGATTCAAAAATAAACTAATAATAGTTGCAGCTGAAACAGCTGGAAATGGATTATATAATTTTATTGTACCTCTCAGGGCATATTATAGACCAAAGAAAGAATTAAATCCCATAGTTCTGCTATTGGATAACCCGTAAGTATATTTTAAGATACACAGACAGAATTTTTAATTTAATTGTATATTGTCTTGAATTTACTGATAATTTTCAATCAGATATATTATGGTGCACAAATCATTGGGAGATAGATTCTATGCTATAATGCTAAGCATTATTGGCTATGATCATATTTCATCAGTTCTAGTTAAATATCATTGGCAACTTTTATTTAAAATTAATATGCAAATAGTCATTTACTCACAGGATCAGTGAAAAGAAGACACTGAAATATCTTTTTAAATTTTCACAATTTAATTAACAAGCTTTAAAGATACCTGCCAAAAGTGAACAATTTTGTTCTTTAGTCATTTATTATCAGAGAAGCATTTATTGATGTGCTTTTATATGTTAAAACATGGAATGTCACTGTGTGTTTTACTTATTAATTTAATTTTCATATACTATAACAGAAAACAAATTATGCTGTATCACAAGCGTAGGTCTGGAACTTTTTAGGGTGATTTGAAAATCCTACAGATGAATGCACATGTTTCTGAATGAAATGGTCAAACTATTTTATTACGTTCAAGTTACAGTGCCCCACCCTATAATTGTGAATAAACTGGTTGCCATGGGTGCAGTGTTAGAAGAAATTAAAGCATATGAAAACAAACCTCAGTAGTGTGACAGCCAGGGTGTAGGAAGTCTATAACAAGAGGGAGATTATCAAGCTCCTCCAAGGGTTTTTCAACACTCTGAATTCTGGAGGTTCTCTGCAAGGTAACTAAGTTGGTACTAAAGACACTTCAGTTAACTAAGTCAAATGTTCAGTTTGGGCCTGTTGGTCAACACTACAAACAGAATTTAAGATAGGCATTTTCAGATTGTCATAAAGTTCCCTCACTGTGAATGACTAGATCAAACTGACTCAATTAAAGCCCCCGGCCACAAAAATTAAGAAGTAAAAACCTTAAAAGAAAAAGTGGGCCAGGTAGTGATGGTGCACACTTTAATCCCAGCACTTGGGAGGCAGAGGCAGGGAGATTTCTGTGGTCCAGGCTAGCCTGGTCCACAGAGTGAGTTCCATGGCAACCAGCAGCCAGGACTATACAGGGAAACCCTTTCTTGAAAAACAAAAACAACAAAACAACAAAACAAAACAACCAACCAACCAAAAAAAACAAAGTGGGACTGTGTGTAGAGGACTGTCTGTCAATACTCGGGCCAGACCAACTGATCTATCCTCTTTCTCACATTATTTCAATATTAAATCTGGGGTCCTGATTCATAACTCTTCCCTACCACCCCATAAATATATTCATTTTCTCTAAATTTAGCAGTGGTGTTCTGCTTATGAAATAGAGGTATACTTTTCATTTTCAGTCTCCAGTTTTGTGAAATAATCTTAGTCATTTGTCTTTTACCTCATTATCATATCTAACAGGAGCCAAGCCATCTCATTCTGTTTCATTTTGAATAAAATGTCACTAATATTTCAGATTCCTGGATATCAGTTGGTTCATCAGGGTTATCTAGTCCTGTGATTCTTTATGTATCCTTAATTTCTGAATGTGATTCATCACACACAACATCTGCAAACTCTCCCTCTCGGGATTACTGACAGGCCACTATGTCCCTGTAGGGGAACATGTAGGCATTCTGTACTCTCCTATGTATTAAACCATAAAGACTAACTTAAAAGTTAGTGTGCTTTTCCTGCACATGGTTTATTATAGTAGCAAATGCTGAAATTCACTCCATTTCATCATACTTAACATTTTAATTTTATTATACATTTTAAATATTCATATTACATAAAAATCATGGCAACAGTGAGATGCCCTCAAGGAATTAACAATCATAATGTTTACATTTAATTTAAACATTTGTATAAACTTTCATTATCAATGTTATGAAGCAGAGCTAAAGATGTAATACATCCAGGCACAACTCCTCTTGTCAATTCTAGGATGAGGGCCAGCTATGCACCAACAAGCTCATGGTTTTTAATCTCTGTAAGATCTTACCCTACTCATAGGTTTTGAACAATATATATTGGTCGCAATTAGTCTTAAAGGTCACTATCTTATCTTAATTTCCAATATTTACCCACTGAAAAGACATCATCTTTGAAAAGATTGTTGACAGTTTGGATAACAAATGTCCACATGATACTGTTGTTTGGTGATTCCTGCTGAGTATAATTTTATTTATACTCAAAATAAACATGATTATTTTATTATCGTATTACAAGTATTATAATTATTTCAATTTCTTTACTAAATTACAAGGACATTATATAAAGCATTTAGCTTCCCGTATGTGTCTCAAAATTAACATCAAACATTTTTGCTTGCCTTCAGCTCCTTGGTTGAAATGAAGACTCATATACTGAACTTCAATAAGTAATGCTCCTGGAAATTTTCTGCAGTCCCTTCTCCCTCTTTTGAAACAATGAGACACCTGCTGGTCCAAAATTGCTTTTTTATTCTGCAATGTATTCTACAAATTTACAGGAAATGATGATTTTTCTCCTTAACATAGCTCCATATTCTAAGAACTTTCACAATCATAATCTTATACACTTCAGCAATTATTGCTTAATTTTGAGCGTTTCACCAAACTCTCAAATAAGTTTAAATGAGCAGTGGTGGAATGAATATTAAGTGAGTGCCTATGGAGATAAATTAATAAAAAATACAAATTAATTCCATATAAAAAGAAAAGAAATGTTGTAAAAATGAAGTAACAAAACGCAAATCCAATTTATACATTCAACACACAGCAGGATATTCAGAATGTTTATAAATAGAAAGACTTGCACATTTCGGTGGTGAAACTCTGGCACATTGAAAACATCTTTCCTGTGGCTCATTAGAGTCACTCTGATCTTTCCATAGTTCATCAGAGTACTGTCAGTTCTGATGGTTCTACCATCTGTTCTCCTTTGTTTGTGGTGCTAGAATGATTTCCAATATTTTGATTATAGCCTCTACCTTAAAGGTCGTCTAGCTAAAATTTAGTTGGAAGTCAAAGCTGTAATATATTATCCAAACATAGACAAAGAAGTGCCAGAGCCATGCTGATGCCATGAATTTTTACACTGATCTTTTATTAAATCAATCAACCTCTTTTCATGCAGTACCTAAACACTTATTTACAAATTATAGTAATGGACAGTTTTGTTTCATACAGAATTGAGATGATATCTAAACTTAACCTCCAGAGCAGCCTGGACCATTTTATTTTATTCTTGTAGCCCCATCTCACTTTCTCTTTAATTTATAAAGAATAAGAAAATTCAAGTTATTTGGAGACTTAGATAATATATGTAACATACTAGCATAAGATCTGGCATATGTGACAGCCTGAAAATGCTAGATTTTCTTCTCCTATAACAACTTTAACATTGTTACTATTTAAATTACTGAAAGTTCTTATGCAAAAATATGGTTGATAAAGAAACAGAGTCAGGAGATGTAGTTCAGTAGAATGGTACCTGCCTAGTGTGTAAGACACCCAAGCTTTGAACACATACTGCAGGTGCACACATGCACATACACCACAAACACACACACATTGAATAGCCACTTTCAAATAAATTTAAATTCTTTACATTTTTAAAATTTATACATATCTGGGTGTTTTGCCTTCATGAATCTCTGTGCAACACTTGCCTGAGTGGTATCTATACATGGGGCAAATGGGTTGGCTTCCCTGGTCCTCAAGTCATAGAGTTGGGAACTGCCCTGCTAGTGCTGGAAGTCAACTAGGACCTCTGCTAGAGCAGCAGATGCTCTTAGCTACTGAGCCATCTCTCCTGACCCTGATCAAACAATTAAAAGGATAAAAAGACTACTTAAAATGTAGTTGTAAAATACTGATGAAATTAACTTTGATCATAAAAGTATATTACATTCTTTCCTTGATGTTGAAATAAAAATATTGTGGTTAATAATTTAATTGAACAGAAGGGGTTCTGTTGAAATTTGCAAATCTGCAGCATGTATGATTTTACTTCCTGGCAATGGTGATCTACTTAGTATTTTAATATATGTACAGTACTGTTTGATATTTATGGAGGTATAAGATTTTATATTCACAGTCTGTGTTCTTATTAGATACTACACTCAGAGCTGAAGTTGACAGATGAGCTTATTCACTTCTATTTTAAAACATTGCATGCTTTGTATTTTTTCAACATTTTATTTCATTTATAACTAGCCATTTTGTCTGTTTTGATTGGCTTTAACCTACAAATTTATTAGATATGCATTTACTTCATTGACACACTTAACTTTGTCTCTCAGACTTAAAAAAAACTAAAATATTTCAGTATGTGTAAAAACGTGTCTTATATGTGGTGCACAAATAGTAACTTTTACGTTTATTTTCATATGATCAATTTTTTAGGAAGTTTATAGAAAAAATCCCTTGAAGCTTTTACCATCTTTTTTTTCATGTGACTTCTAATAGAACAGATAGGCTTCTCTATTAGTCAAGTAAAAAGTACACACAGTTTATTGTGTTTTATTACTAATTTTTTTCTATATTAATCATTCCATCATACTTTGAATACATATCATTAAAAAGAGACAAGGGACATATTTTCAATGAGTGTTCCATGTGTCTGTTTATTTTCAGAGTAATAGTGCTTCTCAATGTAAAGTTATGCCTGCCAATTCACTGCCTCCCAATGAGAAGGAAAACTGACCAATTATGTATAACTAATTTATTAAGCAGCCTTGTATATTAACGACTGTTGTCCACTCAGATAAATGAATAGCTATGAAATACATGAGTGCATGAGTTGTTTGTTTCTTTATATTTCTAGTTTCTTTTAAACCACAGGTTTGTCTTTAGTTACTGTGTTTCACTGGGCATATGTAGTTACATTGTTTGGTTTAGGTGAATAGATTATCCCTTAAGATTGCTGAAATCACATAAAGATGAATCCATATTTAAAAGCAAGTTCTAAGAACTTGGAAGATATCTTTCTCATTTAAAATATATGTTATAACTAAAGTTCATGAGATTTCTTTTAAAAAGCCACTTCTTGTAAAAATAATAGTTTATCATCTCTACCAGTCATAAGAGGAAAAAATTATAAGAGTCTCATCTTGAATTTTATCTCTCACATGAGACTATAGCACAAAGACTTATTTGCTCAGCGACCTGAGTACAGTTTAAATCACTTACTGAATTTAGTGATTCAATTACTCAAGAGTTCCAAAAAGTATAGACTGGAGACCTTGTGAGAAAACAAAAACAACCCCTACCCCCTCAAAATAAAACCCCAAAACCATAGAACAAAAAACTAAAAACGGCAACAACAACAAAAACCTTAGAGAAATACTGTAAAGAAACTGGAATAATCTAATCCTAAAAGAATATACCAGATTAAAATAGATATCATGGAAGCTCACGGACATATCTACAATTAATAATTAAGAATGGTATTTAAAAAGCCAGAATCAAAAGATTTAGAAATTTAAAATTAGCCAAAAAGATACAAGCAAAATGACTTGTTAAGAGCAAAACTACCTTGATTTTTTTAGCGCTTTTGGTGTTTGCATCTTTAAGCATACTTCTAAAATTATGAAGAGTATTGAGAGCCATAAAATATTACCCTCCTAGTGTTTTTGTTGTCGTTGTTATCTATTTATTTTTGTTAGGTATTTTCTTTTCAAATGTTATCCCCCTTTTCGGTTTCTCTCCTGGAAACCCCCATCCCATTCCCTGTCCTCTGCTTCTATGAGGGTGTTCACCCACCCACCCATCTCCACTCCCTGGCATTCTCCTACACTGGGGAGGGAGTCTAGCCTTCACAAGATCAAGGGCTTCTTATCCCACTGATGGCTGATAAGGACATCCTCTGCTACATATGTGGCTGGAGACATGGGTCCCTCCATGTGTACTCCTTGGTTGGTGGTTTAGTACCTGGGAGCTCTGGGAAGTCTGGTTGGTTCATATTGTTGCAAGCTGTGGGGTTGCAAACCCCTTCAGCTACCCTTCTAATGTTAAGAAGCAAGAAAGTTTCTAGAAATTGAATTGAAATCTCCATCCCAAATCCTGCAAATACATGTCTTAGAATATAGATTAAGGACTTAAGAACATTAGAGATTGTTAAAGACTGAATAATAGTCACTCTGTGTTTGCTTGAGATCTTTGTTTAAACTGGTGCTTAAGAGTCATCTAATGGTGAACATACCAATATTATATGACTATATTTTTTAAACTAAAAATGATTACGAAAGGTTCTAATGATTTATGAGTTAAACAATTCTGAATTTTCAAACTGAATTGTGGCAGTTTAAAACAATATAATAGTACTGATGCATTCAATATGCCAAATAAATTAAATATCCAGAAGAATTCAGACAAAATTCTAACAGTGTCATCACTTGGAAGTTTTTTTTTAAATACATTACTCTATTAAAATTAATTTTCTTTAGAGTTGAAAGAGAGAGGAGGGAAATCAACAGAAAAAAATAGTTAGGAAAAGAATTGATCCATCTGAGGCTCAGCATCTGGGAAATTGCAAGTTTCTCACTCATTACCTTGACCTAGTATTTCCCTCCTGTCTTGTTCATGCCAAATTGTTCCTCATCTGCCAACACCCGAAGTAAATATTACCTTTCTGTGATATTTCCCAATTCTGTTTCCTGGGTGCCCCTAGAGATGATTTTCTCTTTAGAAAAAAAGCATCGCATCTTTATGGCTTTCTGTATGCATTTAAAATTCAACATATGTTATAAATTGATTGGCTACTCTTTTATACAAAATAATATATTTAAAAGTCCATTGAACAGTTTTGGGGTCTATATATGCTCAGTGAATGCATGCAGGATTTAAGAGCTATGAAGTAGATGTAACTTAAGTCTTCTCTAAGCAAGTTTGAACTCTATTGTTCTTTCCTTTGCTGTGGTTACCTGTAAAGATTTCATTTATAATGAACATTTCCTCAACAATATACCTTGGTAAGACAGTAAAGTCAAAGGCGAAATAGTGTCAATGCAACTTCACGCAACACAGTTTTTCCATGCATATGTAGATTATACTAGATACGTTGAGATGTGAAGTATGGTGTGACTATAAATATTCTTTAGACAAAGCACTCTTGATACTCAAGCTTATTGATTGCTTGTTAGAGGCATTTGTAGAAAAAAACAACCATTTGTTCTTCATGGTCAAATTCTCTTCTGCATTGAGTAACTGAAGTATTCTATAAGTATTGTCTTAATCAAGAGTAATATCTGTATTTTTTAGAATTATGCCATAGTGTTTCTGATTTATAACTCACAGTTCTTAATGTATCATATGGTTTGTAAGTAGTGCAATTATATTCTCAAGCGAAAGGGCAACTTAGGATGTATCTTTTCTTTGGTTTTGGAAATGCAAACTAAATGAACTTGCTTCCCTTTCCTAGAAGTGCTGCCCCTGTTGTGACACTGTGTTTCATTTTGTAACCCATCTGCTACATAGGCCAGATATGCATTTTCTGGATGCAATCTGTTGGTTTCCAATGGTTTACTACATGGTGGGCTCTATTGACAAGTAGGTGACAAAGTCTATGGCACATGATGAGTGTAGTGTCCTGTGATCTGTCAAGTTCTGTGTCTTGTTCCTGCATGATGAGTGTACTTTGTCGTGTTGGTACAGTAAATACGGTGACCTTTGCATGCAGAGCACATGCTGTTGTGCTGTGTACCCCCTGTTATACGGCTAAGCTGTATTCCATTGCTGAATTGCACCAGACCTTGCTGCATGTCCGATTGGTCAGGTTCACACATTTGCAAAGTATTTTAGTCTTGCAGCCTTTGCAAATGCAGCACTTTTTTTGCAGTAAAGTTGTTGATAAAGTGGCATCCAAAAGTACCTTAAAATTACACAGTACCATATTTTCAATGTAAGTAGTAACAATTTCTTGAAAATTTATTCAAGAAAATTTCACAGTTTGTAATTATATAACTTTTTAATTAAAGGATTATGTTATGCATGCAATTATGCAGTGTATTAACATAAAATATAAAATATAAACATTTTGTGACACTATTAATCAGAAAAATAAATTATCACCAGATTATTATCACCAGATTTGCAGCATGAAATACTGCAAAATATCTGTGACTGTCAAAAAGGAAACTAAGAATATTAAATTCCAAAGAAGATGTAGGAGGATTGATTGATTGTAGACTAATAATTATTGAAGGTTGGTCACCATATCTATATACACATGTGTACTAGAGAGGGAATTATATATGGAATGTCCCTGTATAATTCTTGTTAGGTTATGTTTGAAATTCTCATGAAAATACAACCCATTTAAACAAGAATACTTCCTCACACTTGCAAATTTCACATTTTCCAACTTGGAAAAACTGAGTGAGTCATGGAAAAGTTAAAAGGCATGCCTGGTGAAATCAACTTTTGAGTGTCACTCGGATGGGTTTCATTGGCTGTTATTGCCATCTGGTGGCTGAACAGTGCAAAACAGCATGCTTTTTAAAAAAGGGTTGTGGGCTATGAAAAAGTAGAGAAGTATCAGTCAGGACTCATAAGAACAGGTTCACAGCCTACTCAAAAATGCTATAATGTTAATTAGAAAAATAAAGCCTTAAGGACCCCAAGATTCTGCATGTTTCACTAATATTATCCCAACCTTTTGTTTTGTCTAAATTCTAATGCATTTCTAATTCTAATCATTTAATAATTCATGGTCCCGAGTCACTACAACAGGAAACACTTTAAAGATGAAGTCAACAAATGCACTTGAAAGCAGGGTGCTCTAAGAAACTTAGAACAAGCTCTCTTAGTAAAGCGCTGGTCCAGCGTTAACTTCTGTTTTGCAAAATCCAGTCTGCTCTGATTCAATAAAACTGACTTCTTACTGATTTATTTATTTATTTATTTATTTCTCTTGTTCTATAAAAATATAAGAGAGAATTTTGATGTAGAAAAGTTATAAAAGGCTGAAAATACAAGGAAATATCTTGAAAGTCCTAAGCGACTAGAAGCAAGTTGACTTAGTCATCACCAAATCTTCCATAAGGGACCACATCTAACATTTTCTGTATTGCTGTGGCTTATGTATATGAGTGCACTGTAGCTGTCTTCAGACACACCAGAAGAGGGCATCGGATCCCATTACAGATGGTTGTGAGCCACCATGTGGTTGCTGAGAATTGAACTCAGGACCTCTTGAAGAGCAGTCAGTGAGCTGAGCCATCTCTCCAGCCCTCTAGCTGTAGCTTAAATTAAGGAGTTGCACATGCTGAAAAGCCCCAGTCTTTATGGGATAATTTCTAAAATATTATTTAATATATTTAGAAGAGGTACAGTGAATATGCTACACAAAGGGGAAATCTAAAACACTAGGGATTAATCTTGACAATCATTGTATTGATTGGATATTACGATTCTGTCCTCTTTTCACATGGGGAATTTTATTGTGAACTGTTCTGTAAACAGTTTTAGCTATAAAATATCTGTCACATAGAATTACTCCAAACTCAAGTGCAGTATTTGTTTCCCCACCCCACCCCCAAATTATTCCTAGAGGTCTTAGGCTGAGGTTTTCATAATAGCCCTCTGAAGTCTGTTAGCCTCCTTATGAGCTTTTATGAGATGTCTGGAAACTGTCTTCAGTCCATATCAGCAGTGACTACAGATTTTTACATTTTAATTATTTTTTTTAGTGAATCAGGAGGTGTGGACATTAACTGATTTTCTTATATGTCCTCACTGAACTGTATAACTATTCATCCTTTTACTAGATCAAATTTCGTCTCACCCCATTTTTTTGTACTGTTTTTCTAGTACAAAAAAATTTGCATTTCTAGAAAATGCAAAGACATTGAAACTAGTTGATGCCTAGGTCAGGGTTAACAGTAAACATCTCTTTCTTTAACTTGCAGGGAAGATGCCAACCAATACATTTTACAGAAATAAGAATGAAAACTGACCAAAATAGTTCATAACTACTTATACCCCTGTTTTTCTAGTTACCTCATAAAGACAAAGAAACTTGGACTATTCAATTTCTTGCTAAAACAATGTTTTAATACAAAAACACAAACACACACACACACACACACACCCTACTCATTGTAATGCAGGAAAAATTGACAGTTAAATAGAGCTTTCTGTCTATCTATCTAAATATGGACATTTATATAAATTCATATCACATACTTTTGTGTTTGTACTTTAGCTTATTGTCTAAATTAACATAACTGTTGCTTCTTTTATACTTTCAACAAAGCAACTTAGCAACTTAAACCAATTAGAATGTTTTGCCCTTGAAATAATACGCTAGCTATAAGCATGAATCATTGTCATACTTTCTATTGAACTGTTTATATACTAAGTGTTACTGAGCACAGATTCCAAATACGGATGCTTTGGGACTGTTAGTATCTGATGAATTCTGAATTTCATATCAGCGGGTCGTATTGCATTACAGTTCTCATTAGTGTATATCAATATTATCTATAAATTCAGTTATAAGGATTCATACATAAGCCAACCAATAAGCAGATTTAGGCACTGAGTGCAGTCGTGGAGTTTATTTAAGGACCTTCTGTTTCTTTTTCCTTGGGAATTTTTATCAAAGCCTAGATGATTTGCTCAGGTGTGGAGTGACTTTTGCTGCCAACATGGTGGTGGTGGACAAAGAAAGCACCATGAGTGCAGAGGAAGACTACATGGCAGATGCCAAGACGATTGTGAATGTGCAGACTCTGTTCAGGTATGCATCGGGAGCCTAGCCTTGTCATCGTTTACGTTGTGGTCTCCGTGTGCAGAGTACCTGATTCTATTTGTGCATGAGGGGTGGACATGGGACATGGAAGCTGACCTTAGAGCATCTGTTTATTCACTCGATCATGAAGCAACTACTTATGTAGTACATAAAGTGACTGGTACAGAGTAAAGCGGATAATTCTTCCCATATATAATGATGTATTTCTTCTATAGCTTCATAATAAATTCTTAAAAATTATGTACAGTAACTGTCATGAATTAGGACAGACCATGTTCTGATTTGGGTTTCTTTCCTAGCAGTGACCCAAGACTTGCCTGTATCTAGAATGGAATATTGTCAGGCAGTAATCTATTCGGGATAGGAATGAATTTGCAACCTTACTCTCTCTCTCTCTTTTCACACCTTTCCTTAAACTAGTTCAGGTGTAAATATCCATTTTGGTAATCACAGAGCATGGGCAGCCAGACCTGAGCAGAGAAATGATTCCTTGTGAGAAGTGGATTAAGAGGCACTTAGAGATCACAAATCTGAGTCACTTGGGATTGCTCTAGAGTCATTTGAGAGTTTCACTAGAAAGTTTCCATTTTGTGAATGAGATTTTAGATGCCCAAACAAATGTGTGCCCTACTGAATTGCAAAGATAACTCAAATATCCTCAACTCTTTCACCTGCTTCCCTTCATCTTCAAACCTTCATTGGCAACAAAGTCTATGTCATAATCAAGTATCTTTGTTTATAGATTGACTTATAGCTCACAGGTAGGAACTTAGGTGTGAGCCTCAGTTAAAGTGACAAGTTGAACTGTGATTTTTAGGAAATTTCCTTCTCAAAATCTCAACTTATCACTTACAAGTCTGCTTATAATTTATATATTCATAAAATATCACTATTTTGATATCAAGGTATCAAAACCCATCATTCTTTAGAACATACTTGGTATTTTTAAAGTATGTATTAAACATTATGCACTATAATTAAAGCCACATAGCTGCCAGTTTTATGTGATAAAATGGAAAATCATAAAAACCTAAGCTATTACAGAGAGCAGCAAAGGCCATCTGGTACAGTGTCCACCTGGAGTCTCTCTTGACATCATTAACTTTACAACCTGAGTGTGTTCCTAACCTAATTGCAAGTCAGTTTCTCACATCCATAATCCTGAGAAAATTAATTAACCTACCTTGAAATGGTAATAACAGTTAAACATGAAACATGTGAAGAATCTGTTGTCACCACACCCAGAAAATATACCCTTAATTTGAATAAGAACTGCTAGCTCTAAAGGGAAGAATGTACACTGTAAAATTCTTACAATGTAGTAGTTCATGCAGAATTCAGGTAATATGATTGCCCAGAATAGTGCATTGGAAACTAATGTGAGCCATATTAAAAAATGACCCTCATAAGCAACTTGTTTCTTTAGAGAATAAAAAGAGAAATGACTTTAATGATTTGCTTCACAGGAAGTGATATACGTTTTTCTTCCATGCTTTGCAAAAGCTAATTAAACTTTTTATAGAAGAAAGTTTTCAAACTAAATATGCTATTTCATTTACCATGTTTAATTTTGTTGTAACAGAGGTAGAATTGGTTTAATCCTTATTATCTACTCTTTTAATGGGTTATTTGATTCCAAGATAGTAATAAATCATTAACTTGTTGAAAGGTATCAAGATATTAATTACTCATTTCAAACTAACTGACAAGAGTCATTTAGAGAAATTATATACTACTAGACAACTACCATAAATCAGCCCTTCTCTGGACCTGGCTGATGAATGAATTAGTGAATAAATGAATGAATAAGTGAGTGAACACTGTATGATCCTTCAAACACTAGTTTCATCATTTTTAAGGATTCTTGAATCCTATGCAAAGAATTAGAGTCAACTAAGATTTCTAAGAACAGGGGAAGTAGTCTTCTCCAGGAAGGGAATGGCAATTGGTTACCCAGTTCTAAGTGGTCAGCTCTGAAATCAAACATGCACTAATATCCTTAAAGAGAGTAAGCAGGTTCTATTAATATATTTAGGAACATATGTATCGTAAATAGAAGAAATCAAGGTTATTAAAAGGGAGCAACAAAGTATATAGGGGAGGATTTGTAGGTAGAAAAGAGAATAGGGGTAATGAAACCATTTTAATCTCCAAAATAAATAAAACAGTTTATTTTAGAAACTGAATAATTTTTATTGCATGTGAGGTGAGTAGATTTGAGCAAATGTCACAAAAGCTGGTAACCAAATAATTTAAAATTAATTTCCTTTGATTATTTTTTGGGAGGGGAGTGTTTTATTCTGAATCCTATGGAAAGAGTCATTATTTCAAACTGTGCATGAAAATATTTTTCAGAGTTTTTTCTGCATTTTTGGGTTGAGTTATAAATTGATAATTATGCTTGGAAAGCTATTTTAGTCTTACTCTACCAAAATAAAATATATATAGATTTCTATAATGAACAATATATCTTTATACAAGCGAAAGACC
The DNA here is from genome assembly GCF_978045245.1 of Mus caroli. Taxonomy (NCBI): domain Eukaryota; kingdom Metazoa; phylum Chordata; class Mammalia; order Rodentia; family Muridae; genus Mus; species Mus caroli. The sequence goes on from NW_028227256.1 coordinate 137,774,895, forward strand.
AAGTTCTGTAAGACTGGGCACTTCCCTTTTGTAGTGTCACTCACTTGCCTCTTCTTGGTCACTCCCCTGCACTGCCCACAGGTTTTTGTTTCAAATTTAATGTGATTATTTCCAACCCGATTACCCTCTAATGCTTGATGTTTCAATAATCTTATATAAATGTTCTTTTCAGTCTCTTACCTTCATTCTTCCAGGCATGGTCATGACCTTGAACTCTAAATGGTTTTACACAGCATCTGAATTTTTTTTAACTCTCTTATCTTTTTTTCTAATATTCCTAAATCTTCATAAATTTACCCTGTATGCTATCATCAACAGATTAACCTACCATTTCACTGCTATCAGGTAAATGAAGAATTTTCTCTCTCTACCCAGACAGAATTTCAGCTTTTCAGCCCATATTTTAATTCACAGATCCTAAGAAACCTGCCAACTTTCAGAATAAAATCATGTTTTATATTTTCTCCTCCATATATTAATTAATTTCCAGTATCAGACCAAATCTTAAAGTCCCACTACTTCTGTTATCCTCACGCTACCCTGAAAACACCTCACCCCAGTTTCCATGATGTTTGCAGACGTCTAGCCCATGCACCTCAGTGACTTCTAACAAACTAAACCCAAGTTTATCAGTCTCAAATCTACCTTCTCTCTTCCAGCAACTGCTGAGTCTCTTTCACCTGGCTATTGTTGTGCTTGTAAAAACTAAGAAAACTGCCCTTCAGTTTCCTTCGGAGTCTGTTAAAACACCCAGGGAAGGAGTTACAAAGTTTGGAGCTGTGATGAAAGGATGGACCATCTAGAGACTGCCATATCCAGGGATCCATCCCATAATCAGCTTCCAAACGCTGACACCATTGCATACACTAGCAAGATTTTGCTGAAAGGACCCAGATATAGCTCTCTCTTGTGAAACTATGCCGGGGCCAAACAAACACAGAAGTGGATGCTCACTGTCAGCTATTGGATGGATCACAGGGCTCCCAATGGAGAAGCTAGAGAAAGTACCCAAGGAGCTAAAGGGATCTGCAACCCTATAGGGGGAACAACATGATGAACTATCCAGTACCCCGGAGCTCTTGTCTCTAGCTGCATATGTATCGAAAGATGGCCTAGTCGGCCATCACTGGAAAGAGAGGCCCATTGGACTTGCAAACTTTATATGCCCCAATACAGGGGAATGCCAGGGCCAAAAGAATGGGAATGGGTGGGTAGGGAAATGGGGGGGGGTATGGGGAACTTTTGGGATAGCATTGGAAATGTAATTGAGGAAAATACGTAATAAAAGAAAAGAAAAAAATTCTGCAAAACTAAAAAGCAGCAAAAGGAAACCTATGTTCTCCAGCAACAGGATAGAGGAAAGGAAATTTAAAAGTACCCAGACAAGGGAAAAGAGTCTATCAGTGGCAAAATGTACAAGTCAAATTTAACAGCATCTAATCTGGGATGTAAATCCCTCTGTTGGAATAATTTAGAATTACTGCATTTAAAATTATACTAGTTGATAAGGGTGATGACTTGCATGTTAAACTGTTTGCTCTGGCAGTTTTACAGGCAAGCTTTGGCCACTCATCCCTTCTTGCCAGCTAAGAGACAAGATCTACAATCAATTCACCTTGACCCAAAGCAATTTGGAGTATATTTTAGCTTAAATTCCAGTATGCTTTTGAGGAAAGCCAGGGCAAGAGCTCAAGGAAGTATAAAGAAGAGAAGAGTGGGGAACACTACTTACTGACTTGCTTTCTTACATACAACCAGACGCACCTTCCTAGGAGTGACACCACCCATAGTGGACTATGGCCTCACACATCAGTTAACAATGAAGAAAATGCCTCACAGACAAGGTTCTGAAAGCAACCCCTTAACATAGGTTCCCTTTCCTTAAACATGTCAAGTCAACAACTAAAGCTACCTATTTGGCAGAAAGAATGGTGAAAAGCAGAAAAAGTTAAGTGAATCAAGTGTATGGAATGACACTACAGAAAAAAAAAAAAAAAAAAAGTCCAGTGATCCAAACTTCATCTTGAGAATGGCTTTAAATAGTCTAAGAATTAGGTCATGGGGCAAATGTTTGCAGAATTGAACAAATCTGCTCTACGTATGGTTGCACTCAACATTGTCTCTACTTTGTCCCTGTTAGGTAGTCAGAAATTGTCCCTTTTTTCCTAGCTTTAGCTTCATAGCAAAGTTAGAATAAGATGATCACTTCTGCTCCCAGATACTCCCTAGTCATCATGGACAAGTACCTTCATGGTGAGAGGTGGATATGGTCTGAATTAATTTTTTACAGAAAACTGCATTAGGGATATGTTAAATTGCAAGTAGTTGTGCTAAGAAAACGCTCTGTTTTGTAAAAAAATAAACAAACAACAACAACAAAAACAAGGAAGGCATCCATGAGACCTGTGTATGCCTGAATTTGATTACGTTAGAAAAGACAGATCTAAACTGAAGAAATGTCCTCATTTCTTTACCAGAGATAATTTCAGTAACTGTCTTAGTCATTTGTTAAAACATAAACATTTTTAGTATATCCAGCAAGAAGATCATATTCTTATATAAATGAAATACAAGTAATATCGGTTTTTCTGCAACGACAATTAGGATTCCATTCTTTTTGTTTCCACAACCCAATCTTGAGAGATTTGGGGTCATATTCCAAATTTGATGTGAAAATTCCTAGAAAATTCCTCTGCCCTAAGCAAATACAACCAGAACACAAGTTTTGGCAGCCATGTGGTAGGTAAACTGAGGCAGGCAGTCCTTGGGGGTCAGTGCTTAGTGTTGGTAACTGGTGTTAGATCCAGATACTAACAGTGGCTGCTGCCTGTGGCAGCCAGTGGTCAAATAAGTTACTCAGCAGATTTTTTTCTGTAGGAACAAAGCATAATTTACTGGACCTGGCAGCCTTTGCTTCCATCAGTAAAGATGGAGTAGCCATCCTAATATCTAATAAAATCGACTTCCAACCCAAAGTCATCAAAAAAGACAGGGAAGGGCACTTCATACTCATCAAAGGTAAAATCCTCCAAGAGGAACTATCAATTCTGAATATCTATGCTCCAAATAAAAAGGCAGCCACATTCATTAAAGAAACTTTAGTAAAGCTCAAAGCACACATTGCACCTCACACAATAATAGTGGGAGACTTCAACACACCACTTTCACCAATGGACAGATCATGGAAACAAAAACTAAACAGGGACACAGTGAAACTAACAGAAGTTATGAATCAAATGGATCTGGCAGATATCTACAGAACATTCTATCCTAAAACAAAAGGATATACCTTCTTCTCAGCACCTCATGGCACCTTCTCCAAAATTGACCACATAATTGGTCACAAAACAGGCCTCAAGAGATACAAAAATATTGAAATTGTCCCATGCATCATATCAGATCACCATGGACTAAGGCTGATCTTCAATAACAAAATAAATAATAGAAAGCCAACATTCACGTGGAAACTGAACAACACACTTCTCAAGGATACCTTGGTCAAGGAAGGAATAAAGAAAGAAATTAAGGACATTTTAGAGTTCAATGAAAATGAAGCCACAACATACTCAAACTTATGGGACGCAATGAAAGCATTTCTAAGAGGAAAACTCATAGCTCTGAGTGCCTCCAAAAAGAAACTAGAGAGAGCACACATTAGCAGCTTGACAACACACCTAAAAGCTCTAGAACAAAAGGAAGCAAATTCACCCAAGAGGAGTAGAAAGTAGGAAATAATCAAACTTAGGGGCGAAATCAACCAAGTGGAAACAAGAAGAACTATTCAAAGAATCAACCAAATGAGGAGCTGGTTCTTTGAGAAAATCAACAAGATAGATAAACCCTTAGCCACACTCACTAGAGGGCACAGGGAAAGCATTCTAATTAACAAAATCAGAAATGAAAAAGGAGACATAACAACAGATCCTGAAGAAATCCAAAACACCATCAGATCCTTCTACAAAAGGCTATACTCAACAAAACTGGAGAACCTGGACGAAATGGAGAAGTTTCTAGACAGATACCAGGTACCAAAGTTGAATCAAGATCAGGTTAATGATCTAAACAGCCCTATATCCCCCAAAGAAATAGAAGCAGTCATTAATAGTTTCCCAACCAAAAAAAGCCCAGGACCAGATGGGTTTAGTGCAGAGTTCTATCAAACCTTCAAAAAGATCTAATCCCAGTTCTTCACAAACTATTCCACAAAATAGAAACAGAAAGTACTCTAACCAACTCATTATATGAAGCCACAATTACTCTGATACCTAAACCACAAAAAGACCCAACAAAGATAGAAAACTTCAGACCAATATCCCTTATGAATATTGATGCAAAAATCCTCAATAAAGTTCTTGCTAACCGAATCCAAGAACACATCAAGACAATCATCCATCCTGACCAAGTAGGTTTCATCCCAGGGATGCAGGGATGGTTCAATATACGGAAATCCATCAACGTAATCCAGTATATAAACAAACTCACGGACAAAAACCACATGATCATCTCGTTAGACGCGGAAAAAGCATTTGACAAGATCCAACACCCATTCGTGATAAAAGTCTCGGAAAGATCAGGAATTCAAGGCCCATACCTAAACATGATAAAAGCAATCTACAGCAAACCAGTAGCCAACATCAAAGTAAATGGTGAGAAGCTGGAAGCAATCCCACTAAAATCAGGACTAGACAAGGCTGTCCACTCTCTCCATACCTATTCAACATTGTACTTGAAGTCCTAGCCAGAGCAATTGGACAACAAAAGGAGATCAAAGGGATACAAATTGGAAGAGATGAAGTCAAACCTGGGATTCTTTTTAGTTTCACTTTCTTTGTCTTGTAGCTGATATCCTAGCATCTGAGAGAACTAGAACAGATCAAGAGAATTCAGGTTCTCTAAGGTTAGCAGTTACACTCTGATAACCTGTCTACAGAAAATATTTACAAAATGTTTTATAAGTAGAACTTAAAATACAGTCAGCAAGAGCAAATGCTTTTAAAAAGAATTTTGAAAAATAAGTACTTATAAGAATGCTTTAGGAGCTTTTACTAGCTTAATCTTCTTACATGTACCATCTTTAAGATTTTTCCCACCCCTGCCCTTGGGCCATAGTCCTTTGTGATTTACTTAGGCCTTCATGATATGTGCCCTTTTAACAACCTTCTTTTTCCACTGTAGAATAATTGGCTCACTTTTCTTAGAACAAATTTTTTTTACCATCGAAAGATCCTACCTTACATTTTTTTTTTTATTTTAGCATTCCTTTTCAAAAGCATATCTTCATATATTCTAATTTACATTTATCTTGCCACTATTTCTTGGTTCCATATTCTTTATTTTATTGTTTAGTATTATGAGAACATAAAATATAAAAATATTTTAAAATGACTTGCATACAAATAAATTCATGAAATGCATTCAGGTTTCCAAGGAGCTCTCTTGATGGACTGTTTGGCTAGTATACATAGAGCCTTGGGTTAGATGCCTAGTAACTGAACATGATGACATAAATAAGAAAACTCAACACTCAGGAAGTAGGATTAAAAGATCAAGCACACCTTTGGCCACATAGCAAGTTCAAGACTAGGACTACACCATTAATCGATTATTCAATAATTAACTTGTGGACAGATCGTTAAATTTAAATTTTCTTTTATTTAGCATATCCTAGAAGGATTTTAATGACACATATTTTTTAAAGGCTTTTTTAAATTCATTTTTGACTGTTTCAGTAAAGTCTGTGAGAATGCCATGGTCCAGGGAGACCTTGGCAAGATGCCAGAAGTTCCTTGGAAAGTGACCAAATTTCCATAAGAAACTAGGTAAAAGGGAGAAAAAAATACATATCATATGCAATCCTCTGATGGACTGTTGTATTTCTAAAGGAACCAGAGGAATCAAAACTTTTCCTTTTGTGCACGCTGGACAAGAAATTTGCTATTGAGCCGGGCGTGGTGGCGCACGCCTTTAATCCCAGCACTCGGGAGGCAGAGGCAGGCGGATTTCTGAGTTCGAGGCCAGCCTGGTCTACAAAGTGAGTGCCAGGACAGCCAGGGCTACACAGAGAAACCCTGTCTCGAAAAACAAACAAACAAACAAACAAACAAACAAACAAACAAAAAAAAAAAGAAATTTGCTATTGGTCCCGATATCAGCTTGGGCACAGTGTACTTATACATTCCCTAAGAAAGAAAAGAAAGAAGAAAGTACCTTTGTCACTGTTTTAAGGCCAGCAAGAAACATCATAAACAATGCAATTATTTTAATTTTATTTTTTTACTTATTCACTTTACATACTGCTCACTATTCCCCTTCCCAGTTAACCCCTCCCGTAATCCTTCCTTTATGCCCCACTTCCCTTCTCTCCTCTGAGCAGATGCCCTCAATCCCCAGCCATCCCACCAGCCCTAGCACATCAAGATTAGGAGGCCTCGGTCCAGCCCCTGTATGTTCTTTGGTTGGTGCTCCAGTCTCTGTGAGCCTCAAGGGTCCAGGTTAGTTGACTCTGTTGGTCTTACTGTGGGGTTCTTATCCCCTTTGAGGCCATGATCCTTCCTCCTATTCTTCCATAAGATTCCCCAAATCCATCCAGTGTTTGGCTGTGGGAGTCTGTATCTGTCTGAGCCAGCTGCTAGGGGGAAGTCTCTCAGAAGACATCCATGCTAGATTCCTGTCTGCACGCATAACAGAGTGTCATTAATAGTGTCAGGGATTGGTGCTTGCTCATGGGATGGGTCTCGGGTTGGTCAGGATATTAGATATTCATTCCTTCTTTCTCTGAGCCATCTCCAATCACTGCATTTCTTGTTGACAGTTTAAGTTTGGGGTCAAAAGTTTTGTGGGTGTGTTAATATCCCTATAGACCGAGGTTCCTGCTTGGACACAGGAGGCAGTCTCCTCAAACTCCATTTCCCCAATGCTGTGAGTCAAGGCTAAGAACTCTTATATAGGAAAGCATTTTCTTGTACTTTATCATCACGGTACTGCAGAAGCAGCTGAGGGGGTTTGTCTTGATTCGCAGGCAGAAGGGAGAGAGAGACACTGCACCTGACAAGGGCTTTTGAAATCTGAAAGTCCACACCCCAGTAACACCTCATTAATCAAGACCACACCTACTCTACAGGGCCACACCTATTCCAACAGGGCCACATCTCTTTATCCTTCTCCAAAAGTGCACTCCCTGGTGACTCAGCATGCAAATATAGGAGTCTATGGGGTGGTGGGCACACGTTACACTTTCAAACTACCACAAAAAAGGAAGGAAGGAAGAAAAAAGGGAGAGAAAGAAAGGAAAAGAAAGCACAAGAAAAGGAAAGGAGAGAGAGACATAGAGAGGGCCTGAGGAGACCTCACTGAATAAGAATTTATAAAGCTTTTCGGAGGACCAGAGTTTGGTTCCCAGCACCCATATGTGGCATCTCACGAACACCTGCAACTCTACCTCTATAATCCACCTTTCTCTTTTGGCATCTCTGAGTCCTTGCACTCATGTGCATATAGACACACACACACACACACACACACACACTTGTTATTAAAAATAAATAAAATAAATAAAATACTTGTGTTTCTGCTACATAAAACTAAAAGCTGAAGTTGAATCCTTAAATTGTGCTTTAGTCAGAGAACTTGTGACCTGACAAGACAGTACCTTACTTACCATCCTAATACCTTGTTCTGCATCACCAGCTTTATGGATTAAGGGTGGGTCCTATATAGGCAGTCAATCATTCCAGAACTCATTCATGTCTCTCTCGTGAGGTAGTCAGTAACATTTTAGTGACCTGTCATGTCCATATTTCTCCTGTAATCATTCCTTTCACTGATATTCTCCAGATATTTCTTGAAATGCTGAGTGAAGTTAGTGTCTGTCACCGTTAACCTTGTTCTTCTCCAGAGCATCTGGAGGGGTGAGGGGGTCTTAAATCAGCACAAATTGTTAGTAGTGTTTACATGGTAAGCTGTTAATATATGCATGTAGATTTCTTTCTGCAATGTGACATATAAGTGTGTCTTTGGAATTCAGATTATAAAAGGAATTACATCCCTCTATCTGTCCCTTCTACTCTGATTAGATTGATTAGTGGTCCCGAAAATTGTACAGTGATGACAGGAACGATGTGTTTTGTGTCAAATGAATTCTTTCAACAGAATAACCTAAATAAGTCTCTCTCTCTATTTCTCTCTCTCTCTCTCTCTCTCTCTCTCTCTCTCTCTCTCTCTCTCTCTCGGCAGCAATGAGAACTGAACCCAGCCCCTTGCAAATACCGAACATATGCTCTACTACTGAGCCATATCTGCAACCCTACATAGATATTTTATTATGTGATTGCTTTGGAGGACTTTTTGGGGTTTTTTGTTGTTGTTGTTGTTGTTTTGAGACAAACCCCCATTGTGTATCAAACTGAAGATTCTCTTTGTCTCTATTTTTCCACCCACAATTTTATTTCTTAGATTATAGGCATAATCCATACCCAAATCCTGGACAAGATTTTATTTTTGGTAACTTATTATAGTTTTAATTTGTTGACTCTCTCATAGTGGATTTGCCTATATAGAGTCTAAGTCTTATGGATTTTCTTAGTGCCTATTTAAAAAAAAATCATAGTTCTCATCTCAAGGGAAGGAGAAGACAGATTAAGCTGGACACATGTGACTGACTATGCCCCAGACACATAGATATAACTTGTCCCAAATAACATGTTCTAGGATGGAAACAGTTTCATGAAGTTTTTATAGTTAAAGAATAAAAATAAAAGTAAAAAAAAATCAAAGCTTTTTTCAAATTCATAATTGGAAGTGTCTGGTAGATGGCATACACCAAAAGAGATGGCTCTGCTGTAAGTCTCAGATGCTTTCTGATAGTATTTTTAACTTTTGGATCAGTGGAAGCTAGTGGTGTGTTAGATTTCAAAAGGAGAGTATAAAACCATTATAAGTTATAAGAATATTAGGTCAGATAGAGGTGAGCAATAAAAGGCTAAAAGGACTAAAGTTAGGCTGATGTCACTTGGCTGTAGATCCTAACACTCCAGCTTTCCACATCCCTGAGGTGCTAATCAGTCAGTCTGTACCAGAATACCAGACTTTGAGCTGTCTGTCACCCAATATCAGTAAGCAGAGGCAGGAGTTGAATCTTTCAGGGGTTCTTTACTCACAGGTAGCTGACAATCTAGAAACTACATCCTGAAAGGACAGCCTTCTCTTGCCTTTATCTTTAAAAGCTTGCATACTTTATAGGGTATCTCAGCAGTGATATAAAATCCTTCCAAAGCTTAGAACTAATCTTCCAACAACTTGTCAACTGGTGAACTTTGTCATAAAGAGTCTGCTCTTATTGACTCCTGTACTCTCTCTTATCATCATTCTCTGTGTAGTGGGATTTATTGATGCTCACCGGCATTGAGTCTCGGTATTCTGTTCAAGATGCCAGCTGAACTAGGTTTCAATTAAAGTTTAATGCACCACAATACCTTTAGCAATGTATCTTAGCTGGGTCACTCAAAACATTCAGATAATTAATACTAATGTGAAGTAATATAGAGTAGGTAATTAATGCTGGTTTTGATTTGTGTATTTGTTTTGGGGGGCTAGACCTGAGGCCATCTTTGTCCCTTATATAATGAAATTCTCTGGAAAACCACTATGCTGAAACATCAGAATCCCTAGAGAAAGTCGGGGAGATATAGAGTATTTCTGTTTCTTTACTAAGAAATCAGGTTTCTAGACACTATACGGGTGATTTACTCCTCCCCAGAGACCATTTCTGAATACCAAAAACATTAAGAGAGAAGGCCTCTGCCAAGTCATGTCCTGTTTTACCTATCTCACTTGTGCTTATTACCATCCAGCTCCACATCTAAATAGAAACAGTAACACAATTCTTCCCAGACAAAAAGTCCAAGAAAATGTGTATGGGTTTGAAATGCAAGGAAACTTAACTCTTTTCCTTGAAATCTTGGGTCTAGAAATATATTTCAGTGCTCAAAATCCTTGCGTCATATACATACGTTCCTGAGTACAGAACCCACATAAAAAATCATCTTACTAGCCTGCGTATGCAGTCTGTGAGTTTGGGGGGACAGAGAATTGAGATCCTTAGAGCTTATCAGTTGGATACTCTAAACAAACCGATGAGGTGTAGTCTCTTTATAGGCATTGTCTATAAGTTAAACATCAAAGAATATGACACTGGAAAATGATATCTGGTCTACTCACTCATGAGCATATATACCCATATATGTAGGTATACATGAACACATTTCACACGCACACACACACATGTATATATATACACACACATTTTTTATAAAATATTTTACATTAGCATAGCATTATGAAATGTGTTTAAACCTAAGATAAATTTAAGCAAGCACATCAAAATTGGGTTCAAAATAACTAGATTGTGGCATTGTTGTTCTTTTATGGAGGTTTTTTTTTTTTTTTTTTTTTGGCATCTGAACAGACTCATCATTTTTTTCTGAGAAAGAAACCATCATTTAGACTGAACTTTTGTTCCTGAGAAAGAGTGATGGAGTATGCACAGCTTACAATTTTATCAGACATCTAGGAAAAGTTGAGAATATACAAGTTATTATCAATATAGTGATTAGGAACAATAACATAGACATTGCTGGAAGAGTTTATATGTTAAATAATTATTACTTAACTAGTTCAGAAATTATTAAACAATTTTATTAAAAGTTTATCTACTGTAGCTATACTTCACAATTATTAAAAAACAGTACAACATTCTCAAGATGGGGGGACGTGTCTTGGAATTTGATGGAGTATTGTGGGTTTTTTTGTTTATTTTTGTTTTCTGTTGAATATAACTTTAGCTACTATAGTGGTAAAATGTCAGTGTTCACCAAAGCCACTAATATCAGTGGTTTCCAGGTCCTTCCTCTCTTAAACTAGAAGCATGAATTCCATAAGAAGTTACATCTTAGAAAGCAGCTCTACTAAGAAAGAAAACTTAAAGGAAGATTTCATTGTAGATAGAAAGCAAGCCGAACTTTTATTGGGTCAGAAAGCAAGTGTGTTAATGCTGATAATCTGTCTAGGTTCAATGAGGATTGTTGGTCAGAAAAAGGGAGACATGAAGCAGGTGAAACCAGTTGTCCCAATCACAGATCACAATGGGGCATGCAGTTGCCTCCTAAAGGCTGGGCTGGTGTTTCAGCACGCTCGCACAAGAGCTCATAAGTATTTAATTACACCAGTAGGCAGGTATGCCTAGTATAATCTTGTATTAAAGGAGAAGGAAGATTAAAGACCGGAAACCAGCACATAATAATCCAGTTTCTCTAAACATTCCGTTTCTAGATCTGGTAGGACAAAACTATCTTCAAAACCAATGATATCCTTAACTTGTGGCAAGACAGAACTACGTGTTTTCCAGGCACACACCAGATTCCCCACAGCTTCTCCAAAATGTCATGAGATTAGCTTTCCTCTAAATCATGACAATAGACTTCACTAGGAGCTTGGGGCACTAAGAACCTAAACTACTCAAGGGAACGGAGCAGAGCAAGAAAGACCATTTTGCCAGGATATGTTAATGCCCTGCAGTATCCACCATATTCCTGGCTTTGCAGATGAGAGTATGTTAGCAAGGTGATCCTTTAAGAAGAGCAGAGAGACAGTTAGGTTTAAGGTGGAGAGTATTTGTGGTAAAAGAATGGGGCAGATTAGACCAGTAAAGTTTTTTCTGTTGTTAGGACTGTAACAGCAAAAAGAGATAAAGTGAAAAAGGAAACTTTCATTCCACTTTGAATTGGCCCAAGAAATCAGAGTCTTTTTGAGCAATGGAAGCATATGCATGTGGAAAACAATACAATTCAAATTAATATAAGAGGAAACAGGGATCTGTAAATTCACACAGTTTGCACAAATATAAAAAACCCCACTTATGTAGCAAAAACATTTTGATATCATCTATGGTTTATAAGGATTAAAAACTTCAAAATATGGAGAAATTTACATCTATCATCTTCTTTTTCCTAAGGAAGACTTGACTTTTTATTTTACTCATGAAAAGTTAAGGTATATTTTATATCTATGTCAGTGCTAATACACTTGCATTTTCAAGCTGTTTTTCTTCCATCTATGTATGGCCATATGCCTACAAATTTTACCTTTACTCCCTATTAAAAAGAATCACTTCTGGTAACCTAGACTGGACGTTTTATAGTATAACACTTTATTTTGAGATATGTTTTCAGTAAAATATACTAAAAAATTTCCAGGTTTGCATACTCTTCTCTGAGATAAATTTGGAAGCAGGCAACACAGTGGAGCCAGAGCGTGAAATAATCAGAGAGAGATTAAAATAAACTCTAATTATATTAATTAATTAATTTATAATGATACTATATTAAGCTAAATTAAACAAGCCAACATATTGCTGATGTTCTTAATAAAAATATATTATTTTTCTCTGATTCTCTTTTCCACCTGCCCACTCCTTATTATAGTGGTAAGAAGAGGCACTTTTTAAACCGGAATTCTGGAATGTGACCTAGATTCTGACATGTACAGAAATTCTACAGTAAACATGTTTTGTTTTTCTCTGCTTCATTTTCTTCAGTAAAGTGCAAGTGGAAGAGATTCTTAAAGGACATTTTCCCACCTCTGGTTTGAGGAGATAACGCAGCTAGTTTTTTTTTTTTTTTTCACATGTAATGAAAGTGGGAAACCCCCCAAAACCAATTACCAAGTGAGAGAATGTGATCATTTTATTTTATTTAAATTTATTTAAACAACATTGTATAAAAGGTATAAAAATAAAGTAGTAAGAAAGGAAAGAATAAGATTAACTATAATATTTATTAATTGTAATATTGTTCTACTGTACTGTTCATGTCTGGGGAAAAGAGGCTTATTATATAATGTTATTTCTAAACTATTTAGCATTCACAATGTGTTTAGCAAATATTGAGGCTGAGAAATACATGTTAGGTATCAGCAATTATAAGAAACTTAATTAGATATATTAGTAAATGAATACATAAATAAGTGCTATAATTGAATGCACATGTTTTGGTAGATATAAAAGGCCCTATGAAACTTTATTTCACAAGTATTTAAAAGTTTCACTAGGTGGCAGGCTTAGCTAATACATTATTACTTAGTTTAAAATAATAAATGTAAGTTCATTTATGTATAAGAGCCAAGGCACATACATCTTGCTGCAAATAAAACTTCAAGTGTAAAAGCAACTCAAATACAATCAGGTCCTGCAATTTTAATTACTATCCATACATTCTTAGCATTCACCTCTTATACATATATATTTCTATTGCATCTAATAAGTTAGAGGAAGAAGCCATGTACAAATACATACAATTCACAATTCATTGGAAAATAAAAATTCTCTAAAAGATGAACTACATTTCTATTATTTAGAAGCTGTATTTGCCTCAGAAGTTATTAATGCACTAGTGTCTTGCTGTCTCTTCATATAGGAGCAGTCCATTGCTACAGTTTATCAGTATGTTAACTAATCTGCATATCTCTTCATAGTTAGTTTGCAGAGGGTTAAATCATGAGTATTTCACTTTCATACCTCTTTATATTTTCAAAGACCAGAGAACTCTAATAATAGAATTTTGTCAAGTCTTTGTTTTATTAGATGTTAGACAGCAGACCTCTCTTCAAAGACCAATATAACAAGCCTAGCACTCTGTATGATAGGTGAGTGGTGGACTTAATATTTCGAAAATAGAGTTTTTAATATGTGAAACACCATCATATTGATAGATACTCTTAATAATATATTATTGTCTTTAATCATCCAGGTTTCTTTCCCACATGCCCATTCTTTGTTATACTGATTTTAAAAAAGGCATTTTGAATCTGAATTTTGGAGTATTAGCTAGATTCTGACACCTACAGAAATACAGTAAACATGTTTTATCTTTCTGCATTTCAGTTTCTTCAGTAAAATACCCATTGTAAGACATTGCCTTAAGGAGAAAATCAGGCTCTTTCTCTTGATTTGCAATAGATGTTGGAAACCCCCAACAGCCAATCATCAAATACCAATCAAGAGGATATGGTTTGGGCATTTGACCAATAGTAGATTTGCTAAATCCACCAAGAGCAGTCAGAGCCACAAAGACAGCTACAAGAATAGTTCTATAGATCTGAGCTCATGCAGTGTTTTGGCACAGATCAGTGCAAGTCTGCAGACACTGAAGATAGAGTCAGACTAAGCCAACTGCCTTATAGTCTTGCACAAAAGGAGGTATAGACAGAAAGAACAAAGAAGGGAGTTCAAATATAGAGTGCAGCATTTAGTGTCTAAAGAAGTCACAAGAATTTGTGTTAATTGAGTCACGTTAATTATATTACTTATTCACTTAAGTAATGACTTCACATTACTTGATATTGATTATGACATCCCATATGTTAAATGTATTTAGTGATATTGTTTAATTCATTAAATTGATGACTTTGAAATTAAAAAAACTGAAATGAGTTTAAGTAGTTTACTAGTCTAAAAATCAACTGACTTTTTTTCTCTTTTTTTTTCCTCTTATAATTTTTTAAAGAACCTTTGCAATAAAGGGGTTTATATAACAAACTACTACTTGTGATTTGGAATTAAAATATGAAGATGCTGAAACTATCCCAAGATTATTTGGTATACACACATTATAAAACTGCTTTAAACTAAAAAGGAGAACTCTTGTCTAATACGAACCCATCATCCCAACTGCCTGAAAAAAAACTGCAGAAAATGTGTCACAAAATGTGTGTTTTTAAAGGAAGTATAATGAGATATAACAAGATATTTATAGCAAGAGTAGTAAGTCCTGAAAGGAACATCTAGACTTCCAGATATTATTATTTCATAAAAGTAAATCCCCTAGGGTATGGGGCAATAGATAGTGTGAAATTCAAATGCCAGGGGCGTTAGGGAAGGATTTTCACTTCAAAAGATTTAAGACTTCACATTCTAACTGGATTCTAGAGGATGTATAAAAAAATAGCCTTGATTTTTCAGCATGTAAAGGTTGAGGAGAAAAGTAAACAAGAAATCAACTGCATCTGAGGCAGAAAGGCTAAGGAGAGAGAAAAGCTGAAAGAGCATTAAGGCCTCCACTAGACATAGCAGCAATTTGGTCCTGCAGACTAGGGCCTGCTATGTAGTCAGGCTCCCTCCCTCCCTTCCTTTCTCCCTCCTTCCTTCTCTCTCTCCTTTCCTCCCACCCTCCTTTTCTCCTTCTCTGGCTTTCTTCCTATTGTCCCTCCCTTCCTCTCTTACTCCCCCATGCACACTACTACTACTACTACTTGTAATATTAATAATAGAAACATTTAAATTCCTTAAGTATACTATCCATTGTCTGCTGCTTGGCAAAATGTTTCACAAACTGTCCATAATCTTCAGAATGCACTTTCTTATATAACATTCAAAACAGTGATATGTTACACAAATGAAATTACTGTGTTTTTTAAATGTTAATCCTAATAAAAGGGAATTAAATCAGGTCATTGTTTACTGGTAGTATTTACTTTACCCTTACTACATGTTACTTACATAAAGAAATAGGATCTGCCTGTCATCAAAACTAAGATAAAGGCATCATACTCCCTACATAATAAACCCCAAATGACAGCAAGGATTTAGGCTCTCCTAGTTCAAGAAGAGGATGGACAGGTTTCCCATAGAACTGTGAAAGAGGCTGTTCTGAAGGATAGTTTCAAGTATCAACATGAATGATCAAGACAGGCCTTGGAAAGAGACCTGAGAGAAAGTCATCATGAATAGTTGTCACATGCTAGGAACAAGTCCCTGTAACCTGCTCAAGTGTTAACTTTCCACTATTGCCTGGCAGATGAGAGAGATTTTAGTAACTTTCTATCAGAATCAGGAAATATTAGGCCTCAGGAAATGTACAAACCAACCTCAGCTCTATGGCTCAGGGATAGTGGTCCTCTTTTCAAACAAGTACATTCTTTTGTAAAGTGCTGTCAAGCTATCAGCAGCTGAAGCAGGAGTGCCCTAAGCATTGGCTTTACTATGAAATGAGAGCAGAGCAGAGCAGAGCAGAGCAGAGCAGAGCAGAGCAGAGCAGAGCAGAGCAGAGCAGAGCAGAGCAGAGCAGAGCAGAGCAGAGCTTTGATTTGGTTTTGAGAGTTCAAAGAGATAGATTATGTATCCTGTTTTCTATAAGTGCTAATCCTTGTGTTTAGGGATGAGTTCAAACTACTAGTAGCCATTTTAAGTGGTCCTTGCTTAGTTTAACCTAAAAGACACTGTTTCTTGGAGGGGAAGGCATATTACCATAGAAAATAACTACATAACTACCGAAGTATCCCAAAATAGAATCAGAAAAGCCACAAGTGATAGATGAAGATCAGATTAGACCAGAGCAACAGAAGAGTCAATTACTGTAACATCAAGATTCATTTCTCCATGAAAGTGAACAATTAAGTGAGTGTTTGTGGACTTGTGAGATTTTGAGTGTATGAAAATAAGACATAAAAAAGAAAGTAGTACAAAAAAATCTTAGCTTATTTTTAACATCATTATTAATGCTTTAAACTTGGCTTCAATTCATTGGTGAAATTTGCCTGAATTATAGTGTTTTCTTATCTCAGATGTTCATTGTACCAGGATTTGACCTTTAGAAAAAATACATTATTATACTAGGCAGCCATAGCTTTAGAGAACTCATAGAATGGCCAATAAAAGCATCAGCAATTCTCTTTTAGCAATCCAAATATCTGTATATTTTATTTTAATATCATTTACAAAGTAATCTTAATAACTTCTTAAATCAACTTTATGAGTTCCTCTTCCATGCAGTTTCATAATTATGGAGATAAAATGTCTAATAAAAGGAGAATTATTGAATTTATTTTTTCCTCACAGTACTAACATGTTGGTTAAAATATTGGGAAAAATAGTGTTTCATTTTTCTTGTAGTTTACGGATCATTTTATGTGGTAGTGCCTGCTGTTATAATTGGATATAGTTTTATACCTAAGGCTAACAATCACTCATTCATAAATATGTTATTATAAAAACATGCCATACTGGATTATTAGTGTGATGTAATTTTTCTTTAATTTAGGTTGTTTTCAAGTCTCAGTATCATCACTGAGCTTACGCATCCAGCAAATATGAGATTCATGCAATTCAGAGCCAAGGATTGTTACTCTCTCGCGCTTTCAAAACTGGAAAAGGTAAGACCAATATTAAGACAGATTGACCATTTTGGATGGTCAATTATGGATGATATACCCTAAAAGAATAACATACTTTGGTGATTTCTTGCTGCAGCCATATAAGTGGTGCAGCCTGAGAAAAAGCAAAGTTTGATGCTCACCTAGATGAGGGATATACCACAGCAGTGCTGTGGCAGGGCATCTGAAAGTGAAAACCAAGAGTAAAATGCACTAAGGACTGGAAATCTGGTTTAATAAGAGTATTACAATGAGGTTACCTAATTAGGACCAGATGATGATGAAGCTTAATGGATCAATGACTTCACCAAGTCATATTCTATAGATGTTAAGATTTGGTTTTCCTTCTCAGGAATCAAGCTGGATGTGGTGTTCATGACTTCTCAAATTTTGGGTAATGTTAGACGGGTACACAACTTCTCACACAGAGATTTATGACTCAGCAATTCACATAGACTGTAAATACCTACTCAGGAAGTTAGAGACTACCTCATCAACAGATGTTTCATGATTCTACAAATGTCAGGAACAAACATCAGTGTTTCAGCTCATTCTCCTCTTTGATGAGCTGCCTCAAGTGCAGATAGTCAGACTAACTTAGTAATACAAATACACAACAGTTTACTTATGTGATGTTTGGGACAAGTACAAGGCCAGTTGAATAGAGTCAGATAAAATATATGGCCTCAGCGATGAGTTTCACCATTTTGACAGAAACTGCCTGAAGTTTGTGAAGATATATGTTGCTAAAGGGGTTTTGGTTCTCTTTGTATATTTCTATCTCCATAGCAAAACATATACTATGATACTCCACTCCTACTATATTCTTCTATGGGTTTAGAGGAGTCATGGGTATTCTCTGCTTACTGACATGGACAATAAGCTTGATATGATCTAAATAAGTCTTTTTTTTTTCCATTTAAAACTCTAAGTGACTTTTTTATTTTTGTTTTAGATTTGTCTATGGGGGTTAAATGTCTTTCAAGATTATACAGCTCTCACATCCATGTTGTATGGGAAACAGAGCCATGAGTGTTCAGAACAAACAACTTCCAGGCTACCACTACACTTTAATACAGTAAAGGATGTCTAATGAGGGATAAATAGACCATATTTCCACAAACAAATCCAGCAGTTAGGAGTCTGGGTAGAATTGTTGATGACATGTATTTTAGCATTGTCTGGACAAGTGATGTAAGATGGCATAGTAATGAAGAAGCCAGACTCTAGGGTTAGACTGGTCCAACCTTTAATGAGAAGTATCTCAGTAATGGATCCTGGATTAATTATTTCCTTCTAGCTTTGACATTCTTATCTGGTAAATGGGACTAAAAATAAATAATGGTATGTAAATGTATGGCTTATAATAAAGGTGAAACAGCCCAGTATTTTATTTAACAAGAATTTTAGTTATAGTAAAGGGGTAAATTATATTTGTTTATATTGTCACAAATAAGGACCCCAGTCTCTACAACTACTTATTTGTATAAACACTTGATGTGGAAATATCATAACTGTAGATAATATTTTCAGTAAATATGAGTTGCTGAACTAGTTTAATTAAATATTTCTTCCATTAAGTATAAAAAGGCAAAATGAAGCTTTGTATTATCTTTGTTTATGCAGTTAATTAAAAATCAAATCTAGTGACAAATTAGAAATCCTTTCTAAAATTATAGAAAACTTTACTTGGGTATGGAATACAATACAAAGTATAACAAATTATGCTAATTACTAAGAAGGTTAGAAATATATCAATAATTCATATGTAACATTTAAATATCCAATAGCATACCTTTTGAGTGTGTATCAGCCAATTATCTATCAGTGCTCATTATGGAAAAAAATCAAATCTGTGTATCTTTGCAACAAGCAAGAAGTTATGTTACTTAGCAACAGGTCCTGCTGAACACTCATGAGAATCCATCTGTGGAATCCCATTGGATTAAAAGGAAGATTTATTATGAGATTTATTGTCCAAGAGAGAGGTCAGTTCTGGAAAACTTGTTAGGGTACTGCAGCTAGAGGAAGTGGAAAACCTGCTTGTTGATTGGATTACAGAAAGCAGGAGTCCTGCGATCTCTGCAAAGTCACAGTCGGTTTTCCTGGTGATGTATCACTGTCTATGTGTGAAATGTTGCTCTTGTGATAATACACGAAGGGGAAATTGGTGCTGCTTCTTGGGGTTCTTAATATTATTTATAAAAACTTTAACTGGACTCCAATGGAAGTTCAAGGGCAATTTTATTGATGTTTAAAAGAGAAAACACTCGAAGGTAGTCAAGTTATACATAGAGAATATATTGCTATGTTTGCTCATTAAAGTTTGTCCTGGCAAATTTCTGTCTCTAGGGATAGACAGCTTCAGATGTTCAAAGTCTAGAAAGAAACCTATGGAATGAGTAGTTTTTTTTTTAAAGTTAAATATTTGTATTATGTAGTAGTAGCAGTAGTAATAGTAGTCATGGTCATTGTCCTTTGTGTGTGTGTGTGTATGCATGTTTGTGTGTGCACAGGTGGGTATATACATATACATGTAAGCATGTCTTGCTACCTGTAAGCTACACTGTACCTCTGCGGCATAGAAGGAAACATTCCCTGTCATGTATCCCCTCCCAGTGTGGGTTCCAGGGTTCAACTGGGTTGTAGGCTTCTCTAGCAAGTACTTTTACCAAGTAAGCCATGTGCCAACCCTGGACCAAAAGTGTTCTGGAGTACTCTCAGAAGACTTCACCTCCATGAATTGTGTGGATTTCTTAAGCGCCCCAGAGAGGCCTGCCTGGTTCCAATGCTTTATCAAATGCACAGGTGACAAGTGCTTATCCTGAACTCCATCATCACAACAGCACATCAACACAATTACAGCTTCAGGTTCAAAACAGAAAAATAGCTGAAAGCAGTATCACTGGACCGCAACTTTCCAACTGACATTTTTGAAAATGTGTCACCAAAAATTTCATGATGATCCCTGGTCACATAATGCAGTTGCTAAACCTTGTCTTCTGTTCCCTGAGGCTTACTTCAAGCTTCTTGCTACACTACATTACTCATATCAGCTCAGTATATATATATATATATATATATATATATATATATATATATATATATATATTAAGATTATATAACTTACTCCTTAGGGCAACTGAAAAAAATTCAAAGAATTTTTAGACTACAGCTTCTTCCCTAAAACTTAATAAACTCATGCATTTGTTTCTGATTGATTTCACAGCCAGACCTGTTCTCATAATTCCTTCCCGAATGTAGATTTTGTGTCATTTTCTACTTGTCTCTGCAATCCATGTTTTTCTCTAGTGTTCATGGGAGCTGGTTTCAGGTTATCGAGACAGTAACTTCAATATGCCATTGGTTTAGTCAAACGTGTAGTGACATCTAATGAGAGTTTGAGAAATGCAGTCCATATATGTCAAGAAAAAAACTAGCCAGTAGTAAACTGGACAGTCAGTGTGCTCCTGTCATACACAACATGTCTCCTTCAAACTTGAACATCTTACTATTTTGCATTTTTAATCCATTTGCTATTGTTTCACTGTTTTTGTTTGCTGAATAATTATCTTTCTTAGACATTTCTTGTAGAAAACATGCTACCCAGCAAGTATCACAACAGAGTCTGAGAGATAGGGAGACATGGACCAGGTGAGTGGAAGTAAAGAAACAGAACAGAAAGGCAGGAGAAGTATTTTTTCCACTCTTTCCAGTGTATCTTTTGATACATATGCAGCTAGAGTCAAGTGCTCCGGGGTACTGGTTAGTTCATAGGATATATCTTATATTAATGTCACATGCAGACAAACACACACACACACACACACAATACACAAAAACTCATATACCATTCACAGATATACAAACTACATACAGACACACACATACAAACACAGACACACACACAGACACACACACGCCATTTATTCTTGTGATGTATGAATAACTTTCTTCACAACTGCTTCCTTTAACATGGCCAGTTACCAATGATAAAATAGACTTTACAATCATTTTACTTACACAGTGATGTGAAATGCTGAGTGTTAGATCTGGATTGATGGGAACAATGTATAATAAAGTAAGAGACTAACCTCTACATCACCAGACTGTCCTTTAATAAACACAATGAAGGACAATAATCTTCCCACCCAAGAAGGAACAGCAGAGAATTGATATCATAATGGAAAGAGTCACATACAAACTTTTGTAGTTATTGGAAAGCCAAAGAATGCAGGAAGAATCTTACTAATAACTAAGGATGAATTGTGTGGGAGCTTTAGGAAAAATGTTAAAATTCTGTGTTCATTATGTGAAAGCCATAGGAATATTTTTTTCACATCATCTTAAATAGTACTTAAATTAAATTAAATTGAGTTAAAGGGAATGGATTATTTTTAGTCAACCACTGTGGGTGCACAAAATGCCTTGCCAAAAAATTGCCAGTTTTAAAAATAAACAAAACACTTAGGAATTATTATATGATAGGTAACACATGTATTAAACTCCTAAGACAATATTATTTAACTTTGCACCTTTCTGTGCAGACAACTAACTTAAATAGTTTTCATTAAAAATTCAGGAACTATAATTGCAAAATTGAATTGTGGTACTGAATGCCAATAATGGGTTGGATTAACTAGTAAAGGATCATGTAGTTTTTAAAAACCCTATTTATTCTTTTCTTGTGAAATGTTTCAAATGAATTCGAAGAAATATGATGTTTTATTTCTTTACAAAAGGTGACAAATATTATTTTTATGAATAATATTCACATTGGGCCCTTACGTGGATGATGAATAGCCCTAGTGTGGAGTAAGGTACAGCCTTACTGGAGGAAGGACATCACTATGGGTCTGGACTTTGAGGTCTCAGAAGCCCAAGTCAATTCTCTCACTGCTGCCTGTGGTTCAAGATAAAGAACTCTCAGCTCCTTCTCTAGTATCAAGTCTGCCTCTACACTGCCGTGTTTCCTGCCATAGTAATAACAGACTAATCCTCTGAATTGTAAGCCAACCCCAGTTAAATGTTTTCTTTATAAGAGCTGCTGTGGTCATGGTGTATTTTCACAGAAATAAAATTCTAAGACATTTTCCAAATTGTATACCCTTGATCTTTTTTAGTTCTTGTATTGCTCTAGGTAGAACTTCAAATACTATATTGAAAAGACATCGGTAGAGTGGGCAGCCTTGTTTTATTCCTGATTTGAGTTGCCTTTGGTGGAGCAAGGGGTTTATGCCTGGATAGGATGACTTAGGCTGGGGTTCTTGGTGCTGGTATAGCCTCTGGTTGTGAAGGCTGGGGAAGTGTTGGTCATTCATGAGCTGGGGGCTTCCCTGAAAATCTTCATGCTAGTATAGCCTCTGGAGGAGCAGGGTCTGCTGGAAGTGTGTACCAGGATGTGGGGATAAAGAGAGGTTGAGAGGAAGGACTTTAGGGAGAAATCTGGGACAGCACTGGGGGAGTGTTGGTAAGGATGGTGGTGAGGTTCATCTAGGGTTCTTGGTACTTCTGCACTAGGTGTGGGAAAGAAAATAGTGACATAGAAAGGAGAGGATATTGATGATAAATTGAGATGGCCCTGGGTTAGTGCATACTTGGGGATCTGGATACTAACTTGTGTTCTGGTGGAGCAGAGGGATTCCACAGAAGTTTTGGGCCATTAAATGGTGACCAAAAAAGGAAAGGCTGTTAGAGGTAGACTAGGACAGCTTGGGCAGTGTTGGTGGTCTACAAACAAGAGGAGAGAGGCTTACCTGGGTATCTGGGTGCTGGTTTGCCCTCTGTTGGAGTAGGATGCTTCTGTCAATGGTGTGGACTGGAACAGTTTTTTGAATTAATCTAACTTTATATCATATATTCTCATCAGGATTGAGTCAATTGTTCAAGAGTTTATTTGCTAATATTTTGAACACCAGTAGGACAGAAACACTGCTGCAAATTGTTTGATTCATTTTTGTTCTAAAAAGTGAATAACACAAAGGGAGAAAATGATGAATGCGGAAGTAATCACACATAACATAAAAGCATTCCTGTGGAGCCTTTTCAGAGTTAGGTAGCATCAGAACCTCTAAATAAGGAGAGCTCTTGGGATGCTATGGAAAGCAATGTGCTATGTAAGCAAAGAAGAGTATTCTCCATGGTGTCTTAGAACCCATTAAAGGAATACATTTGCAGGGCTTCACCAGATATCTATATGACTCCTTAGTAGCTCTCACTGAAAAGTCCTCATCAGATAACCTGAAAAGACCATTGGAAGCGGATATTGGTGACCCAAACTTTGGCCACTAAAGATGCATCATGCCTAAGGACATGAGGGAGATGACTCCATGAGATTTATTATTTCATGTAATTGCTATCATAATTCTATACTTATTAAAGGGGGACATGGTGGGGTTAAGTAGGAAGTATTAGAAGTAATTTCAGTTATTCATAAAGAAATAAGGAATGTCTGGCAGGGTGATTCTGATGATGGAGCCTCAGAATTCTGAACAAGAAATGACTGTTAAAATGTGTATTCAATTACTTTAAATAATATTAATATTGTAGAATGTATTATATAGATGGTACTATGTGAAGTATATGGTATATATGAAGATATGTATGTATGTTCAAATTATGGGTATTGATGTTCATAAATTCATGTCTTAGTTTGTATTTCCATTGCTGTGATGAGACACCATATCCAAGTCAACTCTTATAATGGAAAACATTTAATTGGGGCTGGCCTACAGGGTCTGAGGTTCAGTCCACTATCACCATCATGCTGGAGGGGCTAAGAGTTCTACATCTTGTTCCAAAGACATCTAAGAGAAGAATGCTGTCTTCTAAGAAGATATGAGAAGGGTCTCAAAATCCACCCTATAGTGACACATTAACTCCAACAAGGCTGTACCTACTCCAACAAAGCCACAGCTCCCAAAAGTGTCACTTCTTTGGTTCAGCATACTCAAACCACCATGATATGTATGCATATGCATGAGTGGAAGTCAGAGCACAATGTGTAGTAGACAGTTTTCTTCTCACACAATTGCAATCTTTGGAATTAAACTTGGGTCATCAGGTTTCATGGCAAGTGCTTCTATTTGCTGAACTATTTCTAAAACCAAAGAAGTAAAAATGTTAAAAATGAAGAAAGTTTTAAGGAAACAGAGTTTAGTCAAAAGATTTATCTTGAACTTCATAAAAGGTTATCTGTGAGAAAACAAAGAAATAAATGCAGAGTCAAAGAGCCATCTAAAATGAAATGGTGATGTCAAAATTCAGGCAGACTTAAATTTCCATGTTTTGGGGCAAATACTTTAAGAATGTTGTGTAGGTCATACGTAGCAGTCAGGCAGCTCAGTCTTCATGGCTGCCTTGTCTGGCCTCAGTGGGAGAGGATACCCATAATCAGGCTGAGACTTGATGTGCCAGAGTGGGGAGATACCCAGGGGGACCCCACCCTCTTCACAGGAGAAGAGGAGGGAGGTTGAGGGGAAAGATTCTGTGAGTGAGGGATCGGAAGTAGGAGCAGCATTTGGGACGTAATAAATAAATAAATGGATGAATAATCATAGTAAAAAAGAAAACATGTTTAAATTCTTTTAAAGAATGTTGTATAGGTAAATGTTAAGAAAAGCTACTAGAAATGAGGACTTTGTTTTCAGATGTCAGAGAGGAAATTAAGTCATGTAAAAGAATTGTATTTCAGAGAGGGGACAGAAGCCAATAATTTGTTCCAATGAGTCTTGATTTGCTTTGCCTCCCACACTGTTCTATTACATCCAAAAAATGCCATCTCTTTCCGTATGGTATTGGATTGCCACATAGCAAACAAAATATCTGCCAGAATGAAATTTCTCATTCCAAGAAAAGCATTTATATGTGATACTCAAAAGACAGGTATGAGCAAATGAATCAAATCACCTTAAATCTTTAAGCAATGATTTAAGGATCACATACTTCTTTTAAGTGCTTTAGATAAATGCTTATCAAGAAAATAACTCTTTAATAAAGCTTGACTTGGGTAAAAAATTCTGTTTGGAAAGAAAACTTCCTGCTTAGTGTGAGAATGGAGCTGAAGGCCTTGCAGAGGATATACAAGTACTCTACTTATGAGCTGTATACTCATGTTAATGAGAATTTATTTTGTTTTTTTTTATTTTGTTATTTTATCATTTTAATGAGAATAGAATTAGATCACATCACCTTACTCCCTCCCTCTCTCCCTTTTCACGTTTTCCTCTATGTTCCTCCCACTCTGAAGCTAACAGCCCTTTTTAGTTTTATTATTATTGTTACATAAATACATACACATATGCATAGTATCCAAAGATATGGAGGTCATTTTGTTATTCATTTTTTATTGTTAATTATATGGCTTCAAATTAACACCTCTGTATTTGATAAAAAATAAAGGGTAATTTTTCCCCTTTGAACAATTGTTAGTTAACTGTAACTTTTTGTCTAGGGGTGGGAGCCCATGAAAATTCCTCCTTCTACAACTTTATATCTATTAATATTGGCACTGTTCTGGTGTTATTTATACTGTTATTTCTAAAAGAGACAGTTTCATAGCAGAATTTCTGGTATTCTACCTCTTACAATCATTCCTCCAGTACTTTTGTGATGTTCCCAAAACCATAGATGTGAGATCTGTAGTGTGGGTATATCTGTTGAGGTTGGTTTTCGTTGGATCCATTGATCTCTGCATTGTGATTTACCTGATGGTCTCCATCTGCTGTAGAGAAGCTTCTTAGATGATGAATGTTAGTTACACTTATCAATCAAAGGAAGCGTTCAAGAAAAGAGGGATTGAGGTTCAGAGATCTGTAGCTAAGCCAAAGAAAAGGTGGTTCATAAAACATAGTTCCATTTTTAGGATGATTGTTATGCCTGCATGTGCTAGAATCAATAGTATAAATAATTAGTATGACATAAAATATTGTAGAGGAATTTTAATCCAACAACATGGCTGCTGCTCTGGCAGGGAATTGTTAGACTGTCTAGGTCTATGTGATCCAGCTTGACTGTAGGCATGCTCTAGATGACAGAAAGATCTGGCTAAATACAGACAAACCCATAATGCACACCTTTACTCTCCAACAATGAAGGTAAGTTTAGTTTGTAGAAGGAACCAAACATGTTTGAAAAAACCTATAATTAAGGAACAAAGTAATGAATGAGAGCAAGATCTAACATAATAAGTCAGAGATAGGATATTCCCAACTCTCATGAGAACAGAAGGGAAAGAAAGGCTACGTAAGATCAGCACAGGGGTATGCATATGTGGACAGTTTTTACAGAAACAAGTTGGAGAAAGAACAAGTTAGAAACAGGTGAACACAGAATTGGTGAAAGAGTGAGGAGGAATATTAGAACATATTGTCAAAGTTAATATGAGACCAAGCAGAGCAATTCATTAAGAAGCTGAGAGAAGCCAGATTAAATCAGTCAGCCTGGAAGATTAGATTGTATGGGGGCCTAGGGATAGTTAGAACAGAGAAATGTTATGACCTCAAACTAAGCTGTGTATTTGAACAGCTTGGGTATGGCTTTCATCTCATGGCTCCATCTGAGCAACTAAAAGCAATATTTATATCTGGTTCCCATCAGTTCAAATAAAAACACCCTTTACAAAATGCAGAACAAACAATACTAAAGGAAGGTTAAGTTACAGAATAGAAATTAACAGGACACTCCTTCATATCTTCAGAGTTCCATTAAGTAACTCCAGTGAGGCAAGAGAGGTATTAAGTGTCCCTCCTTTTCTTTTCCTATTTTTTAATTTTTTAAATTAAAAGCCTTAGTATCTTCAATAAGTTTTTGATGTATATGCAGTTACTAAAAATTGAACAGTGTGCTCAAATGAATTTCTTTGCCCATCTGTAGACTACATGTTGTTATTGAAGTGTTTGTAAATAGCAGGAATAAAATATATGGTCTATACTCTCATGAGACTGAGAGTGTAGTGGAGACATATAATCAATAAACAACTTTCTAGAAAGAAGTAAGGAGTTATAGATTTCAACTGTGTAACGCAAGTAGTTGAAGATCATATTCAAGACTAATTGGAGGGGACTGTTCTAAGGTGGCAAGCCTCTGTGGGGAAGTAAAATTTTTGTTACAATAACAGCCAAACCAGTGAGGTAAAATGATGGGAAGGCACATTAAAGGAAGAACACATGAATTATTTAAGCCTACAAAGAATTTAGCATATTAAAAGAATGATGATAGACTATAATATTTTCTAAGTGGTTACTATATTTATTATGTATAGATACTTTATTTATTGCAATCACAATGAGAAATGAATGAAATAGAAAAGACAGTAAGTAAAGTCTCTGAAGTCATAATGACTAAGGAGAATCACTGGAATCTAACCTTGTTATATATTTCTGTCAATCGCCAAACCATTCCACGATGCACTACCTGTTTGTCATTTTTTTTAATTATTTTTTTATTAGGTATTTTCCTCATTTACATTTCCAATGCTATCCAAAAAGTCCCCAATACAGTCCCCACCCCCACTCCCCTACCCACCAACTCCCACATTTTGGCCCTGGCATTCCCCTGTACTGGGGCATATAAAGTTTGCAAGTCCAATGGGCTTCTCTTTCCAGTGATGGTCTACTAGGCCATCTTTTGATACATACGTAGCTAGGGTCAAGAGCTCTGGGGTGCTGGTTAGTTCATAATGTTGTTCCACCTATAGGGTTGCAGTTCCTTTTAGCTACTTGGGTACTTTCTCTAGCTCCTCTATTGGGGGCCCTGTGATCCATCCAATAGCTGACTGTGAGCATCCACTTCTGTGTTTGCTAGGCCCTGGGATTGTCTCACAAAGACATCTAAATCTGGGTCCTTTCAGCAAAATCTTGCTAGTGTATGCAATTGTGTCAGCATTTGGAAGCTGATTATGGGATGGATTCCTGGATATGGCAGTCTTTAGATGGTCCATCCTTTCGTCACAGCTCCAAACTTTATCTCTGTAACTCTTTCTATGGGTGTTTTGTTCCCAATTCTAAGAAGGGGCACAGTGTCCACACTTTGGTCTTCATACTTCTTGAGTTTCATGCGGTTAACAAATTGTATCTTATATCTTGAGTATCCTAAGTTTTTGGGCTAATATCCACTTATTAGTGAGTACACATTGTGTGGGTTACTTTGTGATTGGGTTACCTCACTCAGGATGAAGCCCTCCAGTTCCATCCATTTGCCTAGGAAATTCATAAATTCATTCCTTTTAATAGCTGAGTAGTACTCCATTGTGTAAATGTATCACATTTTCTGTATCCATTCCTCTGTTGAGGGGCATCTGGGTTCTTTCCAGCTTCTGGCTATTATAAATAAGGCTGGTATGAACATAGTGGAGCATGTGTCCTTCTTACCATTTGGAACATCTTCTGGATATATGCCCAGGAGAGGTATTGCTGGATCTTCTGGTAGTATTATGTCCAATTTTCTGAGGAACCGCCAAACTGATTTCCAGAGTGGTTGTACAAGCTTGCAATCCCACCAACAATGAAGGAGTGTTCCTCTTTCACCACATCCTCACCAACATCTGCTGTCACCTGAATTTTTGATCTTAGCCATTCTGACTGGTGTGAGGTGGAATCTCAGGGGTGTTTTGAGTTGCATTTCCTTGATGATTAAGGATGTTGAACATTTTTTCAGGTACTTCTCTGCCATTCGGTATTCCTCAGGTGAGAATTCTTTGTTCAGTTCTGAGCCCCATTTTTTAATGGGGTTATTTGATTTTCTGGAGTCCACCTTCTTGAGTTCTTTATATATATTGGATATTAGTTCCCTATCTGATTTATGGTAGGTAAAGATCCTTTTCCAATCTCTTGGTGGTTTTTTGTCTTATTGAAGGTGTCTTTCGCCTTGCAGAAACTTTGCAACTTTATGAGGTCCCATTTATCAATTCTCGATCTTATAGCACAAGCCTTTGCTGTTCTATTCAGGAATTTTCCCCCTGTACCCATTTCTTCGAGACTTTCCCTTACTTTATCCTCTATAAGTTTCAGTGTCTCTGGTTTTATGTGGAGTTCCTTAATCCACTTAGATTTGACCTTAGTACAAGGAGATAGGAATGGATCAATTTGCATTCTTCTACATGATAACCGCCAGTTGTGCCAGCACCATTTGTTGAAAATGCTGTCTTTTTTCCACAGGATGGTTTTTGCTCCCTTGTCAAAGATCAAGTGACCATAGGTGTTTGGGTTCATCTCAGGGTCTTCAATTCTGTTCCATTGGTCTACTTGTCTGTCGTTATACCAGTACCATGCAGTTTTTATCACAATTGCTCTGTAGTACAGCTTTAGGTCAGGCATGGTGATTCCACCAGAGGTTCTATTATCCTTGAGAAGAGTTTTTGCTATCCTAGGTTTTTTGTTGTTCCAGATGAATTTGCAGATTGCCCTTTCTAATTCCTTGAAGAATTGAGTTGGAATTTTGATGGGGATTGCATTGAATCTGTAGATTGCTTTTGGCAAGATAGCCATTTTTACAATGTTGATCCTGCCAATCCATGAGCATGGGAGGTCTTTCCATCTTCTGAGATCTTCTTTAATTTCTTTCTTCAGAGACTTGAAGTTCTTGTCATTCAGATCTTTCACTTCCTTAGTTAGAGTCACGCCAAGATATTTTATATTCTTTGTGACTATTGAGAAGGGTGTTGTTTCTCTAATTTCCTTCTCAGCCTGTTTATCCTTTGTGTACAGAAAGGCCATTCACTTGTTTGAGTTAATTTTATATCCAGCTACTTCATTGAAGCTGTTTATCAGGCTTAGGAGTTCTCTGGTGGAATTTTTAGGGTCACGTATGTATACTATCATATCATCTGCAAAAAGTGATATTTTGACTTCTTCTTTTCCAATTTGTATCCCCTTGATCTCCTTTTGTTGTCTAATTACTCTGGCTAGGACTTCAAGTATAATGTTGAATAGGTAGGGAGAGAGTGGACAGCCTTGTCTAGTCCCTGATTTTAGTGGGATTGCTTCAAGCTTCTCACCATATACTTTGATGTTGGCTACTGGTTTGCTGTAGATTGCTTTTATCATGGTTAGGTATGGGCCTTGAATTCCTGATCTTTCCAGGACTTTTATCATGAAGGGGTGTTGGATTTTGTCAAAGGCTTTCTCAGCATCTAACAAGATGATCATGTGGTTTTTGTCTTTGAGTTTGTTTATATACTGGATTACATTGATGTATTTCCGTATATTGAACCATCCTTGCATCTCTGGGATGAAGCCTACTTGGTTAGGATGGATGATTGTTTTGATGTGTTCTTGGATTCGGTTAGCAAGAACTTTATTGAGGATTTTTGCATCGATATTCATAAGGGACATTGGTCTGAAGTTCTCTATCTTTGTTGGGTCTTTTTGTGGTTTAGGTATCAGAGTAATTGTGGCTTCATAGAATGAATTGGGTAGAGTACCTTCTGTTTCTATTTTGTGGAATAGTTTGTGAAGAACTGGGATTAGACCTTCTTTGAAGGTATGATAGAACTCTGCACTAGACCCATCTGGTCCTGGGCTTTATTTGGTTGGGAGACTATTAATGACTGCTTCTATTTCTTTAAGGGATATGGGAATGTTTAGATCATTAACCTGATCTTGATTTAACTTTGGTATCTGGTATCTGTCTAGAAACTTGTTCATTTGATCCAGGTTCTCCAGTTTTCTTGAGTATAGCCTTTTGTAGAAAGATCTGATGGTGTTTTGGATTTCTTCAGGATCTGTTGTTATGTCTCCCTTTTCATTTCTGATTTTGTTAATTAGAATACTTTCCCTATGCCCTTTAGTGAGTCTGGCTAAGGGTTTATCTATCTTGTTGATTTTCTAAAAGAACCAGATCCTCGATTGGTTGATTCTTTGAATAGTTCTTCTTGTTTCCACTTGGTTGATTTCACCCCTGAGTTTGACTATTTCCTACCGTCTACTCCTCTTGGGTGACTTTGCTTCCTTTGGTTCTAGAGCTTCTAGATGTGTTGTCAAGCTGCTAATGTGTGCTCTCTCTAGTTTCTTTTTGGAGGCACTCAGAGCTATGAGTTTTCCTCTTAGAAATGCTTTCATTGTGTCCCATAAGTTTGGGTATGTTGTGGCTTCATTTTCATTAAACTCCAAAAAGTCCTTAATTTCTTTCTTTATTCCTTCCTTGACCAAGTTATCATTGAGAAGAGTGTTGTTTAGTATCCATGTGTGTGTTGGCTTCCTATTATTTATTTTGTTATTGAAGATCAGCCTTAGTCCATGGTAGTCTGATAGGATGCATTGGACAATTTCAATATTTTTGTATATGTTGAAGTTTGTTTTTTTTTTCAATATTTTTATTACATATTTTCCTCAATTACATTTCCAATACTATCCCAAAAGTCCCCCATAGCGCCCCCCACTTCCCTACCCACCCATTCCCATTCTTTTGGCCCTGGCATTCCCCTATATTGGGGCATATAAAGTTTGCAAGTCCAATGGGCCTCTCTTTCCATTGATGGCCGACTAGGCCATCTTTCGATACATATGCAGCTAGAGACAAGAGCTCCAAGGTTCTGGTTAGTACATCATGTTGTTCCAACAATAGGGTTGCAGATCCCTTTAGCTCCTTGGGTACTTTCTCTAGCTTCTCCATTGGGAGCCCTGTGATACATCCAATAGCTGACTGTGAACATCCACTCCTGTGTTTGCTAGGCCCCGGCATCATCTCACAAGAGACAGCTATATTTGGGTCCTTTCAGCAAAATCTTGCTAGTGTATGCAATGGTGTCAGCATTTAGAAGCTGATTATGGGACGGATCCCTGGATACAGCAGTCTCTAAATGGTCCCTCCTTTCATCACAGCTACGAACTTTGTCTCTGTAACTCCTTCCCTGGGTGTTTTGTTCCCAATTCTAAGAAGGTGCACAGTGTCCACACTTTGGTCTTCATTCTTCTTGAGTTTCATGCGTTTATCAAATTGTATCTTATATCTTGGGTATCCTAAGTTTTGGGCTAATATCCACTTATCAATGAATACATATTGTGTGAGTTCTTTTGTGATTGTGTTACTTCACTCAAGATGATGCCCTCCAGGTCCATCCATTTGGCTAGGAATTTCATAAATTCATTCTTTTTAATAGCTGAGTAGTACTCCATTGTGTAAATGTACCATAATTTCTGTATCCATTCCTCTGTTGAGGGACATCTTGGTTCTTTCCAGCTTCTGGCTATTATAAATAGGGCTGCTATGAACATAGTGGAGCATGTGTCCTTTTTACCGGTTGGGACATCTTCTGGATATATGCCCAGGAGAGGTATTGCTGGATTCTCCGGTAGTACTATGTCCAATTTTCTGAGGAACCGCCAGACTGATTTCCAGAGTGGTTGTACAAGCTTGCAATCCCACCAACAATGGAGAAGTGTTCCTCTTTCTCCACATCCTCGCCAGCATCTGCTGTCACCTGAAGTTTTGATCTTAGCCATTCTGACTGGTGTGAGGTGGAATCTCAGGGTTGTTTTGATTTGCATTTCCCTGATGATTAAGGATGTTGAACATTTTTTCAGGTGCTTCTCTGCCATTCGGTATTCCTCAGGTGAGAATTCTTTGTTCAGTTCTGAGCCCCATTTTTTAATGGGGTTATTTGACTTTCTGGAGTCCACCTTCTTGAGTTCTTTATATATATTGGATATTAGTCCCTTATCTGATTTAGGATAGGTGAAGATCCTTTCCCAATCTGTTGGTGGTTTTTTTGTCTTATTGATGGTGTCTTTAGCCTTGCAGAAGCTTTGAAGTTTCATGAGGTCCCACTTGTCAATTCTCGATCTTACAGCACAAGCCATTACTGTTCTATTCAGGAATTTTTCCCCTGTGCCCATATCTTCAAGGCTTTTCCCCACTTTCTCCTCTATAAGTTTCAGTGTCTCTGGTTTTATGTGAAGTTCCTTGATCCACTTAGACTTGACCTTAGTACAAGGAGATAGGAATGGATCGATTCGCATTCTTCTACATGTTAACAACCAGTTGTGCCAGCACCATTTGTTGAAAATGCTGTCTTTCTTCCACTGGATGTTTTTAGCTCCCTTGTCGAAGATCAAGTGACCATAGGTGTGTGGGTTCATTTCTGGGTCTTCAATTCTATTCCATTGGTCTATTTGTCTGTCACTATACCAGTACCATGCAGTTTTTATCACAATTGCTCTGTAGTAGAGCTTTAGGTCCGGCATTGTGATTCCACCAGAGGTTCTTTTATCCTTGAGAAGAGTTTTTGCTATCCTAGGTTTTTTGTTATTCCAGATGAATTTGAAGATTGCACTTTCTAATTCGTTGAAGAATTGATTTGGAATTTTGATGGGGATTGCATTGAATCTGTAGATTGCTTTTGGCAAGATAGCCATTTTTACAATGTTGATCCTGCCAATCCATGAGCATGGGAGATCTTTCCATCTTCTGAGATCTTCTATAATTTCTTTCTTCAGAGACTTGAAGTTTTTATTATACAGATCTTTCACTTCCTTAGTTAGAGTCACGCCAAGATATTTTATATTATTTGTGACTATTGAGAAGGGTGTTGTTTCCCTAATTTCTTTCTCAGCCTGTTTATTCTTTGTGTAGAGAAAGGCCATTGATTTGTTTGAGTTAATTTTATATCCAGCTACTTCACCGAAGCTGTTTATCAGGCTTAGGAGTTCTCTGGTGGAATTTTTAGGGTCACTTATATATACTATCATATCATCTGCAAAAAGTGATATTTTGACTTCATCTTTTCCAATTTGATCTCCTTTTGTTGTCGAATTGCTCTGGCTAGGACTTCAAGTACAATGTTGAATAGGTATGGAGAAAGTGGACAGCCTTGTCTAGTCGCTGATTTTAGAGGGATTGCTTCAAGCTTCTCACCATTTACTTTGATGTTGGCTACTGGTTTGCTGTAGATTGCTTTTATCATGTTTAGGTATGGGCCTTGAATTCCTGATCTTTCCAAGACTTTTATCATGAATGGGTGTTGGATCTTGACAAATGCTTTTTCCGCATCTAAGGAGATGACCATGTGGTTTTGTCTTTGAGTTTGTTTACATACTGGATTAAGTTGATGGATTTCCGTATATTGAACCATCCCTGCATCCCTGGGATGAAACCTACTTGGTCAGGATGGATGATTGTTTTGATGTGTTCTTGGATTCGGTTAGCAAGAACTTTATTGAGGATTTTTGCATCAATATTCATAAGGGATATTGGTCTGAAGTTTTCTATCTTTGTTGGGTCTTTTTGTGGTTTAGGTATCAGAGTAATTGTGGCTTCATAGAATGAGTTGGGTAGAGTACCTTCGGTTTCTATTTTGTGGAATAGTTTGTGAAGAACTGGGATTAGATCTTCTTTGAAGGTCTGATAGAACTCTGCACTAAACCCATCTGGTCCTGGGCTTTTTTTAGTTGGGAGACTATTAATGATTGTTTCTATTTCTTTGGGGGATATAGGGCTGTTTAGATCATTAACCTGATCTTGATTCAACTTTGGTACCTGGTATCTGTCTAGGAACTTGTCCATTTCATCCAGGTTCTCCAGTTTTGTTGAGTATAGCCTTTGGTAGAAGGATCTGATGGTGTTTTGGATGTCTTCAGGATCTGTTGTTATGTCTCCTTTTTCATTTCTGATTTTGTTAATTAGGATGCTTTCCCTGTGCCCTGTAGTGAGTCTGGCTAAGGGTTTATCTATCTTGTTGATTTTCTCAAAGAACCAGCTCCTTGATTGGTTGATTCTTTGAATAGTTTTTCTTGTTTCCACTTGGTTGATTTCACCCCTGAGTTTGATTATTTCCTGCCCTCTACTCCTCATGGGTGAATTTGCTTCCTTTTGTTCTAGTGCTTTTAGGTGTGTTGTCAAGCTGCTAATGTGTGCTCTGTCTAGTTTCCTTTTGGAGGCACTCAGAGCTATGAGTTTTCCTCTTAGAAATGCTTTCATTGCGTCCCATAAGTTTGGGTATGTTGTGGCTTCATTTTCATTGAACTCTAAAAAGTCCTTAATTTCTTTCTTTATTCCTTCCTTGACCAAGGTATCATTGAGAAGAGTGTTGTTCAGTTTCCATGTGAAGGTTGGCTTTCTATTATTTATTTTGTTATTGAAGATCAGCCTTAGTCCATGGTGATCTGATAGGATGCATGGGACAATTTCAATATTTTTATATCTGTTGAGGCCTGCTTTGTGACCAATTATGTGGTCAATTTTGGAGAAGGTACCATGAGGTGCTGAGAAGAAGGTATATCCTTTTGTTTTAGGATAGAATGTTCTGTAGATATCTGCCAGATCCATTTGATTCATAATTTCTCTTAGTTTCACTGTGTCCCTGTTTAGTTTCTGTTTCCATGATCTGTCCATTGGTGAAAGTGGTGTGTTGAAGTCTCCCACTATTATTGTATGAGGTGCAATGTGTGCTTTGAGCTTTACTAAAGTTTCTTTAATGAATGTGGCTGCCTTTGTATTTGGAGCATAGATATTCAGGATTGATAGTTCCTCTTGGAGGATTTTACCTTTGATGAGTATGAAGTGTCCCTCCCTGTCTTTTTTAATGACTTTGGGTTGGAAGTCAATCTTATCAGATATTAGAATGGCTACTCCAGCTTGTTTCTTCATGCCATTTGCTTGGAAAATTGTTTTCCAGCCTTTCATTCTGAGGTAGTGTCTATCCTTTTCTCTGAGATGAGTTTCCTGTAAGCAGCAAAATGTTGGGTCTTGTTTGTGTAGCCAGTTTGTTAGTCTATGTCTTCTTATCGGGGAGTTGAGTCCATTGATATTAAGAGATATTAAGGAAAAGTAATTGTTGTTTCCTGTTATTTTTGTTGTTAAAGTTGGCATTTTGTTCTTGTGGCTGTCTTCTTTTAGGTTTGTTGAGGGATTACCTTCTTGTTGTTTCTAGGGCGTGGTTCCTGTCCTTGTATTGGTTTTTTTCTGTTATTATCCTTTGAAGGGCTGGATTCGTGGAGAGATAATGTGTGAATTTGGTTTTGTCGTGGAATACTTTGGTTTCTCCATCTATGTTAATTGAGAGTTTGGCTGGGTATAGTAGCCTGGGCTGGAATTTGTGTTCTTTTAGTGTCTGTATAACATCTGTCCAGGATCTTCTGGCTTTCATAATCTCTGGTGAAAAATCTGGTGTAATTCTGATAGGCTTGCCTTTATATGTTACTTGGTCTTTTTCTCTTACTGCTTTTAGTATTCTATCTTTATTTAGAGCATTTGTTGCTCTGATTATTATGTGTCAGGAGGTATTTCTTTTCTGGTCCAGTCTATTTGGAGTTCTGTAGGCTTCTTGTATGTTCATGGGCATCTCTTTCTTTAGATTTGGGAAGTTTTCTTCTATAATTTTGTTGAAGATGTTTGCTGGTCCTTTGAGTTGAAAATCTTCATTCTCATCCACTCCTATTATCTGTAGGTTTGGTCTTCTCATTGTGTCCTGTATTTCTTGGATGTTTTGAGTTAGGATCTTTTTGCATTTTACATTTTCCTTGATTGTTGTGCTGATGTTCTCTATGGAATCTTCTGCACCTGAGATTCTCTCTTCCATCTCTTGTATTCTGTTGCTGATGCTCGTATCTATGGTTCCAGATTTCTTTCCTAGGGTTTCTATCTCCAGTGTTGCCTCATTTTGGGTTTTCTTTATTGTGTCTACTTCCCTTTTTAGGTCTAGTATGGTTTTGTTCATTTCCATCATCTGTTTGGATGTGTTTTCCTGTTTTTCTGTAAGGACTTCTACCTGTTTGATTATGTTATCGTGTTTTTCTTTAAGGATTTGTAACTCTTTAGCAGTGTTCTCCTGCAATTCTTTAAGGGATTTTTGTGCTTCCTCTTTATTGTCTTCTGCCTGTTTAGCAGTGTTCTCCTGCATTTCTTTAAGTGTGTTATTAAAGTCCTTCTTGAAGTCCTCTATCATCATCAGGAGATATGCTTTTAAATCCGTGTCTAGCTTTTCCGGTGTGTTGGGGTGCCCTGGACTGGGCGAAGTGGGGGTGCTGGGTTCTGATGATGGTGAGTGGTCTTGGTTTCTGTTAGTAAGATTATTACGTTTACCTTTCGCCATCTGGTAATCTCTGGGGTTAGTTGTTATCGTTGTCACTGTTTAAAGATTGGAGCAGAAGCTGTGTTCCACTCACCAGCAGTCTCTAAATCCTGCGGCGGGGGTCGTGGGTAGCTGATGGTACCCCGGTGCTGGTCCAGCCAGAAGAGGCCTGTGGTCCTACTCAGGCCAGTTTCTGCTTCCCTAACTAATGCAGTCTCTGGTCCCGCGTGCAATTGGATTGGAGCAGAAGATGTGTTCCACTCTCCAGAAGTCTTAAGATCCTGTGGTGGGTGTTGTGGGTAGCTGGTGAGTGTCAGCCGACCCTGCGCCCCAGCTGCCCCGGTGCTTTTCTGACCGGAAGAGGGTTGTGGCCCTATGTAGGCCGGATTTCTCTCTCCCCAACCAGAGCAGTCTCAGGTCCCGCGTGATTGGACTGGAGCAGAAGCTGTGTTCCACTCACTAGCAGTCCCAAAATCCTGCGGCGGGGGTTGTGGGTAGCTGGTGGGTGTCAGGCAACCCTGCGCTCCTGCTACCCCGGCGCTGATCCGGCCGGATGAGGCCTGTGGCCCTACTCAGGCCGGTTTCTGCTTCCCTAACTAATGCAGTCTCAGGTCCCACGCAATTGGATTGGAGCAGAAGCTGTGCTCCACTCACCAGAAGTCTTAGGATCCTGTGGCGGGTGTTGTGGGTAGCTGGCGAGTGTCAGCAGACCCTGCGCCCCAGCTGCCCCGGTGCTTTTCTGACCGGAAGAGGGTTGTGGCCCTATGTAGGCCGGATTTCTCTCTCCCAAACCAGAGCAGTCTCAGGTCCTGCGTGATTGGACTGGAGCAGAAGCTGTGTTCCACTCACCAGCAGTCCCAAAATCCTGCGGCGGGGGTCGTGGGTAGCTGGCCGGTGTCAGGCAACCCTGCGCTCCCGCTACCCCTGCGCTGATCTGGCTGGATGAGGCCTGTGGCCCTACTCAGGCCGGTTTCTGCTTCCCTAACTAATGCAGTCTCAGGTCCCGCGCAATTGGATTGGAGCAGAAGCTGTGTTCCACTCACCAGCAGTCCCAAAATCCTGCGGCGGGGGTCGTGGGTAGCTGGTGGGTGTCAGGCAACCCTGCGCTCCCGCTACCCTGGCACTGATCCAGCCGGATGAGGCCTGTGGTCCTACTCAGGCAGGTTTCTGCTTCCCTAACTAATGAGGTCTCAGGTCCCGCGCAATTGGATTGGAGCAGAAGCTGTGCTCCACTCACCAGAAGTCTTAGGATCCTGTGGTGGGTGTTGTGGGTAGCTGGCGAGTGTCAGCAGACCCTGCGCCCCAGCTGCCCAGGTGCTTTTCTGACCGGAAGAGGGTTGTGGCCCTATGTAGGCCGGATTTCTCTCTCCCCAACCAGAGCAGTCTCAGGTCCCGCGTGATTGGACTGGAGCAGAAGCTGTGTTCCACTCACCAGCAGTCCCAAAATCCTGCGGAGGGGGTCGTGGGTAGCTGGCGGGTGTCAGGCAACCCTGTGCTCCAGCTACCTCGGCGCTGATCCGGCCGGATGAGGCCTGTGGCCCTACTGAGGCCGGTTTCTGCTTCCCTAACTAATGCAGTCTCAGGTCCCGCGCAATTGGATTGGAGCAGAAGCTGTGTTCCACTCACCAGCAGTCCCAAAATCCTGTGGCGGGTGTTGTGGGTAGCTGGCGGGTGTCAGGCAACCCTGCGCTCCCGCTACCCTGGGGCTGTTCCGGCCGGATGAGCGAAGTTTGTTTTTTGACCAATTATGTGGTCAATTTTGCAGAAGGTACCGTGCGGTGCTGAGAAGAAGGTATATCCTTTTGTTTTAGGATAAAATGTTCTGTAGATATCTGTCAGATCCATTTGTTTCATAACCTCTGTTAGTTTCACTGTGTCCCTGTTTAGTTTCTGCTTCCATGATCTGTCCATTGGTGAAAGTGGTGTGTTGAAGTCTCCCAGTATTATTGTGTGAGGTACAATGTGTGCTTTGAGCTTTACTAAAGTATCTTTAATGAATGTGGCTGCCCTTGTATTTGGAGCATATATATTCAGAATTGATAGCTCCTTTTGGAGGATTTAACCTTTGATGAGTATGAAGTGCCCTTCCTTGTCTTTTTTGATGACTTTGGGTTGGAAGTCGATTTTATTAGATATTAGGATGGCTACTCGAACTTGTTTCTTCCTACCATTTGCTTGGAAAATTGTATTCCAGCCTTTCATTCTGAGGTAGTGTCTATCTTTTTCTCTGAGATGAGTTTCCTGTAAGCAGCAAAATGTTGGATCCTGTTTGTGTAGGCAGTCTGTTAGTCTATGTCTTTTTATTGGGGCATTGAGTCCATTGACATTAAGAGATATTAGGGAGAAGTAATTGTTGCTTCCTTTTATTTTTGTCGTTAGAGTTGGCGTTCTGTTCTTGTGGCTGTCTTCTTTTAGATTTGTTGAGGGATTACCTTCTTGCTTTTTCTAGGACATGGTTTCTGTCCTTGTATTGGTTTTTTTCTGTTATTATCCTTTGAAGGGCTGGATTCCTGGAAAGATAATGTGTGAATTTGGTTTTGTCGTGGAATACTTTGGTTTCTTCATCTATGGTAATTGAGAGTTTGGCTGGGTATAGTAGCCTGGGCTGGAATTTGTGTTCTCTTAGTTTCTGTATAACATTTGTCCAGGCCCTTCTGGCTTTCATAGTCTCTGGTGAAAAATCTGGTGTAATTCTGATAGGCTTGCCTTTATATGTTACTTGACCTTTTTCCCTTACTGCTTTTAGTATTCTATCTTTATTTAGTGCATTTGTTGTTCTGATTATTATGTGTCGGAAGGAATTTCTTTTCTGGTCCAGTCTATTTGGAGTTCTGTAGGCTTCTTGTATGTTCATGGGCATCTCTTTCTTTAGGTTTGGGAAGTTTTCTTCTATAATTTCGTTGAAGATATTTGCCAGTCCTTTGAGTTGAAAATCTTCATTCTCATCTACTCCTATTATCCGTAGTTTTGGTCTTCTCATTGTGTCCTGGATTTCCTGGATATTTTGAGTTAGGATCTTTTTGGATTTTGTATTTTCTTTGATTGTTGTGCCGATGTTCTCTATGGAGTCTTCTGCACCTGAGATTCTCTCTTCCATCTCTTGTATTCTGTTGCTGATGCTCGCATCTATGGTTCCAGATTTCTTTCCTAGGGTTTCTATCTCCAGCGTTGCCTCAATTTGGGTTTTCTTTATTGTGTCTACTTCCCTTTTTAGATCTTGGATGGTTTTATTCAATCCATCACCTGTTTTTCTGGTTTACCTGCAATTCTTTAAGGGATTTTTGTGCGTTTTCTTTAATGTCTTCTACCTGTTTAGCAGGGTTCTCCCACAATTCTTTAAGGGATTTTTTGTGCTTCCTCTTTAATGTCTTCTACCTGTTTAGCAGTGTTCTCCTGTATTTCTTTAAGTGTGTTATTAAAGTCCTTCTTGATGTCCTCTACCATCATCATGAGATATGCTTTTAGATCCGGGTCTAACTTTTCCGGTGTGTTGGGGTGCCCTGCACTGTGCGAAGTGGGAGTGCTAGGTTCTGATGATGGTTAGTGGTCTTGGTTTCTGTTAGTAAGATCCTTATGTTTACCTTTTGCCATCTGGTAATCTCTGGAGTTAGTTGTTATAGTTGTCTCTGTTTAGAGATTGGAGCAGAGGCTGGGTTCCACTCACCAGAAGTCTTAAGATCCTGTGGCAGGTGTCCTGGGTAGCTGGTGGGTAGCTCATCGCCCTAGCTATCCAGGTGCTTGTTGGACCGGAAGGGGCTTGTGCCCCTACTCAGCCTGTTTGTCATTTTTAACAAATGGAAATATCAACCAATCTTAAAATTTGAAGAAGTGTTTTAAATGATGTGATTGACCTGGAAAATCATGTGAATGTAGGTATTTATAGGTATTGCATTAATAAAAAAGACTTAGAAGAAATTTCTTGGATTTAGAAAAATTTAACTCTATCAAAAATTATACCAGCAGGTTAAACCTGTGTGAAAAAATCATGATATATTGAAGAATATCCACACTGATCCAATAAGCTTTTGAGAGATTTCAGTTGATTGAGAATACATTACATAGATGAAAACATTTCTGATTCTGTAAATAAGAAGTGTTTTTCTTAATCACGGATTTTCTATTCTCCAGGCATGTGTAGAAAAGTCTCATTATAGGGTAAATGGACTCAATTTATAAACAGAAACTGAGTTGCCAGGAAGGACATTAATTAGCAGTGAGAATCTCTTGGAGTAACAAGGATCTGTGGTTAAAAAATATTAGGTTAGCATGTTATAGCAGTAGACTTTAGCAGAAGACATAAAGAATACTGTGATAATGATAGATGTTGGAAATTCAGTAGATATACAGGTAATGGAGAGAGGTAGGACAAGGTTTCTTTGATAAATTTAGCATCTTTGATTAGGATTTCTGAGTTCAAATTTATAAAGAGACATTCAGGATAAGACTCATGAGTAGATTGAAGGTTAGATAAAAAAGTGATCATAGATACCTTCATTAAAAATCGCACATGAAGAAGTTAAAATTCCAAGTTCAATTATTTCATGAAAGGAAGAACATGAAAGAAATATGGGATGGAATCATGTCCTTTACCTATATACCATTTGATAAACTTTCAAAAAGTAGGGTAGGGGGTTGGGGGGGTGGGTATGGGGGACTTTTGGGATAGCATTGAAAATGTAAACGAGGAAAATACCTAATAAAAAATAAATTAAAAAATATTTATTTTCACTGTAAACAGCAAAACTACAAAAATGGAGTTACAAATATCACTGTGGTATGATCATTTAGCATCATTTGTATATGAGGCATAGCATAGAAGCACCTTAGTGGCGTTATATTTTAAATTTATGAAAAACCAAAATACCGATTCCCATGGTGGTTGTACCAGTTTACACCTGATGGATGCAGGTTCTGTTTTGAACATCCTTGTATTTGTTTTGTGATCATGGCCATCAGAACATCCTATCACTCACTGTCAAAAGAAAAAAGGAAAGTAAGCTCTCCTTTTCTTTTAAGAACCCCCAAATTTGCTTCATTAAAATGTGGCCTTCAGTTTCCACAAGAACTAGATTTCTTATGTGCATAGCTGTTTCAATCTGTCAACATAAAGATTGCTGAGAGAAATAATAATTTTTGAAGTTAGTGTCCAGTAAGTACAAGATGAACTTTCTTTCTCAAGATGCCTCTTTCAATTGTTAGTACATGAAACATTTGCTCTCTTCATTTCCGCATCGTTGGCTTGTTTTGAAGAAAGGGCTCCTGTAAAATATAATGGTCTCAAATATAAGTCTTCCAAGTCTGTAGCACGGCATCCAAATAACAGTTGACTTATGTTTAAGGAAACGACTGTGCTTTGTAATATACATGCATACTTACATACACATAAACTTTCTTTTGAAAATGTAAAGGAGCTTATATGTAAATATGTGTCTGAGAGAGAGAAGCTGAGACAGATTGAGAAGTAAATTAAATGATGGTGTGTGGTATAAATATTCACTCTATCTGAGCAGCTATTACAATATTGCTACTTTGAAACATGGCCAATGCACCACATCCAATGTACCATAGACTGACAAGCTTAGGGGGGTCTCAGTTTAGAGTGCTTACTGGTGACATGAAGAGTGGTGGAAGGCACACATTTTAGTTCAAATCTGGCACATGGTTGAAGGACTTTGGCTCTTAGGGCACTGATCCCTTTCATGAGAATTCTGTCTCGATAAGATGAAATTAGTTTCTCAGAACTCGACCTTGCAATGTGATAACCTTGGCAATTTGGACTACAACACATCTATTTGGGACAACATGACCATTCCAGACCAGCCTAGGCTCGTATATGCATAAAGTGTTTCTCATATATGATGATATTTTAAGGCAAATCTTGGTAGCATAATATGTTATGTAACTTTAGCAACTGTTCAGGGTTGACTCAAACTACTTTTATTGTTTGTTTTATTATGTCATCTACTACAGTAAGAATAACTGTTTACATATGAAAAAGTTAACATTTTCAGTTATGAGATGTTCCAACAGATTTGGAAAAGTTGTTAATTAAAGTGAAAGAGATATTTAAAGTTTTATTTTTAAGCACACATATGCAATACACTTGCAAGAACATATACAAGAATCAATTTTAAACAAAGATGGGGCACATTTATTTTAAAGAGTTGAATATGAATACCTTTTTTAAATATTTGCTGAGAAAATTTGCCCACACAGCAATACATAAAATATAGATGCTCATAGCTTCTTCCTCTGATTCTGAACAGAAAGAAAGAGAACGAGGTTCGAACCTGGCCTTTATGTTTCGACTGCCTTTTGCTGCGGGAAGAGTGTTCAGCATCAGTATGTTAGACACCCTTCTTTATCAGGTACGCAAGCGAGTGCTCTTTCTTTGAAGTGGTTATTTTATATTTCACCTAGGTTTTAAGTAAAAATATGTGTTAGTGATGTTTCAAACTCTTACCTTAAAAGTTGATTTGAAACAGTTCACTATGCTTCCATGTATTTAATCACATAAATGTTGATATCAAATGCTTTATTCAAAAATACATTTTAAAACTTGGTCTGATGTCAAATGCATACAAGTAAGGTTATATAGACTGAGCAGGTTGGTCTTAGAAACATATATTTATATACATATATTATTATAAAAACCATAAATTCGAAAGGGAGTAGGAGACTCTATGAGAATGTTTGAAGAAAAGAAAGTGAAGGAGTATAATGATGTAATTATATTATAATCTCAATTGAAGTAATTTAATAATATTTAGTAAGGAGAGAGAGAGAGAGAGAGAGAGAGAGAGAGAGAGAGAGAGAGAGAGAGAGAGAAAGAGAGAGAGAAACATAAACTCTACACTACACAAGCCTGAAGACTTGAATAACTTCCTCAGAACTGAGAATGGAAACAGAGCTAACTCCTAGAAGTTGATCTGTTTTTCCCAGGTCACTGTGAATTTGTGATATCTCTGTCTCTCTGTCTCTATGTCTCTCTGTCTCTCTGTCTCTCTGTCTCTCTGTCTCTCTGTCTGTCTGTCTCTCTCTCTGTCTCTCTGTCTGTCTGTCTGTCTGTCTGTCTGTCTCTCTCTCTCTCTCTCTCTCCTTCCTCACAATAATAACAGTACCACATTAAAAATAAGAGGTTTGGCTTGGAAATTGTATTCCTGGGTACCAGTTCCATGTGAAATTTATTAATGTATTTTCCTATAATTCTAAGCATGTCTCTGAGCTACTTTTTTAAAGAGAAAAATAACGAAAAAGTTAAAGCTAGCATTGCTTATTAGAACTTCTTTTTTTTCAGATTTTGAGCAGAT
The DNA here is from genome assembly GCF_978045245.1 of Mus caroli. Classification (NCBI taxonomy): domain Eukaryota; kingdom Metazoa; phylum Chordata; class Mammalia; order Rodentia; family Muridae; genus Mus; species Mus caroli. Next base: position 137,819,409 of record NW_028227256.1, read on the forward strand.
ATAAATGTATCAGTATTCTAAACTGAATATATTTAAGCATCTGATAATTTTTTATTAGGTATTTTCCTTGTTTACATTTCCAATGCTATCCCAAAAGTCCCCCATACCCACCCCCCAATCCCCTACCCACCCACTGCCCCTTTTTGGCCCTGGCGTTCCCCTGTACTGGGGCATATAAAGTTTGCAAGTCCAAAGGGCCTCTCTTTCCAGTGGTGGCTGACTAGGCCATCTTTTGATACATATGCAGCTAGAGGGAACTGCAACCCTATATGTGGAACAACGATATGAACTAACCAGTACCCCAGAGCTTTTGTCTCTAGCTGCATCTGATAATTTTTGCTTAATTTATATAAATAGAAGTATAAATGAGAGCTATTTAGTCCCCAAATACCAAGGTTCCATTGCTTTTTATGCATTGTACACTAGTAGAAAGCAATCTAAAAATACATATATTTCACACAAATATAGCATGGTCTGCTTTTGTTTGCTTGTTTTTGCCTGTGGCTGATCGTATTGATGTTACCTGCTCTCTGATTAGTCAAACACTCACTCAACAATTCCATTTAAAGGGAAAATATATTTACAGAGTTTTATTTCATAGCATTAGCTTCAAATTAAGCGCCTTAAAATTTTATTGTCTACACTGCTCTTGATATTTGTTACACTTTTCTACAACTGTCTGCTTGACTAAACTAATCCCAAGATATCTGGAGATTTTCTGCTAGCCTCTGGGCTAACTCTTCCTGTCCTTATGGATGTCAGTATCGACCTGCTTGTCTGAAAATGTGCCACAGCGGGCAATGAGCAATGACTGGTATTAATGCTTTTTACTAATATTTCCAGATAATTTATCTAGGTAATCCAGGAGGTTGGCCTGTACCAAAGATCCCCAAATATGAATATACTCAACTGTTGAGAATTAAATTGCAACCTAACTTTTTTTTCCTTTTTTTTTTTTTAAACTATGCTTGAAGAGCATCAGTTGAAGCTGAGAGTTTGTATGGATCGCTAAGATGTATTTAACTGCTATTCTAATGCTACAGTCTTATTTTCATGTGATACGATGATCCTAAAGAAGTAAAGATCGTTTTTAGGCCTTCTTTGTGTTGATTTTTGTGATGCCTTATCAAGACACTTAGAAGTTAGTAATTTGTTGAAACGAATGCAGAAAGACCCCATTAGAATGTGAAGGTTTTGGATGACAGCAGACAAGATGATAACATGCTTGTGGGTTAAGCTTTAATTCCTGAATTCTATCTCAGAACCCCATGTGTTACAACTTACCATAGTTGTCCGCCGACTTCCACAGGTACTCTGTTGCATACATGCACACATCCACATACAATGAAACATAAATAAATAAAATAAATAAATAAAATAAATAAATAAATAAATAAATTCACAATTTAAGATCAGGATTTTTGTTTGTTTGTTTGTTTTTGTTTTTGTTTGTTTGTTTGATTTGAGACAGGGTTTCTCTGTATAGCCCTGGCTGTCCTGGAACTCACTCTGTAGACCAGGCTGGCCTTGAACTCAGAATCTGCCTGCCTCTGCCTCCCAAGTGCTGGGTTTAAAGGCAAGTGCACCACCACTGCCCAGCCTTATACTCCTGTCTTAATCCATGATATACTGAATCTGTCTATATGCATATGTGTATATCTGAGAGAAACTTCCTATAGTATATTAAATGTATTTGCTGGGTTAGATTAATTTCTATATTAATAAACTTCAAAATAGTCTAGCTACAATGTATAACTTTATTGTACTATTTGTTTGAAAAAACAGTTAACAAGAGGACTTCAGAGTTTGCAAATTTTAGAAAATAATTTCTATCCTTCAGGATTTTTCGTTGGTTACAATGACCTCTGAAGTGTTCGGAATGATTTCCTTCTTTTGTTGGTGCTGGGATTAGACCCCTGAGCCTTGTGCTCCTAGGGATGATGTTTGATGAGGGGATCTCTAAAAGCTTGCTAATATTATGGTTTATATTTCTATGATTAAGTGATACACATTGCTATTTTAAGAAAATATAATGATTCATTTTTTTAAAAAAATGACTGTCTATTTTCAGATGTAATAGTTTGGGAAACAATACATATAATAAAAATAATAAAGGAAGTATAAAAATAAGTTTCATTTTACTATTGAGTAGCTTAATCTTAGGGAAAAGAGTGGCTAAAATATTTAAAGCATTAATTTTAAAAGTTATTAATTTGACCATTTTATTTTAATCAGAGATATTTGTTTGGATTTTAAACCATATAACATGTTAGCACCATGCCTTGTATGCCAATCTCAGTATATGTACTATCTGTAAATAGCATGTATTTCATATATTACTTTATAGTTGGCTTTACTATAAATGGTTATTTTAAGTGTTGAGACATATTTTAATCTGATTTTACCAAGACTTACTGAGATGCTAGAAATAGATTTCCAGAAACATTTATGTGTTCAAACTTCCCAGTCTTCTTTGTGTCTGACATACATAATGTATACATGTTTTCCTTATATTGCAGTCATTTGTGAAAGATTATATGATTTCTATCACCAGACTTCTTTTGGGACTGGACACCATACCAGGATCAGGGTTTCTTTGTTCTGTAAGTTAATCATGTCTGGAAGAGGAGAGAATTCTGATAGAAGGTTTGATCAGAGCGTCAACTATGTGCTTTTGGTGACTCGTTTATAACCAAATTTATTTCCTCATGTGTGTCTAAAGAGTTAATCTGAGATTTTTTTCTAATACATTAGGCCATTAGGCCTTAGATGTATCATATTTTTTCTTTGTTCCTCAAGCATTACAATTAATATTGTTACAAAACCATTCTATATAAAACCAAATACAGTTCCTCGTTGATGATATTGTTTTAGCTGTCAGTTTTGACAATGACATGTCCAAGATTTTGACAATGACACTGTCCATCAGCAGGGAAGTTCTGGCACTCAACCCTATACCTTTCTGAGATGGGATCCTAATACACTGTTCAGACTGTCTTGATATTCTGGAATCAAGGAATACTCCACTCAATTCCTTTCGGATTTCAGTGAGACTAGACCTGTGCTATTGCACATGGTTCAAACATGCTGTTTTGTAGAAGAGTGTAATACATAGAATACGGTAGATTGCTAATGGATCAGATGTAAAAGAACCTGTGTGGAAGAAGGTCCTTGGCTTCCTGCCTGGAACCCTGTGTTCCTTCTACCACAAATTTGCTTCTGTACATGTCAGAACAATGGGGCAAGTGGATAGGACTTCTATTATGAGAATAGTTCTGCACCTTACTATTTTTCTCTATATAATTAATTCCCTAAATATCAGTGTCAGTTGTGTTATTTCACCATCTTGAAAGTTTTCACAGTTTACAAGTATCTCCCAGATCTCTACCAGTGTTGTTCTGCCTACTTTTACTGGATCAATAAAATGTCATACTGGCCCAGATTGAATACTTAACGTTTCTTGCCTTTGAATGTGCTCTCAGGATAAGCTGAGCTGGAGTAAATTAGTAAGCCTCACGAGTGAATAAGGTTTTATGAAATGCTACTTTGAGATTTTAAAATATACATTGGCAGGGCTTTGAAGAAGAGAAAAATGACCACTGGGATTTTTATTCTTAAACATTGATTGTGTGATTCATTCATATGCATTATAGATGAAAATCACTGAAGATGACTTGTGGATCAGAACGTATGCCAGACTCTATCAGAAGTTGTGTTCTTCTACTGGAGATGTTCCCATCGGGATCTACAGAACAGAATCTCAGAAACTAACGACATCTGAGGTTTGGATCTATGAAAGCCTTTTTTACTGTGGTGTTTACTATGATGAATATAGTCATTCACAACCATACAGACTGATTTCACACAAGTGCAATTGAAACTGAAATGGGGTTCTATATAAACACCTAGAGTACATTTTCAGTAGCTAAAATCTCAACTGTTTCACAAAGTATTGTTAGATAGAAGGCTTTTTACCACTGTGGATATTAGGTTCCAATCTTTTTTTTTTTTTTCCTAGATCCATGATTAGCCACTTCTAGTACATTTTAAAGAATCAGAACACTTTGAGTCACCCTGAGATTGTGAGATAAAAACAAATCTTGTCTGAACCACCTATGTTTCTAATGTATTCCCTGACTATACATATTATTATTTGGAAGAAAGCAAAAAAGGAAATCTCATCAAGATTTGAAATGCATGTTTCTTTGTTTCTACTTTGAAAATGTATGTAAAGCTCTAAGAAAAGTCTAGGGACAGACATTTTGCCTGATTTTCTAGAAAAAAAATGGAGTAATTTTATTGGGAAGTAGAACCTATTAATACAGAAGGAAGAATTTTGATGACCACCTACAACTGAGAATACATCTGTATTTTAACTTTATCACCTCTGTGGTTGCAGGTAATTTCTATATTGTTAGGAAAATCCATCTCTTTAAAATAGATTATGTTATGAGATAAAGTTTTTAGATAAATATACTACCCTACATATATTTATATATAGTATTTATTAATATAAATTTTGGTTTATATCCTTGAAGTATTTTCTTTCAAATTTTCCAAAGTTATGACAAATCGCAAAGACGTTTTGTCTAGATTTTTCTTTTCCTCTTGTGCAAAATCACCCCAGGCTTAGGGCTCAAATCAATGATATTTATTTTAGCTAGCCAAGTAGATTCATGATAAAAATCAAAAATAAATGGTTCATGCAGAAGAAATTTATTGTCAGAGTATCGTTAAAAGGATATAGATTCATTTTCTTGCTCAGTTATTATATTTTTACATAGGTGGTTATTGTGCCTATCTGGATGTTATTCATGTTTCCTGAGATGTTGTGGGTGACTTCATTGTTGTTTCTGAGACATTGTAAATATCTCTGCCACCATCTTTATAGCTATATTTAAGTTTTTGTTTGAACACAGACTCTTAGGTTCACTTCAGAAAAAGAACTTACAAATAAGAAACAATCAACAGTAGCTGACTGGAGATGCATACCAGAAAGTTAAATTCAAGAAGTAATTTGGCAAGTATGGCTAAAGTTTTTAGATTAGCTGCAATATTCTTTGATTATATACTAAAATATTAAAACAAGACACTTTTATATGTAAGTAATTTAACATTTTCTTAGCTTGCTAGTGTTTCAATTGTAGCATATCATACATTCCATGACTTATAAAAATGGAAATGTTAAAGCCTAGAAAGATGGTTCAGTAACAGAGTTCATACTGCTGTTCCAGAGAAGCCTCATATACTCCTAGGTACACACACACATTCACACACACACACACACACACATGCATACAAGCACACTCATATACATAATAGAAATTGTAAAAGATTTTTGTAATGAAAAGTTGATTCTGGCATTTGTAAGGACTGGTAAGCCTGGAATGTAGACAATGCTAGGTTTGTTGTCTGGGCAGAATCTGTTGTGATTCTTGACATTTGAGCAACATATCTTCTTAGAACAGAAGAAGCAAGGCATTCTGGGATCCCTAGATCTTTCATGACTAAATCACTGTCTAGCACTCCTCTCTCTAAAAACCATTGGCCCCTGGCTTACAATTTCACAGACTTTTAAAAAGTGGAACATAAACATTTATTGTAATGCAAATATTTCTCAATTGGCTATGGTAATTACAAAGTGGATTTCTATAGATGTTTTTGTAGTTTTACCATTATTTATGTTTTAAGAATTTAGATGTCGCAATTGTTTTCTATGGTGAGGCCATTCATACTCATGTCAATCATTTTTATGATTGAAAAAACATTTGTTGTTTAGCGAATAACATGTCAAAATTTAGAAAGAATAGGTGACTATCTCTGTCAAAGAGTACTTAATTACATTTTAGATAATTCTTCACAAATTGTCCTTCACAAATAAAATTCTCACTGAAATTGTTTTTAATCCCTTTGCCTCCAGTTTATTTATATGTTTATAAAAGGATGTCATTGTCAGAATAAAAGGAAACTGATCTAAGCTGATGGATCCTGTTTTCCTATTTTTGAACGTAATTTATCATTTAACACATTTTATTTAATGATTTATATTTGAGTTCTGTAGGCAACATGAGACACAAAGATAGAGTATATTAAACATTTCACCAACAATTCACTGCTTCAAAGTAATATTACTGTGCATGCAACACACACTACCTACCACAGCTGAGTTGAATATTCTCTTCCAACATGAAAGGTCTAACACATGAAGTTACACAAGTCCATCATGTAAAGTGAAGTTTCTTTTTCTGGACACTTATTTTAAACATGAGTATATTTCTTCTCATTCTTCACTAGGAGATTATGTGAATATGACTGATGGATAGTATATCCACAATCAGTTATAGTTTTACAGTTTGCTGGAACATCTTTACAGTGAAGGAACTCAGTTAAGACAATGAGTTATATGTGGAAAAGGAATTAATTGTCTCTGGTAAACACAAATAAAAGATGAATAAGTCTAAGGAATTGAAACCTACCATCATTTTTTTGCAGTGTCAGTTAGTTCAAAAAAATTTTTTTTAGGAAATTCAAGTATGTCATTCAGATTAAGTGGCAGTTTTCTCTAAGTAAAATCTAGGAAAGATTCTGGATTTTAGGAAGCAGAAGTTTCATTTAGTTTTTGGAATTAAAAGGGTTGTTATGATCTTGCTCAGATCACAGCAAGTCTTCTACCATGGTGCTAAAATTTTCCATTGTCTTTCCCATGATGTAGACCTGACCAGTGTGTGCAAAACACCAAGCAATGCATAGGAAATAACAGATGAGAAGGAGAACAGGAAACTGTCAGAGAGATCCCCTTAGGATAATTTTTTTAATATTTTTTTTATTACGTATTTTCCTCAATTACATTTCCAATGTTATCCCAAAAGTCCCCCATACCCTCCCCCCCCACTTCCCTACCTACCCATTCCCACTTTTTGGCCCTGGCGTTCCCCTGTACTGGGGCATATAAAGTTTGCATGTCCAATGGGCCTTTCTTTCCAGTGATGGCCGACTAGGCCATCTTTTGATACATATGCAGCTAGAGACAAGAGCTCTGGGGTTCTGGTTAGTACATCATGTTGTTCCAACAATAGGGTTGCAGATCTCTTTAGCTCCTTGGATACTTTCTCTAGCTCCTCCATTGGGGGCCCTGTGATCCATCCAAAAGCTGATTGTGAGCATCCACTTCTGTGATTGCTAGGCCCCGGCCTAGTCTCACAAGAGACAGCTATATCAGGCTCTTTTCAGCAAACCCTTGCTAGTGTATGCAATGGTGTCATCGTTTGGAGGCTAATTATGGGATGGATCCCTGGATATGGCAGTCTCTAGATGGTCCATCCTTTCGTCGCAGCTACAAACTTTGTCTCTGTAACTCCTTCCATGGGAGATTTTTTTCCAATTCTAAGAAGGGGCAAAGTGTCCACACTTTGGTCTTCGTTCTTCTTCAGTTTTCCTGAGTGAATAGAGAAGAAATCTTTAAGTATGAAAAATTTTGACTTTAGTAAAATAACACCTTTATCAACGATAAAATTATATTAATAAAGTAAATACCAGTCGATGTCTTCTGTATTTACATAGATTGTATTTAACCATAGATTTCCTGAATGTCAGTTCAGACTGCTATTGTATGCATCATTACCAAAAATTAGTGTATAATGTAAATGATTACTTAAAACATTATTTTCATGAAGTGATTCAGTTATTTCTTGATCATATATTTTAGTATCTATTATACTTATCTGAGAAAACAGAATATTTGGTAGACATAAAAAATTATACTTCATGTTTACTTGACTTTTATCAAAAGCCTTTCAAAAAAGCAAAGACATTATTGCATTATAAGTGTAATGTGGATATATGTCATATTTTGTCCATGTTGCTGTTTCTTGTATGTATGGTCCAGTCATTGTCTAAACTGCATTTTATGTATTTCTTTTTTCCTCCTTTGTGTCAGTCTCGAGAAATAGGATCTCAAGTAAGTACCTTCTGTTTGTCTCATTCCTCAGTGCTTTAAGATGCAAATGCAGACCTATTAAAAATTGACTATGAAAGACTACATCCAGAGATTCATTGTGAAATGTTCATACATACATACATTTTTTCATGTTAATGTAGTTTTATTTTCACAGAGAAGATTGCAAAATAATGTTACATTTTGTCTTCGGGCTGCATGTGTTAATCCACTTTAGGCATTATTTTAGAATTTCTGTAAACCAGTTTCATAAATGCTATAGCTAACACCAAGAAGCTAATCACCCCACTTCACAGTAGTCACATATGTCTGTTCTTTTGTGTGATTTCTTCAATTCTTAGTCTGTACTGACAGGACTGTGGTGTGTAATTAGCAGGCATCTGTTCAAAAAGTCAGTCCTAATAGGTGGAACTCACAATACAAGCTGAAGCTCTAGAAAGACATTAAGAATGAAAACATATACTAATCAAATAATTTTTCTATCTAAACCTTACATTATAAGTATTAATTCTAAATTATATTAGCATTTTATTACTTTGTAGTATTAACATTTATAATGGAGGATATTTTAAAATGTTACAGTTTTTAAGAGTCCTAAAAACTGGTAATTTTTTTTTTCCAAAGGCTAAGGATTATACAAATCCTCACTAGTGTCTAGAGAACTCTGATCTTCTCTTAAAGGAATCTGTGGACGGAGACCAGGAAGCCAGAGTTCAGGCAGATAAATCTCAGGAGATGTTGTACTTGCTGAGATATATAATAATAAACTAAGGCTGTGCCTCCTGAACCTCTTTCTGAGCATTGCTAGCACACAATACATTAATATTAACTTCATTCACAGTGCCTGATAAGACATATTCAGAATTTATTCATTTGACATGTAGCAATTTGTACCTTTGACTAACAATTCTCAGTTTCCCCTCTTTCTCTTTCTTTCTCTCTTTCTCTTTCTATCTCTCTGTTTCTTCCTTTCTTCCTCCCTTTCTTCCTCTTTCTTCCTTCCTTTCTTCCTTTCTTCCTTCCTTCCTTCCTTCCTTCCTTCCTTCCTTCCTTCCTTCCTTCCTTCCTTCCTTCCTTCCTTTCTTCCTCCCTCCCTCCCTCCCCTTCTCTCTCTCTCTTTCTTTCTTCCTTTCTTTCTTCCTTTCTTTCTTCCTTCCTTCCTTCCTTCCTTCCTTCCTTCCTTCCTTCCTTCCTTCCTTCCTTCCTTTCTTTCTTTCTTCCTTCCTTCCTTCCTTCCTTCCTTCCTTCCTTCCTTCCTTCCTTCCTTCCTTCTTTCTTTCTTTCTTTCTTTCTTTCTTTCTTTCTTTCTTTCTTTCTTTCTGTCTTTCAGATTTCTTTATTTTATGTGCATGAGTTTTGCCTACATGCTTGTATGTATATATGTATGTGTCTGGTGTATGTAGAGGTCAAAAGAGGGTGGCAAATGGTTACACCTGGGGTTAGAGATGGTCATGAGCCACCAAATGGATATTAGGAATCAATCCTCTCCAAGGGGAACAATTGATCTTTATAGCTGGGACTTTTTTTTTTTTTTTTTGCAGCCAAATTTCTCCACTTTTTTATTCATGCTAGCACAATATTACTCTTTATTAGAATTATGCCTCTTTTTTTTTGTAAGAAAACATGAGTAAATCTTGGCATTTTGTGCTAAGTGAAATAAACTTGCATGCAGAAAAGCAGAATTATTACTGAGATTTGAGACAAGGTACCTTGACTAAGATTCAAACTTTAGCATATGTCAGAGCTGGATTTCAAGTTGAAATAGGACACTAGGCTGTCTATATTTTATCACTTAACTCTACTGTTGTAGGTAACTACTCCCTTCTCTCACAATCAGTTTTGAGCACAGCATTTACTTTGGGTATCTACATAAGAATTGACTCAAACTATGTAATTGTTTGACAAAACCTCATCTTTTTCTGCACTCTGCATGTTAGCTGAGAACAATTACCTCTATATTGTTGGAAGTCTTTCTTTCTTTTTTTTTTTAATTTGAAGTAAGCTCTTCTAATTCTTTATATGAAGAACATAGGCATGATCATCCTGGCCAGGATCCTATCTATCTTATACCCAAACAGAACAACATCTACTGAGAGATACTATATGCATTCAGTGCAGGCTCAGAATGCTAAGCAGTAGATTTGTCAGACAGCTGAGGTGAGGATTCAGACCCGTTTGTACATGCACTTTCCTCATTGTGAATTGGGTCCATTTGTACATGCACTTTCCTCATTGTGAATTGGGTCCATTTGTACATGCACTTTCCTCATGGTGAATTGGGTCCATTTGTACATGCACTTTCCTCATGGTGAATTGGGTCCATTTGTACATGCACTTTCCTCATTGTGAATTGGGTCCATTTGTACATGCACTTTCCTCATTGTGAATTGGGTCCATTTGTACATGCACTTTCCTCATTGTGAATTGGAAACAGTGAGATCCTCTTCTCTTGATGGTCTTCTATGAGGCTTCTAGACAAATCCCCTTTCCTTTTTCTACTAGCACTAGATCAATCACACTTTTGTTCTACTGTCTAATAAAGAACCATTAGTTCATATTAGCTACCTAGTATTTCCAGTCAGACTTATTTCTGTGTATTGAGCTAGTTTGCAACATAGTTATTCTCTGCCAGTGCTTTGGTCCTTGTTGCTAGGCATTAACCATTCATCTCTTTATTCTGCATTGATTCTGGGTTTAGATTTTCACTACCCCTTAAGTAGCTATGTGCAAACTTGGACTATGATGAATGTGAAGCAGAAATAAAAGGAAATAGGGAACATATTACTACTTCATAGGTTAAGATAAAATAAATGTGTAACTGTTCAGGGTTAATTATGTATAATTCTGTGACTAAATATATACAGCATCATAGATATTACTTCCCTAATTCAGCATTATTTTTGAGTATATATATATATATATATATATATATATATATATATACTCAAAGTATATATATATATATATATACTCAAAGTATATATATATATATATACATATATATATATATATATATTGCTACTTTAGAGGATGGTCAGGTTGATAAAATTAAATCTATGATGAATAATACATAAAGTCAATATCCCTGTATTGGAATAATGCCACAGATGTTGAGTTTAATAATGTAAAGCATTTGACTCTCTGGTATTATCAATCTTATTATTCTCTTTGAATTTTTAAATTTTTGTTTGTGAGCAAAATATGAAAAATAAAGATATATATGTATCTAAGAGTTTTTATATTGGATATTTATAAATATATGAAATGTATGCAACTGTATAAGTCTTATGAATTATGACAACATGAAGTTACGAATCGTAGTTATTCATATATACTCATCATTCATGTATATATATGCACATGCAACGTACACATAAATGTAACAAACAAAAGCTTATATTAATATACTCTGTGAGACTGAGTTATTTACAATTTTCTTTTTGTTTGATATCTTATAGAAGCTTGTACTTGAATCTTTTTATTACCTTTTAAATTTATTTATCTGCCAGTTTTAAGCTCTATTGATTCTCTGTCATACTCATTTCCATTGTCAGGAGGCCATTCTTCACGTTCCTTAGGGGCTTATTTGAACTTGAGAATCTGTCTGACTGCTAAGAACATAGTGGAACACATGACCCTGTTGCATGGTGAGGCATATTCTGGGTATATGCCCAAGAGTGGTAAAGCTGGGTCTTCAAGTAAATCTATTTCCAATTCTCTGAGGACCCTCCAGATTGATTTCCAAAGTGGTTGTACCAGTTTACAATCCAACCAACAATGGAAGAGTGTTTCTATTTCTCCACATCCACACCAAAATGTGCTGTCATTCTGATAGGTGTAAGGTGGAATATCAGGGTCATTTTGCTTTGTATTTCTCTGATCACTAAAGACTTTGAACATTTCTTTAGGTGCATGTCAGCCATTCAAGATTCCTTTATTGTGAATACTCTCTTTAGTTCTATACACGATTTTTTGCTTGAGTTGCTTGTTTATTTTTGTTTTGTTTTGTTTTGTTTTTTGGTGATTAGCTTCTTGAGTTCTTTATATATTTTGAATATTAGCCTTCTATCAGATGTGATAGTGAAGATTTTTTTTCCCAATCTGTAGGTTGCCTATCTGTCCTGTTGACTATGTTGCCTTACAGAAGCTTTCCAGTTTCATGAGGTCCCATTAATCAATTCTTGTTCTTAGAGCCTGAACCATTGGTGTTCTGTTTAGGAAATTTCCTCCATGCCAATGATTTCAAGGCTCTTTCTTACTTTCTCTTCTGTTAGATTCAGTGTATCTGGTTTTATGTTGAGGTCCTTGATCTAATTGGACTTAAGCTTTGTGCAAGGTTACAAATATGCATCTCTTCTATTTTCCTACATATTGACTGCCTTTAGACCAGCAACATTTATTGAACATGCTTTCTTTTTTCCCATTGTATATTTTTGGCTTCTTTGTCAAAGATCAAGTGTACATAAGTGTGTGGTTTTATTTCTGGGTCTCCAATTCTATTCCATTGATAAACCTGCCTGTCTCTGTACCAACACCATACAGATTTATCACGATTGCTCTGTAGCGTATGAAAGTCAGGGATGGTGATGGTGCAGAACTTCTTTTATTAATAATTGTTTTTGCTATTGTGGATTTTTTTATTTTTCCAGATGAATTTGAGAATTGCTCTTTCAAAGTCTTTCAGGTATTGTGATGGGATTTTGATAGGGCTTGTGTTGAATTTGTAGATTGCTTTTGATGGATGGCCTTTTTTACTATGTTAATTCTACCAATCCATGAGCATGTAAGATCTCTGCATTTTCTGAGGTCTTCTTCAATTTCTTTTTTGAGAGACTTGTCGTTCTTTTCATACAGATCACAACCACAGTTACTCTGATACTTAAAACACACAAAGACCCAACAAAGAAAGATTACTTCAAGCAAATTTCACTTATGTATATCAATGTAAAAATATTCAGTAAAATTCTCACAAACCATATCAAAGAACACATCAAAACCATCATTCACCATGGTGAAGTAAGCGTTATCCCAGGAATCCAGAGATAGTTCAATATAAGAAAGTCCATCAATGTAATCCACCATATACACAAACTTAAAGAAAAAAAATCACATGATCGTCTCATTAGATGTTGAAAAAGCCTGTGACAAAATCCAACACCAATTCATGATAAAAGTCTTGGAGACATCAGGAATTCAAGGCCCACATCTAAACATAATAAAAACAATATAGAGAAAACCAACAGCCAATGTCAAATTAAATGGAGAGAAACTTGAAACAGTCCCAGTAAAATCAGAGACAAGACAAGGCTGGCAACTCACTCCCTATCTATTCAATATAGTACTTGAAGTTCAAGGTCGAGCAATTAGACAACAAATTGAGATCAAGTGGATATAAATTAAAAAGCAAGAAGTCAAGGCATCACTATTTGCAGATGATATGATGGTGTACATAAGCAATCCCCAGAATTCCACTGGATAACTCCTATGGCTGATAAATAGCTTCATCAAAGTGGCAGGATATAATATTAACTAAAAAAAAAAAACAAAAAAAACCAAAAAACAGTAGCCTTCCTTTATACAAAGGATACACAGCCTGAGAAAGTAATTAGAAAACAACACCCTTCAAAATATTCACAAAGTATAAAATATCTTGGTGGAACTCTTACCAAGCAAGTGAAAGATGTGTATGACAAGAACTTCAAATCTATGAAGAAAGAAATTGTGGAAGACCTCAGAAATGGAGAGATACCCCAAGCTCATGCATTGATAGTATTATTATAGTAAAAATGGCCATTTACCAAAAGCAATCCTTAGATTCAATGCAATCCACATCAAAATTCCAACTCAATTCTTCACAGACATGGAAAGAGCAATAGTCAGTTTCATATAGAAAGACAAAAAAATCCAGGATAGCCAAAACAAATTTCAACATATAAAGATTTTTGGGGGGAATCATGATCTTTGCCCTCAATCTGTACTACAAAGCAACGGTGATAAAGACCATATGGTATTGATACAAAGACAGGTCAATAATGGCATAGAATTGAAGACCCAGTACCCGCACACCTATGGACATTTGTTCTTTGACAAAGAAGCAAAAGAACGTGCAGTTGAAAAGAGAAAGCATCTTCAATGAATGGTGCAGGTCTAACTGGCGATATGTATCTAGAAGAATAAAAATAGATTCATAGTACTTGAATCTTCACCTTGCAGAAAGCTGAAGTCCAAGAGTATCAAGGACCTCAACATAAAACCAGGTACACGGAATTGAATAGAAGAGAATGTGGGAAAGAGACTCAAATTCATTGGCACGGGGGTGGGGGGCAATTTCCAGAACAGAACACCATGGCTCAAGTTCTAAGATCAACAATTGATATATGTGACCTCACAAAACTAAAAAGCTTCTGTAAGGCAAAATACAGCATCAATAGGACAATTTGGGAAACTTAAGATTAGGAAAAAAAATCTTCACTAACTCTCCATCTCATAGAGGGTTAATATCCAATCTATATAAAGATATCAAGAGGTTAAGATGTAAAAAACCAAACAACCCAATTAAAATCTTCATCACTTGAGAGACAGGGAGATGAGGAATGAGATGAGGAACTGTGGGAGGGGCGAACGTTGAGGCAGTGGTAATGATTGGAATGTAAATAAAGAAAATAATTTTAAAATAAAATAAAATTCTCCCACAAGCAGTGCGGTCATATTAAACTGGTAACCTTAATTCTACTTTTTTTTGGTTTCTATGTATAAGTCAACTCTATTAATAACATGAGTCATAAACATGGAAAAAGAATCTTCTAGTTAAAAGGTTTTGGTACCATCCACCACCATTTCCTTACATCCATACTGTAATATGAGAAATATATCTTCTTGGTTTCCATAAAAATCTATCATCATTTTTACTACTATATTTCCAGTTGTTTTTAATTTTCCTATTTAAAAAAGAGACAGAGATAAAGAAGATAAAACTGGGTAGATAGGGCGATCAGGAAGATATAGAAGTTGGGGTGAGATAAAATTTATTAAAACCTTTGGGGGGGAAACCTAATAAACAGGTAAATAATCTTTGTTTTACTGAATTCAATGTGCTTTCCAAAAGAATTCCATATGTTCTTCCCTAATTTAGTTCTAAGTTTCTCTGGAACATGGATTCATCTTTTCCATCCCAACTGTTCCCACACAAACTCCGCCTATTTATAATTTATTTGTATTACCTATATCATTATTTTAGTTACTTAACTTAGTATTCATCCTTATTACTTATATAAATATTTTTTCAGATATTGCAAATTGCTAGGAGAATGGGAGGTATATACCATGTTTTTATTTTATTTTTTTAAACAATTGTAGATAAAGTTTTGAACAGGAGATAATGTAATTGGGAAATGCTTATCAATCTCAGAGGAGACTTGGATGTTATGGTTTTCAGACTGAGGATACTAGAAATGCACCAGAATTTTTTAGTGAGAATTTGGGAAGAAAGGGGCACACAGGTGAGAATTCAAGCATTCTCAAAAGTGATCTGAGACACTGGAAAGTCTAAATGACCTATTCCTTATTGTGAATAGTGGACAGCCCTGAGGTCTATTACTTTGAAAGCCACCTGTGTGTGCTATGAGATCTGAAGTTCAAGCAAGCTTTCAGCTCTGGAGGGGAATTCTGTGGCAGTTTTGTGAGTCTATAAGTCCAATAAGCATTGAGGAAGCTCTTTACTTATGTATGCATGTTTGCATACAGGAGGGGCCTCCTTCTGTAGAGTTAGATTTCATGTGACTGCCTGAATAAAAACTAACAGCACTGAGACAGAGAGTCTTTTACTGTAAAACTGAGAATCCACAGAAAAAAGAGTAACTCAGAAGAGACTTGGTGAGTTTCTTCACGGCTTATCCTTCTAAGAAAAGGAGCCTGTAATCCCTTTAGTGGTTATCCTTTGAGGTATTCCTGGAAAAGTGGCTGTTATGTAGATGCCCTGAAACAAAGTTTAATCAAAATGTTTTATGTTATGAATAATAGATGCATGACTAAAAGTGATTTAAGTTTAGTCTAAGTACATATGAGAATTAAGAGAAATTCACATTTTGCACAAGGTTATTTTCAGTCATATGAAGAAAGAGCATTAATTTAAAAATATGCAAATGAACTTACCCCCCAAACAGATTTTATATAGTATTTATGTTACATCTGAAACATTTGTGGCAGATTTAACATGTAGATTTCATGGACTGTATGTAAATGGAGTTATAAAATATCATGGAATATGTTTAAAATACCTGTGATCTAACAATCATATATATATATATGATTGTTTTATATATATATATATATATATATATATATATATATATATATATATATATAACATACATATATAGTCACATAAAAAAAAGAACTAGCACTGGGAAGATACAGATGTTTTAACAATTAAGAGCTCCAGAAAGGTTTCGACAAGTTGATTAATAAAAGATGACAGAATGGAATGCCTTTATTTTGTTTTTACTGTGGAAACTCTCACATGTAGATATACAATTATATCAAGATCATGCAAACAAGTTATTTAAATTCTAGGCAATTACTATTCCTAAAATACATAATTGTCCATATTCTTTTGCCTTAAAGTCTCAAATATCCATTAGTGTGGAAGAGTGGGAAGACACCAAAGATGTCAAAGACCCAGGGCACCACCGCAGCCTTCACCGCAACTCAACCTCTAGTGACCAGTCGGACCATCCTTTGCTGCGGAGGAAGAGCATGCAGTGGGCCCGAAGGCTAAGCAGAAAAGGGCCAAAGCACTCTGGTAAAACTGCAGAAAAAATAACTCAACAGCGACTGAACCTCTACCGGAGATCCGAAAGACAGGAGCTTGCTGAACTTGTGAAAAACAGAATGAAACACCTGGGTCTCTCTACGGTGGGCTACGGTATGCTCTTTAAAACTCCTATACACTTAAGCCTGTTATTTCTTCTTGTTACTAGTCGCACAGTCAACTTTGATGTAGGAAAGGACTGATTTTTGTTTGGCAGAGTATGCAGATGGCACTTTGAAGAAAATCTCATTTGTGTGTGTGTGTGTGTGTGTGTGTGTGTGTGTGTGCAATATTTAAGTAACAAACATATTGCTAAAAAGTGGTTAGCATTAGTTCATTAGGCAATGTTTGGACACAGCATGGCAACACCCTACTTTAAATTATTCATAAAATTTGAAGTGAATTTTGCTTTCACTTGGACCTATAAAAACTAAGCCTTAGAACTTCTGGATTGTCTAATACCTAGCTAAGATTTACATAGGTCTATCTGGATACAATATCTCTCTGCTTCTCTCTCCCTGTCTCTGTCTCTGTTTCTCTCTCTCCCCCTCTCTCTCAGCACACATACATACACAGTAGACACAAATATCTTACCTATCTAAATTCTAGATCCTGAGATGGAATGAATTTGAGGTATTGCAAGTAACTAACTATAGTAGCCATTGGAGAACTCTAACATATAAATTAAGTTCAGTTTCTTAACGAAAGACTTCAAAGGGCTTATTAATTTTCTATTTAATTTTTTGAGATTCTAATATAATTATAACATTACTCATTTCCATATCTTCCCTTCAAATTCTTCCATATAACGTTTCCTGATTTCCTTCAATTTCATGGCTTATTCTTCCATTATATGTTATTGCATTCATATATGTATATGCACATAGATATGCATTTCTTAATATAACCTGTTCAGTTCCTATTGTATCACTTGTGTGCATATTTTATGTGCCCACCATTTGGCTCTGTACAACCAATTGGTGTGCCCTTCCCTGGAAAAGATCAGTTTTCTTAGTTATTCTTTTCTGAAGTCTGTGGCTTTGAAATCTTTATTTTTGAAATAGAAATAGTGTTTTAATTGATATAGTACAAGCTTTATAAATAATTCCCATTTTACATATTAATGATTTTATTTTATTTTTTTTAATATTTTTATTACATATTTTCCTCAATTACATTTCCAATACTATCCCAAAAGTCCCCCATAGCGCCCCCGACTTCCCTACCCACCCATTCCCATTCTTTTGGCCCTGGCATTCCCCTATATTGGGGCATATAAAGTTTGCAAGTCCAATGGGCCTCTCTTTCCATTGATGGCCGACTAGGCCATCTTTCGATACATATGCAGCTAGAGACAAGAGCTCCAGGGTTCTGGTTAGTACATCATGTTGTTCCAACAATAGGGTTGCAGATCCCTTTAGCTCCTTGGGTACTTTCTCTAGCTTCTCCATTGGGAGCCCTGTGATACATCCAATAGCTGACTGTGAACATCCACTCCTGTGTTTGCTAGGCCCCGGCATCGTCTCACAAGAGAAAGCTATATTTGGGTCCTTTCAGCAAAATCTTGCTAGTGTATGCAATGGTGTCAGCGTTTAGAAGCTGATTATGGGACGGATCCCTGGATACAGCAGTCTCTAAATGGTCCATCCTTTCATCACAGCTACGAACTTTGTCTCTGTAACTCCTTCCCTGGGTGTTTTGTTCCCAATTCTAAGAAGGTGCACAGTGTCCACACTTTGGTCTTCATTCTTCTTGAGTTTCATGCGTTTATCAAATTGTATCTTATATCTTGGGTATCCTAAGTTTTGGGCTAATATCCACTTATCAATGAATACATATTGTGTGAGTTCTTTTGTGATTGTGTTACTTCACTCAAGATGATGCCCTCCAGGTCCATCCATTTGGCTAGGAATTTCATAAATTCATTCTTTTTAATAGCTGAGTAGTACTCCATTGTGTAAATGTACCATAATTTCTGTATCCATTCCTCTGTTGAGGGACATCTGGGTTCTTTCCAGCTTCTGGCTATTATAAATAGGGCTGCTATGAACATAGTGGAGCATGTGTCCTTTTTACCGGTTGGGACATCTTCTGGATATATGCCCAGGAGAGGTATTGCTGGATCCTCCGGTAGTACTATGTCCAATTTTCTGAGGAACCGCCAGACTGATTTCCAGAGTGGTTGTACAAGCTTGCAATCCCAACAACAATGGAGGAGTGTTCCTCTTTCTCCACATCCTCGCCAGCATCTGCTGTCACCTGAATTTTTGATCTTAGCCATTCTGACTGGTGTGAGGTGGAATCTCAGGGTTGTTTTGATTTGCATTTCCCTGATGATTAAGGATGTTGAACATTTTTTCAGGTGCTTCTCTGCCATTCGGTATTCCTCAGGTGAGAATTCTTTGTTCAGTTCTGAGCCCCATTTTTTAATGGGGTTATTTGACTTTCTGGAGTCCACCTTCTTGAGTTCTTTATATATATTGGATATTAGTCCCTTATCTGATTTAGGATAGGTGAAGATCCTTTCCCAATCTGTTGGTGGTTTTTTTGTCTTATTGATGGTGTCTTTAGCCTTGCAGAAGCTTTGTAGTTTCATGAGGTCCCACTTGTCAATTCTCGATCTTAGAGCACAAGCCATTACTGTTCTATTCAGGAATTTTTCCCCTGTGCCCATATCTTCAAGGCTTTTCCCCACTTTCTCCTCTATAAGTTTCAGTGTCTCTGGTTTTATGTGAAGTTCCTTGATCCACTTAGACTTGACCTTAGTACAAGGCGATAGGAATGGATCGATTCGCATTCTTCTACATGTTAACAACCAGTTGTGCCAGCACCATTTGTTGAAAATGCTGTCTTTCTTCCACTGGATGTTTTTAGCTCCCTTGTTGAAGATCAAGTGACCATAGGTGTGTGGGTTCATTTCTGGGTCTTCAATTCTATTCCATTGGTCTATTTGTCTGTCACTATACCAGTACCATGCAGTTTTTATCACAATTGCTCTGTAGTAGAGCTTTAGGTCCAGCATGGTGATTCCACCAGAGGTTCTTTTATCCTTGAGAAGAGTTTTTGCTATCCTAGGTTTTTTGTTATTCCAGATGAATTTGCAGATTGCACTTTCTAATTCGTTGAAGAATTGATTTGGAATTTTGATGGGGATTGCATTGAATCTGTAGATTGCTTTTGGCAAGATAGCCATTTTTACAATGTTGATCCTGCCAATCCATGAGCATGGGAGATCTTTCCATCTTCTGAGATCTTCTATAATTTCTTTCTTCAGAGACTTGAAGTTTTTATTATACAGATCTTTCACTTCCTTAGTTAGAGTCACGCCAAGATATTTTATATTATTTGTGACTATTGAGAAGGGTGTTGTTTCCCTAATTTCTTTCTCAGCCTGTTTATTCTTTGTGTAGAGAAAGGCCATTGATTTGTTTGAGTTAATTTTATATCCAGCTACTTCACCGAAGCTGTTTATCAGGCTTAGGAGTTCTCTGGTGGAATTTTTAGCTTCACTTATATATACTATCATATCATCTGCAAAAAGTGATATTTTGACTTCATCTTTTCCAATTTGTATCCCTTTGATCTCCTTTTGTTGTCGAATTGCTCTGGCTAGGACTTCAAGTACAATGTTGAATAGGTATGGAGAGAGTGGACAGCCTTGTCTAGTCCCTGATTTTAGAGGGATTGCTTCAAGCTTCTCACCATTTACTTTGATGTTGGCTACTGGTTTGCTGTAGATTGCTTTTATCATGTTTAGGTATGGGCCTTGAATTCCTGATCTTTCCAAGACTTTTATCATGAATGGGTGTTGGATCTTGTCAAATGCTTTTTCCGCATCTAAGGAGATGACCATGTGGTTTTTGTCTTTGAGTTTGTTTATATACTGGATTACGTTGATGGATTTCCGTATATTGAACCATCCCTGCATCCCTGGGATGAAACCTACTTGGTCAGGATGGATGATTGTTTTGATGTGTTCTTGGATTCGGTTAGCAAGAACTTTATTGAGGATTTTTGCATCAATATTCATAAGGGATATTGGTCTGAAGTTTTCTATCTTTGTTGGGTCTTTTTGTGGTTTAGGTATCAGAGTAATTGTGGCTTCATAGAATGAGTTGGGTAGAGTACCTTCTGTTTCTATTTTGTGGAATAGTTTGTGAAGAACTGGGATTAGATCTTCTTTGAAGGTCTGATAGAACTCTGCACTAAACCCATCTGGTCCTGGGCTTTTTTTAGTTGGAAGACTATTAATGACTGCTTCTATTTCTTTGGGGGATATAGGGCTGTTTAGATCATTAACCTGATCTTGATTCAACTTTGGTACCTGGTATCTGTCTAGGAACTTCTCCATTTCATCCAGGTTCTCCAGTTTTGTTGAGTATAGCCTTTGGTAGAAGGATCTGATGGTGTTTTGGATGTCTTCAGGATCTGTTGTTATGTCTCCTTTTTCATTTCTGATTTTGTTAATTAGGATGCTTTCCCTGTGCCCTCTAGTGAGTCTGGCTAAGGGTTTATCTATCTTGTTGATTTTCTCAAAGAACCAGCTCCTTGATTGGTTGATTCTTTGAATAGTTTTTCTTGTTTCCACTTGGTTGATTTCACCCCTGAGTTTGATTATTTCCTGCCATCTACTCCACTTGGGTGAATTTGCTTCCTTTTGTTCTAGTGCTTTTAGGTGTGTTGTCAAGCTGCCAATGTGTGCTCTCTCTAGTTTCCTTTTGGAGGCACTCAGAGCTATGAGTTTTCCTCTTAGAAATGCTTTCATTGCGTCCCATAAGTTTGGGTATGTTGTGGCTTCATTTTCATTGAACTCTAAAAAGTCCTTAATTTCTTTCTTTATTCCTTCCTTGACCAAGGTATCATTGAGAAGAGTGTTGTTCAGTTTCCACGTGAAGGTTGGCTTTCTATTATTTATTTTGTTATTGAAGATCAGCCTTAGTCCATGGTGATCTGATAGGATGCATGGGACAATTTCAATATTTTTGTATCTGTTGAGGCCTGCTTTGTGACCAATTATGTGGTCAATTTTGGAGAAGGTACCATGAGGTGCTGAGAAGAAGGTATATCCTTTTGTTTTAGGATAGAATGTTCTGTAGATATCTGCCAGATCCATTTGATTCATAATTTCTCTTAGTTTCACTGTGTCCCTGTTTAGTTTCTGTTTCCATGATCTGTCCATTGGTGAAAGTGGTGTGTTGAAGTCTCCCACTATTATTGTATGAGGTGCAATGTGTGCTTTGAGCTTTACTAAAGTTTCTTTAATGAATGTGGCTGCCTTTGTATTTGGAGCATAGATATTCAGGATTGATAGTTCCTCTTGGAGGATTTTACCTTTGATGAGTATGAAGTGTCCCTCCCTGTCTTTTTTAATGACTTTGGGTTGGAAGTCAATCTTATCAGATATTAGAATGGCTACTCCAGCTTGTTTTTTCATGCCATTTGCTTGGAAAATTGTTTTCCAGCCTTTCATTCTGAGGTAGTGTCTATCCTTTTCTCTGAGATGAGTTTCCTGTAAGCAGCAAAATGTTGGGTCTTGTTTGTGTAGCCAGTTTGTTAGTCTATGTCTTTTTATCGGGGAGTTGAGTCCATTGATATTAAGAGATATTAAGGAAAAGTAATTGTTGGTTCCTGTTATTTTTGTTGTTAAAGTTGGCATTTTGTTCTTGTGGCTGTCTTCTTTTAGGTTTGTTGAGGGATTACCTTCTTGTTGTTTCTAGGGCGTAGTTCCTGTCCTTGTATTGGTTTTTTTCTGTTATTATCCTTTGAAGGGCTGGATTCGTGGAGAGATAATGTGTGAATTTGGTTTTGTCGTGGAATACTTTGTTTTCTCCATCTATGTTAATTGAGAGTTTGGCTGGGTATAGTAGCCTGGGCTGGAATTTGTGTTCTTTTAGTGTCTGTATAACATCTGTCCAGGATCTTCTGGCTTTCATAGTCTCTGGTGAAAAATCTGGTGTAATTCTGATAGGCTTGCCTTTATATGTTACTTGGCCTTTTTCTCTTACTGCTTTTAGTATTCTATCTTTATTTAGAGCATTTGTTGCTCTGATTATTATGTGTCGGGATGTATTTCTTTTCTGGTCCAGTCTATTTGGAGTTCTGTAGGCTTCTTGTATGTTCATGGGCATCTCTTTCTTTAGATTTGGGAAGTTTTCTTCTATAATTTTGTTGAAGATGTTTGCTGGTCCTTTGAGTTGAAAATCTTCATTCTCATCCACTCCTATTATCCATAGGTTTGGTCTTCTCATTGTGTCCTGTATTTCTTGGATGTTTTGAGTTAGGATCTTTTTGCATTTTACATTTTCCTTGATTGTTGTGCCGATGTTCTCTATGGAATCTTCTGCACCTGAGATTCTCTCTTCCATCTCTTGTATTCTGTTGCTGATGCTCGTATCTATGGTTCCAGATTTCTTTCCTAGGGTTTCTATCTCCAGTGTTGCCTCATTTTGGGTTTTCTTTATTGTGTCTACTTCCCTTTTTAGGTCTAGTATGGTTTTGTTCATTTCCATCATCTGTTTGGATGTGTTTTCCTGTTTTTCCGTAAGGACTTCTACCTGTTTGATTATGTTATCGTGTTTTTCTTTAAGGATTTGTAACTCTTTAGCAGTGTTCTCCTGCAATTCTTTAAGGGATTTTTGTGCTTCCTCTTTATTGTCTTCTGCCTGTTTAGCAGTGTTCTCCTGCATTTCTTTAAGTGTGTTATTAAAGTCCTTCTTGAAGTCCTCTATCATCATCAGGAGATATGCTTTTAAATCCGTGTCTAGCTTTTCCGGTGTGTTGGGGTGCCCTGGACTGGGCTAAGTGGGGGTGCTGGGTTCTGATGATGGTGAGTGGTCTTGGTTTCTGTTAGTAAGATTATTACGTTTACCTTTCGCCATCTGGTAATCTCTGGGGTTAGTTGTTATCGTTGTCACTGTTTAAAGATTGGAGCAGAAGCTGTGTTCCACTCACCAGCAGTCTCTAAATCCTGTGGTGGGGGTCGTGGGTAGCTGATGGTACCCCGGTGCTGGTCCAGCCGGAAGAGGCCTGTGGTCCTACTCAGGCCGTTTTTCTGCTTCCCTAACTAATGCAGTCTCTGGTCCCGCGCAATTGGATTGGAGCAGAAGCTGTGTTCCACTCTCCAGAAGTCTTAAGATCCTGTGGTGGGTGTTGTGGGTAGCTGGTGAGTGTCAGCCGACCCTGCGCCCCAGCTGCCCCGGTGCTTTTCTGACCGGAAGAGGGTTGTGGTGCTATGTAGGCCGGATTTCTCTCTCCCCAACCAGAGCAGTCTCAGGTCCCGCGTGATTGGACTGGAGCAGAAGCTGTGTTCCACTCACCAGCAGTCCCAAAATCCTGCAGCGGGGGTCGTGGGTAGCTGGAGGGTGTCAGGCAACCCTGTGCTCCCGCTACCCAGGCGCTGATCCAGCCGGATGAGGCCTGTGGTCCTACTCAGGCTGGTTTCTGCTTCCCTAACTAATGCAGTCTCAGGTCCCGCGCAATTGGATTGGAGCAGAAGCTGTGCTCCACTCACCAGAAGTCTTAGGATCCTGTGGTGGTGTTGTGGGTAGCTGGCTAGTGTCAGAGGACCCTGCGCCCCAGCTGCCCTGATGCTTTTCTGACCGGAAGAGGGTTGTGGCCCTATGTAGGCCGGATTTCTCTCTCCCCAACCAGAGCAGTCTCAGGTCCCGTGTGATTGGACTGGAGCAGAAGCTGTGTTCCACTCACCAGCAGTCCCAAAATCCTGCAGTGGGGGTCGTGGGTAGCTGGCGGGTGTCAGGCAACCCTGCGCTCCCGCTACCCTGGTGCTGATCAGGCCGGATGAGGCCTGTGGCCCTACTCAGGCCGGTTTCTGCTTCCCTAACTAATGCAGTCTCAGGTCCCGCGCAATTGGATTGGAGCAGAAGCTGTGTTCCACTCACCAGCAGTCCCAAAATCCTGTGGCGGGGGTCGTGGGTAGCTGGCGGGTGTCAGGCAACCCTGCGCTCCCCCTAACCAAAAATCTAATGATTTTAAATTTAAAAAACTTTATGAAGCAATGCACTGACCATGTTAGAAATGGCATTATCATTATTCAAGTTTTATTGCAGAAATGTGCTTAACAGACTAATAACAAAATTGTAGATATGCCATAGGGATAGAGGAAATTCCACACAGCCCCACTATTAGATGTCAAATCACATGATGCCAGTGGATGCTTACTGAGCCAGAATCCTTTCCTTTTATGACAAATTCCCCCATAGTTCGTTCCATACCGTACAGATCTCCATACATGCACATATAAGAAAAATTATTGAACTTAGTAGGATATATATATATATATGCATATATAAAACAATAATTTTTAAAAGTTTACTCATATTGGAAAGGGAATGGAGGAATTTGGGGAGACAAAGAGACAAAGATGATGTAGATTCAGCCATCACATATAAAATTCAAGAAAATGTAAAACTAATTAAAAAGAAACTTAGTCAAGTAGTCAAGGACAAATGGGGTATTTTCATTGTTTATATATACTTATATGTACATATGTGAGTGTACATATGTACATATCTCCTCCTATCCTCTTCATTATCATCCTATCTTGAGACATTTTAATCATTTAACTTTGAATGTAAAAGAAGTTGCTTTTAGTATTTTGGGGTGCTTTTTGTATACATTTTTTCATAATTGCTTAGAGCGATTTGATCAGTATCTTGTTTTCTCTTTATGATTTTCCTCCCAGAGGTGGATGATTCAGTTCAAAGACTCCCATTTGAATTTGCATCAGTCAGAGTTCCTCATAAAATGACATTTTAATGTGCTTTTCTTAACTGCAGTGAAGACACATCTGTGCCCAAAATTTTAAAAGAAATGCATTTAATATGCTACATTAAGATATAAATTCAAAATTCAGAATGACATTACAGAAATTTACTACTGGCTACTTGCCCATTAAAATGACATCTGAGATGATTTGATTTTTAACAAATTAATCTTCTATCTTTAGCTTTTACAGATTGCTGAGTTTTTTTTCTTTTAATCAAAAGATCTATCAAATGACCATTCCTCTGAATTTCAGCTGTTTCAAGAACATTATAAATCCCTGTTTCTGTGTAAGCACAATGGCATACTGCATCTTGACTTGTAGAAATATGAAAATGCCTGAGCTTACTACATGTGCATTGCCTGAGAAGGCATCAAGGATTTATATGGAAATATTTCTTAGGCACCATGGGATTTACTCATATTCTATTTGTATGGAAATTAGATAATTTTTTTGCTCATGATAATTCTTATAGTGGAAAACATTCTGTCCGTTTATTTTCTCTACCCTCTCTCCCATTCATATGTGTACACAAAGATGCATTTTTCTGTTCTACAGCATTTACGGAACACCTGTGATCTCAGGTTTTGAGAACAGGATTTAGAATATAAAATATCATGGCCTTTTAGACCAGTTCCCTTAATAATAACTTTATCCACAAAATCAACATCACTACAGTGTTTCTAGTAATTGGAAAGGAACTCTTTAAGATACTAGGATTTGTGTTGACTCAGACAAGAACTCCTTATTTATAAAGTTCACAAGACACTGTTAGAACAATATATTAATTTTTATGTGCTTGAACATTTTTTTTCCAATTTTCTTATGTATAAACTGAAAATAGTCATTGGTACCACTGTGACTGCATCCACAGAATGCAGTCTGAGATAACTGCATCCACAGAATTAAACCATATTTTGGTAGCATGAGCAGTAGTGGCAGATACTTAGGTATAGTAGATATAAATATGAGTGGCTCTAAGTAAAAGAAAATATAAGCATGGCATGCGTGGAATAGAAGTTTTCTGATTTCCATGTAAATGAATATTGTTAAGATATTAGATTACAGATTCTCCTGGAAGGCCTGCTTTCTCTGCAATTAGAATCCTTACTTTCACTGTCTTTGTCTGAGGCGCTGAGCCACACACCTCTCTCAATTATTTAAATTCCTTACTCTGATCTCCCTAAGGCCCTCAGTGGGACATATGCTTCTTCCACAGGCATTTGCTTCACATGGCTGCTTGCTGGCCTCCTAAATTTATTGGATTGGGACTCATCCTGATAGCCTGCTGATCCATAAGATCAGATGCTACAACCAACTGAACTTGCACTCAGATTCATGAATATCAACATCCTTAAAGAGACAGTATCAGCTCCACCAATCAGATGTCACACCTCAGCTACTGCAATCATCCTAAACATTGCTAGCTTAACACTGGACTGCTTTTCCATTCTTCAGGTCAGACAATACAACTATGTAGACCTTTAAAATCCAAACCATCATGTTCTCAAGACCAGCTACAGAACACCTCTCTGTTTTTCTTGCCACCAGTCCTGTACTATATATCATCTCTACTAACTTAGAGCAATCACTGATGTGCCAAAGGCTATAATTTTTCCTAGATAAACTGAACTTCAAGTATCTAAACTCTAAACTAGCCAAGTAAGGGTAAGAGAAAGACAGATCTACTTGCTCATTCAACATGAATAGTTGGTGTATGTTAGTGCAGAAGCTCATATCAAAAGACACCACCAATGATCTAATGCTATATGCACTGGTTACAACAGAAATATACAAGCAGTATGGAAAATTAAGACAATATGAGTTCCATACTCTGTAGAACAAAATAAACATATAAACAAACAAAGATACAACAACAACAACTGTTGTATCCAGGTCACAGCAGGATCCCCAAGAGAACTCTAAGAACTGCTGACCCGATGTAGTGAAACAAGAGAGTCTTTTATTAATTCGAATAAGACTGGGATCGCAAACCTTCCCACAGCCTTGCGACCCCTTGCCTAGGCGTTTTTATACAAGCATAATCAGGAGTTCTTTGGATTTTAGGCTGACACGGGGAGGTGACAAGGAAGTCATCTTTCAAACACGATATCAATTGTTCAGGCAGTGGGGCTGAATCATGCAGTTGGGAGGGGACATTCTTCTGACCTGAGAAATAACGTTTTGGTACTATCAGGAACTAGTGTGTTTTTACAACTAACCACAGATGTCTGTGGACTCTTGATTACCTTCCTTTAATGGCCCAAACACGAGACCCTTATCTCATCGCTCTTCCCTAGGATAGGCACCAATTGCACTGGGAAGTGCTTAACCAGCTTTCAGTGAGAATGCCAGCCTTGGCAATGGGGTTGGAGGGGAGGGTGACCAAGGGAGGTTGCTGTTTCTCTATTCTCAGGCAGGCATCTGTTGCTCCACCCCGTGGGGGAGTGGTTCATTAGGGATTGCCTAATATTGGGATAGCAATATTCCAGTGTCAGATCAGGTCTTCTCAGAAAGGCTGTGGAGAGGAGCCCTGTATTACCTGTGGGAAAAAGCGGGGGGGGGGTGCGGGAGAGGAAGTTCTTCCAGCAGCAAAAAAGTGCAGAGGCAGGCTGCCTGTGTCTGCACAGTAACAGGCCCCACCAATCTCATAGTAAGAGTCTCTAGTGAAAACAGCAAATCGGCCAATTGAAGTGCCTGCAAAGTAGGCCACAAATTGAGACATAATGCAAATCTCAACAAATGTAAGAAATTTGAAGTACCTCTTTGTATTCTATTTGACTACAACAGATTAAAGCTTCAAATTACAGTAGAAAATAGGCTATAGAAACAACTTGAGCTCACAGAGATTAAATAACCCACTATTACATAATGGATTTGTCACAGTTAAAATTAAGATAAAGATTTAAAATGTTTTAGGATAAAATGAAATTTGAAATACAATATAACAAAATTTCTAAGTCACAATCAATACAGACTCACTGGGGAAGTATATGGCTCTAATTGCCTTTATCAAGAAATCAGAGAGAATACAAATTAATGACTTAATGGTGTACCTTAAGAACTTAGAAAACTGAAAATATACCGAACCCCAAAGCAGAAGATGAGAGTATGTTTTAAAAAAAATGCCAAAAACTAATGAAGTGAAAAATTTAAATAATATAAAGAACCACCCCACACTTTAATTCTTCCTAGACTTCTTATTTTACATCTCCTTCCCAAAATAATGCTCTTTATGGGTTTCTTGTTTGTTTGTCTATTTAACTCACTAAGTGCTAATTAGTGTTGCTAGTATATGTGCTTGGTTATGAGCCAAATAATGAGGAATGGAAAGTATACCATTTGCCACACTCCTAAAGAAATTAGTATCCTCCAGTGACACTCATCATCTACCTAGCTCATCCTTTAGAGGCAGGTTTTTGGGAGGACCTCCACATTTCTTGCTGGAATCTTTAACTTGATTGATTTTGTGTAGATCTTATGCAGATTTACATTATATATATATATATATATATATATATATATATAATGTATATAACATCCAGGACTTTCATAGAACTCCTCTCCATCCTCTGGCAGTTACATTCTTTCTGCAGACCTCCTTAGAGATGTCCCTGGAGTCTGCTGAACGTTGACTTGATACAGAAGTCCCTTTTATGACTGAATATTTAAAATTGCATATTCTTAGCACTTTGAAAAGTAATGAAATTCTGAATTGACCATTACCTCCTATGATAAAAAGTTGCTGATTAAGATTGGGGAAGCATAAACCTATAATACAAACAAAAGTATGTTGAAGGCAGATTGACAATATGACCACTTAGATAACATATATTAATATTGTTAATAAACCTATCAATAGAACTATCACTTCCCTAGCCATAGATATTGAGCTTATTTATAGTACTGGGCTGTGCTTTTCCCATGATGAAGTCACAAATACAATCATGAAAACAAGTAATTACCCTTATAAATAGTCTTACAATTGTTGAACCACTGGGAATATTTTACTTAATAGGTCAGTTTGGTAGTTTGTATTGTCCAATCCACAGCTGGATAAAATCACTGGTATATTTTCTCCATGAGCAGCCTGTACCGTACCATGTGACACTACTCAGGGAACAAGAAGGAAGAGTGTTAAGACCAAAGTGCTGCTGTCCTTCTTAGAAATGGGAGACAAAATAGTCAAGGGAGAAATTATGGAGAAAAAGTGTGTAGCAGAGACTGAAGGAAAGGTCATCCAGAGATTGCACCACCTGAGGATCCATCCCATATACAGACACCAAACCCAGACACTACTTTAGATGAAAGAAGTGCTTGCTGACAGAAGCCTGATATGGTTGTCTCCTCAGAGGCTCTATCTGAGCCTGACAAATACAGAGGTTGGTGCTCCCAGCCAACCACTAGACTGAGCACAGGGTCCCCAATGGAAGAGTTAGAGAAAGGACCGAAGGAGCTGAGGTTTGCAACCCATATAAAGAACAACAATATCAACCAAGCAGAACCCCAGAACTCCCAGGGACTAAACCACCAACCAAAGAGTACACATGGAGGTACTCATGGCTTCAGGCACATATGTGCAGAGGATGGCCTTGTTGTGCATCAGTAGGGGGAGAGGCCCTCACTCCTGGGAAGGCTCAATGCTCCAGTGTAACGGAATGCCTGCAGAGGAGGCTGGAGTGAGTGTGTGCGAGGCGGGGTGTGGGATCCTCATAGAAGCAGGGAGAAGAAACATAGGATAGGGGGTTTCCAGAGGGGAAACTGGGAAAGGGGATAACATTTGAAATATAAATAAATAAAATATCCAATAAAAACAAAGAGAGAGACTTTAAAAAAAAGAAGGAAGAGTGTCCAGGTTAATTCAAGATTCATTTCTCTCTGTTCTTCAACCAAACTGTATGGTGTCTTCAGCAATAGGGACTTATCATCAAGTTATGATGGACCACCAAGAACTAT
The DNA here is from genome assembly GCF_978045245.1 of Mus caroli. Taxonomy (NCBI): domain Eukaryota; kingdom Metazoa; phylum Chordata; class Mammalia; order Rodentia; family Muridae; genus Mus; species Mus caroli. The sequence goes on from NW_028227256.1 coordinate 137,849,910, forward strand.
GTCAGTGGCGTTCTGGGTGACTCTGGGACCTTATTAACCAATAACATTTATGAAAGTATTCCTGTCTTAGAGATGTTTTTAATAATTCATGTCTCCTAGAAGCAGCATTATTAACTAATGTGGGATCAAATGAATAAAAGCTATAAATGGCATATAAAATGGTGTTATTTCATTTGGTTTCCTCATATATCCTTAAATTTTTATAATCTACCTTGTACCCTTAATTCCCAATTTCTTGATTGCTATGAATATTGACCACTTTTAAAAATCCTATTTGGTCAATATAATTTTCTGTAAAAATTTGCATCTCTTATTCCTGAAAGTTGCTGTGAAACTGTATTCTAAAACATCAGGTATAAAATTCACCAATATATATTTTGAAATAACATCAATGGATACAATCACGTGGAAGACGGAAAGGTCACGGGGCTTCAACCCTCTACACAAAGAACTACAAGCAATTGAGGAATGCTGAGAGCAAGAGAAATAATCTTCCCCAGGGAACAGCACATAATTGGTTATCAAATAACAAATGGTCAACTCTTGACTTAATATACATACAAATGAAATTCTACAGACTGAATAGTCTGTGTTTATGTATTTAAGAACACATATACATACACATACACATACACATGCATACATACACACACACACAAGCATGCACAACAGCAACAATAGCAACAACAACAATTAAAATGGAAAAGAGTTGTGGAAGGGCTTGGAGGGAAGTAAGGAAAGGGTAAAATTGTATAATTGTATTATAGTCTCAAAAGTTAATAAAAGAAAATTTAAAAGACATATTTTTCTCTTGTACTTCTCTTTTGAAATTTGTCTTCTCAAGCCCTAGACACTTTGGGGAGTATTTGATTTTTTTGCAGTTCTTTGTAAAGTTTTTCTAATAGTCTCTTGTCTGAAATACATGGCAAAGATTTTTCTCTCATTCTGTGGCCTGTGTGCTTGGTTCCCTTGATGTGCCAAGGATTTCATGCAGTCCCATTCATTGTTCCCTATCCCACTAAAGCCCTGTTAGAAAGGTCTTTTCCACATTGCTATCCTGAATAGAAATATTTTGTTCATTTTTATTTGAGTTTTGTGTAAGATGAAAGACATGAGTCTAATTTCATTGTTCTGTAAGTGTATGTCTAGTTTTATTAGCACCATTTGTTGAATTGCCCGGCTTTTTCCACTGTGTGCAAAACAATTTCAATGGCAGTAATTTTTACTATATGGAAATTTTCAGCTTTCTACAGCCATAGGTTAGCTCTCTTGACAATGTATATTCATAGATTATTAATATAGTTTTTGATGCTAGGAAATAGAAATAGATTCTCTGGTCCATGAAAATACATATAAGGAAAATCTGTTTTCCAGTAAGTACTCAACACAATATATTTGTATGTTTGCCATGGTTCATGATAATTAAGGCAGTCTCTTAATAATCCATCAAATCTACTCTATTCCTCATATAGAATTGAGAAATAACTGAAATATAACCACAGAAAATGACTGACTGAGATTAAAGCAATGGTGTGTTGCCAATAAAACAGTTGGTGAATGTGGTCTGGTATGTGTCTACAATAGAGATAAAAACAAACAAACAAACACACACTTATTCATTCTCAAGTCCAATATCACAAAGAGGACTGAGGGCCTAAGATGAAGAGTGGCAGACAAGGAACAGGCCGGACTATGCCAGACTTGTAGGCAAACTTGAAAGAATGGGGTTGAACTCACCAACTATTTTTAAATCAGATGGATGGCATTCATCTTCTGTGAGGACAAGTCATAGAGGAGTGAAGAGAGAAACTGTAATTGCTGGTTCTGAGTGTTATCACATCCATCCTAGCCTTGATTTAAAACTTGTGAAATCTCAATGTATACTACCATCATGTTCAATATAATTCTTACAGCTAGTTGCACAACACATGTGTTCAGTATGATGTGTTAAAATTAGCTAGTTGAGGAAGCCAAACTATTGAAAAAATAGCTGCATCCATTATCAGAAAACTTATAATTATCTAGACAGCTTTGTGACAAACAATGAGAGCAACACTAGCCAGTAGCTTATATCCAAAAGCAAAATGAAGACTCACTGTTAATGATGGAGAATGGCTGTATCTACACTGAGCAAGAGGCTCTCTGTTCAAAATCATCTTTCTTGTATTGCAGTTCAGAAATGTTGTTCTTTATTTAGGAAATTGATTTGCTCATACTCACATGAAATAAAACTTTTTCTAGTCTACCTACTATCTTCAGAGTGTTATGACTTAGGGTCCGGGGAACATCATCAATTTGAGTAACTCTGAAAAGAACTTGTTATAATTCAGACAAAAAGAATTTTTTTCAGACAACTATGAATCAAACTTATTTTTCATAGAGATATATGATCTTGATAATGTCATGTCAGTATAATGTGATTTATATTTGAACTGTAACTATTTCTGGTATAAACATAATTTTTATAACAAATTGGGATTTCAAACTCCAGCCTGTTGATTTAGCCATCCATTCCTAAGTATGATTTCAGACTTAAGAAATAAATATGTTGGATTTCCACCTGCATATGACTTTCAAATAAATCATTATTTGAGTATTTCACATTCAATTTTTAGGCCAAGCCTGTGCTAAGCAGTTTGTTTTCTATTTGTGGTTTACATATATTTAGGCATTTTTTGTTTTTCTTGGCCACCCTGACCATAAGAGAGGATTCAGATTTTTTTTTCCTATATCTATTCCATCAATTAACAACTGAACATATTTTTACTGGTATTTTGTTGCCTCAGCTATTTTGTCATTTGTCTGTCTTGTGAGATACTAACATTGATTTGTAGATTTAAAAAATAAATTTGCATATTAATTGAACTAAAATAGAGTTTATTATAGCATTACAATGGCATATTTCTATTGGAATGAATGTAATGAATTATATTATTTTGTCGGAATAGCATTTCAGTACAGCAAATTATTTATTAGGTTCATCTATGTTGGCCTAGCATGAAGTTTAATGAAGGACTTAAATATGGAGGAACTTCTTTTGGTAAAGAAATAACATTAGACTTTTCTTCAAACTTACTAATTTAATATTTCCTTCAAGAACTATGCTGATTTACAGCTGTAATAACTAGAAATATACTAATACTCTGGCTGGATTTTTGGTGTGTGGGTAAGTATATCAACAAACTTTATCCTTGGAAAGAAAGGTAGTCATTGAAGTATGTGTCCATATGGCTTTATCCTCTCATCTTACAATACTCTTAGAATGTAGAACATTAAAATCTACGAAGCTGTTCACATTTTAAAAATAATTATTTCCGGGGGGTACTGGTTAGTTCATATTGTTGTTCAACCTAGTGGGCCATCAGTGGAAAGAGAGGCCTATTGGTCTTGCAAACTTTATATGCCTCGGTACAGGGGAAAGCCAGGGCCAAGAAGTGGGAGTGGGTGGGTAGGGGAGTGTGGGGGGAGGGTATGAGGGACTTTTGGGATAGCATTGGAAATGTAAACGAAGAAAATACCTAAAAAAAATAATAAAATAATAATAATTATTATTATTATTTCTATGCCTTTTGTGCTGGTGAGATTCTTTGCTGCATTCAATACTTGAGGTTGGATACGTTTAAAGAGATGTTTATTTAAGGCATGACAATTTGAACATAGTTTGAACTCACCAGTTTGCAGTTTTGTGATGGCCACTTGGCTATGCCACATCAAAGGTCTGTGGATTTAATAGAAAATTACAGGATCATATAAGAATCCAACTTGTATGGGGCATAGATTGAATACTTGCTCTTTTAAAACAACTTGAACTTATAAGAAATAACTCTGTATGTAGGATAGTGCTCTGAGGACATTAATTTCAGTATCTACACTGTGGTCTAGGACTTCCCAATGTGGCCAAGGACAACTAGGCTTCCAATTCAAGAGCCTCTGAGGTGTTTAATTCAATTGATACTTAAAGAACTGCACCTCCATTTTGTTGTTTCGAAGCAAAACATTTGCCAGAGTGACCCCTTTAAAACATATGGTTAATTTTGTTTGTTTGTTTGTTTTGAGACAAGGTTTCTCTGTATAGCCCTGGCTGACTTGGAACTCACTTTTAAGACCAAGCTGGCCTCGAACTCAGAAATCTGCCTGCCTCTGCCTCCCAAGTGCTGGGATTAAAAGCGTGTGCCACCATGCCACAGGATTCATTGCATTCTTAAAGAAAAAAAACTTCTGCCATGAAAACACACATATTAAACTATGCATATTTTCAGACTATCTCTAATACCCTCTAAATACATCTCTCTGCCTAGATTAGCTTTTCATGGAATTTCCTATATCAACATTATCTGGTATGATGTTTACTTCTAATTATATTTAATTATTATATAGGGAGATGAATCAAGGAATATCCCATATCCATTTCTTCAGAAAGAAAATGCTTTTTAATCATAATGGCTTTCAGGAGAAATTGTAACTATGGTTATGCTGAACAGAATTAGATACTTTCTTTTTATCATGTACTGGAACAAAAAGTAGATACTTCACAGATATTTCCAAAAGCAGAAATGCAAAAACCAAATCCACATTTATTAAAATTACTAAAAACAAAACAAAACAAAAACTACAATAAGTTTTCACTGAAAACTACATGATTTGAACACAAGTACAGTAACTGCGGTAATTTTGTGTGAATCATATAACCAACTTGACATCTTCTTTTATTTCATTTTAGATGAAATGAATGATCATCAGAGCACTCTGTCCTACATCCTGATTAATCCGTCTCCAGACACCAGGCTTGAGCTGAATGATGTTGTGTAAGTTCATCTCGTGGAATGCACGAGGGATATATAAGCTACTAATTTGCCTTATGTTTTATTCACTAATAGAGCCCCTTCTTTGTTTTCATGATGAGCATGCTTAGAAAATGCTATTTTGGCAAAAATACGTATCTCTGTGCTTCTCTATGTAGTGCTATAAAGTGTAGAATTATTAAAAATGGGGTTTTTGAATGAGGGAGTAGTAGTGAATGTTCTCTAGTCTCTGGGCAAAAGTACACATGCAAAAATAAGAGAAAATCAATACTATAAGTGGAGAATTCCTCACAGAAAAATTGAAGTATTCAGCAATACATCCTTCTAGAGATTTTTAAATTTCTATAAGCAAAAATAAAATACAAAAGAATACAATAAAAAAGGGTCTGAGAGAGAAATTTCATTCACCAAAACATTGGTTCTTAATGTTTCTAATGCTGCGACTTTTCATCATTATTATTACTATTATTATTGTTATTGTTACTGTTATTGTTATGATTATTATTAAATTATTTTACATATTTACATTCCAAAAGTTGCCCGCTTCCAGGTACCCCTTCCCCAAGTACTTCATGCTGTCCTCCCTTCCCCCAACCCCTGAGATGGTGTTCCCTCACTTGGCTAACCACCCCCACCTCACCCTCACAAGAATTGCCCTTTCAAGTTTCCACAGGTTTAATTGCATCTTCTCTCACTGAGGCCATACAAGGCAGTCCTCTGCTATATATGTGCCAGGGGCCACGAAGCAGTCCATGTATGCTCCTTGTTTTTTGCTTTAGACTCTGGTAGTTCTGAGGGATCTGGGTTAGTTGACACTGTGGTTCTTTCTTTCTTTCTTTCTTTTTTTTTTTTTTTATTACGTATTTTCCTCAATTACATTTCCAATGCTATCCCAAAAGTCCCCCATACCCCCCCCCCACTTCCCTACCCACCCATTCGCATTTTTTTGGCCCTGGTGTTCCCCTGTACTGGGGCATATAAAGTTTGTGTGTCCAATGGGTCTCTCTTTCCAGTGATGCCCGACTAGGCCATCTTTTGATACAAACTGTGGTTCTTTCTATAGGATTGCAATCCCCTTCAGCTCCTTCAGTCCTTCCTCTAACTCTTCCATATTGGTACCTGATTTCAATTCAATGACTGACTGTAAGTATCTGCTTTTCTCTCAGTCAGTTGATAGAGTCTTTCAAAGGACAGCCATGCCAAGCTCCTGTCTGTAAATATGGCCTCAATAATAGTGCTGGAATATGGTGTGCACACATAAGTTGGGTCCCAAGTTGGGCCAGTCATTGGGAGGCCTTTCTTTCAGTCTCAGCTCCACAACCATCTGGCCTTGGGCTTTGTTTTTGATTGAGTGGTATTTAATGACTATTTCTATTTTCTTAGGTCTTATGGAACTGTTTAGATAGTTTACCTGCTCTTTGGTTTGTGGTATCTAGAAAATCATCCATTTTTAGATTTTTCAGTTTTCTTTGTGTATAGGATTTTGTAGTAGGAATTAAGGATTTTTTAAAAATTTCCTCAGTTTCTGCCCTTATGTCTTCTTTCTCATTTCTGATTGCATTAATTTGGATAAGGGTTTACCTATCTTGTTGATTTTCTTAAAGAATCAGTTCTTGGTTTTCTTGATTCTTTGCATTTTTTGCTTTTTTCCAAAATGGTTGATTTCTACCTTGATTTTGATTATTTCCTACAGTCTACTCCAATTGGGTATATTTCCTTCTTTTTGTTCAAGAGCTTTCAGGTGTGCTGGTAAGTTGCTAACATAGGATATCACTAATTTTTTGCCAGTGCATTTACTGCTATGAATTTTTATCTTAGCACTGATTTTATTGTGTCCCATAAGTTTGGGTATGCTGTGTTTTCATTTTCATTGAATTCTAGAAAGTATTTAATTTTCTTTATTTCTGAGTAGAGAGCTTTTCGGTTTCCTTGAGTATGTGGGATTTCTATTCTTTAGTTTTTATTGAAGTCTAGCCTTAGTCCTGGTGATCTGATAAGATGCATGAGAATATTTCAATTTTCTTATATCTGTTGAGGCTTGTTTTTTGACCGATTATATGGTCAATTTTGGAGAAGGTACCATGAGGTGCTGAGAAAAGGTATATTCTTCTGTCTTAGGGTGAGATGTTCTGTAGATATCTGTTAAATACATTTGGTTCATAACTTCTATTAGTTTCACTGTTTAGCTTCTGTTTCAATAACCTGTCCATTGGTAAAAGTGGGGTATTGAACTCGCCACTACTATTGTGTGTGTTTTGAGTTTTAGATAAGTTTCTCTTATGAATGTGGGTGCCCTTGCATTTGGGTCATAGATGTTTAGAATGGATACTTCATCTTGGTGGATTTTTCCTTTAAAGAATATGAAGTGTCCTTCCCAATCCTTTTGATAACTTTTATTTGAAACTTTATTTTACTGGATATTAGAAAGGCTACTCCAGCTTGTTTCTTGGGACCATTTGCTTGGGAAACATTTTTCCAGCCTTTTAATCTAATGTAGTGTCTGTCTTTGTCACTGAAATGTGTTTCTTGTATGCAGCAAAATGCTGTATTCTGCGTGTATAGCCAGTGTGTTGGACTATGTCTTTTTACTGGCGAATTGAGTCCATTGATGTTGAAAGATATTAAATACCAGAGATTGTTGGTTTGTTTTACTTTTTGTTGTTGGAGGTGGTATTATGTGTGTTCGATTCTCTTTTGGGTTTGTTGTGAGATGATTAATTTCTTGTGTTTTCTTGGGAGTAGATACACTCTTTGTGTTGGAGTTTTTCTTCTAAAATCTTCTGTAGAGCTGGATTGATAGATAGACATTAAAATTTAATTTTGTCATGGGATATCTTGGTTTCTCCATCTATGGTGATTGAGAGTTTTGCCTTGCATGGGCTGGCATTTCTGGTTTCTTAAGGTATGTATGCCCACTGTCCAGGATCTTCTGGCTTTTAGAGTCTCTTTTGAGAAGTCTGGTATAAGTCTAATAGGTCTGCATTTATATGTCACTTGTCTTTTTCCCCTTACTGCTTTTAAATTTGTTGTTCTGTGCATTTAGTGTTTTGATTATTATGTGCTGATCTTCTTTCCTGGTCCAATCTATTTGGTGTTCTGTAGGCTTCCTGTACATTTATGGACATTATTTCTTTAGGGAAACTTCCTTCCATGATTTTTTGAAGATGTTTTCTGGCCCTTTGAACTAAGAATCTTCACTCTCTTCTTGTTCTAATATTCTTAATTTTGGTGTTTTCATTGTGTCCTGAATTTCTGGGATGTTTTGTGTTTGAAACCTTTTTTTTTTTTTTTTTTGGTTTTTTGAGACAGGGTTTCTCTGTGTATTCCTGGCTGTCCTAGAACTCACTTTGTAGACCAGGCTGGCCTCAAACTCAGAAATCTACCTGCCTCTGTCTCCCAAGTGCTAGGATTAAAGACATGCGCCACCATGCCTGGCCTGGCCCAGCAGTTTTAATTAATCTGTACCACTGAGATCTTTCAAACACTGGACTACCAACCAGACAGCATACACCAGTTGATATGAGGCCCCTAACACATATAAAGTAGAGGACTTCCAGGTCTATGTCCACTTAGACATGAAGCACCTAACCCTGTAGAGACTGGAGGCCACAAGGAGTTTAGAGTTCAGGTTGGTTGGGAGGTCAGGGCATCTATGTGAAGATGGGGTAGGGTGGGCAAAAGGTGTGGGATGTGGACCAGTCAAAGAGTGGATGGGGAGGGGCAGGTAATGGAATATGGAGTGTAAAAAATGAATTACAAATAAAATTAAATTAAAAAATACTATCAGGCCGGGGCCTCTAAACAAGTATTTTCTCTTGGTTTCCTTAGTCAGGCTCATTCTATTTGTATGCCATAATACATCAAGCCTACCACAACAATCATACATGATTAATATTAGCACAATATTCAAAATTTTTATAGTTAATCCCTTGGCTCTATGACCATGTTTTTCCATCATATATATGTGTTTATTACTTCAAATGAACGATGAAACAGCTGATAACTAGGATATTTAGCATATAGCTAGCCAGGCATTTTTGTGAGGAATTCCCTGTTCTTCTTCGAATAGTTCTTTTTTTTTTCTTTTAATTTAATCAAAAATATCAATTTAAGTGCCAGGAAAATATGGTTCTCATATTATTGCAGTGACTGTAGTTGTGGCAATGACAGAAGGTTTATCTGAACTCAAACTATGGCACATTATCAAACGTACCACTACTAGCAGCAGCAGATCAAAAGAGAATGAAAGGAATAGTCTTTGTTAAACTGGTTTATACTGATAATAATGTAGATGGCAGAATTTGTCACAACACAAAGGAGTTATTGGATAATGAATTATACTTTACTTTTTGTATTTTTTTCCTAAAAATTTACTTTTAGAAGTTCATTCCAAATCAGAGAGCAACATTAATTTGATTCTGAAACAATAAATCACTAGATGAAATGTCATTAAAAGACTTAATGTGTGCTATTAGTTTTCTTCATTGATTTACAATGCGATTGAAATTTCAAGTAATTAGGAGGCAGTGTGCGTAGATAGTGAGATCCCATTAGTGGATACAAGGACAGTAATTTCCACTTTTATTTGATTGAAGGAACTGGATGGAGCTGCGTTCGTTGTCTAATTCGTCATACTTATAAAGGGCTGTATTGCATGACTATTTTCCCTCCGGGTTGTAAGAAGGAAAGTACAATCATTGTTAGGTATTCGTTCCTAAATTTGATCTTGATTCCTTTTTGTACTTCCTTCTAAAATGATTATAGTAATATGGAATTCTGCTTGCATTTTCACCTGAAAAGACTGTTCTCAAAAGCCATTATTTTAAAAATTTTATTATATCTTTGCTGCCTTTCTTTCCAACTTCAACTGCGACTACTTCCTGGTCTAACCAGAGGTCTAGCCAAACTACCTTTTTGAACAGACCAAAAACTAGTTCTTGCTCATTGCCTACCATCATCTATTTAATTAGGTTTGGAGTGGGCTTTGTGTTTTTGTTTTCTCGTGCCTATTTATAAAACAAATTTCAACCCAAATCCTCTAATAAGATATTACCCTGTTCTCCTCTGCTTGGGGCTATTTAGAACTCCCCTTTCTTCTTTACATTGCCTCTGTTCATTATATACTTACTTGCTGACTTACCTTTATCTATTATTTATTATTTTTTTCTTATGTTATGGACTGCTGACATGTAGTAATGCCACACATGATTCCACAGAATGAAGATCCCTTTCCTCAAATAAATCTGAATATTAATGGAATATTTGAATTTACCAAATGAACATTTTCTTATTTAATCATAGAAATTTTCGAGAATGATATTCAAAGAATCTCATGGTAGTGGTAGCTCTTACATGTAACCCCAGCAGTTGCAGAAAGAGTCAGGAATATCCCCATAATTTTGAATCCACACTGGACTACCTAGAGAACATAACAACAGTTATGACTAGAAAATAAGCCCAATCAGCATCAAGAAACCAGCAAACATAAAGAATAATAAAGAAATATAGATGAACATTTATATCTCAATATTATTTTCTTAAATATTAAATGCACAATTATTCAGGTACGGCAAATGTTATTTTGGCATAGTGTTTGCTGTAATGGTATTCAAAAACATAAATTAAAGTGCTTTTCACATCACCTTCCACAAGCTCTTAATTGTACGACTAATAAAAATAATCATTGATTTACTGATGGGTATGATATAGTTATTAATCAAAGGTAGACAGTTTATGGTACCAAGCAGAAAGGATAAATAAATTATGAAGCTTTGACCAATTGGAAATCTTCATAATTGGAAAGAGTGATTTATTAGCACCTATCATCTAATCATTGAAGGTTAATTACTGTGAGTCTTTCTTTCAGTTACTTATGCAATAATGTAGGCCTGCGTTTTGCCTCTACACTGCGGTGTGGGACACCACCTTGCTGATGGGGTTCAGGGCTCTTGGAACTCTGGCAAATTGTTCAGGGGAGATGAAATACAGCCTAATATAGGAGTCCTTGCCCACATCTAGGTGATGAATGGCAGAGTTAGTGCCAAGAGTGTGGAGGGTCCTCCTGCGGAATACTTGTGCAGCTCTGTACAGCAAAGTCATCACCCGTGTGGTGGTCCTTGACTAGGGAGACTGCCTATGCTTGTTTAAACTGTTTATTTATAGTTTATGAGGATGCATATGGCTTATTGAGGGTGAAACTTTTCCCAGGAAGGGATGCCCAGGAAGGGAAGCAAGCTCATTGGTTAGACACTTGGAGTCTATCTAGATACCTCATTAGCATGGAGAACTCTGGGTTGTTCATAATTGTCATGGTCCTCTTAGTGGGGTGTCATGGTCACGTGCTACAGGACTGTAACCTTGTAGGGAGGGGATTTAAATTCCTACTGTTCTTAGTTATGAGATTTTCTTTCTTTCTTTCTTTTTTTTTTTTTTTTTTTGAATCTGCTTCTCCATACTTGTTCTTCTGTTTGGTGGCAGGGTTCCACTTGCCCCACACAATATTATTTTATAAAAATTACAGATAGAACATATAATTCAACTGTGAATTAAGGTTGCTTTGATTTACTAATACAGCATCTTGCTTTGTTTTCCTTTGGTAGATATTTGATCCGACCAGATCCACTGTCCTACCTTCCAAACAGTGAACCCAGTAGGAAAAACAGCATCTGCAATGCCACTGTTCAAGATTCTCGGGAGGAAACTCAACTCTGATGAAAAGAAAATAAGAGACATTGTATTCCTTACAGGGATCTTGCTTAAAATTATTAAAATGTTGCAGACAGTCCTAAGAGCCTGATTGGAATGTATTCAGTTTCTCATGTTACTTCTATTTAAAAATAAAATCTATTCTCTTAGAAGTACAGATCATTTTGAACATTAATGTGATATTTGTTGACACTTTCCTGGTTAATATTTAAATTTCATTGGAGGAGATTTTCAAAATTAATATAAAGTGCAGAAGTTAAAAATCTAATATTTAGTTGTTTAGGAATAAACACAACTATCGGCAGTCAATTTTAAAACATTATTAAGACTGTATGAACATTTAAAAGTCCACCTATATTAAGTACATCACAAGAACACAGAAGACTGATTTTCTTTTTATAATTTAATGTCATTATATTGTTTAAAATTACTGTCTCTAAAATTGAACCCATTAAGAATTAATGCTCATCTCTATGTAGAGATTAACCATTAACTTTCATGCTGACTTCTGTCTAGGCATCATAGTTTGCTTCAGAATAGATCTTTATCATCATGTCTGCCTTTCCATATTATTGTATTTATTTTAGAAACTGAGATATACATAGCATGATTACTTTTACAGAAGAAGCTAAAAGACAAAGGAATATTAAGCACCTGAGGGGTTTTTGTTTGTTTGTTTGTTTGTTTGTTTGTTTTTGGTAACTTTACATCAAATACACATTTTATGCTAGAAAAAGTGTACTTAATAGAAAATATTTTTGTTCTCCTAAAGAAAATGCCTATTATAGAGAAAACAATACATATCTTTACAGCTTATTTGAATGTGAGAATTGGAATATTACCTGTATATATCAGAAGAGCAGTGATGACTTCTATAACTTTTGGCTTTAATACTTTTCATTTAGCTATATAATAAAATTCACTAGGAAAATCATTTAAAGTTGAAAGAAAAATATTTATATATTTTATGAACCACAAGGACACTTTAAAACCTTAGGAATTCTAAAAATGTCTTTGATATTAGATATTCACCATCAAAGTCTGATTTAATGTAAAATTAATAAAATGTGTCTATACTTAGCATTGTAAGGAAAAACATCATTACCATAGATATTTATTATATTTGAAATCTAATATGAATTATTTAGAATTTGAAACATAAATTTAATATAACCTGACTATTGAAACACTAATACTCTTAGCTTTCTTCCCTATATTTGATTTCATAAACATGCTAATATTTGCAAGAGAATTAACACATAGTTTGCTAAATCATATCAAATCTTCCCATTGGAGATATATTAGTACACTTAAAATACCTAAAATTCTGATTTTTATCTATTTCTTTATTCATAAAGTTGACACAGAGTCACAATGCAACCTAAAGTAGTTCATGTAAGAAACAGAATATTTTGTCCTTTCTTATCATACTAAATTGGATCATAGAAAAGTAAAATAAATTATTGGAAAAATGAATCCTTATGTCCTTCCCATCATTATTGAGAAAAATAGAAAGATAAAATGTAAAATCAAATCTTCAGGCAATCTTACAATTTGACCAGAGAATATTTTTTATTAGTACTAGTTGTTATTACCTATAATTGAGAATAAAAAAAATATGGAAAGTTCCCTCAAAACAGAGAGATGCTCTCTAGTCTTTAGAAAAGTATTGTAGAACAAGTTGCTTAAAATTGAGAGTGAGAGCATGCCTTAAATGTCATGATTTTATACTAATATGTGTGTATGTTACAAACAGGAAATGCACTTGTAAACATATGACATGATGTTAAAATTGAAAGCAGAACTGAAGTAATATATTCAATATTGAATATATAGATATCAGTAGTCAAGTAGGATATTTATTTAGATTGCCACTTTTTTATTCCATTACAGTTGTTTTAGGAATAAATGTCAGATTTTAAAAGTCTTCTATTTCCCAATGATCTCTGAAGTTTAGTATTTTTGCACTATGACAGTTGCTAAGACTGGGATTTTAAGCTAGGATATGATTATATTTCCTATAAAACTAAAACTTTTATTTCATAAATTTTAAAATAATTATTTTTGATTATGAATACTAGTCCAAATTTAATATTTGACAGAATTAATATTGCTTGCTATAACAAGGATAGTTTATAGTCTTTCCAGTTATTTAAAGAATAAATGATGTTTATTAATGACATTCAACAAATTGTTGCCTTTTTAAAATTATCACACTTGCACATGAAGATAAAACATGAAGTAATTATGCTGGTAGCCTTTTGGGAATTGGTTTGGTTTATTGTATATGTACCATTTTGCTACCAGTTTCATTGAATTGATTTAAAAATGAATAAATAATAAAATTATTTCTGATGATGAAAATTCCTTGTTTTTTTTTTAATAACAGAACTTTGGACAAATTCTGTTTTGAAACTGTAAAAGTATTTTTGTCATTTTTATATCTCAAACACCAAATAAATGTGAAAGTTATTCATTTGAGAGGCAAATTAAAATAATTTTTAATTTTGCAGCCTGTGGATAAATACTGCAGGAAAGAAGAAGGGGAACGAGGAGGAGGAGAGAGAAAAGAGGTACACAATAGGAAGGAAACTACAAAGAGGGTGTGGAGAGGGAAATGTAAGTGCCAAAATAAAAGCATATGTTTAAAAAGAGTGTGTTAGGTCCTATTATGCTCAATTATAAATTCAGAAAAAAAATCACCACGCAAGTGAAAATTAAAATTGTTTTAAACATTGAATGGTCTTCTCTTTCAGGCAAATAGTAGACACCATTCTCCCTTTTTCTGCTGCTCTGGGATGTATTTGATGAGAACATAGATTTCGCCATGGGGATACAAGTAGAGAACAGAACCATGGCAAAGTGGGCCATTGAGACCCCTGAGATTTTGTTTTGTCTCCCATAATCCTATTCATGATGTTGAGAAACTTAATGGACATAGACAGTCCCTGGAAAGCATGTTCTGTCCTCTTTAAGAACTAACTCCTGAAGCAAAGTGATGTTGCAGGATCCAGACTACTCAGGCAGGTTTTGCTTTTGCAGGATAGTGTATGCTTTGGACAAGGGGTTTTGGAATGTATAGTGGTTGGCACACAGTGACTTAAAGAAGCTGTCACAGTGAGGTGGGCCTTAGGGAAAGTGTTACAGATGAAGTATGCCTCAGAAAAACTTTCCCTAGAACCTTGGAGCAGAATTCTAGTGAGTCCACAGAAAAGTTGTGACTGCTTTCATTGGTATGAGATCCCACAGTGCTGCCTTCAAGTGAACCTGGAACTAGTTTGAAGGCTTTCCCCCAGAAACCTTTATCTTGAACTTGAAGCTGTGGATACTGCTTATATAGTACTTCAAGGTTTTCATATTCTCTTTGCTAACTAGTCTGTTATTACTCCAAGGTCCCCTTAGGAGTTAATTCTTCCCCAACAGCATTTTCCATGCTCCTGAGAGATTTCTTGACCATCACAATGAAGATTGACTAGGGGATAAAACTCCTTTATATCAAAGGAGATTAATTTATGATACTCTCTAAGAGGAAAATGAGGAAAAACAAAACAAAACCCTCAAGGGACACATAAAATAGTAAAATCAAAGTACAGAAAAATGGGACATGAACATGGAATGGAACAGAGTCACAGTTCACAGTTCTGTTTAGAGTTGTACATATGCCAAGAAAAGCAACTCATAGAATTTACTATAAAGGATTTCAGATCCAAGATCATTACTCCAGAGAGGAGTAATAAGTTCACATAAGAATGTCTTCTCTTAAAATGCCAGTGGAGTTAACAAAAGAACACAGTACACTGCTTGGACCCTTGGCATTCAAATGCTTAGGAGGAGCATTTTGTGAAGAGTTTGATATTCCTGCTTAGGACTCTACTGCTGCTCCTATTGATGCTTTGGACTACTACATAAGAACAGACATTCCTTGAACAGTGTCAGATACAACAGAAAATTACCAGATAATATATGGACTAAAGAGAAATATTTTAGGCAATTGTATTTATTTTTAAGTCGTTGCTATGTTGAAAAGCTGTCATCTGGGACCTGATTTCATTAATTTTTTTTTATTTGTCCTTATTATACAGAATCTGAAACAGTTTTTGCTGCATGCTAATGGCTTTGTTAACAAAATAGAATTTTGCGACTTTTTTCTGTGCACTTAAAAGCAATACAGTAGTCTACATATTTATTGGACTTAAATTTCCTTATTACTATTGCAGTTAAATCTATATAAAATAAAATGTTATAATAAAGTCATGGATGTGGAAAATGCTTTGTATATAAGTTGATGTTATTTTTACAATGAAGAATAAATCTTAAATTGAAAACTGTTGATACTATTAAATGAAGCATTAATCTGGACAGAGCCATCATATGATATATGAGAAATCAGAACCCTATGGCGCTCCTAATTTCATTAAAAGAGGAGCATAAGGACACTCACTCGCTCACTAGGATAAGGTCAAGAGCAAAGAAGAAATGCAACTGTAAGCTTGAGGATAATTTCTTATAGTAAAAAGTGGTCGGGGTACAAGCAAGACCTGCCCTATTAGACTGAATTTTAAGCAAAGAGACATAGTCATACCTCTTCCTGGTATATGCCATTCTCTCCAGACCAAAGACACTGTAGTTACTTTTGCCAAACTAAGCTCTGAATGGTAAATCATGCACAGAAAGCCATTCTCTGGTAAAGTCATTGTACAATGTCTATGAGTTCAAACTCGAACCATTGAAAATCAGACGGACAGGACAAATTCACCAAATGGACTAGAACCTGCTAAATTATTTTCTGATTTATAAGGCACTCTCACTGTGGATTATTGAGCACTTAATGCCATTTATATTTTCCACTTTTTCATAGGTTATGGCTTCTACTTCTATCACTTTGAGGAACCTACGGAAAGAACAGCCAGTTTTATATGGGTAAAGTTTAGGTCAAGATAAGATAAAAGTAAATAATACTTTGAAAACTAAATGGACCTAAAGTTAAAGTCTGTGCTATATTCTTAACCAACTGAATTTTATTTTATTAGTAGAAATATAATATGCATTTTAAGGATGATAATGACAATCTATAAATTACTCAATTTTAGTAACACTCTAAAGAATTATATAGTTCTGCACAAAGCCACACAAAGATGAAGGAGGTAACATTAATATGTTGCAAGGCAAAGAAAAAACAAAACAAAGCAAAACAAAAGAAAACCCCTATTTTAGGGCTAGAGCATACTTCCACTCTCTAACAAGTAGAAGAATCAACCAAGACTAAATTCACAAGCTTTTTTATTATCATTGGAAAACTACACATTGTAAGTTTATAGTCCGACAGTTCCTGGAACATGAAACATTTTATGGTCAGCCAATTCTCAGAACATACCAAGAAACAATGGAAACAATCTACTATGTGTACAACACAAAATTGTAGAGGAATAACAAATCAAAAATTCAAGTTGACCTTCAGCTCAGAAAATGATTAGAGAAAAAACAACCATAGGGCAAAATACAAAAATAAATCAAATTTTAGCATTATGCTTAACTAGGTAAAGGAAGAAAAAAATGGGGTCAACTGCCCCTTAACTCTGTGTGTGTGTGTGTGTGTGTGTGTGTGTGTGTGTGAGTGAATCACAACAAAACATTCCTTCTACTGACAGCAGGAATGATGAACTTAAGTACAATCACCAAAGTAAGTATTTTGAAATTTACAGGCTGTGGATGTTTGCTCAGTGCATTACTGATATTCAGGGAGTCCAAGAAAGATTAAGTGAGTTTATCATAATACTAAATTTGCCTGACTATTTTTGTCATCTTAGAAACAATCAATATTATTTATTGGTACATATTTATTTTATCTAATAATAGGTTATATATTAATGACATTTTATGTTTATATGTCATATACTCGATTATATTCTCCCATACTACCTGCTGGGTGCCAGACATGCATGTGATGCATGTAGAGAAATGAAGTCAAAGCATATGTAAAATAAAAATAAGTGAATCTTCTTCTCTCTCTCTCTCTCTCTCTCTCTATATATATATATATATATATATATATATATATACATACATATATACATATACATATACATATATATACATATATATGCGTGTGTAATAAAAATATATTTTGTATACAAATATATTCATGTGCATATACTCATATTCACTATAATAATGTACATGTAAAATTTGAATAAATTGCTTTAATATGATTCCCAAATTTATATAAAGTGTAAGAAAAATAGTAACTACTTGACAAAGTTCTACAGTTTCAAAATTCTAGTTCTTAGTTTGATATAAATGACAGATTTTATAAAAGGAATATCTCATTTGAATATTTTAATGGATTGACTTTTAAATTTCTGGCAGAAAAAGATCTGTGAAATGACTGACATTCAAACAGGAAAACATGTTGCTAGGAATAATAAAGTGGATGGGACTGACTTGTTGCTGCTAGCTCAAGGAGGGAAGCTCTTTATTTTGAAGTTCAAACATCTTCCAAATTGGTGCGAACAAGTCTCATTTGTCTCTTGAAACAAATCAAGGTTTATCCTTGCAGTAGGCAACAGACTGAAATCCAATTTACAACCAGAAGAATTACCAGTCATTTTCTGGTACAAATTCAAAATCTAAGTTAACCACAGTATTCATTTCTTCTTGATCATTTTTGAATGCAAAATTTTTAGCATATATTTTGACAGCTAACAATTTACCTGTTAAGTTATACAGATTTACCAATATGCTTGTGATATGTTTAAATGTTAAAGTCCTACTCCTTTATATGTTCTTTGTAAATATTTGATAATTAGTATTATGCTGTAGTCCAAGGTCAGTCATTTCTACAGCAGTTTATTAGTGTAGAAACATCAGTCATTTAATGATACGATTTTCTTTATTTGAAAAGTTATTTTGGAGACTATATATGTTTGTGTGTGTGAATGTACTATACCAATTAACAAGTTTTAAGATAGTTAAACAGCCTATAGAAACAGTGCTTTAGCATTTTAAATTAGTTTTTGTAAGATTATAAAATCCTTCTTATGCAGCCATTATTAAAAGATACCTGCCAAAGACCAACTTTGGTATCCATGTAGTGGGTAATCTCAGATGGGAAGTGTTGAGAGCAACTGACAGGGATAGATCCTCATACCAAAGGGGCTGTTGCCAAAGGCAGCCAGTGATTCAAGTTACTCAGCACACTTTTTTTCTAAGGGAACAAAGCTCAATTTACTGGGGTTTGCACTCTCTGTGCCAGTGGAAAAACTATGAATTCTTTTAATTCCTTGAGGCTGGTGAGAAAGATAAGCAAAGTAAGAAAATTCTCTCTCTCTCTCTCTCTCTCTCTCTCTCTCTCTCTCTCTCTCTCTCACACACACACACACACACACATGCACACATACACACACTCACATTGAAGGGTTGAAACAAAAAGCATAGTCCAATAACTTCATAATACAAATATATATGTACACACATACACACACACTCACACACACATACATACATGAGTAGAGACCTACAGTCAGACATATACACATTCACACATAGAATGATTAAAGCAAAACTACAGAAAGCAGGCTCCAAACATTTCACACACACACACATTTGTGTGTGTGTGTGTGTGTGTATAATTAGTGGACGGAACAAGTTCCAACACACACCCAGAGAAGCTTTACATGTATACATACATACACACAGTTAATGGATGGAAGAAACAATGATCCGGTTCCCATTTACACCTTACATACCTTTACATACATACACCATACATACACCATTATTACCTTATATACATACATACATACATACATACATACATACACATTGCAGGTGGAAGTTCCAACCCTTATTCATGCAGATTTTATACACACACACAGACACACACACAGACACACACACACACACACACACACACACACACACACAGTTGATGGATAGGAGAGACAGAGTTCCAGACACCCAATCTTTTTTCTTTCTTCCATAGCTTATATAGCCCAGTGAAATCTTTCAAGCACTATACAATTACAACGGGATTCCATTTTAGTTCTCTTCTAGTAAATGATCATGAAAACACAGTGTGTGCCCCAATAGCTTTACAAGAAATAACATTGTATAGTACAAGAAAAACAAAACAAAACAAATTATTTCCCCAATCCAGAAAACAAATTATTCCCTAAATCCCAGGTACATTCGAAACCAAGTAACTTTACAGGTTAACTAGGGGTAAGCAAGCAAGGTAGTTTTCTCAGCCAGTTTCTTTTACTGGCAGGCAACAATTTGCTGTTACAAAGAAAGGAGTAACTATTTTATTTATCTTTAAAAGTAACCTTGTAAGAATCTTTAAAAAATTGCAAATCTAAACTTTTTTTTAAAAAATAAAATTGAGTCATATCAACCATAAAATTTTAGAATGCATAGCTACTAACTAGCAATTCTTATATTAATAAATCATATCAGGAAGCTGAGGGCAAAAAATGGGTGTAAGAATTCAGTTCTCACCAGTCCAGCCTAAGTGAGAGTCACATCATTGCAGCCAGTGTTGCCATTGCTCTTCTTTCTTGACCATGAAATGCCCCTAGTCTAATTAATAAGAGGGTGCCCTTCTGAACTTAATGTTGTTCCCTGCCACACACTCTGGTCGAGTCAGCCTGACAGGCTGAGAAGCCTGGAAGCCACTCACGAGGCAGAGAGTTTCATGGAAACTCACCTCCTGGAGTCTGGCGTTCTCTTTAACCGTATACTCATACCCTATCCCCACGTTAGTCTGGTGTACTCTCTTTTAGTATTATCTTATTATAAGTGCCTTTTAAGATTGAATTCTTATATAGCTAAGCCTTCACCAGTGTTCCAACATCCTAAAAAACCCTTGAGCAGACCACGAGCTTGGAATTCAGTAAGAATGTTACCTATTCAGTGACATTCAGAATTGCCTCTGGTATTACACTATCACTTTGAATAAATGCTAAGTCACTGCCCTACACAGGAATTTACCATCATCTAGGAAGAAGGAAGTTTGAGACCTAAGGAGGAACCAGAGTAGATACTTAGAACTATAGATAGCTGAGTTACACCCATACACACATATTTACAATGGCCTAGGGGGAAGGTGGACTATACAATAGACTAAAATAGGAACTATGGCAAGGGCAAGAAGCCCTTGACCCTGGCATCTAAGATTAAGTGGATCTTAGGTGGAGCTCTTTTGATCCCAGTAGTTAACAATGAATTTTAACTCAGGTGGTTCCTGTTAGACCTTCTGTGTTTGTATTCCTCTGTTTTGTGTAAGAATCCAGTAACCTCTTTGTACCTTGCTGTTGTGTCACCCAACTTCTCTATTTTCTTCTGTATAAAAAGTTAGATGCTCGATTTGACAAATTACAGCATCACACTGGGGCCCACCCATGTGGCTATGGTAACCCGTGGATGCATTTGGCATGTTCTGCAGCTGTTTGTTGTTCTTCCTACATGGCCCTGGGCAGAAACCAACTAAATGTGCCCCACAACATAATTACTTGAGCTTTCAGATAATGTTCCAACATTAAAATAGTTAGGATCCTCTGATATCTGTCAATTTTCTAACAACTTGCTTACTTCTTTATATAAAATAACCATAAAAGCAATTACTAAGTTTACATAACCTTGATGTGACTTAGTCAATTAATTTAATGTTCTTTTGCATCATAGACAGAAGGCAACTTTCATCTGAAATCTGAAATCAATTATTTCTTTGAAGAGTTAGTAAATTGTTTTGTGCATGTTATATTGACCTGATCTCCAGATGCTCTGATTTTCATGGATTTCTCTCACAGGTGCAGCACCTTGGCCCTCAATTCCTGACAAAACAGTAGAGTAATTTAGCTAGTCAGAAAGGTGGTTGGTCACTAAGCAGCACACCAATTTCTGATGCTGTAAAGGGACATGGATTGCTTTCTCAGTCCAAAATGATGAAGCTGTGCTGGGTTCAGTTTTTTACCAACCACATTGGATTGCAATGCTTGGATTGGGTCTTTATGCTGCAGCCAGCTTTAGTGTACCCAGTAAGTGTTAAGCTCATTCTCAGAGCTATGGTTCAGTCTAGACAATAGGTGTAGATGAGTGTAATGTGTGTATCATGCTGAAGGAACAGAGCAGCAGGGCATGGGCTTCCAAGTGTTGATGGTTGTTGTGGACATATGGCTTATTTGTTTAATAATGTATGTATTTTCATGCTCCTACTTTGAGGAATGTCATCTCTGCCAAGATTAATGACTCCATGACAATTAGAGCCACCACATGTTCAGGAGGCAAGTGGTAGAATGCTGTTACCTTCATAATTCTCCAGGCTATAAGAAAGAACTCTGAAACATGACTTTAAAATTATACATAATTTCTCAACTATGCAAAACATAAGCATGCAATATGAATTATGTAAAGAGATTCACAGATCTAAAGGAGTAGAGTCAGCTGCACTATGACCCAGTTCATCAGAAAGATACTAAGGAAGGAGATAAAAAGATTTAAGAAGAAGTGGTGATCACAGGGCAAGATCTAACCCAACTAAATTTTTGTGTTTGTGTTTATAAAGGCTGGCAGATTCCTGAGTTCAAGGTGAACCAGGGACAAAGGGAGTTTAGTTTCAGACCCAGATTTGGTAAAATGGTAATTTCAGGGTGGGGCCCTATATGTGCTTGCTGTCTCTTTCTATAAATCAAGGGGCTGGCTTGGGGGGTGTTGATTCATGGTATAATCAAAAGGGGACTTGGGGTAATGACTGGATTTAGAAGTAAACAAAAGACTGGGCTTTTGATTTGCAAGAGAATAGCTACCAAAAGAGTTTTTAGAATAAGGAGAGAGCTGTCTCAAGCAGAACATAGAAAGAATGCAATCTGGAAAGCCCTGAGCAGAACATCGGCCACCAGAGTCCTTTGTTTCACTGCTTCCAGATACCCCTTCTCTAAGAAACCCCTCTTTAATCCAAGGCTGATCCTTTCAGATTGCTAGAGTTACTTTGAAGCCAAGCAGAGAAATTCAGTCAGAAAAACGGGAGGGAGAGAAAAGGAGATGGGGAGGGGCAGGGAGAAGGGGAAGGGGAGGGGCTGAGGAATGGGCAGGGGGACTGACTGGGACAGGGATGGGGATGGGGACAGAACAGTCAATCTGGAGAGGAGTTCCAGTCAGCCAGGAGAGAAAGTTCAGAAAGACCTAGAAAAGATGATCTTATTCAGCAGAAAGTCTCAGAGGGTTAAAATATTTTAGGCCTAGATTAGACTATACTGAAACTAGAAGCTTCCAGGACTGGGCCTAGGATAGCAGACAGAAGCAGTAATCATTGGAAATGACAATTACATCAAGTGAATAAAAGTTCCATTTACAATCCTCACCTTGCCTTTCTGTTAGTGCTTTTTAACTATCTGATTTTTAGTAATTTCTTATCATCATCTGAAGCAAGACAATACACTTTACATCATAAATTTACTTGGCTACATAACTGAAATCAAGATGACATTAATGTTTTGTAATTTTGTTTTTTTTCTAGTTCTTATGATAAACTGTTCTGGCAAAAGCCATTTAAGAGGGAAAGGTGTCTTATTTTAGCTCACAGTATATTACACTCAACTATTGCAGGGAAGTCACAGACAAGGGCTTGCAGAAGTTGTTCTTTTTGCAACCATAATCAGTAATAGAGAAAACTAAAGGATTGGTGGGTTGGGCTTGGTCAAATCAGCACTCATATACATCAGGACCTCCTGCCTCGAAGTGCTGCTGCCTACAGTGAGTGGGTCTTCTCCTATTAACTTATTTTTTCTTTATATCCAACAGAAGTCATGGGCTACTCTTTCCTTTCTGCTTTGGAATCTCTGACAAACTACATGTTGTACTCAGTCCTTATCATCATCACCCTCTACCTCTGGAATTGTTTTAGTCTGTGCTTTATAATGGTTTCTCTACTAGCATCTAAACATATAGCCTGAATAATGATACCCCTCCTTTATAAACACACACACACACACAGAGACACACACACAGACACACACACACACACACACACACACACACACACACTGCCCCTTATTTCATCAAGCTGAGTGGACAGTTAGGGCATTTTTAAAGGATCTATAAATCACACAATGGGTCTGTTCTGAAAATCCTCAACTTTCCTACTATGTAAGTATACAACTTTCTTACTATGTAAGTATACACATGGTTTTCCAGCGACCAGGTCTCTTCAGTGAAAGCTTCCTCCATCCCCAACACATAATTACCTTTGTTATGATATGAATATGGTGTCCATGCAAACATCATGAAAGGTATGTTTCACCTGTAACTGTAAACACCTGTAAGAGGCAGAGCCAGAGGGTAGATGATAATGTCATGAAATTATGGTCATTCTCTTGGAGTTGCTTGATTTCTAGAGATTCAGTAGGGCCTTTTATGAATAAGTTAGGTATTACTAGAATAGATTTGTCACTTAGAGGGTAATGTGGGCCAGCAGTCCTCTGTCTTTCTCTGTCTTTCTTTTTCTTTTTCATATGAAAATTCTAATCTTCACTTCTCCTCCATTGTATTGTGGAACATTGTGTCTCTCACCAGAATCAGAACAAGTGCCAGCAACATACTTTTGGATACAGATTTGTGGACTAAATAACTCTTTTTCTTTCTTCATTCACTACTTATCCTCAGGCCTTTTGTTACAGCAACAGATATAAAGGCTATCTATCTTTTATATTAAAGTTAATATTTAAGGCTGCTATGAACATAGGGGAGCATGTGTCCTTATTACATGTTGGAACATCTTCTGGGTATATTCCCAGAAGTGGTATAGCTGGGTCCTCATGTAATACTACGTCCAACTTTCTAAGGACCCCATTTTTAATAGGGTTATTTGATTCTCAGGACTCTAACTTCTTGAGTTCTTTGTATATATTGGATACTAGCCCTCTATTGAATATAGGATTTGTAAAGATCTTTTCATAGCATCCTTATTTATAATACCCAGAATCTGGAAAGAACCCGGATATCCTTCAACAGAGGAATGGATACAGAAAGTGTGGTACATTTACACAATAAAGTACTACTCAACTATAAAAAAAAATGATTTCAAGAAATTCTCAGGGAAATGGATGGAACTAGGAAATTTAATCCTGAGTGAGGTAACCCAATCACAAAAGAACACACATGGTATGCACGCACTTATAAGTGGATATTAACCCAAAAGATTGGAATACATAAGATACATTTCATAGACCACATGAAGCTCAAGAAGAAGGAAGATCAAAGTGTGGGTTCTTAGGTTCTTCTTAGAAGGGGGAATAAAATACTCAAGGGAAGAAATATGGAGACAAAGTATGGAGCAGAGACTGAAGGAAAGGCCATCCAGATATTGCCCCACCTGGGAATCTATCCTATATACAGTCATCAAACCAAGACACTCTTGTAGATGCCAAGAAGTGCTTGCTGACATGAGTCTGATATAGCTGTCTTCTGAGAGGCTTTCCCAGAACCTGACAAATACAGAGGCGAATGCTTGCAGCCAAGCATTGGACTGAGCACGGGGTCCCCAATGGTGGAGTTAGGGAAAGGACTGAAGTAGCTGAAGGTGTTTGCACCCCCATAGGAAGAACAACATCAACCAACCAGGTCCCCCAGAGCTCCCAGGGACTAAACCACCAGTGGGTGGTTGGGTGAGGGAGCACCCTCATAGAGGCAGGGGGGAGGAGGGGTAGGATAAGGAGTTTCTGAAAGGTAAACCTTGAAAGGGGTTACCATTTGAAATGTAAATCAAGAAAATACTCAATAAAAGAAGAAAGAAAGAAAAAGAAAAGAGTACACATGGAAGGACCCATGGCTCCAGATGCATATGTAGCAGAGGATGTTCTTGTGGGGCATCAACTGGAGGAAATCCTTGGTCCTAGGAAAGCTAGATGTCCCAATGTAGGGAAATGCCAGGGAGGGAAGGCAGAAATGGATGGGTGGGTAGGGGAGCACCCTCATAGAAGCAGGGGGAGGCAAAATGGGATGGGGGATTCTGGGGTAGGGGACGAGGAAAGGAGATAACATTTGAAATGTAAATAAATAAAATATCTAATTAAAAAGAAAGAATAAAAATGTTAGTATTTAAACTTAGCAAATGTCATAATTCCTTTTGTAGATCTTAAATTATCATTCTTTTTATATTTTAAGAATCAAAATTCTTTATTAAAGGTTGCTAAGCTCATGTAACATGTGTCTGTACTACAGAAAGGGAGAGGGCTTCTATTTCAGTGGGTATTTTTCTGTATTTTCTAGCCTCCTTGTCATTAATTCTGCACAAGTACAAGTTTATTAATTTCATTTCATAGATGATAATATAAAACCTTGAACATATGAGTAATCTATTTTTCATCCTCTCATGAAAAACAAAATGAAACAAAACTATATTATCTGTGGTTCATATGCTCAAAAGTAGCACACCTTTGCACACCCTCTCTACCTGAAAACCAAAGACATAAAATGAATGGAAAATCAACTTGGTTTGTTAAACATGTTAAGAATTGTGATGAGCAAAATTTTTATTTTGCTTTATTTTATCACTACTGTAGAAACTAATAACTCCAGAATGTCTCCTTGTACAGTATACTTTATACAGGTAATCTGAAATTTCATATGTATCTTTATTGTTTGGGGTAATGAGACATCAATTATTTTTCATCTTCTTTTCTTTTTCTTAGAGTCCTTTTTCAGCTTCCAAATAGCCTTTATGCCTTCTTATTTGTGACTGTCAGTTCTGTGTCCTACATAAATGAAATCATTGAAGTTAACCCTTGTAACAGGTTTCATTTGCATATGTATTACAACATTGTTTCCATTTTTTCTTTTATTACTTTCCTCTGATTTTATTTTTTTTTAAATACTCTATTCTTAAGCATTTTATAAACAAACCCTCTGTGTTCTAGCATTTCAGACCATGCTTTCACTTGATGTCCTGTCTCATATTAACTCCAACACCTTTCTCCTATTCACTAACTACTCTCAATCAGTGTGCTATTTTTCTCCCAGTTTTATCTTCTATATTGATATCAGCATTTTATGGCTATTTGTAGCAATAACATCTTCATATACTTTGTCTTAATTATGTAATTAGTTGATGTCTCACTTCTCTATTCTTCTTGATAGCAGAAGCCCTCTTTATCTGTTTCTATTTAAATCATTCTCCTAGTCTTTGAGTTTTTCTCACAATTTATACAATCTGAGTGAGGTTGTAAAAAGTCATCAAAGAGTACTACATTGTACACATTTGGCAACTAAGAATTTACAAGTGCTTTATCACACCACCAAGTGCTTCTCTGATGTAAAAACCTACTGGCCCTCTAGGACTTCTAGTGGAGCTGAAGTGCTTAAGGTAGAGATCCATATATCTTTCTCATATTTCTTCTCCCAAAACAGTTTTTGCTTTAGTACATATGTCCAGACATCCAAACCAATCTTGTCTGACATTTATTTTTGTTTATTGATGTTAGTTCTGAAATGTGATAATTTAATACAGCTCTACACGCAATATGCTTTTCTAAATAATTGCTCATTCTTTGCAATGAGACTACTATTCATGTATTATTTCCTCATTGTTTGCCTCTAACATGGAATCAAACTAACTGCTAGATTTATGTACATTTTACTTTAAATAGCACCTAAATTTCACTGATCATAGTTGAACATCAAATCCATGTGGTTTCATTACTGGTTGTTGTATTCAATCAAAAAATGAATTTTCACAATACATATGAATATATAGTTCAGATTTTAAGTAGAATTTTATATTTTATTTACATGCTACTCTGAAAATCATTTTTCTGTCTTTATAAAAATAGCCAGAGATGGTTTTTATAAACAAGGTTGCTATTTAATATGTCTCAGAAAGGGATCTCAAAATAGAGACAAGAAGCATATGTTATATGGTCAAAGGCTGACACTTACGGTCTTTAAACAATGTTAAAGTAATTAGATCTAACATACTCAAACATTTTTTAGACATAAAAGATCTTATTATGTATATTTATTTATTATTATATATTTATTGAGTTGACAGTCATATATGCTTAAAAACAATTAAAAGATAGTTAAAATCCTCTGAGAAGCATTTCCCAAAGTACATGACTGAAGTCACTTTATTACCTATATTTATATTTGTGACGTAAAATTTTATTAGATTTTCTTGTAAAATAGGTAATTGTCAGTAATGTTTGTCAATTGCTACCCACTTTAGAAATCATTCTTTCTGTTATACAGTTAATTTTGGCAATGAAATCTTAAGGTTTTATAAAGTATTACTGAAGAAGAAAAACAATCAATAGAAGGGTGTGATGGTTAGCATCAATTTTCAGTTTGACACAACCTAGAAGCACCAGAAAAATAGTTTCAAAGGGGAAAGGCCTTGAATTTTAAATGATCTTGCAAGTCGAATAAGCTCTTCTCCCCTAAATTGTTTGTTTTGTTAAGATATTTTATTGCATCAATAGAAATGGTACTACAACAAAGACTAAGTTCAAAGTTTTAGTCATAAGAAAGGAATTTTAAGCTATGTTTGACCTCCAACTTCTTCATTTGACAGTTTAGAAGAAACTAAAAAAGTATAAATGTATCAAAAGGGCCAGGCATGGTGGCACATGCCTTAATCCCAGCACTTAGGATGCAGAGGCAAGCAAATCTATGAATTTGAGGCTAGCCTGGCCTACAAAGTGAGTCCAGGAAAGCCAGAACTCTGTAACACAGAGAAACAAAACAAAAGCAGACACACACACACACACACACACACACACACACACACAAAACAAAATAGAACAAGACAAAACAAAAACCGAACAACAGCAACAACAATAACAACAAAAGGGAAACCAAAACAAAATTAAACAAAAAAGTGGCAGACATATAGATAAGGGGGTCTCTGCAGGTGAACAGCATGAAGATAAAAATGAAAATCTGGCATAGATGATTTCATCAACTTGGATCAGATTTGGGGGAATCTAATGCCAGAATTCACTGCCAGCAAATTTAAAACCCTGAACAGTTTATGAAAAGGCTTCCAGGCAACAACCAGTCCAATTCCAGATATACAGTAAAGGTTAGGTAAGACTGCATAGAAACTCTTTTATAAAGTACATGTGACCTTGAGGTAAGGTTTTATAGCTAAAAGGCCTAGAATCTAATGTGGTTTCATAGCATAGAGGTCAGCAGGTCATACAGTACATGTGACCTCTCCTCTAAGGATGGTCCAGGGAGAGGAGTCTGGCATAATCATTCTGGGGAATTTGGTGAGGTCTGCCTCTATAGCGAAAGGTGGGTGAGGTCTGCTTCTACAGTTAGCAGAAGGTCACCAGGTCACTAATACCTGCTCTCACCTTTCTGGATGGAATTGCAGGGACTTGATTTTGCCTCCTCTGTTGAGGAGATACCCTTCCTTGATTAACATTCCAGGTTCACTTAGTGTGTATATGTTAGTACAAGGCCTTTGTACCATCGACTTATATTCTAAGGCAGTAAAACTCCATACCCGAGTTAGAGGAAATGAAACAAATCAGGTATTCAAAATGGAGCTATCATTCAAATGGAACATGATATCTTAGGTAAAGGACATTCAATTTACAACCTTCTTTTGTAACAATTTGAACTGAAAAAATGGTTTGGACTCTTTAATGCTACTAAATCAATGTATACCACCAGAATGGAAATCCTAGACTTAACTATTAGGTTTATGTTTATTTTGCTCTTTTGGCTTCTGAGTTAGACATAGACCATGGAATATAATCACATTATTTCCTTAATATCCAGCATGTTACACTACTCAAATGTGTCACTTTGAGTTTTTTTTATGAAAAATTGCATAGCTTGTCATTTTTAACATACACCCAATACATTTACTGAGAAAAAGGAAAATGGCAATCTGATGAGCTACATGGAGACACTAGAACAGTCAACACCTGGAACTCTGTCTGGGGTAGTAACGCCAACACAGAGCAGTATGAATTACATGCCTAGAGATCGTAGGTTCACCCTTTCTGTGTGACTGATGAAAAACACAGCGGTGAGTGAGGACTGAACTCATGATGCTTCCTGTGACAACTGAATAAGAGCCATTACCGTAGGCTCATATACATAAATAAACGCTTTGTCCCTATGTCGCAGAATGATTTGGAAGGATTATGAGATATACATTTGCTGGAGGAAGTGTGTCACTGAGAGTATGTTTAAGATCAAAAGCCACTGCCAGGTCCAGTGATGCATGCACATCAGAATACAAGCTCTCAGTCCTATTACTTACTACCTGATACCATGTTTTTGGCCATTACAATAATGGACTAACCCTCTGAAACTGTAAGAAATCCCCCAATTAAATCATTCTATAAGTTGCCTTGGTCATAGTGTCTCCTCACGCAATAGAACAGTAACTAAAAAAAGAAAAATCCTTTGTGCATTAGATAACCCAGACCTAGAAATGTAAATGTGGTATGTTGTTAGGTATAAGTGGATATTAGCTGTAAAATAAAAAATAATCATGCTACAATCCACAGACCCAGAGACGCTAAGTAACAAGGACAGCTAAAGGTGGGCTTCAGGATTATCTGGGAAGGAGTATGGAATAGATAGCATGGGTAGACTGGATGCAGGTAGGGACAGGAACAGGAAAGATCAGGTCAGTGAGGATGAGGGAGAGAGTACTGGGAGAGACAACTGGAATTGGTGACTATCTTTAATATAAGCTAGAAACCTAGTGCAGTGGAAACTCCTATGAATCTATGAGGTGATACTAGCTAAGACTCAATAATGGGGTATATAGAGCCTGAACAGGCCGACTCCTGTATTCAGGCAAGACTTCCAGTGGAAAGGTAGTGGTACCAACTTAGCTACATAATCTTCAAACTACAATTTGCCCCACCTACACTATATCCTAGGGTAAAGGGGGCACAGAAATTGTGTGAGTACCCAATCAATGATTGGTCTAACTTGAGACCTATACCAGGAAAAGGGATCCTACCCTTGACACTGCCTGGAGGTCCTGCACCCAGAGGCTGTGTAGTCCAGAGTCCTAAGATACAAACAACATGACCAGAAATAAAAGTCATTGTGTTCTATTCATAGTCAGACATCTATCATAATATCCAGAGTTAACTGACCTGGGCTTACTCAAAGGGCTCATGAAGACTGAATCAACAATCAAGAAGCCTCCATGGATCTGACCTAGGCCCTGTGGATATATGTTACAGTTGAGTAGCTTGGTGTTCTTATGTGATTCCTAATAGTGGGAATCGGGAATTCCTCTGACTCTTTTGCCTGCTTTTGGGGCCCCTTTCCTCCTATTGCGTTGTCTTGTCCAGCCTTAATATTAAGTGAGGTTCCTAGTCTTGATATGCCATATCCCTAGGATTCATCCACTTTTCTGAAATAATAAATAATAAAAAAATAAAATCCAAAACAAAACAGTAAAGAAAAAGTATCTTATGCCATAGAATCACGTTACACGCTACTAATTATTGAACTAGTTATTGAAGTTCTCTCCCTTATTGGCATCCTATTTGTGTGTGTTCATGTATGGGTGTTTGTTGTATGTACATATGTATGTGCTGGTGTTCACATTTATGGGTGCATGAATAGGCCAGAGTTCGATGTTATGTTTAGTTTCATTACTCTCTGCCTTGTTCTTCTCATGTTGAGACTCTATGTGAAGTTTTAGCTAGGCTGGTGGACAGAAAGGCTTATCAATCACCTGCTTCTACTTCCCCACAGCACTGGGGAGTGCTTACCTCCTAATTGGCCTTCTAATGCTATCACAACCGGTACTCTTACGCTCTAGCATTTACCTAAGGTCACAAAAAATGTTTCATACAAAGAAACCTTTTTAAAAAGACTATTACATGGCTGCGTCAGCGTCCTTTCAGGAAGCACTTGGGAACCCCAAAATAATACCAAGGAGCCGATTCCAACGCAATCACACTCGGAGTTTTATTCGAGCTCGAGCTTCGGCTCACCACTGTCACAGATGCAGTAGGACTGGAGTGTGAAGCCCCAGCCCTCACCCAGACAAGGTTTTATAGGAAACAGCAAAGGAGAGGGGTTCCACCCTGCAGAGCATCTAATTGGATGATTATTGTAGCATATATTGTCCTGTAAGCCAACAGGTGGGTGTACTGTACAATTATTTGCTTATTTGTGTAAATATGATCTGTATGTGTGGATTGTATTGCCAAGTGTATGCATAGGTGCATAGGTGCAGTGCATAGTCCAGAAGAGAATGGAGTAAGCTCCACCTCATCATGTTGGAGTGTCAGGGTCTCTTTGTGAAACTTCAGCTCCCACAGTGTTCATTAGCAGTGGAGCCAGCAAGCCCGCTTTGCTCATTCTTTTTCATTCTGCTTCTTTCCTTCTGAATAAAGTTTTTTTTTTTTTTAACAGCGTTGGAATCTTCTACTTTCCCATCATTTCTTTCTTTTCTCATCTGTATTTACTCTTGTCTTCAAAACTATTTTTTTTAGTTCTTTTAAGGTATATATTACTTTTGTTTGTATTTTTTTTCTGCCTTCAATGGGTTCCTATTTTTCTTTCCTTTAGTTTCTCATTTGGATAGTTGTTATTATATTTAAGTTCTTTTTGCTCAAATTTAGTATGGCTAAATTTGGTGATACGTTTTCTGCATTCTGATATAATAGATGCATCATTTATGTTTTTTTTTAATATTTTTATTACATATTTTCCTCAATTACGCTTCCAATGCTATCCCAAAAGTCCCCCATAGCGCACCCCCACTTCCATATCCACCCATTCCCATTCTTTTGGCCCTGGCATTCCCCTATATTGGGGCATATAAAGTTTGCAAGTCCAATGGGCCTCTCTTTCCATTGATGGCTGACTAGGCCATCTTTCGATACATATGCAGCTAGAGACAAGAGCTCCGGGGTTCTAGTTAGTACATCATGTTGTTCCAACAATAGGGTTGCAGATCCCTTTAGCTCCTTGGGTACTTACTCTAGCTTCTCCATTGGGAGCCCTGTGATACATCCAATAGCTGACTGTGAACATCCACTCCTGTGTTTGCTAGGCCCCAGCATCGTCTCACAAGAGACAGCTATATTTGGGTCCTTTCAGCAAAATCTTGCTAGTGTATGCAATGGTGTCAGCGTTTAGAAGTTGATTATGGGATGGATCCATGGGTACGGCAGTCTCTAAATGGTCCATCCTTTCATCACCGCTACGAACTTTGTCTCTGTAACTCCTTCCCTGGGTGTTTTGTTCCCAATTCTGAGAAGGTGCACAGTGTCCACACTTTGGTCTTCATTCTTCTTGAGTTTCATGCGTTTAGCAAATTGTATCTTAAATCTTGGGTATCCTAAGTTTTGGGCTAATATCCACTTATCAGTGAATACATATTGTGTGAGTTCTTTTGTGATTGTGTTACTTCACTCAAGATGATGCCCTCTAGGTCCATCCATTTGGCTAGGAATTTCATAAATTCATTCTTTTTAATAGCTGAGTAGTACTCCATTGTGTAAATGTACCATAATTTCTGTATCCATTCCTCTGTTGAGGGACATCTGGGTTCTTTCCAGCTTCTGGCTATTATAAATAGGGCTGCTATGAACATAGTGGAACATGTGTCCTTTTTACCGGTTGGGACATCTTCTGGATATATGCCCAGGAGAGGTATTGCTGGATCCTCCGGTAGTACTATGTCCAATTTTCTGAGGAACCGCCAGACTGATTTCCAGAGTGGTTGTACAAGCTTGCAATCCCACCAACAATGGAGGAGTGTTCCTCTTTCTCCACATCCTCGCCAGCAACTGCTGTCACCTGAATTTTTGATCTTAGCCATTCTGACTGGTGTGAGGTGGAATCTCAGGGTTGTTTTGATTTGCATTTCCCTGATGATTAAGGATGTTGAACATTTTTTCAGGTGTTTCTCTGCCATTCGGTATTCCTCAGGCGAGAATTCTTTGTTCAGTTCTGAGCCCCATTTTTTAATGGGGTTATTTGACTTTCTGGAGTCCACCTTCTTGAGTTCTTTATATATATTGGATATTAGTCCCTTATCTGATTTAGGATAGGTGAAGATCCTTTCCCAATCTGTTGGTGGTTTTTTTGTCTTATTGATGGTGTCTTTAGCCTTGCAGAAGCTTTGTAGTTTCATGAGGTCCCACTTGTCAATTCTCGATCTTACAGCACAAGCCATTACTGTTCTATTCAGGAATTTTTCCCCTGTGCCCATATCTTCAAGGCTTTTCCCCACTTTCTCCTCTATAAGTTTCAGTGTCTCTGGTTTTATGTGAAGTTCCTTGATCCACTTAGACTTGACCTTAGTACAAGGAGATAGGAATGGATCGATTCGCATTCTTCTACATGTTAACAACCAGTTGTGCCAGCACCATTTGTTGAAAATGCTGTCTTTCTTTCACTGGATGTTTTTAGCTCCCTTGTCGAAGATCAAGTGACCGTAGGTGTGTGGGTTCATTTCTGGGTCTTCAATTCTATTCCATTGGTCTATTTGTCTGTCACTATACCAGTACCATGCAGTTTTTATCACAATTGCTCTGTAGTAGAGCTTTAGGTCCGGCATGGTGATTCCACCAGAGGTTCTTTTATCCTTGAGAAGAGTTTTTGCTATCCTAGGTTTTTTGTTATTCCAGATGAATTTGCAGATTGCACTTTCTAATTCGTTGAAGAATTGAGTTGGAATTTTGATGGGGATTGCATTGAATCTGTAGATTGCTTTTGGCAAGATAGCCATTTTTACAATGTTGATCCTGCCAATCCATGAGCATGGGAGATCTTTCCATCTTCTGAGATCTTCTATAATTTCTTTCTTCAGAGACTTGAAGTTTTTATTATACAGATCTTTCACTTCCTTAGTTAGAGTCACGCCAAGATATTTTATATTATTTGTGACTATTGAGAAGGGTGTTGTTTCCCTAATTTCTTTCTCAGCCTGTTTATTCTTTGTGTAGAGAAAGGCCATTGATTTGTTTGAGTTAATTTTATATCCAGCTACTTCACCGAAGCTGTTTATCAGGCTTAGGAGTTCTCTGGTGGAATTTTTAGGGTCACTTATATATACTATCATATCATCTGCAAAAAGTGATATTTTGACTTCATCTTTTCCAAATTGTATCCCTTTGATCTCCTTTTGTTGTCGAATTGCTCTGGCTAGGACTTCAAGTACAATGTTGAATAGGTATGGAGAAAGTGGACAGCCTTGTCTAGTCCCTGATTTTAGAGGGATTGCTTCAAGCTTCTCACCATTTACTTTGATGTTGGCTACTGGTTTGCTATAGATTGCTTTTATCATGTTTAGGTATGGGCCTTGAATTCCTGATCTTTCCAAGACTTTTATCATGAATGGGTGTTGGATCTTGTCAAATGCTTTTTCCGCATCTAACGAGATGACCATGTGGTTTTTGTCTTTGAGTTTGTTTATATACTGGATTACGTTGATGGATTTCCGTATATTGAACCATCCCTGCATCCCTGGGATGAAACCTACTTGGTCAGGATGGATGATTGTTTTGATGTGTTCTTGGATTCGGTTAGCAAGAATTTTATTGAGGATTTTTGCATCAATATTCATAAGGGATATTGGTCTGAAGTTTTCTATCTTTGTTGGGTCTTTTTGTGGTTTAGGTATCAGAGTAATTGTGGCTTCATAGAATGAGTTGGGTAGAGTACCTTCTGTTTCTATTTTGTGGAATAGTTTGTGAAGAACTGGGATTAGATCTTCTTTGAAGGTCTGATAGAACTCTGCACTAAACCCATCTGGTCCTGGCCTTTTTTTGGTTGGGAGACTATTAATGACTGCTTCTATTTCTTTGGGGGATATAGGGCTGTTTAGATCATTAACCTGATCTTGATTCAACTTTGGTACCTGGTATCTGTCTAGGAACTTCTCCATTTCATCCAGGTTCTCCAGTTTTGTTGAGTATAGCCTTTGGTAGAAGGATCTGATGGTGTTTTGGATGTCTTCAGGATCTGTTGTTATGTCTCCTTTTTCATTTCTGATTTTGTTAATTAGGATGCTTTCCCTGTGCCCTCTAGTGAGTCTGGCTAAGGGTTTATCTATCTTGTTGATTTTCTCAAAGAACCAGCTCCTTGATTGGTTGATTCTTTGAATAGTTTTTCTTGTTTCCACTTGGTTGATTTCACCCCTGAGTTTGATTATTTCCTGTCGTCTACTCCTCTTGGGTGAATTTGCTTCCTTTTGTTCTAGTGCTTTTAGGTGTGTTGTCAAGCTGCTAATGTGTGCTCTATCTAGTTTCCTTTTGGAGGCACTCAGAGCTATGAGTTTTCCTCTTAGAAATGCTTTCATTGCGTCCCATAAGTTTGGGTATGTTGTGGCTTCATTTTCATTGAACTCTAAAAAGTCCTTAATTTCTTTCTTTATTCCTTCCTTGACCAAGGTATCATTGAGAAGAGTGTTGTTCAGTTTCCACGTGAAGGTTGGCTTTCTATTATTTATTTTGTTATTGAAGATCAGCCTTAGTCCATGGTGATCTGATAGGATGCATGGGACAATTTCAATGTTTTTGTATCTGTTGAGTCCTGTTTTGTGCCCCATTACGTGGTCAATTTTGGAGAAGGTACCATGAGGTGCTGAGAAGAAGGTGTATCCTTTTGTTTTCGGGTAAAATGTTCTGTAGATATCTGCCAGATCCATTTGATCCATAACTTCTGTTAGTTTCACTGTGTCCCTGTTTAGTTTCTGTTTCCATGATCTGTCCATTGGTGAAAGTGGTGTGTTGAAGTCTCCCACTATTATTGTATGAGGTGCAATGTGTGCTTTGAGATTTACTAAAGTTTCTTTAATGAATGAGGCTGCCTTTGTATTTGGAGCATAGATATTCAGGATTGATAGTTCCTCTTGGAGGATTTTAAATTGATGAGTATGAAGTGCCCCTCCCTGTCTTTTTTGATGACTTTGGGTTGGAAGTCAATCTTATCTGATATTAGAATGGCTACTCCAGCTTGTTTCTTCAGACCATTTGCTTGGAAAATTGTTTTCCAGCCTTTCATTCTGAGGTAGTGTCTATCTTTTTCTCTGAGATGAGTTTCTTGTAAGCAGCAAAATGTTGGGTCTTGTTTGTGTAGCCAGTTTGTTAGTCTATGTCTTTTTATCGGGGAGTTGAGTCCATTGATATTAAGAGATATTAAGGAAAAGTAATTGTTGTTTCCTGTTATTTTTGTTGTTAAAGTTGGCATTCTGTTCTTGTGGCTGTCTTCTTTTAGGTTTGTTGAGGGATTACCTTCTTGTTGTTTCTAGGGTGTGGTTCCTGTCCTTGTATTGGTTTTTTTCTGTTATTATCCTTTGAAGGGCTGGATTCGTGGAGAGATAATGTGTGAATTTGGCTTTGTCGTGGAATACTTTGGTTTCTCCATCTATGTTAATTGAGAGTTTGGCTGGGTATAGTAGCTTGGGCTGGAATTTGTGTTCTTTTAGTGTCTGTATAACATCTGTCCAGGATCTTCTGGCTTTCATAGTCTCTGGTGAAAAATCTGGTGTAATTCTGATAGGCTCGCCTTTATATGTTACTTGGCCTTTTTCTCTTACTGCTTTTAGTATTCTATCTTTATTTAGTGCATTTGTTGTTCTGATTATTATGTGTCGGGAGGTATTTCTTTTCTGGTCCAGCCTATTTGGAGTTCTGTAGGCTTCTTGTAAGTTCATGGGCATCTCTTTCTTTAGATTTGGGAAGTTTTCTTCTATAATTTTGTTGAAGATGTTTGCTGGTCCTTTGAGTTGAAAATCTTCATTCTCATCCACTCCTATTATCCGTAGGTTTGGTCTTCTCATTGTGTCCTGTATTTCCTGGATGTTTTGAGTTAGGATCTTTTTGCATTTTCCATTTTCCTTGATTGTTGTGCCGATGTTCTGTATGGAATCTTCTGCACCTGAGATTCTCTCTTCCATCTCTTGTATTCTGTTGCTGATGCTTGCATCTATGGTTCCAGATTTCTTTCCTAGGGTTTCTATCTCCAGTGTTGCCTCATTTTGGGTTTTCTTTATTGTGTCTACTTCCCTTTTTAGGTCTAGTATGGTTTTGTTCATTTCCATCATCTGATTGGATGTGTTTTCCTGTTTCTCTTTAAGGACTTCTACCAGTTTGGTTGTGTTTTCCTGTTTTTCTTTAAGGACTTGTAACTCTTTAGCCATGTTCTTCTGTAGTTCTTTAAAGTCCTTCTTGATGTCCTCTACCATCATCATGAGATATGCTTTTAAATCCAGGTCTAGTTTTTCAGGTGTGTTGGGGTGCCCTGGACTGGGCGAAGTGGGAGTGCTGGGTCCTGATGATGGTGAGTGGTCTTGGTTTCTGTTAGTAAGATTCTGACCTTTACCTCTCGCCATCTGGTAATCTCTGGAGTTGTTATAGTTGTCTCTGTTCAGAGGTTGTTCTTCTGGGGATTCTGAGTATCCTCTGTCAGCAGACCTGTACAGACCAAGTTCGGCGGAGTCCCGGAGCCAAGATGGCGCTCCCTGCAGGGCAGGTCACTGTCCTCCGACTGGGAGGGTGCCGGATGTCTGCGGCCCCTAAAGGGTGCTGCCTCAGCAGCTCTGTGGCTCCCGCCTGTCCCAGAAGCCGTCTGCCCCCGTGGTCCCCACTCTGACCTGTAGAGACTAAGCTCGCGGAGTCCTGGAGCCAAGATGGAGTTCCCTGCAGGGCAGGTCACTGTCTTCCGACTGGGAGGGTGCCGGATGTCTGCGGCCCCAAAAGGGTGCTGCCTCAGCGGCTCTGTGGCTCCCGCCTGTCCCAGAAGCTGTCTGCCTCTGTGGTCCTCACTCTAACCTGTAGACTAAGTTCGGTGGAGTCCCGGAGCCAAGATGGCACTCTCTGCAGGGCAGGTCTCTGTCCTCCGGCTGGGAGGGTGCCGGAAGTCTGCGGCCCCAAAAGGGTGCTGCCTCAGCGGCTCTGTGGCTCCTGCCTGTCCCAGAAGCCGTCTGCCCCCGTGGTCCCCACTCTGACCTGTAGAGACTAAGCTCGGTGGAGTCCCAGAGCCAAGATGGCGCTCCCTGCAGGGCAGGTCACTGTCCTCCGACTGGGAGGGTGCCGGATGTCTGCGGCCCCAAAAGGGTGCTGCCTCAGCGGCTCTGTGGCTCCCGCCTGTCCCAGAAGCTGTCTGCCTCTGTGGTCCTCACTCTAACCTGTAGACTAAGTTCGGCAGAGTCCCGGAGCCAAGATGGCGCTCTCTGCAGGGCAGGTCTCTGTCCTCCGGCTGCGCATCATTTATGTTATTCTCATTGAACACATCAATGACAAATATCACTAATCTTGCGGCATCAGAACAGTGAGAGGAAAGAATTTGACTAAGCAGTTACAGAGATTTGGTTATTAAACCTCAGATATCTCTCCATTTTACTAAAATAAAAGAATGCCTTTGTAGATTTACATTTACCCATTTGTCTTTGCCAACTCTAAGCTCCTTTATTTGAGACTAAGGAGAACCTCTGGCCAGAAAAACAAATATCAGTTATGATAAATGCCACAAGATGATGAGAGCCACAATCTGACTGGACACCTTAGCTGTTCAGAGGCCCTTGGGGACCTTTTTGTAGCAGTTTAGGTAACATTTTGATTGCAAGAGACTCCTTGTCTTAAGGTCAGAACAGTGGATCTTGCAGCATGTCCTTAATGACTCCTTTGTAATTTCTTTGGCTTGTTGTTCCTCATTTCCTTTCTCTCTGAAAATTAGTTTCCGGTGAGACTTAGAATTTCCTTGTATTCTGAAGAGCCACACATGCTACTTAGTGGTCCCATATCAGGAACTGACTAGGTTTCTTTTTTTCTATAAATTTCAATTTCATTATGCCAATTTAGATTTATCCCTTCAGCACTAGGTGAATAGTTATGACTCTCTGCATAAATTCCACTTAAGTATAAAGTAGTAGTAATAATTATGTTTTCTATAGTCATCAGGTTTGAAATATTATTAACATTATACATTGCAAAAACTTTTATTTCTTATAGTTTTCTTGCCTCTTGTGAAGAGGACACAGAATCTCCTAGAAAGGTGGTTATGGATGTTTGTGAGATACTGTATGATGCTAGAACCAGCTCATCTCCAAGACCAATGACTGCTCAGAATTACCTAGCCTTATCTCTGGTCCCCCAATGTCATATCTAAAATGCCAAGAATTTGTGTTTCTTTTGTTTCCTACAATATCTACATTATGTTGTATGTACGGTAGTGCAGTGAGAATACCTCCATAAGTGCTTTTTTAAAAAGTAAGAAGATCATTATATACTTTATTTGGCTACTAATGTATAAATAACCCTTGTATAAAAAGTTTCAATATCTATTATTTATCACACTTAAATTTAAGATTATAGCAGTAATTAAAGCTAAAAATAGAAAGTAGAGGAAAGAGAAACAAATTTGCTTTGAAGAAGTATTACTTGTGCAAAGGGCTCTTTCCACCAGTATTATAAAAGTTGAGATGAAAAGGTATTCAAAACCATAATGAAATATTTCTGGAATATTTCTAAGCTGAAACTTCACTTAAGAGTCAGACAGCACTGAAGTTCAGTTCAAAGCTAGACAAGCTTTAAGTTGAAATATTTAGTTTTGTCTGTACATTTCACATTATGAAAATATATGCTTTTTTTGTTTTCTGAAAATGAATGTCCAGAGAAAAATTTCCTCATAGAATCTACTAAGTCAGACTATCTGATAAAAGAAAAATCAGCTCAGGTCCCTACCTTGCCTCAATTCAGTTATTCTTTTAGAATGATTTGATAGTCTTCTTTTATTGCTGGAAAAATATACAAGTGTGTGTAGATGATGTTAAGCCATTCACCGTGTTCATCAAAAGTGCAAATTGATGTGCACTCTCTCCACATTTTATGCATTCAGAAGGACTGAATAATGAACAGTAAAACATATTATAAAATGGTAGAAGTTAGAATAGGCCCAATTAAAAAATATTTTTCAGAGTACAAATAGCAGACACCAATGATCCGTAACTTGTCTAGACTTATCGATTATTTTTATATTCTCATTCTTTTTGCATTCTACAAAGATTTTGAAGATGTATATCAGTCAGAACTTATGAAACAAGAAAATAGTCTAGTTTTAGAGTTACATACACTTATAAACTTAGCCTAAATTCATAAATTGAATACATAGAACATTTACAAATGAGTACTTATCTTAGGGGAGGAATTTTAAAATAAGGAATGCTTTTAGATGCTTAGAAGAATTAATGGGTGAGGATAACTGCTGATAAGCCAGGTAACCTGAGTTTAATACCTGGATGCCACATATTGAGAAGAGGAAATTCACTCCCATAGTTGTGCTGTGAAACTCACATGTATATATAATGTGCATGCCTAAACACACACACACATGCACACATGCACACACACACACACACACACACACACACACACACACAGATATCAATAAATAAATTATTGTAAATGAGAAAACCTTAAGTGAATATCTTTTTCTAACAACACAGAAAAAATCTGCTTATACATTACCAAGTCCACACAAAAAGATCACAATACTCTAAATTTTCTCATTCTTTCTAGGAAATGTTTATATTCTCTTTACTTTGAGTGTTTATAGGAAAGATGAGTCTATTATTGAAAGGAGAGTTGCTATTTTCAACTTATTTTATGAAGTAGGAGTGATAAAAATGATAGAAAAATACTATTTTTATTTTTGATGTTCAAAACTACTTAAATAGAGATTCCAATAATAAACTGTTTCGTAACTTGAACATTTCATAAGGAAATGGTGGACTTAGTGACACAAAAAGTCAGGGGCAGTTAAGATAATGTAAAGTTGTTTCCAAAAACCTACAGAAATCTACCAACTTATACGACAAGTTAAAATGCCATACTTTGCAATGTTGGCTATCATTTCTACTAATAGCCAGAATTTATTAAGCAAAGTTCCAATGACAATTGTAGGAGATCTCTTCATGAGCTTTGTCTCATAGAGACCACTCAGGTCCAACAAATAATACAGCCTCTTGTTATTGTACTTAAACTACAGGATGATTAAACTATAATCTACAGACCTAAAGGAGCCAAACAACAAGGCGGGTCCCAGCTAGAATGCTTGAATATCACTCAGAAATCTAAATAAAATAGATGTCAGAAGTGGGTGGAGGGAGGGAAGTGGATGGGAGAAGGGCTAGGTAAGGAAATGGGGACAAGGGAGGCAAACAGGTATAGGGACAGGAGTGGAGAGAAAAATGGAAATAGGTGGTGAGCATGAAGGGAAGGATCCAGAAAGTCTATAGAGGTGTCTAGCTGAGTCTTATAGCAGGGGGAGATATGAAGCCTGAAGCCATTCAGGAATCCCAGTGGAGGGATTAGGAGGTCAATCCATCCACAAAATCTTTGACTCAAAATGTGCCCAGCTTACAAGATGTGTAGGGACAAAGGTAGGCTACAGAAAGAGGGAGAGGCTAATCAATAACTGGAGCAACTTGAGACCCACCCCATTGGCAAGAACAAATCTCTGACACTATTGAAAATACTCTGTTATGCTTCTAGACAGGAACCTAGCATAACTGCCCCTTGAAAGGCTCCACCCTTTAGCCAATGGAGGAAAAAAAAAACATGGCTACTGAGGTCATAAAATAACTTGCTCCTTAGAAAAATTGACATGATGTCCATCTTCCTCATAAACATTTAAAAATATACCTTTAAACAAATTTCCCTCTTAGCCTTAATCAAATAAGCCTTCCTTCCTTCCTTTTCAAAGAATGGCAACAAATCAGCTCAATAGTACATTTCTAACCAGATGTATTTCTGCCCATTAGAAAGACAGCTCCAGAGTAAGAACAACAACATCAACCAAATAGACCCCCAAGAGCTCCCAGGGACTAACCCACCAATCAAACAATACACATGGAGGGACTCATGGCTCCAGCTGCATATGTAGCAGAGGATGACATTGTCTGGCAACAAAGGGAGGGGAGGCCCTTGTTCCTGTGAAGGTTTGATGCCCCAGCATAGGAGAATGCTAGGACAGTGGGGAAGAGCACCCTTGGGTGTGGGTGTGGGAGCACCCTTGTGGAAGCAGGAGGAAGAGGGTTGGAATAGGGAATTCTTGGAGAGGAAACAAGGAAGGGAGATAACACTCGAAATATAAACAAAATAACCAGTACAAAATTTTAAAAAAGAAAAAAAAAAAAGACAGCTCTATGAATTAGGGGGAATGGGTAATTATTGATTACATGTGAACCATATTTCATACTTTTACAGGTATTTTTGGAGTGTGATGCATCACACTAGAAGACATTGATTGGTCCTTGTATGTAGGACTATTGAGAATGGCATGCTGGTGCTGTCTTCTCTGTATTAACTCTTCTCAAATCGTATCAGGTGCTTTCCATGCCTGAAGCTTGGGGCAAATAGCTCAGCTCTGCTAAATAACAGAGATCATGATTTTTGTTGCTTGAGACAGGACAGTTT
The DNA here is from genome assembly GCF_978045245.1 of Mus caroli. NCBI lineage: Eukaryota > Metazoa > Chordata > Mammalia > Rodentia > Muridae > Mus > Mus caroli. Next base: position 137,892,829 of record NW_028227256.1, read on the forward strand.
GGTGAAATTTTCTTAAAATTAAAGGCAAGTAGATAATATTTTGGGCTTACTACCATGTTGAAAAATAAATGAAAGATACATGCATAAATATGAGGGAAATATTCTTTTATTTAAAAAAAGTGTTTTGCAGAAAAATAAGTTCTGGAATTATTCATGGATTAAAACCTCATAGGGATCATAAGAATCTATGTCCTCTGCTGTTAGCTCACTGCTAATACTCATTTCCAGTGAACTGATAAGGTAATCTTTGGTAAGCGATTCAAGCGCTATTTCTCACTGTGCTCTGATCTTCACCCTGTGACAAAATGTAAACATAAAAACACTGATCTGGAGATTCAAATAGGGTACCACCCAGGTTGCTCCGGCTATATATACTATATGCTTCCATTCTCCTTTGTCCACTTGTAACTTGCAATAAGCAAATAAATAAATAAATAAATAAATAAATAAATAAATAAATAAATAAATAAATCCTAACCTATCAATACTTTCTATGATTCTAATTGTGTATAATTATAAAATTAGAAGACACAGAGATGCTGAATATCTAAATTCAAAGCCCAACTACCTGCTTCCTGCATTTTTAGGGGGTATTTGTTCTAAAGATAGACACAACTTGAAAGTTAGGAGATAGAAAAAAGCAGCAAGTTTATTAGGTAAAATAGACAAGTATGTAGCATTAAAGCACACACACACATGAGATCATCACATTATGGTGAAGTGGTCAATTTAGCCAAAGTTTGTAGTAATAGTAGACATGAATTTATTTTTCATACATATATATATATATATATATATATGTATAAAGCAAATAATGACATAACTGAAGTGAGAGATAAATAGTAGGTCAACAATAGGAGGTTTTTTTTTACTTTTTTAAAAATCTTTTATTAGATATTTTCTTCATTTACATTTCAAATGCTATCCCAAAAGTCCCCTATACCACTCCCGTCCCCTGCTCTCCAACCCTCCCATTCCCTCTTCTAGGCACTGGCATTCCCCTGTCCTGGGGCATATGATCTTTGCAAGACCAAGGGCCTCTCCTCCCAATGATGGCCGACTATGCCACCTTCTGCTACATATGCAGCTAGAGACACAAACGAGCTCTCGGGGTACTGGTTAGTTCATATTGGTTTTCCTCCTATAGGGCTGCAGACCCCTACTGGTCCTTGGGTACTTTCTCTAGCTCCTCCATTGGGGGCCCAGTGCTCCATCCATTAGATGACTGTGAGCATTCACTTCTGTATTTGTCAGGCACTGGCATAGCCTCTCAGGTATATCAGGGTCCTATCAGCAAAATCTTGCAGGCATATTCAATAGTGTCTGGGTTTGGTGGCTGTTTATGGGATGGATCCCCGGGTGAGGCAGTCTCAGGATGGACCTTCCTTCAGTATCAGCTCCAAACCTTATCTTTGTAACTCCTTCCATGGGTATTTTGTTCCCCATTCTAAGGAGGAACGAAGTATCCACATTTTGGTCTTTTAATATTCTTTCTTTGTTTTGTGCATTTGGTGTTTTATTATGTAACAGGAAGAATTTCTTTTCTGGTTCAGTTATTTGGAGTCTTGTAGGCTTCCTGTATGTTCATGGGCATCTCTAGATTAAAGAAGTTTTCTTCTATAATTTTGTTAAAGACATTTACTGGCCCTTTATGTTGAAAACCTTCATTCTCATCTATACCTATTATCCTTAGGTTTGGTCTTCTCATTGTGTCCTGCATTTCCAACAGGAGATCTAACAGGAGATTTAAATTTTCAAAGGGGTTATTCCATTTAGAAAATAAACCATAAAGTCTTTTTACTTTGAACCTAACAGACATACAAAGAATATCTCATGAACAGTAGCAGGATTCATATTCCTCTCATGGCTATATGAAACATACAACATAGCTCATAAAGTAGATAATTTTTTCGGTTTTTGAGACAGGGTTTCTCTGTGTAGCTCTGGCTATCCTGGAACTCACTCTGTAAGACCAGGCTGGCCTCGAACTCAGAAATCCGCCTGCCTCTGCCTCCCAAGTGCTGGGATTAAAGGCGTGCGCCACCATCGCCGGGCTATAAAGTAGATTTTTAACAATTTTAAGATTAAATCATATCAGATATTATTTTGATACCAATAGTTATTAAACTAACAATCAGTATCATGGAAAAATTAGAAAGCTCAAATGAGCAACGTTAAACAATGTGGCAGTAAACTATAAATGGACTAAAAATTATATTAAAGGAAAAAGAAGAAGCAAATTGAGGTTAACAAGAGTGGGAAACAACATCCTGAAACCTGTGAGATTGAACAAAGAGTATTAAATTGAAAAATTATTAATTATAATTAATTTTTAATAAAGATAAAATTCACACTAACAAAATGAAAAAATCTCCAATAATCAACCTAGTGCTGTAATCACATATTATGAAATATAATCCATATGGGGTTAGTGTTGAAAATATATGATGAATGCATATACCTGTAGAAAACTATAATAAAAACAAGAAGAAAAATCAATAGAATAACCAACAAGTTAAACCTAGATGAAACAAAGCAAGAAAAAAACGTCATGCCTGAAAATAAGCACTTGACTGAAAAAATAGCACTTGAAAGAAAGCTGGGCACATGGACAACTAACATTAACAACATCATATCACTGTTGTTAATATCACTATTACCAAAATGACATACACATACATACACATGAGGGGGTTGAGAGATACAGAGAGAGATGCAGAGATACAGAAACGCAAAGACTTGAGAAAGAATATCATTTATTAAATATGGGAGAGCTTATAGTTTATTATAATAATGAGAAAATGAGAAAGATGCATAAATACAAATAACAAATGATGCCAGATATATTAGGGTTCTCAAATGGTCCCTCAGTCCCTCAGATATGGGAAGATAAAGGCAAACAGTGCTATAGTGTTTAGAAAATCTTCATACACGTTTGCTTATCAGATTAAAGAACAATGAGAACTATTATGCAATGGGGTCACTGCACTTAGCAACCATTGGTATATTTTTTTATTTGTAAATGCAAAAAGAATGGATCTCCACTTTTATAGACTGTAACTTGTGTTGCAAAGGATCCTGGTAATCATTCCATGATACTCTGTGTTACGCAAACAACACCTTGTACTCCTAAACATTCCTCAGAATTATTAGTTTTACCTCAACAATATTAAAACAAAGGAAGTGACTATGATAACGTTCTTCGTCACTTACTTTCCCCAGTACTGTGCCAATGGCATTCTGAGCAATGCTATGCTGTGCTTAAGATGCCATTGAGTAAAATGTACCACTTGTATGCTGCCTTCCTTGCATTTATCATTTTATAGATATCAGGCATGTCTTCTTTTTCCTCCTGTCACCTCTCAGTGTCATTGCAGAGAGACACTATTTATTGGTTAATCAATCCCTCAAAAATTTAAAATATTTGTCTATTTAAAAACAAATGAATCCTTTCACATATGTTAGCTATTATGTGCATCCAAACACTCATCTTTTAATTTTTTGTCAGTATGCCGCGTGCCAGTTGCTATTGGCAAACCTATTTTATCAATGATAAAGGTGAGATACACAGAGGAGAAGCAAAGTAAATTATTAGTTAGTGTCATGTCACATAAAATGCTAAGCCCAGACATAAGCGGAGGTTATCAGGCTTCAGGGCTCGCTGCTGCTGAATATGTCTTCTCAAATTACCCATACTCCATATTAGAAACCTGGAAGCTTCAATACCTTCTTTGATATTTACTGCTGTTTTGAAGGCTGGGACAAATATATGAGCAAGCATCTTCGGGTTTCAGTTTCCAAAGAGACCCTTCCCTCTCTCTTATATTTGTGAATCCCTGTAACCTATGTCATTACATGATAGGAAGGGGCAACTCTTGGGGCTAATGTTGAAAGGATACTGTCACAATGAGGTTTCAAAACTTATGTCTGTACTGGATTCTAATTCCCTTCTAAAGTCCCTAATGCCATCTTTTGCTGAATTAGGACTTGCAACAGATGAACTTGAGGACAGCTGCTATTCCAATTTTAAAAACTGTCCTTACTACTATGGTGATGTCCATAGGACTGTGGGCACTTTGTTAATGACCAGACAGATCAGTGGTGCTCATGGTGCTCCAATCAACAGCAAAGTCATCTTTTTCACTTGCATTATCAGGAGTGTATCACAAGGCAAATAGACAGCAAGGGTTTATTTGGACTTACAAAACAAACAAAAAAACAAAAAACCCTTCAAAAAATTCAAAATATTTCTACATCAGAGCTGTTAAGTACAAGATGGAAAAAATACTAGCTAACACAGAGTTGTAAGCTAAAGCTTTGTATAAAAACTTAATTTCAAATGCAAGTTAGAAGGTTACCATTTTATTGGATGCTTAATTCATTACTAAGCATTGAGATTTCATCTCCCCTAAATTTAGCTGTTCTGAATGCTTGTAAACAATGCTCACATCTCCCCATGGAAATGCTGAGATTACGGATGCAAACCACTGGATCTGTTTCCTGGTTTTCTGTCTGTTTGTTTGTGGTGAGGTTCTGAAGTGGATGCCATGTCTCAATAGGGATCCTTTAAAAAGATATATAACCCCTCCTAGTTTCCAAATATTATGTGTTTATCTGTATTTTCTTTTAAAGCATAATTTTATCCAGCGAATTCTCAATTCTGTTAACATGGACAGAAAAAAACTAACAAGCCAACAGCCTAAATTCAAAATGGAAGCCTAACATTCCAGAAAAATGTTGTCAAAAGGCAGGAAACCAAGATTCATTTGAATCCGTATATGTGTGTTCCATGGGACTGTTTTCCCCCTTAACAGACTCTGTGATGATTATTTGTGTAAGAAAAGCCATGGTGCAAAGTCACTTATGGCCGAAGCCTATAACAAAGGCTCAGTTCCTGAAAGAAAAGAATTAATCATTTTAGAATAGGTAAAAATCACAAATTAAGTAACAAATTCAGGTTTTCAGTTCAATTAGAAATATCAGATGGAGTTTGTAAGCTAGCTAAAAAGCTAATAGCTATAGTTAAATGATAAAGTTGAGAGAACTATACAGTTTATCATGTACAAGAAAATTGCCAAAGCCATGTTCTGGACTGATAAATAACTCAAAGGCAAAAATTCCACATCAGGAAAATATTTTTATCAGATGTGTTACTTGCTAGATGATATAAAGGTGACATTAATTCAGAAATCTTCTGAATTTTCCTCACTACAGATCACTGAATCTTCAAATTTCAAGAAATGTGCCTAGTTAATAGTAGAGGTAAATGCCTCTGAGAAATGAAAAGTATTATGCAGTTTGTGAAAGTTGTAAATAAGTACCAAAGGATAAAATTTTCAAAGTGAGTATTATGAAACAAATTAGCTAAGATCAAAACAATGCAGATGTATTGAATGCACTGGATCAAAATAGTGAATAGGGCCTTGTGGTCATTTGCCTGTGTATGCCTATATCTGTTCATAGCTGTGTTTGTGTTGCATACTTGTGGTTACATGTGCATGTTCCCATGTTTACACACACAGAGGCTGGATTAAGATGTCACATTTCTTGCTCCATCACTCTCTACCTTATTTCCTTGACACAGGTGGTATCCTTGAACCTAAACTTTACTATTTCATCTAGGCTGACTGACAATGGAGCTCTAAGTATCTACGTCCTCCTCCAAATGCAAAGCTTACAGGGGTATGTGTCCATGCCCAGTTATACTTAATGTTGGGGATTAAAACTCAATTCCTCATGGTGTGTAGCAAGTGTTCTTTCTCACTGATCTACCACTCCAGCCCTAGATACACTGATTTTTTTCTGTAGTTAATTATGAAATGTCCAAGATTCAATTACAAATGTTGTTTTAGACCATGTTGTTTGGGCAGATGATGAATATAAGTCCTATTCTATAGGACACCACTCAATTGATTAATTATAGGGCATCAACAAGAAAGCTGGATATTAGAAACTCTTTTATTAAACACAATGTTTCAGTAAATATTTCTGTAGTAAAATACTTGTTTAACTCTGGTTTTCTACACATCTTGATCAGATTCTCAGAAGGACCCTCCCCTCCCCCACATGTCTCTTTGGAGTTCCAAAAAAATATATATATTACCATGAACTTGCACTTCCTTTGGTGTCTAAACTTTTTCTTCCAAATCCATATCAAACACACCTCTCATGCCCAGGTCACTCATCACTGCCAGTCAATCCTCTGTTGTCTTTCAGTTTCTAATATACAAGGAGAACTCTCCAGGATAATGAAGTACAGTTGTTAGCTTGCAAGAACTGATTCATGTGGAACTGATATTCTTACTGCTTCTTATTATGCAGACGTGTTTGAGGAAGGATGAGTGCTTGGTTCTGTTACTCAATTTCTCCACCTCTGTACCATATGACTAACCTGCCTGCCCCGGGCTCAGGCCTCCTGAGCCTGGTGGAGAGGCTATTTTATTCCTTGTTTAAAAGTTTTCCCCAAAACAAGTATTTCAAAAGAAAAAGCGTAGTTTTCCTGATTGCTGTAGCTCTCTGTTCTGGGTAAAAATGGAGGCTGCTGACTGCACACTAAGCCACAGTCTTTCCTTTCTTTTGTAATAAAAGTGGAGTTGCATGTGGTCTTCTCTCACCTCCACCCTTTTACTTCCTCATACTTTTTTTTTTTTCTGTAAAGTTTTCTACTTTCTGGAGCAGGGCTTATACAGTACAGAAAGGCAAGGAAAATTGGGGATTCAAGAGGGAGGCGGTAGGGAAGAAGGCAGGGAGGGAGGGACTGAAGGAGAGAGAGAATACCCCTCAGCTTGTATTCTAATTAAAGCTTTTGGTAGCAGAGAAGCAAGTAGTCCAATTACTTTAATTATCTAATTAACAATTACTTGAAGCCTTTCTTACTGACATGCTGCTCATTTGTCATCTCCTAGGGTTCCACCAGAAGGCGGGAAAGGATGTAAACCGAAGCCTTGGCGCTGTTCTAGTGGCGTTTGATTTTGCCTTCATAGATAATAATTCCATCCATGGCATTTTTTAGATCCTCCATATATATATATATATATATATATATATATATATATATATATATTATAACAAAGGAAAGAGAGACAGAAAAAAATCTCAGCAATATTTTTAGCTGCAATCTTGGAGCCACCAAAAGGGTATATAATACCAAGACTAGGCAAATTAGTTAACTGTTAACTATTAATTGAGGAACTGGTATCTGCCAAGGATATTCCAGTTTGACACAGATTTTTCATAGTAAATGTGTTACTATCCTTATTAAGGACAACTGTTATAAGAAGGATGGACACAGAGGGATTTGCCCAGCTGAGGTCCTCAGGCAATATGCTTTAATTGAATGTATACTCACCCATAGCATGGGCAACACACTTACTCCTGCCAACTCATCTTCTAGTTTGTTATGTACCTGACTGGCCTGTATACACTGTACATGAGTAGCTATGTCTCTTAAAAGAAATAGGTCAACAGGGCATAAACATAGCAAAAAAGTAGAGTGGTCATATTGCAAATAGTATTATACTTCCCATGTTTTTAATTTTAGATCATCAATATTCATAACTTTTCAATCCTGAACTGACATATGTGAACCATTTGGTTAGCATCATTTACTAACTTGCTTTGTGCCTTGCTATACCTCAGTTTTTTTTCTTTGTGTTCTCTCATAACAGTCCTTACCCACTCTCCTAGACTGACATTCATTTTCCAGGCAATTCAATCAACTTCATAATAAAGTAGTAAATATATGAATTATTCACTCTAATGATTACCAACTTTAATCACATCAGTTTCTCTTCACTAATCTGATTCACAGTGCATCTGCCATGGAAGTTGTCTACAGTTCTTTTTATGCCCTATTTATCATTCATTACTATATGATCATAATGTTTAGAATGCCTCCAAGCCCCTGAGGTATTTTGACCACATTTGGAAAGGCTTAGTTTGGGACAGTGAAGCTCTTTTCTTTATGATTAGTGACTTTGGAATGGAAATCCTCACTAGCACATTTCATCAGTGAGAACACAAAGAGAAGGAACCTCATATCTAACAGAAAGCAAACCTTACAGTCAAAACTGGCATGGATCCTGCTCATAGCTGTTACTGATTAGAATATGTTAAATAGTAAGGTTCGTTTATACAGTTCACAGTTTATAGGACTTTGTTGCATCAGTTATTTGCACTGCAATTCTTCCTGCTTTTCTCTCACTATATTGACAGCAATTATTGTTAAATAGGAACATTATTTCCTGATTATAATATTATCTGAAAATAAGCATATAGGAATTGATACAAATAATACATTTTAATGAACTATTTTTATCTTCTATACTTTTGATTTATAAAAAAGGACATGGATAATTCCACCTCTAACAACAAAAATAACAAGATGCAAAAATCACTTTTAATATCTCTTAATATCAATGGACTCAATTCTCCAATAAGAAGATATAGACTAACAGACTGGTTATGTAAACAGGACACAACATTTTGCTGCATACAGGAAAAACACCTGAGTTTCAAAGACAGACACTGCCTCAGATTAAAAGGCTGAAAAACAATTTTCCAAGCAAATGGTCTCAAGAAACAAGCTAGAGTAGCCATTCTAATATCAAATAAAATCAACTTTCAACATAAAGTTATTTTAAAAGATAAGGAGGAACACTTTATATTCATCAAAATAAAACCTATCAAGATGAACTCTCAGTTCTGGACATCTATGCCCCAAATGCAAGGGCAACCACGTTCATAAAAGAAACTTTGCTGAAGCTCAAAGCACACATTGCACCTTGCACATTAATAGTGGGAGACTTCGACATCCCACTCTGAGCAATGGACAGATCAGGAAAGCAGAAAATAAACAGACACACAGTGAAAGCAGCAGACGTTGTGAATCAAATGGATTTAACAGAGATCTACAGAACATTTTAGGATATTTTATCCTAAAATATCTTTTTTCTTCTCAGCACCTCATGGTGCCTTCTCCAAAACTGACCATATTTTTTTTTTGTCAAAAACAGGCCTCAACAGATACAAAACATTGAAATTATCCCATGCATTCTATCAGATCACCACAGACTAAGGCTGGTCTTCAATAACAAAATAAACAATAGAAAGCTCATATACTCGTAGAAGCTGCACTCTACTCAATGATAACTTGATCAGGAAAGAAATAAAGAAAGAAATTAAAGACTTTTTAGAGTTTAATGAAAACAAAGGCACAGCATACCCAAACTTATGAGACACAATGAAATCAGTGCTAAGAGGAAAACTCATAGGTCTGAGTGTCTCCAAAAAGAAACTAGAGAGAGCACACACTAGCAGCTTGACAGCACAACTGAAAGCTCTAGAACCAAAAGAAGCAAAGAAATCCAAGAGGAGTAGAATACAGCAAATAATCAAACTTAGGGCTGAAAACAACCAAGTGGAAACAAAAGGAACTATACAAAGAATTAACCAAACCAGGAGCTGGTTCTTTGCAAAGCTTCTGCAAGGCAAAAGACATCATCAATAAGACAAAAAAACCACCAACAGATTGGGAAAGGATCTTTACCTATCCTAAATCAGATAAGGGACTAATATCCAATATATATAAAGAACTCAAGAAGGTGGACTCCAGAAAGTCAATTAACCCCATTAAAAAATGGGGCTCAGAACTGAACAAGAATTCTCACCTGAGGAATACCGAATGGCAGAGAAGCACCTGAAAAAATGTTCAACATTCTTAATCATCAGGGAAATGCAAATCAAAACAGCCCTGAGATTCCACCTCACACCAGTCAGAATGGCTAAGATCAAAAATTCAGGTGACAGCAGATGCTGGCGAGGATGTGGAGAAAGAGGAACACTCCTCCATTGTTGGTGGGATTGCAAGCTTGTACAACCACTCTGGAAATCAGCCTGGTGGTTCCTCAGAAAACTGGACATAGTACTACCGGAGGATCCAGCAATACCTCTCCTGGGCATATATCCAGAAGATGTTCCAACCGGTAAGAAGGACACATGCTCCACTATGTTCATAGCAGCCCTATTTATAATAGCCAGAAGCTGGAAAGAACCCAGATGTCCCTCAACAGAGGAATGGATACAGAAATTATGGTACATTTACACAATGGAGTACTACTCAGCTATTAAAAAGAATGAATTTATGAAATTCCTAGCCAAATGGATGGACCTGGAGGGCATCATCTTGAGTGAGGTAACACAATCACAAAGGAACTCTCACAATATGTATTCACTGATAAGTGGATATTAGCCCAAAACTTAGGATACCCAAGATATAAGGTACAATTTGCTAAACGCATGAAACTCAAGAAGAATGAAGACCAAAGTGTGGACAATATGCCCCTTCTTAGAATTGGGAACAAAACACCCATGGAAGGAGTTACAGAGACAAAGTTTGGAGCTGTGATGAAAGGATGGACCATCTAGAGACTGCCATATCCAGGGATCCATCCCATAATCAGCTTCCAAACGCTGACAACATTGCATACACTAGCAAGATTTTGCTTAAAGGACCCAAATATAGCTGTCTCTTGTGAGACTATGCAGGAGCCTAGCAAACACAGGAGTGGATGCTCACAGTCAGGTATTGGATGTATCACAGGGCTCCCAATGGAGAAGCTAGAGAAAGTACCCAAGGAGCTAAAGGGATCTGCAACCCTATAGTTGGAACAACATGATGAACTAACCAGTACCCTGGAGCTCTTGTCTCTAGCTGCATATGTATTGAAAGATGGCCTAGTCGGCCATTACTGGAAAGAGAGGCCCATTGGACTTGCAAACTTTATATGCCCCAATATAGGGGAATGCCAGGGCCAAAAGAATGGGAATGGGTGTTTAGGGAAGTGGGGGGCGGTATGGGGGACTTTTGGGATAGCATTGGAAATGTAATTGAGGAAAATATGTAATAAAAATATTAAAAAAAAGAAAAAAAAACAATCACAAAGAACACATATGGTATGTACTCACTGATAAGTGGATATTAACTCAGAAGTTCGGAATACCCAAGATACAATCCACAGACCACATGAAGCTCTAGAAGAAGTAAGACCAAAGTGTGAATGCATTAGTCCTTCTTAGAAGGGGGAACAAAATACTCAAGGGAGGAGATACAGAGACAAAGTTTGGAGCAGAAGGTGAAAGAAAGGCCATCCAGTGACTGCCCCACCTGAGGATCCATCCCATATAAAATTCCCAAACCCAGAGACTATTGAGGATACCAACAAGTGCTTGCTGACAAGAGCCTGTTACAGCTGTTTTCTGAGAGGCTCTGCCAGTGACTGACAAATACAGAAGTGGATTCTCACAGCCATCCATTGGACTGAGCACAGGGGCCCCAAAGGAGGAACTAGAGAAAGGGCCAAGGAGCTGAAAGGATTTACAATCCCATGGGTGGAACAACAATATGAACTAACCAGTACCCCCAGATCTTCCAGGGAATAAACCACAAACCAAAAAGTGCACATGAAAGTATCCATGGTTCCAGCTGCATAAGTAGCAGAGGATGACCTGTGAGATATCAATGACAGGAGCGTCCCTTGGTCTTGTGAAGGATTGATGTCCCAGTGTAGGGGAATGCCAGGACAAGGAAGCAAGAGTGGGTGGGTTAGTGAGCAGGGGGAGAGGGGAGAGGATAGGAGTATTTTCGGAGGTGAAATAAGGAAAGGCGATACAATTTGAAATGTAAATAAAGAAAATATCTGATTTAAAAAGACTTGTAAAATTTAGACCATTTTTAGTAGGAGAAAAGAATTTAAAATTTTTCAGAAGGGTATTTTGTATTCAAAGGGGTACAAAATTAAATCTGAGTGGGATTTTAACATGAGTATAAAATCTTAAGGCTAATAAAACATTCTTAATGTGTACAGTTCTTGTGCTAATTCATTTTTATAAAATATAAAGCAGAATATACACATTTAATTGATCTGTGAAAATAATTTATCTAGCATCAATGAATCTAATATTCACCATAAAAGGCTGATTTAAAAAATGACATTTTTCAACACCAGCATTAGTCCCAGCTGTATTTGCACTTGACATACCAGTAAGGCATATTATTATAAAATAGATCAATATAAGTTTAAGGGGATTTTGGAATATTCAACAAATACATGAAATCTAAAATCATTATTGATCAAAATTCTACCACTAAATCATTGCTATTAATAATTTTACTTAGAGTTATCTAAATTATATGTAGACATGTTATAACAATAAACATAATATATTTAGTTGTATTTCAACAATACACAAATAATATATCATTTATAATTAAGTAATATATATTACATATATATAAGTGCATTTACTATTTTGTATCTTGAGTTTGAAATTTAGTAATTTAAAGTGTGATTCTCCCAAAGAGTCTTTAAACACTTACATAGCTACACAGCATTCCATCATTTATGCATTTTTTATCAAAGGCATTTTCGTAATATCAGTTTTTAAAATACTATGTTTTAACTTCAAGCCTACTGTCATGTGTTCTACTCTGTGACTCCTAGGCTGTGTAATATATATTTATGACCTTTTTTTTGCATGACAGTATAATTAATATTCTGATCAGTTTTTTTCAAGTCTGTGTGTCTGCAACTCTGTGTAGAGCTAGAAAGCCTCTCACCCAACCTGTAACAATCATGTTTTACTCTTGATGTCTCAATGGAAATGAAGATAGTCATAAAAACTTTTTTGGTCTTTCAAAGGATTACTTTGGGACAAGAATGAGGAAAAAATTTTAATTTGAAGCTTTCTCCTTTCCTCCTCAGTTTGAAATCTATAATCCTGAAGCCACTGTGTGCCCTAGAGAGCCTTTTTGGCTTACCATTAATAATACAGGCTTTGTTCTGCTAGGGAGGCTTCTGGATGTTCAAGGAAGTCTGTAATCAGATGTCCAGGGCTTTGATTTTGTGCCTCAACATCAGGAAGCCTGTATTGCCACATAACTAAAGCATGTTCTTTTAAAGCTCTTTCAGGGTCTGAGTTCTCAGGCAGAGAATAAGGTCACTATTTATAGAAATTCAGTGTCCAACTTTCTGAATACTTCATAGTTTAAAACATCACTGTCTAACAGGTTATCTCAATACTTTCAATAATAGCATATAGCTAGAGATAAATTATTATTACTAATAAAAGCATTTACAAGTGAAATTATATATACATATACATATACATATACATATACATATACATATACATATACATATACATATACATATACATATACATATACATATACATATACATATATATATATAAGTTTTTTCTTAATATCACCACTTAGAAGATTATATATAATCAGTATGAACACTAGTCAGCAAAAGCTGATAGTCACCAAAAATATCAGAATTTTAAACTAATTAAGTCATATATTTTGTACTTTTACAGATTTAAACTAATTCTTTCTAATTGAAAAGAGGGTGGATTAAAGGAATGAAGGAAGATGAAGTAGGCAGTAAGGCAGGGAGGACCTGATCGGCCTTGAAGTGGTATTTATCGATTATGGAAAAAGGTCTATAAATACACCATTTATTATATGAAAGTCTCTAAGACAATTATCAATAAAGCCAATAGATTAAGTACAGAAACACATACTTCAGCTTTATGGATTCATATATCAGACAGACCTAATATCACATTCAGTTGTAAAAAAGCTGTTTCTTCACTGAGACCAAGGACAAGATGACAATAGTGACCTTTGCCATGATATTTATCACAATCCTGGACTGACTATTGAAAACAACTAAGAAAGAAAAAGAAATTAGAGCTACAAAAATTGGACATGTAAAGTACAACTTTCTCAATCTTATGACATGATTGTATAAAGAACATAAAGCTCTTTATCACAACAAATGTTATTATCAATTCCGTGAATTTAGAGTACAAACATCTATACATAAACATTAGTTTTATTTCCATTTATAGTGATTAAATGTCTAAAAACAAGCCTGAGAGAATTATTCTTTTTGTTTTGTTTTGTTTTGTTATTTATTTATTTATTTTAGCATTCCAAGTAGGGAACAATTGAGTAAATTTACCGAAGGAGGCAAGTAATAAAAGTATATAGCTAGAGCTACAAACATCACAAACGGAAGTCACAAATCCAGGAAAACGATTATAACTTTCAGCAAGAGGAGATTTAAGTGTGTAAATTCTTCCTTGGATTCTACACTATCCACATTAACTTCTAATGGCTAATTCAGCAGTCATAGAAATCTAGTCTTATAATTCTCACCTGCCAACAAGTGTCCTAAATGGCTGCAAGTTTTTAACAAAAGATCATAAGGCCTTAACCCTATGTAATGGAGTAGAGACAGATAAGGAATGCTGAGAGAGATACATAGTCTTTCCCAGGGAAGAACATACTGCCTGATCATCTGATGCCCTCTGCTGGTGTGTCTGGAAAGAGCTATAGTGTACTCATATAAATAAAATAAATCTCTAAAAAATAAAAAAAGAGATCAATTGTAATGGCAATTCTGGGTATGAGAGCAAGTATTTGGTGAATATATTACCTCTAAGGGATTAGTAGCAACTATAAGGGTTGGGGAGATGGTTTTGTGGGTAAACTGCTCTTCAGGCACGCCTAAAGATCCAAGCCTGATTCAACCACCCACAGAAAATGCTGAATAAAATAATGCCTTAAGCTTTGTTGTATACATGAGAGTGAGTGAATTCATCAGGATTTCCACCCCCAAAATTATGCTGTGCTTAAATATGGCTAAAATAAGCTGCTTGGTGTCAGACTGTAGAAATTTGAACGAATACCAGCTAACTAAGCCATGTTGAGCCAGATTTCCCTCTTGTCTCTTGCATGTTGTCTCTCTGCCATCTGCAAGCATTTACAGGGGCCCTCCCAAGTGAAGAGAGTGGGCCTTAATTTTTTTAACACAAACATAATACATATGAGGTAATTGACATGTTTATCAACTATATATTGGTAATTATTTCACAATATACATGTAAGACATCAGGTCCCACATTTTTAAATGTATACATTTGTTATTTGTAAATTATATTTTAATAAATTTATGTAAAAGGAAATAACTTTCATTTTAGTGTTTCAGGATGATAGCTTGTCTGACATACATCAAAACACCACAAAATAGATTTTTGAAGAAAGTATTTCCATGAAAGAAAAAAAAAAACGGTTTATTCAAATGGCATTTCAATTCTTTGGATGGTGGTGGATGCTTACAATACCACTGCACAGAGGGTTAAGATAGGAAAATCATGAATTCAAGCTCGGGAGCTTTAAAATCCCCTATAACTAGACTTTCAGAGGATTGAACTCCTCTGACCTTCTTGGGCATGGCAGTAACATACACATACATACACCAAGATACAGACAGATACACATAACTAAAAATCATAAAAATAAGTCTTATAAAAGGACTTCATGAAAATTATCTTTGAGTTATAAAAAGAAATGCCAAAATTGTTATTCTCAGAATGGTCTAGGACCATAAATTACTATGATGATTGCATTACAATCTTGAATTTTTTGAGGTTCATAAAAGGGTCACCCCACAGTTAGTAGCCCTGTCCCCAGGACACAAGGAAACCAAACAGTGTGCAGACTGTCAAAAACCCAAGAGCCAAACTTTTAAAATAATCTCTCTGTTTCTGTTTTTCTTAGTGGAGATATTAATTGTTTGCTGCCTTTCTAAATGAGTCAACTTTCAAGAAAACAGCAGATGGTGAGAAAGGAAAAGGCCGTGGCCAAATTAGCGAGATCGTCTTTGCAGCTTGTTATAACTGAGTCTGTTATTCTCAAATGCTTGCTCTCTGACAGCTACGCTAATGAACCCCCGAGTACAGGAGAGCAGAATGTTTTCTTCTATTAAACAAGAAAAAGTAAACAAACTTCAGTAAGTGACACAAAACAATCACATCGTTTCTTATCTTTGAAAGATGAATCAGTTTTACGATTAATTAATCTCCTTTTTATCTTAGCCAATGAGCAAGTCGTTAGAAGGGATAGAATCTCCCTTCCCAGTTTCCAGTGCAAGAAAAAATAGCTCTGAAAATTCAAAATAAATTGGAGGAAGGCATCCACCAACTAAAATGTTAAAGTCTGAAGACATACTGTGAAACACAAACATGCAGTTCGGAATAGAGTAGATGGTGCTTTATTCTGAAATTGCTTTATGATAGCACCATCTTGTGGTCAATTCTAAAACAATTCCCTTTTTCTAAACAAAACAGGGCTAAACGGAGCTACAATAAAGCTTCTTCCATAAAGGCCAGTACATATTGATCTTTTAATTAGATTTTATGTTAATTCTGAAATTTATTTCTACTATTAAAAATTTCCCAAACTTATAGGATTTGGTGGTGCCAGCTTTTGATCCCTGTGTAAGAGGGGTACAACAAGAGGCTCATAGATTTAGGATACTTAAGAACATGTCTTAAACAGAAGCAATTTAAATCTTTTTAATTTTATAAGTCATTTGAACTACATTACATACTAATTATTATTTTAAAAAATACTTAATGATTTTGGAAGACAGTTATGTTTAAGAAAAGAAATGACATATGTTACAGGTATGAACTTACTTAAACCACAAATATAATTTCATCTAGCAATATATTTTAAGCATGTTAGGAATAAAGCACATTATTAGCAAACCTTTACAATATTTTAGTTCTATGGGATTGATTAAAGGCCACAAATCCTTTACACTGTGATATGACAGATGTCACAGTGCAATAATACAAAGGTCACCACAGTTTCATATTTGCAGTAGTTTTGCAGCAAAGGCTTTGGACCATTTTGTGCTCTAGTTTTGTGGAGTGTTTTGTTGTTGTTGTTTTTGATAAGTCCCACACTATTTTCTTTTCCTCAGATGCTGTCTGAAAATACCTAATTCTCATGAGCTTTCAACACTGTCATGAATTTTGTGTTTGTTTTTGTTCACAATGCAAAATTGCTATGGATTTCATGAAGAGCCTGAGTTTAAAAATCTACCATTGATGCCCTAAGTCCACAATAAAGAAGGCCACAGGAAATAATACCAGGAAGGAATATTCTATCCAACCTCTTTCTGCATATCTGAAAAATATGAGATGATGAGATGATGAGAATGAGAGAAACTCTGACTCTTCCATGTGGAAAGTAATAGATGTTTCCATAGGGTTGTCCTTTCCATTTGCCAAGCTTAACTTCCAACGGGAGTAATTTTTCCAAGTCCAAATAGTATAGGCTTTTCTGTATTCACTTTTACTTCTTGCCCACCGGATAGTATGGCAGTGGAACAGAACGTGGGTATTCTCTCACCAGGAACCTATGTTTAGGAAATATGGCCTCC